>NC_056538.1:7310000-8521250 GCF_910596095.1 Thunnus maccoyii
ATGCTCACAAATCACCAGCCACTACGTCTCATTGGAGCAAAAGCAGCCTGTCAGTGGACCTGAAAAAAGAGGAAAGGGCTGGGCTTACAGAGTCACAAACCACAACTTGGGTTGCGCCTCCATCAGAAACCAGTTTAGAAAAACCATCGTTGAAGAAAGAAGAAGGTCTGGTGCATGTCACCTACTGAGGTGCAAAATAAAGATTTCTCTGTGCGCACTTTAGAAGACAAGTTTTCATCCGCGGCGCGTCCTCGGGTCCTGCAACGCATCATTTCGCTCATCGAGGTTGCAAGCACCCAAAAAGTTTTGTTTTTTCAACATTTGGACTGGACTTGTTTTTTGTTTTGGTGTGCGCAATGATGGCCACTTACCAAAACCCGGAGGATGACGCAATGGCCTTAATGATCCACGACACCAATACTACCAAGGAGAAAGAGCGGCCCAAAGAGGAGCCGATCCAGGACAAAGTGGCGGAGAAGCCGGATCCGTCCCAGAAACCACCGTACTCCTATGTCGCTCTCATTGCAATGGCCATTCGGGAGAGCTCAGAGAAGCGCCTCACTCTGTCGGGTATTTACCAATATATAATCAGTAAATTCCCCTTCTATGAGAAAAATAAAAAGGGTTGGCAGAACAGTATCAGGCACAACCTGAGTCTCAACGAATGCTTCATCAAGGTTCCGCGGGAGGGCGGCGGGGAGAGAAAAGGGAATTACTGGACACTCGACCCAGCCTGTGAGGACATGTTTGAAAAGGGGAACTACAGGAGACGCCGCAGGATGAAGCGGCCGTTCAGACCCCCACCGACTCACTTCCAGCCTGGGAAGTCCTTGTTCGGAGGCGACGGCTATGGATACCTGTCCCCACCCAAGTACCTGCAGTCTAGCTTCATGAATAACTCCTGGTCGCTAGGCCAGCCACCCACCCCGATGTCCTACACGTCCTGTCAGATGGCCAGCGGCAACGTGAGTCCAGTGAACGTGAAGGGGCTGTCAGCCCCCTCATCTTATAACCCCTACTCCCGGGTGCAGAGCATGGCGCTCCCCAGCATGGTGAACTCTTACAACGGCATGAGTCACCATCACCATCCCGCGCATCCCCACCATGCCCAGCAGCTGAGCCCGGCCACCGCGGCACCGCCTCCGGTCTCCTCCAGCAACGGAGCGGGCCTTCAGTTCGCTTGCTCCCGCCAACCCGCGGAGCTCTCCATGATGCACTGCTCTTACTGGGAACACGAGACCAAACACTCAGCGTTACACACGAGGATTGATATTTAAAGTTTACCAAACGGTTTGCGTAAAATGAGGACACTTGAATGAGAGTGAGAGTTAATTCCTGTGATTTCAAAACAGAACCAAGAGTATTTTTGAAGAGACCATTCTGACGAGCTGTTTGGGTCCAGCTGACATCCATAAATGCCAGTGGAGAAGTATGCGCGAGTTGATGTTGAGAAAGTTTTACAAAATGGAAACTGGAGGTAAAGGAGTCACCGGGACACATCAGGTAGCACAACCTCTGGGAGCCATTTCGTGCGCCTGTATTACACTTGGACTGATGGCTATAACTTGGTATTGTAGTCGAAACTGTGCTTATGAAAAAACTTTTCATTCTCACGGGGATAGACATTGCTGACATTGCTTCAGTTGTGTGTTATTGGTATGCGTAATGTTTTCTCTCAACTTTACGCACGGCTTATCCTAATTTTTGCAAAATGAAACGTGAAAACAAGTTGCCCTAATTAAATCAGTGCTTTAAATATGTATTGAGCTAAGAAACTTGCACTGAGCAAGGCCTGCAAACTTCACCTCCTGTCATGGTTGTGAACCTTGTTCAGTTAAAAAGGTGAAAGTGTGGTATATAGATCCTTCAAACTGCCAAAAATACAATTCAGGGTTTTTCATATTTCTTGATCCCATATGTATGTATGATATAATTTCCAATATGACATCAGCCAGTGACAGGTTTTGTTTATCTTTCTAATTTTTTTTTTTATAAACGTGATTAGCTATATCGTCTCATTCATGTTGGGGCCATGTTTCATTTTAATTAGCACTTTTCACTCTTTTTCTAGGTTTGTGAATTTCTTAATAAACTTGTATTTCTTAAAGTAATACAGTGGTCATGAAGTAATCTGTTTTGTACTTTAGGCAGTGACAACCACTGTTGGCAAGCTATTATCAAAAGGCAAACAGCATCAAACAGCTCTGTGGAAGTATGTAGTCTTGCTAACATGCACTAGTTTTTACAGAAAACACCGAGGATATAATATTTAACAGAGTGCAGGGGTAGGTGAGGTTCGACTCTGCTGTCATTCAACTGTTAAACGGCGTGAAATGAGTCCAGACTGATATTCAGGCGCACGTCTCTTTGAAAATTAAATGTATAAATTGTCAGTTGCTCAGACATTAGAGGCCGATTTACCCCAGTGTGTGTAAAAAATGATAACTTTTCATCTCTAATAATAACAATCATAATCACAACAGCAACAATAATAACAACAGTAGTAACAATAATAATAATAACAATAATAATAATAATAATAATAATAGACATTTACAATGTCATTGATAATTTATGTCACAGCGTATTTAATATTTTCCGTGTAAATGTCTCCAGGCTGTTACTGCAGGACTGCTTTACAAAAATTTGCATCATGCATCAAATGTAACTTGAGTATTTCGTGTTCCCTGCTAGTCCGCTATACAGTAACATACAGTAGTTCATTTATTTACATATTTCAAGAGAATATGACCGTCAGCTTTCATTTGATTTTACGACTCAAGCCAAAGCGCGATAAAAAAAAAAAAGAAGAAAAGAAAAGCAACTGTTGAACCAAGTGCAAAGTTTTCCACTTTAAATTTGATTTATCTGTTGCGTTGGATGTGATATTATGAAGAATATAAAAGTAGAATATTAACACAACTGTCCCCAAAATGTAGCCTACTTTTAGTTCTAGTCTGAATAAAAACAGCAAAACAACGACGTCGATAATAATAATAATAATAATAATAATAATAATAATAATAATAATAATAATAGTAACCTTCAGTATCATTGTGAAGATATACCTATGAGCTATATAAGAATAGATTTATTTTCCCTCTTTGTATGTAACCTGAGGTCTGCCAACCACAAAGACAATAATGCCAATGCAGTTAACCTGTTGACTAAATATTACAGGATGATTGAGGAAATAAGGCCAACAAAGACAGGAAGTGTCATAAAAATAGGTAATGCAAATGAGTCTTACAGCCAGCCACAATAACCCTTTCTAGGGTTGGAAAATCATACACGGCGGTGGATTCATTCAACCCATGCCTTCATATCACAAACTCATTTACAGAAATATGACAGACAGCTCCTCCGTCTTGGTTACGTTTTATTGTGAAGCAGACTGTTGAATTACGTAGGTTAGATACTTTCCCGCGGACCCCAGAGGACCATCCCGCCGCCCTGAGGGCCAGCTAGCCTCTTGCTAAAAGAGACATGTTGACGAGTGAAACGCCTTATAAATACACCGACTGATCTCAGCTCCGTCCCTCCTAGTATCACAGCGCACCAGGATCTCACAGCTACAGCCATCTGGTTTTGACTTTGACTTTCAAGGGTGTACCGCTACAATACATTTACTGTTTTGACAGCACATCGCAGCCATCATGCGCAGTTCATTATTATTTTCTTAAAAACTGAACAATTCTAGGATATTATTTCTTCACATCTAATAGCCCGATGTAAATTAGGTTATGGGCTCACCCTTCAAAGATCACGCGTATTTGGCGCCGGAGTTGACGCTGAAGTCCAGCATAGTCTTGAGTCTCCCGTCTAGAGGTGTATCCACACATTCACCTTGATCCACCCTCTCTGCTCTGCAGCGGCTGTCAAACACAGACTCATCATCCAACGAAACAAAACAGAAAACATCGTGCAGGCCCACACACTCTCCGATGTGTCTTGTGCTGCAAGACAAATCAGCGGCCCAACACATTAAAACCACAAAGCATGTGTAGCGACGCTAATGGCCTATTAATGATGGGCTTTTAGAATTATTATTTTCATAATCAACTCATGCAGATACCACCATACAGGAAACAGGATCTGGGTTGATTTGTTTATGTGCGTTGATATTTGAATCAGCTGCGGGCTTTTTGGGCACCTTATTTGGATGAGTTTCTCTATTTGTGAACAATATATCAGCCTGCAGATTTTGAAACGCCTCGAGTTACATGGGGAAGAATAAATATAAACAGTAATAATAGCCTAGTTCAATAATAAAGCAACATATCGTAAGGAAACATATAGACGAAGAAGATTCTACAGTTATCAAAACTGCAGATCAACACTACATTAATTAACAATGCGGGTTTTTATTTTATTTATTAAAACACAGTTATTATGTTTGGTACATTTTTTTTTCTTTTGTGTAACCTTACCTACAATTTTGATAACACACTAATATGTTGATAAACTACAATTTTATTTTATTTTATTTAAGTAGTTTAACTGGGAGAAGAAAAAAATGCCAAAAAGTCACATAGTCTAAACATTTGTTTCAGCAAACAAAATACTGACAAATCATTATGTACCCTTGAATGGCTCATTCCCCCTTCTTTCTTCCGTTCTAATTTTAGATCAAATAAATAAACCCTGCATTATTTATTTATTTTTGACATGTTTTGTTCGTTGCTGATAAAGTCCAAATGATGTATGATAGATGCGCATGATGCTCAGCTGACCGGCTTTTAAGTGACATTTATTTTTTAAAAAGTTAAGTAAGAGCTGTGCTACTGGAACTCATTATGCATAAAGTCATAATCATACTGCAGAAACGGGAAGTTTGAATTCTACTGCTGGGCTAAATAATCAACCATATATGGGCTGCATGAGGAAACAAAGCATCGCGTTAGAGATAATAAATATGTCTACATCAACCAGCCGTCGGGTTAAATAGCATTTTAACGTCGTCGTTGGCCTAATAAGTCTGTAGTGGTGCAACTGCATTGAACGGAACATAACATGATGATCCCATCACAGCCGCGGGCCCACTCGGACACTCTGACACGTCTCCATCCTCCTGTGTGCAGGGGAGCGTCGGGAGAGCCTGAAATGTAGCTGTGTACATTCTCTGCTTCCTCACATTAATGTTTTGTAAACAATAAGGAGATAAGGGCGCGTTTGAAAGGCAAGTGTATTCTAAACACCCTCCTAAAAATAATAAATACAAGTGTTTTACACGAAATTATGTTTCGGCGAGTGTAACTATCCTTTACACAAAATATACGGGCATAGATGGATTTAATGATTTTACAGTTCGTCCTGATTTAAGGTTAAGAGCTTTAATAGATCAGTTCATTAATAGTTAAATTATAGTTTTTTATGTGTGTCAAGGCAAAGAAAAAAAGTTTCTACCCTTACTGATATAGTGTACATAAGCTGTCATTATTAGCCTAACTGATATCACAGTATAGTTGTTAAATATATATAACATAATTGTGGTTGATGCAGTCTGCTTGTATATTTTGCGTTACGCACTGTCTGTCATGAAAGGTAACAGTGAGTCACCTCTTTCTTAACCGGCTCTGCATAAAATAAAATGTTACCCACTACAGTAGCCAACGTCTGCAACACAGATAAAACAACGAACGCTGAGACTCACATCCCCTGTGTAAAAGGAATAAACTGCATATATCCCTGGGTACTCGCGTACGGCAGGTGTGCATTTGCGCAGAAAGGTTGACAGTTCAGCCGGGCGGCCGGGAACAATGGGCCTGCATACAGGATGTCTCAGGGGCTGAGAGAGATGAGGCCAGCCGAGGTTCATGGCTCCGACACAGGCCTGCTTTAGAATATATGCTTCTAAAAATATTTTTTTTTACACTGTTTAGAAAGCCAGCAGATCCACATTTATGGCTGCAGCAGCCTGGATGTGTTGTTTGGTGTATGAATAATAATTTATTATTTTTGAACCATGGCTGTTTAGAATATTTACTACTGACAAAAGTCATTCACTGATTTCTAATATTAAAGTTGTAATCATGTATGTTTTAAAATATTTTGAACATAGTTTTTCCTGCACAAATCTACCTTGCGCCAGATCATTTCACTTTTCCATTACAAACTGCTCCCTTTTATAGAAAATAGTCATAACTCGTCACAATGCAAGTATAGGAGAATATGATTCAGCTGGTATGAATATATATCGAGTTTATTAGGACTTTATTGTTAGGCGTACCTTAAAACAAACAAAAACTTAACCATAAAGAGGAAATTATTTCCATAATTTCCATATATATTGACCGTAAGGGATTAGGGGATTTTACGCAACAACTGCATAACTTATCACACTTACAGACACGTACAAAAATGTATGTGTATGAATGAGGCACATAGCTGTAGGTGATGAATAGCTGTTTCCATTAATCCTAAATTATTTCTCCGCGAGGTGAAAAGGTTTTGAGCAGAGTGTAGTTTTGTTTTCATGCGTCTTTTCCGCTGAGCTCGTAGTGAATAACCGTGATTGTATCCTTTGTTGTGCTCCCTGAGATGACAGATTATAATCAACAAGACGAATGAGGTCAACTCATTGTAGAAGCAACACATTTGACCCTCGCTTCTTCTTCGTCATACACATACACAAATATAGAGAGAGAGACACACACACACACACATAGAGAGCGTACCTGGACGCGTTCCGGGTATGACAGCTTGCATGCTCTGCGGGGCACCGGCGATGCGACCCGGCCGGTCAAGTCACACGCAGGTTGCAGGTTTCCCAATGCCTGCACACAATTGAATTCCTGGCATTCTCGCTAATGTTTGAGATTGAAGAGCAACCGTTTCCACTTAGAAGCGGCGCACATCACCCCAAACCCATTGAAAAGGAGAGTGAGGGTCACCACTGTTTGGTATACATCTGCTCCAAACAGGAAAATATGCAAAGATTTGATTCGCAGAAAATCCGGCAATTGTTCAAATCAGCACGAGTTTTCTTTTCTGTCTCTCTTCTTGGACCAGAAATACTACAAGTTTCATTCTGTCCGCTGCATATCTGTTTCTGTCGCATTGCTCAACATGGAGCTGTTTATTTTCTAAACGCGTCTTCTGGTGAATCTCCAAACTTATCAACTTGTCACGGTGATCTACGTGATGTTTTCAGTGACTGCTGATGTCTATCTCCATGACAATCCCGCCAAACAATAGATAACATGCAATAACTCTTTATTAAGCCAAAATAATTACAATAGAGTGTGTTGATATACCCGCCACAGTTTATAAATAGGAACCGTGCGTTTGTTAACTGGACCTCTGGTCAACAGAGGTTCATCAAATGTCTAGAAATACCAGCTCTATAAATACACGCGAGTGTCATCTATTCAAGGAAAAGATGGACTGTCATCTATTCAAAAAGAAAAAAAAATCATCACGCACTGACCTCTCCTCACCCTCAGCCACCACCGGGCCACTGCAATGCGCCATCGCTAAACTGGCCTCACTGACGCTCAGAGAGGAAGCGGTGGGACGCTGATAAAGAGGATTTGTGAATTAGATTTGGCTACATAAAATATTACACATTTGAGATTTTTTAAAATGCAAATATTATTTTGTTTTCTTTGATTTTTCTGTCTTGATCAGGAAAAATGCATTTACTCACTTCACTAAACAAACTGGTTTTCCTAATGAGATCTCACCTCCAAGCAAAAACTGCTAACGGACCTGCACGAATCTTAAAAACGCGCCAGCCAACATTTAGCAGCATTTTGGCCGATGTTAATTTCTGCTGTGGATGTGGCGGAACTGACTAGCTTATACTGTAAAGGGAAGTGCGATAAAATGTTTCCGTTCTCTTGATTATGAGCTGCAAATTGCTTTGTCGGGATTTAAATGGCAGGTCTTTTCCCATCGTGCATTGATGGAGTCTATTTTTAAACCCCTTTCCTTTCTCGCCCCCCTAAAAACTTCCGCAGGGTTGGCAACAAGAAGCTATTAGGATAACTTTTCTCCTGTTAACATTCCAATTAATCAAAGATGAAACCAAATTCCCACAGGGATCATTAAGGGTCAGCACCTGTTCTTCTGATACTACTACTACTACCACTGTAGGCCATATAATAAACTGGTACAACTTCATGGTCAGACAGCTGACCTCCGGGGATTGAGTGTCACTGCAAGCCAATTTTGCATCAGCCCACTATCAGTAATAGAAATATAACCTTTAAAACAGATTTGAATGCCAAACAGCCAGTGATCTTTTTCCACAACCAAAACAATTCCAAAATTCCTCCTAAGTTAAACTACCAAGATTTTCTTAAATTTCATAACAGTGCAGTGCAGCCCTATTAGGATACAAATTGCAAAAGAGGTAATACTCAAACTTAATGACACATTCAATTAAATTAAGTGATGATTCAGTCAGTTAGGCTGTTATTGTAGTCCTCCATCAAATGTGTTTTCCAGTACAATATTCTAATACAGCGTTTTCTTTACATGATAAGCTTTGTGAAGTCCGTCTCTCTCTGTATCAGCTATAATATACACATGGAAAACAGGAAGTTTGCCTCAGGCCTGACCCTCGCCCCGCCTCTCCCATCAAGCCTACATGCCAACCCAGTCCCAGGTCAGCTCTCAGACACTGCAATCCAATTTCAGCCATATTTCTTTCAAGCAATTACATACCTCTTGGCAAGGCCTCACAATTAAACAAATGATTATATTTTGATATCCATAATTATACGCATTCACATAAGGTACCCTTTCAAGTTAAATATGCTTTTTATTACACGCTTATCATCTGTGATGAGATTATGCACAGTGTGGGTTTGGAATGAGTTAGGGTACATTTAATCGAATAAGAGGAGAGTAACTCAGTAATGGAAGCATGCTGGACCCAGAACTATACTGCATAGGCTGCTCCCTTTGAGCCCAGCTTATGTTTGGCAAATTTCAGACAATGAGAACGTTATGAGGGGAACTCTGAGGGAGCGCCTTTAACCCCTGCCCACCAGCAGGTCAAACACGTGGCACATGACACCAACTAACTTCCACACCGCTGATGAGGTGCACCAGGACATACTTGTGGCATAAGGACATTGTTTACGTGTCCATATCTCTGGCAAAAGCAGCTATAATTAATAGTGTGGTTTTGATCATGGTGTGATCTGGTCATCCTGTAGAACTTCTTAAGGCAGCTGTGTCCATGACACAGTAACCAGGCAAATATCCACGTGCGGTAATGACACTGAATACCATTATTCAATGTTTATTGAAAGCAGTCACATAGGGAGGCTAATTTTTTGCAGAAGTCACCCAAATGTGCTCACTCATAAAGAGTAATCATTTGTTCTCTTTTGTGAAGGACTCCCGGCTGATAGAACAGTGTGTTCCGTGGATCTTTGCTGCCCCCTTGTGATATGAGAAAAGTTATCATTTTGTGTTGTGACTCACCTCTCCCAGCTCTAAGTACTGTATGTCATGCTACTAATCTTAGAGAAAGTATGAAATGAGGAGAGAATAAAGTCTACAACTTAAGAAATTCTTCAGGTTCCTCCTTTTAACAAATAGTATTGTGCTGGAATTTATGTGTTGAATATTTTCAAAAAGAAACAAAAGAGTTATATGTATATCAAGATAAATGTCCCTTAAATATACCAGTAATAGCTACAGATAGTATCCTCCTATGTCTATGACAGGTGTTGTTATAAAAGGATCCTCTTTTACACAAGAAGGGGATGTAACCAACATACTTCTAACAGGAACACACACACAGGCACGCACACTGATAAACAGAGCAGTAAGAGAAGGGAACTTAGGGTAAGTGAGTGTTTTAAGAGCAGCTGAATTCCATTTAGCTGCTTCAGTTTGTGTGGGTCCTGGTGTTGTGCATGCTGGCTCACTGTCACACTGTCATGGCTTATAGGGATGTGCCCAAATACAAATACGTTATTCGGCAAAGCACAAATAGTGGGTTTTTTTTAATGAATATTTGTTTCATACAAATATTTTACAAATCATTTGTTTTCGGGAAGAAAAAAAACATGTCAAATAGCAGCACACTGGTTGGTAACATCACTATCTCAGTCTCTCTCCTCTGCTCCACTGTTATGTCTATCAGCAGGTCTCAACGAGGGGAGTCACTTCCACCTTCTACATGATGCACATTTCCTAATTTGGACATAACTCTTGGAGTCCATAACCTGTTGTTCCCCTTCCCCTTTCCAAAAAGTTAGGTTGTAAAAAATAGGCAACAAATGAAAAGTGCAAAGCAAGAATCGCCTTTGAAGTTCTTCCCTACATGTTACACGATGTGCTGTCTCTGTTTTATTGGTGTATAAATAAGTAGAGGTCTGTCTGCAATGAGGCAAATAGTAAAGTTTTAGCTCAGTAATCAGCGCAGTCGTCTATGATCTGGGAGACTCCAGTTCAACACCCAGTGCGGGGACCTCCATTGTAAAGTAGTTTATTCATTAACACTTATTGTAACACTTTGATTTTCTAAAATTAAAAGCGTAATAAAAAAAAACAGGATTTTTAAGCCTTTTTCCACTTTTATTCAAATACAAATACAAATAATTTTGCGGCCTCAACAAATACAGATACAAATACAAATACTGGGCCCCCTGCACATCCCTAATAGCTTACTGGGACACTTGAATAGAACAGAGCTACCAGTAATGTTATTAGCTACACCTGTGCTTGTCCTACTATGAAAAGCCAAAAAGTCTACTGTGAAAAAGGCCTATTGCTACAATAATGCTGATAATGCTGAGCGGCCAACAGATCAGACTGTGGTTGCATTGGTTAACTTCTAGGTGTGAATGTGTGTAACTTCAACTTCAACTTCAGTTTATTTAAAGTGCACATCACACAGAGAGTCTCTGTACACTTTACAAGTCAATGAAAACAACAACAACAACAAAAAAAGCACACAATATTACATGTTTATGTAATATTACTCACACACACACACATACACAGGTAGTAATGTTAATGTTACAACAAGGTTTAGGTTAGCAATTTCAAAGCAGAGATCACATAACGCTAACATGGTTGGGATAGCTACATGTCAAGGAGGAAAACAGTCAGTGATTTGGATTCCCGGCAGATGAAATTAGGAAATGTCATAGTAAACAGAAAAAATATGTTTTCAGCCTGGATTTGAAAGTATCAACAGAGCTTGCCTCCTGAATGTGCAGTGGTAGATTATTCCTGAGTAGTGGACCTCGGTGGGCAAAGCCTCAACCACCAAATAGTTCTTATTGAACTGAGGAACAATTAAAACCAGCATCAAGGGAATGTAAAAGACATGATGGAGTATACGGAGCAATTAGGCTGGAGATATATGAAGGAGCCAATCCATTTAAAGTCTTTTGGGGATTTTGCATGAACCAGTAACCACAGCAGAGACATATATGATCCAACTTTTTATAGTTTGTGAGGACTCTGGCAGCTGTGTTCTGGATCAGTTGAAGACCTTTTGTTGCTGTCTTATGTAGGCAAGAGAAAAGTGCATTACAGTAGTCTATTTTAGATGTTATGGAGGCATGTATTAGGATTTCAGCATATGAATTTGATAAAACAGTGCTCCTTGTAGCTGGGTATTGCTGTAAGGAGCAGGTATACCCATATATTTAGTAATTATAGACTGGACTTTACTATAGTTTTTGACTGATGAGTTCACCAATGTATATAAAATGTAAAGGCACTTGTCAAACCTCTAACATGTGTATCATGCCCACATATCAGCCCGGTGTGCCTATATATGAAGTCATTATTTGAGATGAGTAGGTAATAAAACTCATTTGATCACCAGAGGGCAGCAAAGCCCATTTTAAAGGCAACTCACGTTTTTACAAGGTTTCAGGCTACACGTTTCATGAAGATAAAACGTTATGACAATGACACATGACAGTTACTTCATGAAGATGTTTAATGCCTCAACTCGGTGCTTAAGGGGTAGGCCTACATAAATCATTAAAAACTGCCAAACAGATGTTAATCTACTGGTGTGTAATCCGACAGCCATTAGAGTGTTCTTAAACTGGAGGTTAATGAGAGAAAATGTTGCGTTTCCGGGTGAAACACAGCTGACAAGTTAGTTTTGTGCCGGTGGTGAGTGGTGGTCAGAAGGAAGCCGGCTGCCCTCCATGCCTCAGCTGGAGAGCTGCATGCAGTTTGCCACACCGCACAGATAAAGTGCAAAGAATAAAAATAGACGACAGGGAAGTTGGCTTTCACAATAAAAAGACCTTGATGGGTTTCTTAGGAAACAGTTCAGGCATGGTTTCAGTCAAGTGTTGTGCATTACAATAAACAGTTACAAATGCAGCATGTGTTATTTCACTGTGAATGTACATGGATGTTGTATTTTAAAGAATATGGATTACTAATTTGTGAAAACACTGAACACAGGAATAAAGACAAACAGGCTAAAAATAGATATTTTGCCAAAGCTCTGCAGAGGAGACGAGATCACACATGGTCCTCAAAATAATTAACTGAAGGCACCCACAATATCTATAATCATTTTTCTAATGTAGAATATGTATTAATATAGTGCTAGAGTCAGTATGACAGGATTTAGGATTTATATGCTGAAATGTTTATTGTGTATACAGGGGCAGAGAAATGCATCTCTTCTTCTAAGAGATATGGTCAGGCAAAATGAAAAGAAAACATTTTTTTGAGAAAGGAGAAGAAGTATAAAAGACTTGCAGCTCTATGTTTTAGTGTTGTAGGCTACTGTCTATATTTATTCTTGGTATGTTGCTAATTAAACTAAACTAAAACTATCACTCCAAATAATAGGCCATGTGCAGTGTCAGTTAGGCTACTACTGTATGTGCAGAGTTTGACACTAGAAGGCTGTTTTCACATTTATCTGCTGAGAGTGGAAAGTTTCTCTGTGCTCAATGAAAATCTAATTTTAAGGGATGGGTCTATGAGCATGATTTATGACATCGCAAATAGTTTGGAAGCCAATTCTGGTCCAATATTGAACTTACACAAGTGTGATGTGGAAACTTGAAGCCTCCAGTGCACAAACACTGAGACTGGACTTTACAGTGAGGTAGGAGACATCTTGCAGTTAAACTACAAGATGTCTAAACTTAAACTGCAGTAAAACTTGAAATGAACAATATTTGCATATTTATAGATTCTGAATTTTTAGTAAGGGAGAAAGAATAGATGCAATTTTAGGTATTTTAACAAGATAATTAACTTTTTTGGCGAAAAAAACATACATATTTACATACATAATATTTCTTTGTATACTATGTATATAATCATTGCACAATGGATTAAAAACTTTTTTTTAAATCTACCTCACTACCCATTTTATTATATACTACGTATGTAATTACTGCATAATATATAATAATAACCTTTTCTATTTTAACATGTAACTATTTTATTCTATGGTGCGTGATGTGTGCTGGACAGTGCTGTTGTGACAATTAAATTTCTTTCGGGATTAATAATGTATTGCTTATTCTTATTCTTATATCAGACACTAATCATTATTCAAAGCAGAGTATTTTGTATACATATCAAACATGTGTGGAGGGGATCTTTAAATAAATAACCGCTGCAGTCCTGTAGGCTACGATCATCGGACAGAGTTTTATTTTGAACATCCTGAGCGGAGGTCCTGTTTGTCTGTGAGTCTCTGGGACTTGACGGCGGTGGGAGGAGGGAGCGGAGGGAGCGGAGGGAAAAGCAACGGCGGCCGCTTCACCTTCTCAAACAAACAGGAAGCGAGACCGCGCGCGCTCTCCTGTCCACCTGAGACATCTATGCTCCGCGTCGGAGGCACAGCCGGGCTACGCGAGTCGTCTGTCACTCCGACTTTTTGCATGTGAAACTACATAACCGCAATAGTAACTGTCAGCTGTTTGTTCGTCCGCTAGCCTACATTTTTAAACGACCACACGACAGAGTGCCTAAAGGTAAGTCCCTCACTTCTTATTACGCCACTCATTTGAGCCCCGTAGACGTTCACTAGTGAGCACGTCACGCTAAACTCCGTTCATTAAGCTGTCCATTGCTTAGCTACCATAAAAAAAAAACATAACTCTGCCAACTTCTGCGAATGCATAACACCCAGCTTTTAATTCGACATTTATCCAACATACTAGTTTAAGACACATTTCGGTCTCACGAAACTGTTAGAATTGTTTTATTAGTGATTTCTATAATCAAGACATTCAGTTAAATGGACTGTGTGGGTGGCAGTAGCGACAACAGTTTTTAAGTTGGGCTTTTATTAAACTAAAGTGTTGCTCACTGTTATATGTAAAATACCAGGAGACTTTGTGGATTTATGAAGAATTCAGTACACGATTAGAGAGTCGATGACTTGTACTGATAACCCTGACAACAACAATCAACAAGATTTTCAAGCTGAGTTTGATTAAAGGTCTCTTCTTGCTTATTTTTATTGTGTGTGTGTGTGTGTGATTGGCTTATGTCTCAACCGAGGTGAATCTGATAAGTGCCTGTATTGTTACTGTACAGTTGCGTGTTTGGCCTTGGAGATCATGCGTTTTTAAATTGCACAATCAGACAACAATGAAAGAAGCACTTTCTTAACTGTCTTCGTCCAGCCTCTAAACTTGGGCTTTGCTGTTTTTATTATACACTAGTCAAGTTAGTACAGTTTTATGTCTCCTCTAAAAAAATATTCACGTGACAGAGTCCTACTTACAATTAGGTAGTCTGCATTCTCTTTCTGGGATCATTTGTTTTGAATTGTTGTAGTTATTTTTCTTTGAGATCCTGATGGTCTTCATCAGGGACCCCTGGGTCATGATCCCCATCTCAAGAAACACTAGTCTATAAAACCAGTAGTATTGTTAAGGGATCATTGGGACGACTTAGTTTAGGCAGTGTGTCGCTGATGACAGTTGTGTCTGTTTTAATGTTGAGAAATAGACAACACAGTCAAATAAAGAGGATGTGAAACTTTAACATTAATTTATCTAGTCAGCTATTCTGTCATATGTGTAAGAACCACCTTTTGGTTTTATTTCATTCAAAAACAGAAGTCAGCAGTGGCTAAACAGCTGTGGTAGAGTTTAGCTGCTAGGTTAGCTTATGTGACCCTCCTGATTACTCAAGCTGATTCATAAACCTTCATGAATCGACAGTTTACGACTAAGCCCATATGTCATATGCACTTCAAATGTTGTAGGCGAGGTTGAAACGGGCAATAGGTCATACCGCAAAGATTTTGAAGTCGGCTGTTTTTAAGTGTATGACAAATAATGAGTGACTGGACAGTTGATACTTCTCAAGAATTGTTGTGATTTTGATGCAGGTTTTAGCATGTCGGACTCTGTCAGTAAATGTATAAGACCAATACCAACTGTATTGCACGTTTCATACCTGTGTATGTGGAAAATTGTGACTGACGTGCTTGCATGTTTGTGTTTAGCAAGCGATAGCCTAACATATCTTAAGGCTGAGTTTTCCTAAAGGCTCCATTCTGCTCTGTATTTACTATAAGCCAACAAGAGATATTTGTGAATCAGAGTATAGTTTGAGCTCAATCTCTTTCTGACAGTGGAAGAATTCAGTAAGTGGAATGATAATGTTGCAGGCCACAATACAACATGGGGAAGATGTGCTGGTGTGCTGGCAGGTGTGTGTGTGTGTGTATAGAGTGGTGCCCTCGTGTGTACTTACAGCATGTCTTCAGCAACTAGCCTGAGGATGGAGCATTGTGTTGCATCACGTTAGAGATTTTTCAACCAGTAGTGATTTTTGCTTTACTGTTTCTCCTCTGGTTACTATCCTTTTAATATCTATAATGTCTGAGGGCCATTTCAGGCAATGTTTCAAGTCAATGAGCAGTACTGTTTCATGGCAGTATTGGATTTATAGGATTTAATTCACTAGATCAACCAAAAACAGATGTTCTTAGTGGTTATTTTTCTGTTTCTCAGCAACATTTTCAGAAAATTTACTTCACAGTACATGTCCCAGTCATGACATAAAATAATTTACACAGTATCATGATTGAGGATTTTATCTGCACCAGCCACACCTAACTTGTCCTGAAGTACATGTGTTCCAGGTGGCTGTAGTGTTTTATGTCACGTGAGACTTGTTCTGACTGTCCACAATTGTTTGTCTATAAACCTAAAACACTCCCAAGCAAACATAACCTTAAAGATAATTTGACCTTTTTAGTAGTTTGATCTCCAAAGTTATGGCCTTTTGTCACAGTGATTCACAACACACACTTATAACACACACACACACATACACAGGTCTTAGAGCCACGCTACATGTTACAAAAGAGAAGTTGGGTTAAAGAGAGCTTTAACCCAAATATGCTGTTAATTTTGTTTTGTGTTGGCACAGCACTACCACTTCTAGAAATATTGTTGCCCAATCAGTGCATTTGATGATGTAATTTTAATCAGGCAAAGGTCCTGGCAGCCCCGTCTTTGGGCGGGGTCTGCTGTCAGGCCCCCTCTGAGGTAAAGTTAGAGAACACTGATAAGGCTAACTGACGTCATTCTGTAGACATCAGCCAACAATGCAGCTATTTACTCCAAGCCAGATTTAGTCCCAAAGCAGGCCTCTCCCGAGAAACTGGGCACAAATGAAAAGAGAGTTCTAAATAAGTGTTTCACTAGGGAAAAAAAAAAGTTGTGTAACTGTGTTGACATCCATCGTCTGCGTCATTATTGGCCTAACAAAGTTTTCTATGTGAAGTTTCCGTTTCACATATATTGTGGTTTAGGATACCTGAATGATACAAGCTTAAGTGAGGGAAAGAGAAAAGTGGAATGCAACTGGAGAAAAAGTGTTTCTGGTCTCAGTGACCAACAGTGTGGTGAAATTATGAGGTAAAGCTTAGAGGAAGGAGGCCTGCATCTAATATAGCCCGAGTTACTTTACACACCAGCAGTGTGTTTGCTGCCAGTAATCAGAACAATAATACATTTTACTGCTGTATTTTCCAGGGTACTTAAAGACTTAATGGCATATTGCAGCATGGTAAAACTAAACATACAGCGCAGCCTGTAAGTGTTTGGACAGTGATATGTTTTCATTGCTTTGGCTCTACTCCACCATGTTTAATTCCAAATGAAACAATGACTACGAAGTTAAAATGCTGACTTTAAAGTTCAGGGGTGTTAGGGGGTGTTCACATCCATGCTGGGAGAACAGTATCGGAATGATGAAAGTCAACAACCTCAGTCATATTTCATTTCAAATCCAATGTGCTGGAGTGCACAAATACAGACTGCGTCGTATATGAGAAGAGTTCAAATCCAAGTACAAAGTAAGGAGAATGAATTTCAAAAATGTATATTTTGAAGGTTTAATATGGAGAATAAATACTAGCAGTGTGTTTTAGTGTCAGTCATGCTCTGTGCTTTTTCAGCCAATTTTCCCTGACCAGCTGATTTTTGACTGACTTGAAGTATGTTTTCCTACCTTTTGTATCTGTCTCTCTTATTGCTTACTGAGTTAGAATGCTGTTAGACTTTTTCTGGAGCTCTGAAAGGCAGAAGTCTTTAACTGCTTAGAGACCGAGCAGTGGAGCTGGATTAGATAAGATAAGACACACTTACATGAGACGCCTACATATTCTTTCAAACGACCCACTTTTGCAACCTGAATCGTATATTCTATTGTCGGTGTCTTTCTTTGGAGTGAAACATTTGTGTGTGTGTGTTGCAACTATCACTTATTATACCATCACCAATATGTTTTGTCCCCCTTCTCTCCCTCTCTGCTCCTGTATCCCCCTCCCTCCCCCCCTGTTCTCTCTCCTCATTCACACTTCCTGCTGTAGTTTTGATGTAATCATCCCTCATTACACTGAAAGGCTTGCGTAACATCCTCTCAAAGAGTAGTATGACAGGGAGTTGGTAGATCTTGTTGTCATTTGTGTGTGAGTGTGAGCAAGCTGACTTTCACAGTTAGTCTTTTTGTAAGCCCCACAACCTCATCTACTACCAGCACTGACCAAGGAAAGGGAACATTCAGTATTCAGTTATACTTAGTGCAAGCTGTGCCTTACTGCTTATTATAAAACTATACATAGAAATGGAAATTGCCAGAGCAAGAAATGTGACTGTGAGATGAGAACGGCCTGCTGGAATTCTCCACTTGCTGCACAGCAGGCCGAGACCTGCCAAGGAATGTAGGGGAGACAGCAGGAGAGGGATAGAGGGAGATGCAGGGAAAAGAGAGGGAAATGCCACAGAAGGTACAGTGAAATATATGAGAGAGGAATGAGATATGTGACCACAGTAACATAATGAAGTAATGGCTGATTAAAACTTCACACAGTTAGAGCTAAAATACAGAAAAAAACAGATGTGGTTAGCTGCATTTTTGGGTAGAGACACATTTAGCCACATTTACTGTAAAGTGTCAATGCCACAAAAGTAACTCATGAGCGCATGACACAATCCTCCCCTCCCCACCAAAGGCAAGTGACTGTTGTTGTTGTTCTTGTGTTAGAAAATAGTGAAAAATGCCTGTCATAATTTCTTAGAGCTCAGCTTGTTTTGTCCAATCTACAGTCCAAAATCCATGATCATGCATGACACAAAAAAAGCTTAAAATCCTCACATTTGAGAATCAGCAACCAGCAAATTTGTGTCTTTTTTTTTTTTTGACTAAAAAGATTATTTGCTTCTCAGAATAGTTGCGGATTAATTTTCTGTCTGTTAACTTATCAATTAATCGACTAATCGTTGCAGCTGTACTTAGAAATCATACTGTCACTTTCTTAAGTGAATGAAATTAGAAGTGAAACAAAGATCATTGCAGACTCCGCTACAGGCTGTTCTGCGTGAGGCAGGCTCCTCTGGTTGTATGCTGGTGTGAATGTACGACATCTTTGACTTGAAAATTGGCTGCCAAACGGAATAGCAGCTAAAAGGCAAACTATAAATAGAAATGTTGAGAAAGCAATTATGTATATTGGTAGCTTCTTATGTTGAAAAGGTGCTCTGCTGTCTCAGTTGTACTATATTATTTCCTTGTTTCTAGCTGTCCTTTCCTTGACTTTGTGTATAATTCAACTTTGCAAACACTAGTGTGAGTGTACACTTTATAATGAACATTTTTATGACCAGAATTGATGGTGTTGTTCCCATTATTTAGTCTGTCAATTAAAGTAAGTGAGTGAAGCAGTCAGACAGTGAAAGTATTAGCATTAGCATATGTAATGATAGCATTATGAACAAATATCAGAGAAGCATTTTAGATTAAACATCCACTTAAAACAACAGACACACATGCAGGCAGGAGAAGCAACAAGTCATCTGATTACATGTAGGCTGGTTAATTATACACAAAAACAAACAAAAAAAAAAACTGAGTGTGCCTGAGAAGATCAGTATTAAAACTATTATTCAAAATTAAATTATTATTTTTATAACCAGTGAATTTTAAGTTTACTATATTCATTGTATACTTGCCTTACCTCCCTGCAAACACAAGCGTGATGATATTGGGTGAGGTGTAATGAAAGCTTGTCTGGGGTCATCTGTTGACAACAGATAGCTGTGCACATTCCTGGCTGGACGCTGCTCGTATGAAAACAAGCGGGCATCTAGACTGTCGCTCAGCTAAATTTCATTTAAAGTGTAACATTTTCAGACATCTACTTCATGTAGTCTGCAGGCTAGTCAGGACCATCATGTCAACAGAATTTAAATGACTGATGACTTGAAATAGATAAATGCAAACTCTTAATTTAACTTGGCTTCTTTTCATACACAATATTCAGTTCATTTACTACATTCACTGCACATCTAATGAAATGAACACACTAAAGTATCTGTTACTACATTTCATACTGCTGTGTATACCTGGATGCTGATTATAATATTGATTTTATGATTAGACACTACATAATGTCTGGATCATGGTAAAGATGACCAGATGTCATATTTTACTTATCTTCAATCTGAATCGATTTTATATCGAGGGGAAGCATTTAAATTGAATGATGTCTGTGTAATCCAGCTAAATCACACGTAGACAAAATTTTAGGGCTGGGTTCTGGTTTTTTTTTTTTTTTGGCACCTTCAGATAGTCAGAATATTGCTGGTGACATAAGCTGTGACTGAATGGAAACTAATAGTATGAATGACACGTGTTTTTGGATACCGGTACACAAGCTTACATATTCAAATAAACACCCCAAAACCCAGTGTGTAGAGCAAAAAGTCATTTGGGTTTTCAGTCTGTACCTGAGCCAAGATGGACTTAAGAAGTAAAGATTATGATGGGAAGCAGATGCCTTTGGCTAATGGAGAAACAGGAAATTTTTTTATGATTGCTGAACATTTGGCAATTTTTAAAATAAACAAAAGATAACAAATCCGTGATATAACAGCTGTGCCTTCAGTGGTCGTCGTTCTTCTTCTCGCAGGTAGCTAGATGCGGTAACCGCGGCAGCCCTAGATGCATAGATAGCGTCAGGTTATGCTGCCACCCTGGGGGGAGCTCCAGCTTCCAATCTGAAACCTGAGAGGGCAAAACCTCAGCTTCACATCTCTATGGCAACGCTTCCTCACAGCGCAGGATGACACATGCACAGTCTGTCCCACATACACTCTGCTGAGAGCACGCGTCAAGCCTTGTGATAGTCAATATGCATACATGCATGTTATATACTGTAGTGCGTTCACATGCTGCTGTCTTTACAACATTCCTCCACCCATGTGTCCATGTGGGTAAACTGAAAACACACATTTGTACTTTGTAAGAAAAGTGTCTCACAGGGTATGAAAACTTTTGATTAAATTCACTTTATGCACAGGGTTTCGCACTGTCTTCTCCTTATTTCTGGCTTTATTTTACTGCAGATTACTTTTTTGAGAAAGAGATGATCACATTTGTCTTAGAGGAGTGTCATCCAACTTTCTGCTACGCTCCTCTCATGATATCATTGTGTCTTAAAGTCCACAGGTCTGGACAGTTTCTCTCTCTGTCAGGCTATTCGTCTCTTCTGTTTTCCCTTCCTCCTGTAAAACTAGACGACTATATTACTGATCTCAACCAGCTGCATCATTGTGTGTGTGTCTACATTGTAATTATGGTGTGACAGTTTTGTGTGTGTGTGTGTGTGTGTGTCTTCTTTGCGATCAGCAGTGCTGTTCCCCAGGCTGAGACGGACCTTTGCTCAGCCAGACAGCCGGAAGGTAACTGATTTACAGCATCCAACGGGAACTTTTGAGAATACAGACACACTCGCACTCCACCTACCTAAGGGCAGCCTCACAATAGCAGCTATAAATAGAGATTGAAGCAAGTAGCTAAATAAAGGGAGTCGGGGGAAGAAGTGGGTAAAGGCCACTGGTGAGACACCACAAAGAGATGCACTGAGTGGAAAAACTAAATGTAAAGTTCTTTATCTACCTTTAAACTTTACTTTGATGACAGTAGCGCTAATCTGTGTGTTTCTCTGTCATGGAGGCTTGTAAACATCCCACTGTGATAAAAAGTGGGTTTGTATTGTTTTGGAAATGGACAGACAGTGCTCTTTTGTTTACCGTGAAGCAATGATGACGCATGTCGAATGCAATGGCCCTTCAGACTACACTTGTTTGGGGAGTGCATAAAATGTGTGTGTTGGTGCATTCCTCTTACATTCCTTTTGCGTGTCTTGAGCACATTAGCTAAATTGTCTTTACCTGACATGATTTCTGACCCATTTTCCAAAGCATAGCATAAGGTTAAGTTGATTTCTTACGAAAAAACAGTTTCAAGAGACTTAAAATTTAGTTGAGAGAAGTTATAGTCTACATCACAATGCACATATTGGTTTTAGCAGTCTCCTAGTAATAGTCGATTTATTGTATTTCACTGTAGAAGTGTTGCTTTTATTGTGTCCACTCATTCCCTTGAATGAGAAAGTGTGCCCATACTTTTGACTGGTACTGTATTTATGCTTCAGTTGCTTATGTTTAAGCCCTTGGGTTAAGTCATTTTCAGGTACAGTAAGAAGAAAGTGGTGTTGTGCCAGGAGAGGGAGCGCCATTCAGGAGATTTGGTTTGATATGCAACCCTGCAGGGCCCGAAAAACCATCTGTTTACAATAGCAGCTCTCACTGCCCCTTAATAGCCTAAAGGTCCTATGGAAATTAGGGATATTTATGAGTATAATAAAGGGTGAGAGCATCCTCCCCCAATGACTGTCTCACATGACCAAGGTGTTTTGTTTGTGTGTGTATACACATGCCCCAAGGTGAAAGAGAGTGAGCGAGAGGTTGCTGGTGAAGCCCCCAGTCATCTTAGGATTGTGCATTCCTTACATTCCTTTTCCAGAGGATGGGTGGAGGAGAGGAAGGGTGTGTGTTTGAGTGTGGTTATGTGGGGAGAGAGAAAGTCATATCAAAGTTAGATGCTCACTGCAGTGTTTGTATAATGATTAGGATGACAGCAGTTTGGAGGGAGGCTCTGAGGATGAGAAAATCTTTCGTCCTGTGTGTGTGTGTGTGTGTGTGTGTGTGTGTGTGTGTGTGTGTGTGTGTTTGGTCACTTGCTCCTTTAGTACAGGGTAATGTGTATGTGCAGTAGCCTAATTCCTTTTGCGTAAGACATAACAGTAGATAGACTGAAAACTTGGAGCTAACGTCACGAACCACTACTCTGTGAATTGTGCTGTAAACTGTTTTTCCAGTGCTGTTATCCTGCAGAAATAACAAATATAACCTAACTAGTTGCTTAAACACACTGGTGCAGTTGAGCATACCATTCACCTTTTACTAATATGAATGTGCTTTTTGTAATTTGTAAAGATAATCCCATATAATATATATGTTATAGCATATATGAATACATAAAAACATTCAGAAAGGCTGGACATTGGAGCTACTGCATAAATACTTCAAGATGCACTTCCATAAAGGCCAGTAGATACAAAAAAAAATATTGAAGTCAGTGGTGACACCACCAACTTTAATTTTGTTTCTATCATATTAGGATCTTAATTGCTGTTTTGCTCTTTCTGGGAATTTAGACAGTTATTGTCCTTAATAGGAAATTAAAGCTTAAAGAGAAGAATACTTGGACATTCGTGAATTCCTGAAAATATAAAAAGAAAAACAAAATGCTAGCAGTAAACCCAAATTTTAGGCTTCAAATAAATCCATTCTGTGGGGGTGTCACAGACAGTTTTTACATTCCATGATTATTTTCAGCATCAGCCCAAAAACCCATTGACGTTATAGTGGATATTTTTCCACTGAACTGTGGCAGAGCTAACTTTGGGGTTTGCCCTTCAGCAAAAGTTTCATCACCGGACCACTCTCTAGTGAACCCTCCGTCTGTCTCGCTCTCTCAGTTTCTTCTAAAATGACTGTAACACACACACACACACACACACACACACACACACTTGCACTGTAGATCATGTGATGCTTTGAGCTGAGTCCAGTCAGGGAGTTAAACATTGACTGTCTCTTGCCTGAGATTTTATCATTGTGTTAAACAGCACACTTCCTGGAACTGGTCATCCCATTTGTGGTTTTACTGTAGCTGTGTGTGGAGGCTACATTATTTCCATTTTCTGGGGAAACCCACATTCTCACCTCTTTCTATGAATTTATCCTTAACCCCGCTGTAAGCATATAAATATCCCATGTGTCGGTACATAAAAGATCTCTGTAGACTCAGAAAGACTCACCACAGTTGTTTTTGTGAACCTCTCTGTGTCACGCTCTGGTAAACAAGATAGAGCATCTTAACCACTGGGGGAAAACAGGAAGTTTACTGGCCTCAATCAGGGTGAGAGCATTGCGTGTCATTAACGCGTATGACTTCACTGTGTGTTTTTATCCACAGTATATTTGCTTTTCATATCGCTCACTTCACATCTTGATTTCTATAGCTGCAGCTCTTTGAACTGTGGGCAGATGGTAGTGATGGAGAAGCCTATGGACCGCCTTAGGCACTCTGTCTGCACATACAGAGGTCACGTCCTTCACTCTTTTTTCATCTCCATGTTTCAAACTCTTTCATATTTCAATGTTAGGTTGACTAGATAAGACTGTTCAGAATATTTGAATGAAGTAGGACTCAAGACAACAAGTCTTGTTTTCATTTACTCTGTCTGAGACCCTGTTACTTACACAATGGAAGTGAATACCTGACATTGTACTTTTTTTATTTTGTAATGCTGGTGCCAGAGAAGTTGAACATTTTGCAGCACAGACAGTAAAGGGTCCAACAAACCATTATTTTCACAATTGATTAATGTGTCTTGATTAATTGTTTATTCGATGACTTGTCAGAAAACGGCAAACAATGTGTGTTGAGATGTATTCAGTTGTCCTGTTTTGTCCGACTCACAGCCCAAAACACAAAGATATTCAGTTAACTGTCATATATGACACATAAAAGCAGAGAATCCAATTTGAGAAGCTGAATGCAGATCATTTTTGGCATTTTTGTTTAAAAAATTACTAAAACAATGAATCGATTGTCAAAATAGTTGGCGATTCATTTTCTGGCGATCGATTAAACCGTTAATCAACTAATTGTTGCAGCTCTAAAATCAATAATTCTGAGATGAAAACATCTGTATTAAAGCTGTTATGACGACTTCATCTAAAGGCTTTATTTTCATTATGAATTAATCCGAAGACTATTTTCTTGAGTACCTGAGTAATCATTTCATTTATATAATGTCAGAAGAACAATAGCCATTTCCCAGAGCCCAAAGTGACATCTTCTCACTCCTTGTTTTATGTGACTATCAGTCCAAAACCCAAAGATATTCAGTTTTCTATCATATATGTCCAAAAAATGCAGCAAATCCTCATGTTTGAGATGCTGAAACTAGAGAAAGTTTGGCATCTTTGCTCAAAAAATGACTGAAACCTTTCATAGATTATCAAAATGGATGCTAATCAATTCTGTTGATCATCCAATCGTTTCATCTCTAGCTCTTATTACTATTGCTTGATCACTATTTCAAGATGTGTTCAAGCGATTAAAAGGAGAAAAACTGAGTCGAAAGTTGTTTCATGGTATTAACCTTGAGTGAACTTAATATTTCAAGGTAATATCAAGTGAAAGATTAAAACAAGGACATGTACACATTGACAGACAAATAGCAATAACTAGTTCTGATAGATTTTGCTCCGGCTACACAAAGTTAATACATCAACAAAACATTCTGCTGGCTGCTCATAATAGTTTGGCTCCCTTAGAGGAAGACTTCCGCTTGACTGCAACATTAGTTGCAGGGAAACCCTTCAGGCACTTTGGATTGTCTCTAGTTGCATGCTGTAAGATGATTCTACACCTTGTAGATGTGACTCAGACTTTCTTGTAGGTGTGATTCAACATGAGGCCTTTTGCTTCCACTCTCACTGAAAAACCATGTTTCATTACTTGGTTTTTCTATCTTGAGTATCTACTCAGTTTCATAGCCGCTGTGATAATATTGTTGCAGTGGAAAACCCTGCCTGTGTAAATCTTTACTGTCCATGTCAGCAGTTGTTACATGCAATAATGAAACTTACTAGGAGTGGAGAACATGATTTAATACGTCCACTTGGTGTCTTTATGAGTTGACTTTTAGTTTTCAGTTTTTCCACAGATGAATGTTCTTGTACAGGCAATATGCTTTCTAAGTGATTCTAAAATGATCTAGACTATAACCATGAATTAAAGGTGAATGATTAGTCATCACAGAAAAAGGAGATAGTGGGAAAAGATTGTAAGAAAAGAGGATGAGTGGAGAGACAGAGGAACAGTGGAGAGAGCGATTTCTGTTGTCTTATCTCAAATGAAGGGGCAGCTTGGGGCCCCTTTGAGCATGTGGTAACCTGTGTCAGTGTTCAGTGCATCTCCAGTGGTGGAAAGTAACTAAATACATTTACTCAAATTTAAAGTACTTGTACTTTACTTGAGTATTTCCCTTTAATTCTACTTTATACTTCCACTCCACTTCATTTCAGAGGGAAATATTGTACTTTCTACTCCACTACATTTATTTGACAGCTTTAGTTACTTTTCATCTCACAACCCCTCAGATTTATCTGGTGACCCTTAGGAGGGACCCGACCCTTAGTTTGGGAACCACTGGGCTGAACTAGCTGACTATAAATAAAGTGGTTCAAACTAGCTCCACCTCCAGCAGCTACATCAGTAACATGCTGCTCTAACACTGATGCATCAGTATTAATAATCTAATGATGTCATATATAATAATGTATCAGTCAAAGGAACCAAACCACTACTTGTACTTTAATACTTCAAGTACGTTTTGCTGATAATACTTATGTGCTTTTTTACTTAAGTAGGATTTTTCATGCAGGACTTTTACTTGTAAAGGAGTATATTTACATTACTTTTACTTTTACTCAAGTAAAGGATCTGAATACTTCTTCCACCACTGGTAGTCTCTCACCTCTAGAGCAAAACTTGTCTTGTTTGTTTCCATTCTTTGCATTAAATCAATCATTTCTCACACACTTCCTATTTATTTACTTTCTTTTTTTTTTTTTTTTTTTACTTCTCCATTAACTTTGTCACCTTATTATACATATAACTAAAGATACAGCTCTCAGACATGTACCACACTTCATGGTTTCTTCCCCTCCCCTAACAGTCAGTTTGTTCTCATCCATCAGATGCAGTGTCCCAGCCGCTATCCAGACACCCCCAACGAGGAGCAGAGGCACAGGAAATAAAAGACTCAAGGAAACAACAGGTAAAACCTGTGTGATTGTGTGTGTGAGAGAGAGAGAAAGGGAGAGAGAGAGAATGCTGTATCTTGTAATTATCTTGACCTACTTTACCTGTGATACCGCTGTGGGCTTCTGTGTGAAAGTGGGAGAGGAAGAATGGAGCGCTGACTTGGCTGGAATCTGGGAGAGTAGGCCTCGTCCTGACAGGCGGGGAATGTGTGGAAGTCAGCCAACATGCTTTACTTTCACGTCAGAGATCAGTGTTACACCACCTCAGTACACTCCCACCATCATTTCTCATGTATCATATCCTCCTAATTAGCTGAATTACTATGAAATGTTTCAGGACAGTACAACCAAATAGACCCTGTGTAGTGTTGTTGTGTGAGTTGTTTTTTTCCCATGTCTCTACAGCTAGGTGTTTTATGAAAATTATCAGCATCCTTTTACTTCCTGTATTTCCTCTTGCAGCGCTCTTGGCTCCAGTGAAAATTATAAAGTCATAAGTGCTTTATTGTATCAGATTTCAGCTCTTGGTGCACTTGGCAGTCATTTCCTTGTCAGAAGTATTGCACCTCTCAAGTCAGATTTTGGTTTATGTAATAGTGCAGTAAAGTATATATGTATATATACAGCAATATATGAAGTATAGTTGCCTTTTTTTGCCCTCACTGTGGTAAGTAGTTGCCCAGAGAAATGATCAGCATGGCCTTTTTTAGAACAGATGTGGTGATTGGACGAATGTAAAATTAACCATTTAAGCACTGAACCGTGGCACTCTCAGTACTACTGACCCAATTTGTTGTTGAGTGTGTGTGTGAATCTGCTCTTGTGTAACAGAACTGTATCCTAACAAGTGCAGGATAGCTTGTTCATTGCTGTGGGTCTTTTTCTGTGTCCTTACTCACCACATGCTCTCCTTTTGTCTTTTTAAGCAATGCCAACAGAACTGTAATAATTAGATGAGCATAGAAAAAAAGAGAAAATCAGACTCTGATTTGCTGATTTCTGTTTTTTTTGTTTGTTTTTTGTTTTTTTTTGCTTCTCTTCACCACAACGGTATGTGAGCCAGCTGCAGCAAATACTGGCACAGAGTAAACATCGTCTTATTTCCGCCTCCTCTCAGATGTAATGCCGCTATAAATGCAATAGTACAGTACAGGTGCAGCTTTGACATCTATAAGCCTGACAACCACATTTCCTACTGTCAATCAGTACCGGTGACCCATAACCGGTACAGATGCCTCCCACCTGCTCTCTCTTTCTCTCTCTCTCTCTCTCTCTCTATCTCTCTGTCTTTTTCCCTTCTTCCTTCACCTCCTACACAAATTTGGAAAAATAGCTTGATTCAATTACTCATGCTATGTTCTGTCTCCGGTGATCCGACTCTTCCCACCAACACAACCGTATTATCTCCTCGGAGCAGAGGGATTTCTAATGGCACTCCCAAGATTATCACATAGCCTCTCTTAAGAAGCCAAATGAGGAACGTGTGTGTGTGACTAGTTTCTTTTTTCCCATAAATGAATATTCTCCTTCTTGGTTTTGGTATTAACATTAAGCAGTGTACCGTAACTCTCTTCACTCACACAATCCTAGGAAGCCCTGCCCTTTGGTAGCACAAGGATAATGCCCAAACACACTCCTGAGAATGCACCAGAGTTATTACAGAGGTTATGTAAAATTAGATTAGACTGTGTTTTCAGCTGGACAATAGAACGTGCGCTGCTATAATTAACAAATTATACAATACAATAAATGCTACATTTCATTTCCTGTCTTCGGTAACGAGATGTATTTGTGTGTGTCTTTAGATGGAGTAGATAACAAAGATAAGACGTTATATTTGGTATTGATTGTTGCGTGTAACTTGTGTGTACAGTATTAAAAGTTTAACAGAAAGCGACGCTGCAGCAGGGGTAGCGTGTGTGTAGAGGCGAGCAGCACAGACAGATGGATGGATGTATAAACTGGAGAGGCGAACATCAGCCTAGCATTTACCGCAGCTAAGTGTTCCTAGCAACCCAGTCACCCCTATAGTGAGATGATGGCCAGAGCCAAGAAACGTCTCCCATTTCTAGGCTTGTGTGTGTCTGTGTGTGTGTGTGTGTGTGTGTGTGTGTGTCATTCAGGGCCAATGTGTGGCCCTTTTGTTTATGAGGGAGATAAATGGTGGCTTGGCAAGATGTTGAGAGACCAATACTGAAAAATCAGCAGTGTGTGTGGGAGCCATCCCCGCTACATTCACGGCAGCTCAGTGTTATTTTTGTCCATCTCTCGCAGTCTTTCCACTGTTTCACGACATAATCAGCGGCTGTGTGACTGTGTGACAGGCTGGGATTTTCTTTAAATCTATTTTCAAACTTCCACTTTTGAAGAATCCTTTTGCAGCGTGTTGTGCTTTTAACAGTGACCTCAAAAGACCTCTCAATCAGCTCTGTTGTTCTTTTGCTCAACTTGTTTTTCACGTCGCTCTATGAGAGTCCTCTTGTTGATGTGAATTATGGTTGTGCCCCTGTGTAGCAGTAGCAATGCTGAAGAGGGTCGGTCAAAATACACACTGTGGTTATAATAATGCCAAAATTGACAATTGTACATTTTAACTTGAAACCAGAGCTGAAGCAATTAGTTGATTAATCACTGAGTTGACTAAAAATAAACAACAATTTTGATAATTAATTCATCATTTAAGGCATTTTTTAAGCAAATATGCCAAAAATTCACTGCTCCCAGCCTCTCAAATGTAAACATTTGCTGGTTTTCTAATTCTTCTATGATTATGAACTGAACATTTTTGGGTTTTGGTTCTTTTGTCAGAATTTTACAAACAAAATGATTATTTGAAAGCATAATCAGCAGCTTAAACAGTAATGAATTAAATATCTGATATCTACAATCTAATATCAGTATTGGTCAGACAAAACAAACAATACAAACAGGTCAACTTGGGCTTTTGGAAATTGTGATTTTCTGACATTTTACAGAACGAGTGATTGGTAGATTGATCAAGACTATAATCATTGCAGCCATAATCATAAATATATACTGTAGTGTTGTCAGCTTTTTAGGTGTTGGTGGTATCTTTTGATAATGTGGGACTGAATTGAGACATTAAAAATAGGTTGCATAAGTAGTTGTTAAGTAGGTAGTCATAAGAAAGGTTAATGTTATTTTGAATGGAAAAATATTGACCTCAACAAATAAAAAAAACATGCCCACAACATGTTCACCCTCTAATGATAGCTGTTCATTGTTTCCTTTTTGTCAGAGTTTCCAAGGAAAGCTTCCTCTGTTCTTTTTTCAAAAAGAGGCTGTTGTGTCAAACGGAACAAAGGCTAATCCTTACGTCACCCTCATACAGCAGCTGTTAGTGCACGATCCTACTCCACATCAAAACAGGAAGTACTATATTGGCCACCTCCTGTCAACGCGCGTATCGTCTGTGATCACTGGATGCTGAGGCAAAAGGAGGGAGGAGCTCAGACCCCAATGCTCCAGTTATTCAAATATCCCTTTTTTTTTAAAGAGAGGAACAAGGAAGTAGCCCATTATATAGTATTCAAAATAGTGCTTTTGTTCTTGTTTCGATGACATCAGGTGTATTTATAGAGGAGTTTTGCGAAAATCTTCAAAGATGTCAGTCAATGGCTGGCAGGTTGTCGCCTCCATTGTATTTGATTCATTGTCAAGAGCAGTCAAAACAAAGGAGAGTATTAGTCGTCTGTGTGTGTATGTGCCAGAGCATCCAACGTCTTAATTTCCTGTTTCACAGAATCAGATTGGCAAGGCAAACTTTGCATGTGATTTTTTTTTTTTTTTTTTTTTTTTTTTTTTGTACCTGCAAGGCTTCCTTTAGCCTGTGGTGTGAGTGGGTATCTGAACTCACTTTGAATAAAGACCTTTTGTTGTGATAAGAGTTTGCATAGCCTTTAGCTTTTCAGTGAGGGTGTGGTAAATATAAGCCGTGTTTGGGTGTCGAGGATATCTCTCTGCTTCCATGTCTGTCAGGAACGCTGGTGTGTTTGGTTTTCATCAGTAGTGCTTAGACTAAAAAAAGCAGCTTATTTACATGTGCCTTGAGTTTCACCCTTGTGTGTGTTTACAGAAGCTACTGGAGGTGTGAGTAAGCCACCTGAAGGTTGATCTCACACCGCAAAATACAGTAAATCATGTGAGTGTAGTTCTTTATTGTAGGGGGGCACTGTGTGACTAGTGCCATGTGACCCCGTTGCCCCCTCCAGCCTCAGTGTTTTTATGGGAGCTCTGTGTGTGTGTGTGTGTGTGTGTGTGTGTGTGTGTGTGTGTGTGTGTGTGTGTGTGTGTGTTGGTCTGTGAGGCCAAGCTGGTAGGGCTTTATGTGTGTGTGTGTGTGTGTGTGTGTGTGTGTGTGTGTGTGTGTGTGTGTGTGTGTTGAGAGAGAGAAATGTTGTAAGGAGGGGTTGATGGGGGCAAGGGCAATACAAGGGCAGTGTTTGTGCAGGGCACGGGACTGTCCTCGCTGGCACGCACGTACACATACAAACATGCACACACACTTGCCAAAAACAGAGGCTTATTGTGGACACCCAGCCCAGTTCGGTCCACCCACTACAGTCACACATTGTATCACACTTTGCCTTTTCCATCTCTCTCCCTCTCTTATCTCCCTCTCTCTCTCTCAATATCTATCACAAATTGCTGTCTCTGTCTGTTTTTCTTCCTCTCTGTCACTTCCCTCCACTCTATTTTAAACTTTGCCTCAAGTTTCTGACATTATCATGACCTCACATTCATACTTCACCTGTAGGCTGACCTAATCAGTCTCTCATTTGCTTCCCTTCCTGAAAACTTGAAACATCTTTTCATCCGTTCCTCCTGACACGTTCCTTCTCCAATCATCTTGAATCATCCTCCCCGTCCCCTCATTCGCTCTCATCTCTGAGGGAGGCGTGAAAAGTCTGACAGTCGAGTCATGGAGAGATTCATGCTAGCACTACTCATATTTATGTCTGTGTGTAGCCTGTGTGCTTCTCCACACTTGTGTTTTGAAGTGAATCAGGCTCTGTGGGACATCACACTTGCCCAGAAAGAATGACCGTCCTCTCATCCCCCTCTTCACACACACACACACACACTGACAGAGAACTCATAATCCATCTTTATTATGCAGACTATCTGCACAACAATTAGTATCCACTGCATATCAAATTACTCTTCAATGATCAACAATGTGATTATGACTCTTTAATGCTAATTTGCACCCTTGTAATATTTTACTTTGCTGCTTTCTCTAGATGTAGCCTAAGCTAATTGACATTTTTTCTAAGAAAGTATTTTGCCATGGTCACTAATGCATCATTATTCTTATTATCTAATAAAGCCATTCACTCCCAATTTGCTCCTTGTATTCGTTGCCCTCACCTCATCTTACTTTGTATCTCTCAAACCAAAAGCACACAGGATGTATCGGTTGGGACAAATAATCCATTCAACATGATATTGTGATATATTCTCTTGTGCTACATAATTGATGCACCACTTGATGTCCCAGTATGATCTCTGGCAACATTGAGGCATAATGAGATCCTTCCTTTGCTACAGATATTTGAACTGCTCTCTGGCAGTTCAGGATCTACCAGTTTATTGCCTGTTGACATTTGATAGATGGTTCATGTGTACACGTAACTGTATTCTGAAGGCAGATGAGTACAGATACTGTGTTACTGAACATCAAGTATAATTTTGAGCCATGGTGACTTTTCATCAGGTCATTGCAACTATTATTTAATGCTCAATAAAAATATGAATGTAATTCCGGTTTGTAATTTGACTGTGTTTGTGAGAAGCTTTGACATCTGTGTATAAACTGAAAGCACCTCTTGATGCAGTGAATAAATGAAGCAGAATTCATTCTTGCCGTTTTAGAGGTTATGTTCTCCTCTTCAGTTAGATATTTGAATGTGTCTTCAGTTGCTGTTCAGTATATTGTGTATCACAAATTGCCTTTATCCTGACACCATCATGATCTTGGGAAATGTATTATGGAGTTATTGTATTAGTAGTACTATAATTCCAATCAGCACGTGCAGCATGGAGCGCCACATGCCAGAAAATCAAGCACAAGCAAATACAGACGAACCAGAAGGGCTGAATTGACGTTTCATCCATAATGAGTATAATATCTACATGATCAATGGGTAGGATTGATTTGTTGTAATATTGGATTTACAGGATTTTTGCATTAATATCATAATTTACTTTAAGACTAAGGTGATATATAATTACTATGCTAGAAGATTTTATCTATCCAACTCAACCCATGTGTGATGAGTCTGACATTCCGCTGCTGTTAGTACCACACACACATGCACTCATGCATAACGCAGTCAGTGTAGAGGATATGTTCTAGGCAGGTTCAGACTGATACTTCCTGTAAATGGGACTTGTGAGATCATCTTTTTCGACATGGGAAGTTGAGAACGTAACATGCTCTGTGTTCAAGTGGTTTAACTCAACAACACCATTGCGAGGCAGCTAATATCAAAATGTTGCCTGTCCTCTTTTCAGAAGTGGTGAATGATTGTGTTTTCTGCTTTTGAATATGCTGTTGAAGGCACCATCACAAGCATGTTCAGGCCACGCATCACACAGTGATGTCACTGCAGGTGTTTTCCATCAGTTGTCATAGGCACAACTTCTGCTATGACATAACTGGAAGGTGTTTCACGCCATGGAGAGTAGTTCTGGGCAGTAGGACACATACATTTAGGGAAGTTACTATAAAAAAATACAGGGCTGTAGAAAAAGTGTCTTTTTTTTGCCGCAGTAACACGCAAAAGCTTCACAGTTATAACCACAGTGGATTCTTTTCAGAGTTCCTGTAAACATAGACACAAATACCCCTTGAAACTTCCACATTCTTATGGAAGCTAATTTTTTCTTTCATCAATATGATGTGTGACTTAAGTGTTTGAGGATCTGCAACTGTGCAGCAGCAATCGTATGATGTTATCATGTTTGGAATAGTATCAAAAATTTAAGTGCACAATTGTCAGAAAAAAATTTAGCGGCATCACTGATCAACTTTTGTGGTTCAGCCAGTGAAGCAGTGATATACAATTAGTCGATCGACAGAAAAGAAATTGTGCAGCTATTTTGATAATTGATTAATTTAGCTGGTTTTAGTTTCTCAAATGTGAGGATTTCACCCTTTTTTGTCATACATGATACAAAACTGAATATATTTGAGTTTGGGACTGGTCGGGCAACACAAGACATTTGAATACAATGAAAAAACGTCATTTTTCACTATTTTCTTCAATCAAGAAAATAATTGGCAGATTAAACCGTAATGAAAATAATTGCTATTTGCAGCCCTAGTAAACACTGGACATGCAAATATTGCATGATTTTTGTCTTGAATTATACTCACCTCGACAAATGAATAGTCCCAGCTGCAGTATACTCACAGACATACAAACAGTGTTCCTTTATTGCCATTAGTGAGTATTGTTGGAGGGATAACATGTGAGAGCAATCTGTGTTGTACATGAAAAGGATCTGTTAACGTTGCCCTTCCTCTCCTGATCCCTCTCTGTCTGTCTCACTGCGTCCCTCCTCCACTCAGCTGATGACCTGGTCCTCCTGATACAGATGGATAAATGGATGACAAGGAGCGCACATTAGACCCACTAATGTCATTCGAACTGCCACAATCTATCTGGCAGTGACTCATCATGATGGCACAGATAGGTACTTTTAGCGCATAGTTGTCACAAAAGATTTTCAAGATATGACTATTGAAGTAGTTTGATGTATCTTTCGTGATATGTGGTGGGTTTTTTTTCCTGCCTGTGATGTAACAACACCACCGTGGCTTGGATATGAGCAGCGTCACAGTGGATTTATGGTGATGCTGCAAATGTCACTTTGATTGTGAGTGAATTATAACATCTTTGTTGTAAATGCGGTGGGACGTTTAGTTTTGCTCAGCACAAAACGTGTCAGTGAAAATGTCACATCCAATATATAAGGTTTCTGTACATAATGAAGTTATCACTGTGATGTCACAGTGATGCTGGGTGAAAACTTAAACACCGTCCCATCTACCTAATAACAGTAAGGTTGGGGGCCGGCTAGCTGTATTGAGTCATCCTTCAGCCCAGAATGGAGCTGGAGCCCAGTTAGGAGAACAAAGAAGATTGCTGGAAAACAGCCACGCTAGCGGCTCTGTGAGGCTGAACTTAGGCACAGAGGTGCTGTGATCTAAATGCTGATATCAGCATGCTAACAATAACAGTGTTAATGTTTATCATGTTCACCATCTTAGTTTATCATGTTAGCCTACAGACACACATTGCTGCCCCCAGAAACACACATGAGGCATCAGAATATGGAAAGAGAGAGTACTGCCTCCTCATCCACACTCTGCTCTGTTTGTTCAGAGCAAATTTTCTTGCATTAATTTGCTTAAATTTGACCACTGGAATGTTTCAGCAGTCTGTGTTTATTCCCCTCAAGCAACCAAAGTACTGACTGTACTGACGTTAGCTGTAACTCGCCAGTGTGTCTGTGCTGTGTTTCTGTGAACTCCAGTACTTTATTTTCTTCCAGCTTCTCTTCTTTTTACTTGCTTCTCTTTATGTTTATGGAGTAGAGTCATTAAGGCTCGGGATAAGTGAGGAATTGGCTTTGCTTCAGTAATGCTGCCTCTGAAATTGACTTTGATCACACCTTTTAGATTTGTGATACCAGCACCCATCATTAACCTTTTTCTGCCATAATGAAAAAAATGAGCTGAAATAAAGTTTTATATCCCATGAAACACACTGGTACTGTGTGTGTAACAGGTCTGTTTAACTGTGTATTTGCATAAACAAACAGTATGTTGCACGCAAGCCATGCAAAGATATTTTGTCTTTTTCTACACCATCTGATAAGATCATGTTGATTTGACTTAAACACAGTAAACACCAAAAAAATAAGCCTTCAGGAATTAGAATAACAGCTCAACTTCTGATTCAGAGTTCATCACCTTTTTATGAATGACTGGTTGGGACTTTTGCTCTGGTTATTTATCACTCACTTCCTTTCATGGTGTCATCGCTTGCTGTCTGAGAAGTAGGTGTTTGCCACTGTGTCACTGGAGGTGGTTAGTATGGTGGAGCGCTGTTAGCTGTCCAGGCGCAGTTGGTTCACAAACACAATTCTGTACAAACATCGAAATACACACACACACACACACACATACACAAACTCCCACTTCATCACCTCATTCACGTTTCCTCTCTGATAACAGTCTGCATGGAGACGGTTTGTTCTTTAGTGGCTGTGAGAATATTTTTGCAGTGGATTCAGTTTCAAGACACTTCCTCATTTCCAGTTCCAGAGTTGCTGGAAGTCTGTGCGTGATGCAGCCTCGTTTTTGGAAGACGATGATTGGATTTGAAAGATCAGATAAAACTGATCCCTGTGGAGGAACTGGGGCATTGAAAAAACATATAGTTAGAGGATGCAGCAAAGATCTAAAAATCGAAGCATGAAAAGGTGTGAATTACATAATGAAAATGAGGGAAATGCAAAATATAGCAGAAGTTGCAAAAATGTCTCACAGTGACTCTTTTTTAAGCTTTTAAGCAGGTTTGGCAAATGATGACGTAAATGTACAAGTATTAGTCTTTTTGTACAAACACACATTCATACATGCACAAACAAACATGTCTAGTCACTGACCCAGCCACAGATGACACTTGAGTGTGTGTTTACCGTCTACAGCCACCACCTACGTCCACTCCTAAATACAGTAAGTGCTAGTGTTACTTGACTGGTGACTCACACACACACACACACACACACAGTACAAAGATACACACCCCAGCTGACCGCTTATCCACACACCAGCTAGACAAACACATACTGTTGAGCTTAACAGCTTTTCTGTTAACCTACACACACACACACACACACACACATGCTGGCCAACACACACCAGTATTCAGTCAACACAATTGTGGAGCTACAAACACCATGAATTAAAAGAGCTACATATGAACATCTGGTCATTAATCTGACTGATAAAACTTCTCAGCAAGTAGTCTATGTGCTGTGTTTTTATTAATCATCCAAATCCATGGTTGATTCTTGATTTTTGAGATTTTTTAGCCATGGTTCGGTTCATACCCTTTTTTTTTTTTTTTTTTTTGGGGGGGGGGGGGGGGGGTAATGTTACAGCATTACCTATATTACAGTAATCCACACCAGAGACTTCCGCCGGCTAACTTGAATGGGTATAAAATGATTTAATCGTGCAGCTTTTTAGACTTTCCAAATGTTATCAGTCCAATGAATCAAATTCTGATAGTGAAATGAGTCATTTCGTGGGGGTTATGTAAGATTTGTTACATTAGTAACATAATCAGAGCGCAACAGGCTGCAGATGCAGCAGTGGCATCGGGTTGGTTGGTGGGGGAGGGGCTGCGACATGGAAGATGAAACAGCATCTTGAGACGTGGATGTTTGTGTTGCGGTTTCGGTCTCGGTTTCAGAACATTTATACCCCTAGTGTGGGTACAGTACCGTTGCTGCTAGCTTTGTTGTGTTATATTTGTGGTTAGTGGCTGAAAGTGAAACATATATTGTGGTGACACTAGCAGTAGTTGGTTTGATTGTTCCATTATAATATCATGGATTAATAAAATTAGGACTGCAACTAATAATTGTTTTCATTATTGATTAATCTGTTGCCTTTTTATGCCTCCGCACTAGCGCCAGCTGTGGCCGGAGGCGTCATGTTTTCGGGTTGTCTGTCCGTACTAACATCCGTCTGTCCCGTTCTCGTGAAAACAGAGAAGAATTCCAACGCTAATTATGACAAATTTTCACACAAATGTCTAATAGGATAAAATGATGAAGTGATGACATTTTATATCCAAAAGGTCAAAGGTCAGCTTCACTGTGACATCATAATGTTCTGCAAAAACACTTTTCTGGCGTTATTCAACACCATAACTCAGCAACAGAAGGGGAGATTGTGACCATAATTCACATCTGGTCAGATACTGAATAGGTGACACTAATCTCAGTCTCCACCTTGAAACTGTGTTGATTGTTTAGATCTTCTGTGCTGTTGGGTTGAAGATGTGTGTGAATTATCCACGTTTTAGTATTTGTAGCTTCTTTGCAGCAACATCTATATCTGAAGCATCGTCTACTGTCATGGCTACAACTTTGTGTTCTATCAGAATCAGCCAAGCATGTGAACACATACAAGGAAAATACACTTAATACCTTTTATTAAATTCCTTCACTACAAATATTATGAGTCTGGACAGACATGGATGTAAACTGTGAGATTTCTAGTTAATTAATCAATCAGTCATGTCTAATGTCAGTAAACTCAAAAATTTTCATCACAATTTCCCAGAATACCATCGTTGAATAGCTTTTTTTTGGTTTAAACAACAATCCAAAACTAAAAGATGTTTAATGATATAAAACAGAGAAAACTGTTTTAACTTACTTTTTAACTTATTTTGTTTTAAACTTTGACAGTTTTTTTTTCCTGGTAAATGATTTAAATGATTAACAGATTATCAGAATTATTGTTGATTACAACTTCTGTCCATTGATTAATCAATAAATCAACTACTTGTTTTCAAACTTACAAATATAGACAGTTCTTTTTTTGGTTCTGAGACACTGTGAAAGTATCCTCTTAACAACATATCTTTGTTTTGATACAGAAAGATGTGCTGGATGAAGCCATAAGAGCTGAAGCCTTCTATTTTTTTCAGTTTTGCATATAGACCTCCTGCCTACACTTACTGTACACACACACACTCACACACACTCTGCTTGCCTACACATGGAAACGCTGACTCAGGCAGTCTAGATATTGCCTGTGTGTATGTCTCCATGGTCATTTGCAGGAGTACAGTGTTTGTAGTGGGGAGGTGAAGAGGTCTTGTGAACTTTATTTTTAGCACAGTGTAGAAGAAAATGTGTCACAGGACCCTTAATCATCAGGCCTGACCTTTTTATACACACACACACACACACACAGACACATAGACACACACACATACCATTTATGTTAGCCCCTCTCTTTCAATCAGTCACACACACGCACAGACAGACGCGCGGACACACACTCCATTGTGGAGAGCCTCACAGGCCTCTTACTGTCAGACAGAGAGAGCTTTAGAAAGAGAGTGCTGAGTAACACCAGTGTTTAAATAACCATAAATGCATCTGGGCATGAAAGCTTTCACAACATGTCCCTGTCACTGGTTCAGAGGAACTTCTTCCATTGCGAGCAACAATTTGCTTGGTCTTAATTAAGTGAGGTGTGATTTTTCACGGCTGGCTTGTGTGTTGAAGGATATGCTGTTCTGTGTTCTTCTCTACCACTGACAGCCAATGGCATTTTCATCAAATCAAACCAGTATGTCTCTCAGGTGTGCATCCCTCTGATCTCCCAGCTATCCCTTTGATTTACCGACACACCCATCCCCAGTGCATCTGCAGATATTTGATCAGAGGACATAAAGATTCAAAGATGTGAACAGATAACAGTTCTCTTCTTCATCCCAGGCAGCTGTATTTTGAGTTTGTGAAAGGAATCAAGCGAGGACACATTTCTGCATAAAGAAACCGTAGACATGAAATCTCAGCTTCTGCATTGTATTACTGTTGTTTTTGTAACTGTTACATAAATATAAAATAAGCCTCGGTTTGCACAAAAAACAAGCAAAGCACATATAAATGGGATCATATTTCTGCTCCTTTAAACACAGACGGTCATCCAAGTGTGCCTGGGGAGGCATGGAGTGGAGGCAGCGTAGTGATGCATCGTTTACTTCTGCTAATGTTGGACGGATCCCTTCAGGCTCTGCTGTTTGTTGTCACATGAAACTCTCTCTTTCTCCCTGATCTTGCAAACCCACTTGTTCTCCTCTGACTGAGCCTGCTGCTGAAACCTGACCTAGCAGCAGACCTCTGGCTGTCTGCCACCACATCCTCAATAACCCTGCTCACCTGTGAATATACAGCGTGTGTGTGTGTGTGTGTGTGTGTGCGTGTGTTTGACAGAGACAGAGAGCGAAGCAGAGGGGGAGAGAGAGAGGTGGAGTGCCGGCATCACAGCAGGATGAAACACTTTTCAAGCTGTCTGGTGTGAAAACGTCATTCCTGAAGCCCATAATTAATGAGACAAACGTTTATATGCATAGACGTGCGTTCACACGTACTTGTGCACATCTTGTTCATCCATCCTTCATCAGCCGATGTTGCCAGTGCGTCACACAGACATGCCAGGTGTCTTGTTACTTTTCATGTGTGTAACTTTGCACCTTTGTGACGTTACAGGCTCGCCATTGTCTGCCCTCTAACTGCTCATTTGAGTAGCTTCTTGTGTTGTTGTGTGTGTATTCTCCTGTTGCCGCCTGGAAGTGTGTGTGTGTCTGTGTCAGTGAGTAAAACATTGTGCTGTGTATGTAGGGGGGGACTTCATACATAAACACTCCTGTATAGTATAGTGTTTGTGTGGTTGTGTTTAACTGATTTTGTCTTCACCGACCCTTATCACATGCGGCAGTAATAGAAAACTCCCTTTAAGTGATGTTCAGACAGTAAACTACAGTTGTAATGGCACACAGAAAAACACACACAAGATTGTTTCCATTTGCATGGCTGATAATGTTAAGTGTCTGAGATCGTGGCTCCAAATGCACCACAGTTATTGCACCATGCTGAGGCACGTGGCATAACAACAGCTCATCTGCTGGTAGCTCAAGCACTTAACTTAGAGGGGGAAGACCATTAGAGGCAATCAGGGCTGTCATTTTTAATGGGTGGAACGAGACAAAATGGAGATGGACCTGTGGCCTAGTGGAAGAGTTAATGTACTAGGCCACTTGATGACTAGGTAATGAGAAAAAGGCAGGTGGAAGTGATGTGACGGTACAGCTGTGGTTGAGGCAGGAGCCCAAATGGAAACCAGGCTGTGGGCTGTTTTACACCAGCTGTCCTGCCACTTACTACAGCTCAATGGAACTCGCTGCAGCGTGCCTGTGTGTATGTGCACACGTGTGAATTTGCTTTTTGTCCTTGAATTGCATGTTTACACTGTCACATTGCACATTGCTGGATTTTGAGATTTAAGGCTGCTACATTTGTGAGTGGCTGATAGAAGTTGCCTTACTCCTCTGGTGTTTTGGAACACACAGAGAGGAACTGTGGCAGTGTAAACCCCTCCTGCCTTCCTTGATAATTACCTTGGCACCAGCCTCTGTGTGTGTGTGTGTGTATATGTGTGTGTGTGTGTGTGTGTGTGAAGACGATGTACTTATTTATTAGTGTGTACTTTTATGCATGCATTGTCCGTTTATAAGTGTAAGTGTTTTCTTTGTGTGTGTGTGTGTGTGTGTGTTCTCTGCCGGGGGGACCAGATTGTCAGATGAGGGGAGGGAAGGCTGACCTTTTGTTCTGTTTGCTTAGTGGGCATTCCTCTGAGCATTGGCCCTCACCCAAGTTAAAGCCAACCAGCCTCCCACTGGACTCAGCACAGTGCTGCCCCCATAGGGACACAGTTGCACCGTCAACTAGTTGTTAAAAGAATAACAGAAAAAAAGCCTGCATGTGGGGAAAACAACAACAGCATGGTGGATGTTTTGATATAGCTTTATAATGAATATTTAAATTGTGCATTTTATATTCCAAGATTGTTTGAACAACCACAGAAGCTGAAACATCATTTTTAGGATGACACCAGTCTTTGAGTTTTGTCAAATCTTCAATTTAAAATCTTTATTTCTGAAAAAGCTTGTGTTTAATATGTTCTACTCTGTGACAGCACACATCACAACTATCTTTTTAAATCTCTCCTCTTCAGTGTGAATTGATGTTATCTGTGTTTGACTTGTCCGGTCTCTTAAACTCATGTGCATGCAGTTATTGTGATTGTTTAAACCAGGCTTGAATTAGCCTAATCATGTTTGCTCCGAGCTGGTTTTGAGGAATGGCCTCATGGCATTTCTGGAATACCGCACTGAGGTGGTCATTTGTGAGTCATGAGAACGTTGGATTGCTAACATGTTTACATGTAGCATGTTTGCCTTTAGGGTGAGCTCACTGTGAGTAAAGACGATGGATGAGTCATGGCATTATTGACTTTCTATTAGCTCTGAAGTTGTTGTTTTTGTCATCTCTGTAACCTCAGTTATCATTTTCTCCTATGTAATTAAGTTTTTAAAGGCTGATTTAACTTACCCCAAAACTACACCCTTCAATCATTAGAATGACCTATTGAGAACAAATATATCTTTCCTTAATCTTTAAAATTTTTACAATACACATTTTTTTGTTGTTTCTCTCCTGTGACTCTCCAGGTCCTTATGGTTGAGGTGGTGTGTGGTGTCCCTTGCCATGCCTCCTGCCATGACAGACCTCCTGGACATATGGGCGGCCCACTCGCCCCTGGCCGGCCACGCTCCAGACCAGATCACTGTGGACTTTCTGCTGCCCACCGGTATCTACATCCAGATGGACGTTCCACGCGAGGCCACCATTCAACACATCAAACTGGTGAGTGGCACTGAATGGGTGACAGCACAGGTTTGGCATCTAAGCATCTGTTTTATGGAAAGTCATATGTTAGCAACGTCTGGCAAAATGAGATGTTTTCAGCTACGTTGTCACAACACAACTGACAATTAATAGGTTCTGAAAAAACTTAGAGATTAGATGAATGTATTTGTTTGTTGTGTATCCTTTAGTTACTTGATTACATTTCCACACCTCCAGGTCTATTGTCCTACAGTCTACTACCTCACACATATACTTACAAGTAAACAGACGCAGTCACACAACTCTTCAATTAGACATTATCTAATGCCTGTTTTGATAGGTGGCTACTGTGGCTGGATGAGTGTTTTTTGTTTTCAGATACTTTTTGCTCTCAGGATGCAAATAGCTCATGACATCATGCATGGCTGCAGCTAATCCTGTGAAGTAGAGGTCACAAGTCACAGACTTGATGGGCCTTTTTAGAAATTGTTAAGGAAATTACTTAACAATTACTTGTTTACAAAGTGTCACAAACTACATGCTAATGTGAAGATGTTTGAAATAAGAATTTTACTATTGATGTGTGTGGGTAATAGAGGCCTCTGTGATGTTATTTAGGTATCAATTTACACCAAGTGACCAGAAAAATGGAAACACCTGTACGATGCAAGGCAATGAAATACAATATCCCAGCAATGAAATACAATATCCCTGCAATAACTACTACCTTACTGGAGGTTTACTTTAAGGCTGAACTTTGTGGTGGTGTTGTATCAGACTGCATTATATTGAAAGTAGCTTTGTAATATTTTGTCCATCTCATTTACATATACAGAAAAACAAACTTACAATATAATGTGATCCAATACATCACAATCTACAGTCTCAAAATTAGTTCTGAGTGGACCCCAAACCTCTGAGAGAGTGTCAACAATAATTAAGGTTTCACAAAGGTATTATTTATTACTGACAGTCGTCTTCAGGGCTGTTGTAATGGACTGCAGTACAATATACCGCCCAACTATTTTCTGGTTACTCGGTGCACAACCTTCTCACAGATGATGTTAAAGATTCTTTTGATCAACTTGGAAAACACCCACATAGGGACACGCAACCTCAAACATGTTTTCCCTAGACAATCGCTGTTCATGAAAGCCTCAAGAGGTTCCTCTGAATAGCAAGTAAACAAGTCAGTCTATGTGTAAGTAAGGTCTGTCTGCCGCTTTCTTGGAATCACTTCTGGCTTTATCAGCCCTGTAACGTGACCAAAGATACAAACTGACATTCATAGATACTCAATTTTCGCCATGTTCAGGCCTTTAAGTTCATAGGAATAAATGTATATGTGGGTGTGCATGCATAAAAGATGTCTGTTGGCATGTACATGTGAGAGATCTTTATTCCCTGAGGGAAACATGTACAGAACCAACAAAAGCTTTGACAAATTATATATCACTGAAGCAAGAAAATACAGGGAGAAGATGGGGAGAGTGAGATTTTTTTAGAAAATGAAAGAAAGGACAAAGGTGAGGTTGTTAGGTAGGGTATTAGTTTAACCAAAGGTTAGAAGATTCTTTTAACCTTTGCAGGCCTTCCAAACAGCTATGTACCAGACTCTTTATCAGTGATCAAACAGCCAAGATTAGCAGCATTATGAAAGAGAGTGTTTCATTCATTCTAATAAATACTCTAAGGTTTCCCAGAAAGCAGAACATTTTTAAATGTTTTATGGAGCTGAGTTATCATTCGAAAATCTACATTTTCCAAACTGTTGACTTGTTAACATGTGGAAAATTAAAATAACTATGGCAATAATTTTCTAAATTATGTTGATAGGTAATTAAATTAATTTATGAGAACACTGCACAATCAAATAATAACGCCATCTAAGCATCCTGCGTGCTTTTTTGGAGGAGATGGGATCAACATAACAAAAAAATCACGAGTGTTCCTAGAGAAACATGTATTTGTTCGGAGGGCAAATGTGTCCTGATCCAGTACGCTGCAGCATAGCTCCATAACCTCAGATGAGCACACATACCTTGACATCCAACCCTGTGATCAGGCAGTGGGGGCACAGGGACATGAATCATGCCAGGATCGGCTGGTGGATATATTATTCATTTCCTGATTGGCTCACTCAGACGCTGTGTCATGTTGCCATGAGTCATATTTGTTCCTGATCATGAAACATACACTTTAGTCAATATATACCATCATATTATATGTTATTCTTCTTAGTTTTAAGGTACTGTTTAAATATCAAAGAACAAAAGCCCTATTTAGGCTCCATATGAAGCCATATAGTGTTGATGCAAGGGTTAGAAGACTGTCAAGCCTTGCTTTGTCAAACCCTGTCAAACACCATTAGATAACCTCATATAGTCATGTCCATAAAGCTTTATTCCAGTTGCATTTACTCAAAGTTGGAATTATTTAATTCAGTCTACTGGAGACAATAAAAACACTCCCCATGGTTTTGCAGTGCAAAAGCATTTCAGTGAAACCTCAAACAAGTGCACGCACATAGTAAATTCTTCTTCTCCCCTCCAGCTCTTATGGAAGCAGGCTCAGACGTTCCCATTGTTTCCCGCCCTGGGCGAGATGGAGAGCCACATGTTCGAGTGTGTCAACCAGGCAGCCGTGCACGAAGAACTGGAGGACGAAACTCGCAGACTGTGCGACGTTCGCCCTTTCCTGCCGGTCCTCAAACTGGTGACGCGCAACTGTGGCCGAGCAGAGCGCCTGCTGGACTCCAAAATCGGCGTGCTCATTGGCAAGGGTGAGGCAGCATCACTCTCAAAAATTATTGCTCATGTTTACAGTTGTAGCGATTTAAATGCTGAGACACGTGTAAAAAAAAAAATGAAAGTGGTAGAATATCATGCAAGCTCTCAAACACATTACTCCCTCTCTGACTGATTCGTTTACTGTCCTTGTTTGGCATTCCCAATAAAAAAAAAAAAAAAGCACTTGAGAGTTGGTAAATGGGACAGTAAATCATTCCCCGGGCACAACAAGCCTTAACCACCTCCTCCAGTACACTAAGTAGCTTCCCTACTCAGCACATTCATCCCAGCCATCAGAGCTGAGGCCCATCTGCAGCTGGCTCCTATCAGTGGCCAAGCTGTCTGATAGAGAAGCGTGAGGATTGACTGGACGTCTTCCTGATATGTCTTCCATCAGCTGTCACTTTGTGTTATCTCTGGTGAAGATTAGGCCTTTAGGAGGATCACAGGTGATCAATCACTACTACAGAAAGGCTCAGTCCAGTGAAGTAATTAAACATTTGTTGAAAGTCAGATTCACTGACAGAATGTCAATCAATGGCTCGGAAGAATAGATTTAATATATGATACATTTAATGCACGAAAACTCACTTACTTAACTTATTATAAATGATGTTTTATTGTAACACATTTTCCAATTTGACACAAAAGATCATAATGCATTGACTTTGATCACAGCAGATATGTAGTTGAATCAATACATATACATGGGGACACACACGCATTATACGCACACTTAATTCATATTGTATTACAGTTACATACAATTACGCAAAAACACAATTAAAAAGAACAACCTACTTCCTCTTGCTTTCTAAAAAGTCACACACACAACCATCTCTCTTCTCATTGAGATAGTCAGGATTATGGAAGTCCTTTAACCACAGCAAGCCTCTGCAGAGGAAGAAAGGGAACGAGGGAGAGAAGGGGCTCTGAGTCTAATTGAAGGAGACTCAGACGATATTGATATCCTCCCCTCCTGGCTCCACTTTGGTCTGACATGATCTTTTAAAGGCTTTTGTCAGAGTAAAGTAGCGTTTCAAAAGGAACCCCACAGGCACGTCTGGCTAGCCCCACGCAAACACACACACCTACCTCGTGCCGTGCACAGTAATAAACAATTACACACTCACAGGGCGGACCATGTTTTTTTACCCTCCAGAAATACAGTCACACAGACCAGCTCACACAATGCAGCTAATGTGGTCCAGAGCCCTTCTTTGAAAGCTGAGGGTCATATGAATGTTAAATGGCTTTAAATGTCAACATGTTGTTTTCATTACCAAGAGAGTATTGTGCAGCACCCCTTTGAAAAATAGAGACAAAAGCTCAATGGGGAGCAAAAAGATAAAATATAATCAGCCAAACAGCAGTTCATACGTCTGGCATTTAGTACCAGTGTAAATATGAGGAGGTTGTGGTTTAATCCCATGAGAGAGTGCTGTTTGTAATCCTTTTTACACATTCATTACCACCAGGTGCAACTGTCTGACATCAAGTGTCCCACAGGTGTTTGTGCATTTTACATGAACCTTTAATCCTGTGCTTTAAAGCATGTTATCCTGTGTATACAGGATCCTTCTCTCACCTGAGAGCTCGTTCAGCTTCATGAGATCACAAATAACCTGCTGAATAAGTAGAAGTTTGGACACATTTTCCCTTGACTGAGAAAGTGTGTCCAAACTTTTGATTGGTACTGTAAATCACAACTTTTGTTATGTCTTTTCTCAAGGCACATTATCAGACAAATTACCTGTTAGAAGTAGTTTCAGTAATCTAATCTGTCCATTTAATTTAAATTGTGATGTACTTCAAGTAATGCAGCAACTATTTTTTTTGTTCTCAAACCTTCCACTAGGCCTCCATGAACTCGATGGCATAAATGACCAGGAGGTGAAGGACTTTCGCAGTAAGATGTTTCGTATCAGTGAAGAGAGGATGCAACGTGTCCAGATGATGACATGGGCGGAGTGGCTGCAGGCCTGCTTCTCCCCGCAGCTAGAGCCAGCAGCTAGGACAGCCATCACCGATGGACTCAATGATCGGCCTGCAGACCTGAAAGTCATTATCCACTTTGACCAGTCTCAGGTGAGAGTCTGTCACCCAATGCTATAGTGGCTTAGTAAGTGGAGATCAAGACCAAGTATGTTTTTGGTTTATTTAGGAGTTAGATTAAAACTATAAATAAAGAGTGTTTGACTTTTTTATGATGCAATGAGTGAACTGTGAACTGTTATCACCTCTCCACACCTGGCAAGAAGTACGAGCACAGCACCAAACTCATGATCATAAGCAACATTTCAACCCAGTGCATTATGTATACAACGTTTTTATTATGCCTCCACGCCCGCGTCAGCCGTGGCCAGAGGCATTATGTTTCCGGGTTGTTGGTCTGTCCATATGCACGTCCATATGTCCCATTCTCATGAACACGATATCTCAGGAACGTCTTGAGGGAATTTATTCAGATTTGACACAAACGTCCACTTGCACTCAAGGATATGCTGATTACATTTTGGTGGTTAAAGGTCACTATGACCTCACAAAACACATTTTTGGCCATAACTCAAGAATTCCAACGCTAATTATGATAAATTTGCACACAAATGTCTAATAGGATAAAATTATGATATGATGACATTTTATATCCAAAAGGTCAAAGGTCAACTTCACTGTGACATCATAATGTTCTGCAAAAACACTTTTCTGGCCGTTATTCAACACCATTACTCAGGAACAGAAAGGCAGATTGTGACTATATTTCACATTTGGTCAGATACTGAATTGGTGACACTAATCTTTTTTCCCACCTTGAAACTGTGTTGATTGTTTAGATCTTCTGTGCTGCCAGGTTGAAGATGTGTGTGAAGTATCCACGTTTTAGTATTTGTAGCTTCTTTGCAGCAACATCCATATCTGAAGCATCGTCTACTGTCGTGGCTACAACTTTGTGTTCTATCAGAATCAGCTTTATTGGCCAAGCTTGTGAACATGGAAGGAAAATACACTTAATACCTTTTTATTAAATTCCTTCAAAGTCTTCACTACAAATATTTTATGAGTCTGGACAGACATGGATGTAAACTGGTTGGCGGAGGCATACAACCACGGGGCGGTATTTCTGGTCACATTCTGTACCACAAACAAGTAAGCCTTAACCAGACAACTATGTTTAAATTACTTACATTGTCAGTTCAAATTATTTTAACAAAGTCCATCCTGAGTTTTCTTTATTTCTTTTTTGAGCATTTTATTTTTATTAGATTGCCCATAGTAAAGAGATGACAGATGAAGAGGATAGTGAGAAAGGGAATGACACGCAATTAAGGTCCCTGACCGGATACACTGGGGACATCATGGTTCATGGTCGGATACTTAACTGCTGGGCATCCCCTATCCTCATGTCTGATGATGAATAGATAGATGGGCCATTGAGCCTGGTTTATGTTCTTTTTGTTTGCATTCAGTGTATTCTGACAGTTGCAGCTGACTCCACCAACTTTGTCAAACATCCTATGTCATTTCATTTAATGTCAGCCTTGAAACTAGTGATAATGAGCTAGCAACAATATTGTTGCAGTCTTCTGTGAAAACAGTCTTACCAGATGCCAGACTCTCTGTGATGAAAATCATCCTTATTTTATCTCATAAAGATCCCACCCTTGTAGACATTAAATGTGATTAACTTTGTGTATGGGGACCATGTAGTTTATTAGCAAGCCTCACAAGCCTCTGAAAGATACAAGTCCACTGCCTATCACAAACACCCAGGACAGTGTTTCCCCTAGGTTGACAGAGGCTCCCAAACACTGTTGATTTATGAATGAATGGATATTTGGCGTTATTATTGGCATTGAAAAAAATATTTTTTTGGCCTGGCGGGGGTTCTCGTTGGCCTGGCAGCCTGCCAGGCCTGTACAATTATAGGGGAAACACTGCAGGACAATTGTTGTGCCTTGTAACTCACTGAAGGAAGATACTGATTGGATGGGATTTAGGAATATTTCTTTTTTTTCAGACCTTGATACTAGATAGCACTCAATATGAATAAATATCAAATGTAATAAATTAATATTGATAACTTATACATTTTACAAAATTATAGGGTTCTGAGGTTATTCCCAAATGGAATGGGAAAATGATATGCAGGGAAACTGGAAATGCAAACCATAACATGCTCACTGCACAATGTCTCTGCATACATAATGAGCTCAGAATAACAGTGTGATTTACGGCACCACTACGGCAGACAAAACCACCTTGTGTGAGTGGCAAAAGCAGCCATGTGACTCCACCAGCGCAGCCACATGCACTGTAGCTCAGCCTCTTTTTCTGCTCACAGTTAGCAGCTCCATAATAGTCACGTGACTGAGCCCACTAGCAAGTCATGTGACAACACTAAGTGGGTCAAAACTATCAGGGAAATTATGCCATCCTCCCGGACACACACACACACATTAGCATGGCAGCTCAAGGGACCCAAACGCTAATTAAAATGAACCTCTTTCCCTCTCCTTCTGTGAACTCGCTGTCTGTCTCCTTCCATCTGTCTTTGTCTCTCTGTATCTTTCTCTTTGCCTCTGTTATAGATGTTATTTAATAATAAAACAGATGGTCATGTCCCTGCAGACCTGTGTATATAAGCTTTGGTCAACATCACAGACGCATACATGCACATACACAGAAACAGGCCATCTGTGCCACTGTGCTCAGGTGGACATAGACAGGAAGTCTTATTTGGGAGGTCAGACACAATAAGCCACAATATAGACAGGAAGTGTGGTGGCGTTTTTATTGTTGTAAAGTGAATATGTCCAAGTTTCAATGGTGAGCCTTCCTTTAAGCGATATCCTTAGGATTATTCACTGGTTAAACTTAGTCTTGTTCACTTGGTCCCTCATTGTATTAGCATTGAAATCTAATTTCAACCTTAAAATAATGTTGAACGAGTTTAGAAAAAAAAATGTGTGCTCTCAAGATATGTCCTGCATGAGCTGCTGGTTTTGTAGTTCCACCATAATGTAGCCATGGAATATTTTCTGTCGTTAATTATTAATGGATGACATTTTTATTAAACCTCCAGGAAATTATAATTCCATCTCAGGTATCAGGTCAGTACTCAGCTATAAATAGGATGAAACAGTGAGCCTCACTCTTGCACTCAGAACATATTAGACTGGCTGTTGCAATGTGTGGAGGACTCACATGCATTTACACGCACCGTAGTTCACAGTCTGTTGGAGTGTGATTTCATTCTGCCACAAATGCACACATGTCCAAGTGATCACTTGTATATGAACCCAGTGACTGCATGTGTGTTTATTCCTTGCACACATCACTGTGCCTATGTCATATGCCTATATTTAATTAGCTACAGTATGGCTTGTTTCCTCTTGTTTGCACACACAATATGTCTTAAGATCAGTAAACAAATGGAGAACACGTCTCACACGTTCTGATATGACCCAGCAGCAAGGGTCATCAAGAGTCTGTGCATTCTCATGTTTACCCCCCCATCTGCTTTTTAACATCCTTAAGTCCACTTTTGACTTCTCACAAAAGATTGCTTAGCTGCTTATATTTCTTTTAGAATTCTGTATCATCAATCTTTGTCTCCGTCTTCCTTTATTCTCTGGCAGGACTCGGCCAGTCTGAAGATGCCATCATCCTGCACCCCCACTGAGCTGATGGAGCTGGCCCTTAGGAAGTGGCTGACCACCCATGGGCCTGAGGAGGAGGCGTGGAGGGGACAGTACGTACTGAGGGTCAGCCATTGCCTGGAGTTCCTTTGTGGAGACCAACCTCTCATTCAGTACAAGGTCTGTGACTACACAGTGGGCAAGGTTGCTCTGCATACTGTAAGAAATTCAATGTTACACAAGCAGTTTGAAAAACATCCAGATAATGGACCATTATATTGAAGTTGATTTATACAGGTGATTGCATTTTTATTTGTTTTCAGTGCCTTGACCTTGTAAACACAGTGGGGATTATTGTTTATCAGTGATTTATAGACAATACTATAATCCTTCACTTTGATGTTTTATCTACTGTATCAGTATTGTTGGCATAACCAGATGGAGGAGAGATAGTCATCTTAAAGGCTGACATTTTGTCTTCTATCCTTGGATTCTAAATATCTATGCTTATCATATAGTAATAAGTCTTAAAATTTCATACAATGTTATATCAGTTTGACAATAACAGTCTGAGCTATCAAAACCTTTTTTTTTATTCCAACAACAGACGTTGTCATGTCTGACTGGGAAAAGTTTAGATATAAACTAGAATTAATGGGCTTGAACCTCATAGCTGATGGCTCAACAAAAATGTTTTTGGTAATGGTACGGATGGTTGATTGTGTGTTTACAGTATGCATATTTACGCGTTACTTGTTTCAGCTGTTTCGGAAAAGATTTAAGCATCCCAGATAAGCCTACATGTGAATCAGGCATAAAAAAGAACTTTCTGTTCATGCCAGAAGCTGGCTCTTTCTCTATTATTCACTTAAATTAGCCATTGCAATTTAGGACAGTGTCTACAGTTCTTCCATTGTATCTCTTGCCATTAGAGTTCTACATTTGATTTTTTTACATTTTATCACAATATTATCTTGGAGAATAAAATGCATTAGTCAAGATTGTAAGTGTGAAAGTATCAGTCATTTGGCTAGTTTTCAGTTGCAGTACTATGATGGGGTGATGGAGAGAGCTGTTAAAAACAGATTTACAGACAATAGACATATTTATATAGACACATTTAGAAAAGGTCATAAGAATAAGCACACAAACACACCACTTATAAAGAGCAGCAAGATTTCATTTAACCACAAGAAGCATAGAAAGAGTCAAAGCAGTTAAAGCATACATTAGTATGCTGGCAAGTAACTGTCATAAAAAAAAGAGATAAGAAAACCAAGTTATATAGACAGGGTAGCATTAGCATACAGAATGAAGACATTTAATGGCAACAGTTATTGTGATGAAAGTGATTGTTTTCGAGCTGTTTTCTGATCTAGGAGAGAATGAATGATAAGCAGTAAAGTGATGTATATCATGCTCTCACTGTTTCACCAGTGCTGCTTCTTCTCTGTCCAATGATATTTTGTCCCAGTGCAAGTATAGTGAACCTGTTGCTTTGGATTTTATGTGGAATGAAAGTCATACATGAGGGATGACTTTATTATCAGAGAGGTATTGTGGAATTTAAGATTTCCTCAGTTTAAAGCCCAACACATTGAGAGTGTTTGTTTGTAGGTTCAATAGGCTTAATATTGTTATGAGTTCAACTAGACATGAAGGCAGAGTTTTGCAGCCTCGGTAGGTAAATGTATGCATCTTAAGTTCCGCAAGCTATGTTCTGGTTAGTCACTTGTCTTGCTTTTTTTAAATGAGTGATTTTAAGTCAAGTGCCAAGGTATTTTAAGCTGAATCAGGTCCTGTCTGTGTGCAGCCTTGCATGTTAATTTGATGAAGTATGCTTATAAGCTGTGCATAAATTTCACCTATTTTTTTTTTCTGTCATCTTTAAAGCACTTTAGCTGGTTCTCTCTGAAAAGCCATTCCACTTTTATTTCTAACAGAGAGGCAATTGCACACTACTGTGTGTTGCTGTTACTGAGTGTCCTGATTTTATATCAACCTAGTGCAAGTTTAATTTTAACAGAAGTATGAACAAAACATCTTTTTCACAGGACGAAAAAAGGCTTAAAAATGTACACAGTTTAAAAGTGTTCCTGTCCTGTCTTGTGTGCAGTACATCCGCACGTGCATGCAAGCCAAGGAGTCTCCACACCTCACCCTGGTCCACACCAGCACCGTCAAGGCCATGTTTGAAAAGGAAATCTGTGCCATCGGAGCTGTGGTTAGCCGCAAGTCCTCCAACCCACCTTTACCACTACCTCCCAAGAGAAGGGTTCCCACGGTTAGTATGAGAATAAAGTGTGTGGCCTTGGGAATGAATGTGGCTCTCACTTCTTTGCTGTGTTAGTTTAGTCTGTTCAACAGCCACATATGCAGGTCAACTGATTTGAGTCTTCAGTGGCTAAGGTGAAGTCAATGTCCACTTGTTCAAATTCTTATCACATACTATTATTAATGTTGCCAAATTTATTGTCAGTCACTGTTGTATTTAACATACATGCAAGTGTGCAAATTTGACAACATTTGATTAAAACTGATGTTTAGATGCACATATTAAAATGTTCCTATGTACTCTAGATAACAGTCACTTAATATCCACCAGTGTTTACTGAGCAGTGTTCTTGTTTCACCAAAATAGCAAAAGCTCCATAGTTTGTTTGATTCACCTGCACTGAACAAGGCAGGTGTGCAGGTTTACCAAGTAAACATGTACTTGGCAGCTGCCATCCGTCTTTTATGAGGCAGTGTTCCGAGTGTGTCGCAACAAGCCTGCACAGCTCCGCCAGCATTTGCCACGTTGACGATGACCCTGATGGAGGCGTCAAGCCAAAACGCGTTGGTCTAACAATTAAGTTGTTCTATATACTACAAGCATTGCTGGAGTTTTGACCTCTTTAGCATTTGTCACATTGTCAGAAAACATCGCTAGCACCTTGCTGATCCTGTCAGGTGCAAAGTGACATCATTCCTTGTTGTGTGCAACCACATTTTAATTGTCAGATTGAAGCGAGTGTTTCGTTAGCGAGTGTCTCCTGTGGTTTTAATTGTCTGATGCCACGCTGACTGTTGATACCTTGTGATGTGCAGCTGAGAGAGGGTCTGTAAATATTACAGGTGTGAATCATCATATGAAATGTAACCACATCACATTTATGACATATTATCATAATAGTGTCAGAACCATTATTTCACAACTTGCTCTTAACGTTCCCACTTTATGATCTAACATTTACATGTGCATTTACAGTAAAAACAACCAGCAGTTTCATCTCACTTCCCCATTTTGTTGATCTGTACATTCATACTCAGTGGATAATATGACTCAAGGACACAAAGTGTCCCAATCACTGTATATCATCATATGATAAATGCAGGCATACTGTAAAATGACTGAAACATTTTGTCAAGATATAGTGGGTGAAGTTGACAAGCAAAGATGGAAATGCTAACAACATGAAATAATTTTACAAATCCATCTAATATGAGATGGCACCTTCTAGGGCTAAAAAGCATCTAAATACCCCCCATGACCCTGGATAAATTAATTTATTTACGTATTAAAGCATAAATCATGGGTACTTATAAGGTGATTATCAGAAGTTCAAATAAACTGGGTTAGCGCTGCAACTAATTATTCTCTCAATTAATTGATGAGTCTGTGGAATATCAGAAAATAGTGAAAAATGTCCATCAAAATTTCTCAATTGTCCAAAACCCCAAATTGTTCAATTTACCGTCCTACAAGACAAAGAAATGACTTAAATGATTAATCACTTATCAAAATTGTTGCCAGTTATTTTCTGTTGCTTAACCAATCAGTTGACTTATCATTTTGAACTACTGCAACATCCTGCTTTATGGTATCAGTAAAAACCCTTTCTCCTGTTTACAGCTTGTTCAAAATTTATCTGCCAGGATTTTAACTGGAATTTAAAATAAGATGATATTTCACAAAAAACAGAAACGGACAGGGATTCTCATCAGACAGTAATAAGGTTGTTGTCAGTGTCATTGGCCGACAGGAAGTGAGATTTATTTTCAGGAAATGAACCTGTTATTGGATTCTCTGCTCTTGGGCTCTTGTAGGAAATCTTTCTGATAATTGGTCAAAACAAAGCAAGAGAAGAGAGGGACAGGGTGTTTTCTTACAATACAATATATTGAGCTCTTGTTTCTGCCTGTAATAGTAGAGACAGACACAAATATAGCGTCTTATCTGACAAGAGGCGAATTACACACACTCACACGAGCATTTAAACACATCAGCACACACACAGAGGCAGCAAACAGCAGGAAGTATGCTAGTTAGTCATGTTCATAGGCTCTAGGTGTCATGTGATGCTGTTTGTCCTGCTGACTGCTGACCCTTGCAAATCCACTTGGCTTGACATCAGTATGACCTGCCTGACCCCCCACATTGTTTGTGTGTTTGTGTATGTGTGCATGAGCAAGTGTGTGCCGGTAAAGGGTGCTTGTGAAAAAGCAGCGTGTTGGAGTACATATTTTTACAGCACATTATGCAAATACTGCTCACTTATTGCAAGTCTCTCCCTCTCCTTTCACTTTCCCTCCGCAGCAAGTACAGACATATGTGTGGGACGTGTTTATCCCATTTAAGATAGTGCTTGTGAAAGGCAGCAAAGTGAACGCGGAGGATACTGCCAAGGTAAACTACTGCTTTGTACACATCCATCAAACTGTCATTCATGTTGTTGTGCACACTCAAAAGCTGCAAACACAGTTGTGCCATGTCTTCAACACGGCTTCGCATTTACAGTAGTAACACACAAACATGTCATCACCAGCTACAGATTGTCAGTCAGATAAGTAATGTTAAGAGTTCATACAAGATTATATCATAAAAAATAATTTTCATTTAAAAATGTTTTGGCTTGAGTGTTAAGCAGCTGTGAAATACTTCAGATTATTTTATTCTCGCAGGTTGTGATCTTCCTTTTTGTTTTCATAAAGCCTTGCCAAAAGCCAGTTGAACTGAAGTTTATTGACAAAGTTTAACTCAAGGACCAAAATGACACTATGCCTGTGCTGCCATCCACCCAGGTCCAGGTGAGAGCAGGCCTCTTCCATGGCACAGAGCTGCTGTGCAAACCTGCGGTGAGCAGCGAGAGCAGCAAGTGCTCAGATCACACATGGAAGGACAGCACGCTTGAATTTGACATCTCTGTCTCTGACCTGCCCCGTATGACCCGCCTCTGCTTCGCCATCTACGCCGTCATGGATAAGGTGAAGAAGCAGAAGTCCACCAAAAACGCCCATCTAAACAAGTACCAGACCATCCGCAAAGCAGGGAAAGTGGTAAGAAACAGGCTTGTTCACAAACCTAGTTACTGTGCATATATACACTATTTTTATAGTATCATTGACTAAAAATGTCTCTCTCTGTGTGAACCAGCACTACCCTATAGCCTGGGTCAACACTATGGTGTTTGACTACAAAGGCCAGCTGAAGACTGGAGATATTATCCTGCACTGCTGGTCTTCCTTTCCTGGTATACGCACCACTCTCATGTTTACCTTATTTCTACTAATACAATTAAGCTAGAGTTACCACCATGCAGTAGATGAATGTCAACCAAGTTTGTATCTGTGTGTGTCTTGCACAGATGAACTTGAAGAGATGCTGAACCCCATAGGAACCATTCAGACCAACCCGTATACCGAGAACGCTACAGCACTGCACATCCATTTCCCAGAGTACTCGCCACAACCAATCATCTTCCCTCCCTTTGACAAGGTCAGACATTAGTCAGACATTGTACTGTTTGCTCTTTTGCTTCCACTCCTAGAGACATACCTTTTGCTAACAGTTGGACATGCCAGTAATCTTGAATATCTCATTTGCTTGAAAAAATAATTTCTGCAGCCATGCACACAAACGTGTGAAAGCTGACTATGATTGTGCCATACTCACTCTATGTCTGAACTTAAAAGTGGATGGGACCTCTATGGCCCTTTTTTTAAAGACTTTACTGCAGTTGAATTTGTCATCGCAGTGGCTTAGTGCTCTTCATAATGGTACCTAGTGATTATGATGAAGTGGTGGCTGTTGGCACGAGAGGATCAGGACGTGCTCAGCCTGCTTAATGTGCTCTGGCAGTGATGTATCAGTTAGTGTTCCCTCATACAGTGCTCACTTACTTTCTTGCAGATACTGGAAAAAGCTGCAGAGATCGCCAGAGCAAGTGACTGTGCATCTATGGTGAGTTGATGAACAGTATGGGATAATTATGTAGATATACCAAAATATTCACATTCTACAAGAGCAGCGCAGGTGAAAACCAGGTGACACAAATAAACCTGCAGTGTCAGGTGACACAAATTAGCATGCAGTGTTATTTCTCTCTCTTCACAGATACACATACCAAGTATAACCTCTCAAGTAGGCACACACTGCTTGTTGCCTAGGAAACCCATTGTTATCACTTTGGCAGGGTGTAACAGCAAAATATTCCAATCCCCTTCAAAACTAGAGACTCTAATCAGATTACTTGTATGTTTTCCTGTCTCACTGCCCCTCAACTGAAAACCCACTACTGGGCGTGTTACAGCCGGTTACATAATCTTGTGTTATGTAGAGGGCATGCCTGAACGCAGCCTTTTAATGTGAGGTGCTCATGTGAAACTATGGATTAGCACTGACTACAAGTTACTGTTTATTTTTTACAGTATGTCAATTTGTGCATAAGTTTACAGATCCACACAACTTCACTAATGTTATTCCTCCATAATGAGTTTGGCCTGGCATCTGTTTTACCTCAGCATATCAAGACCAAGTTTACATTTAAATCATTGGCTCTTTAATGCACCTGTGTCCTTTTAAGAATCAAACAGCAGACACGCGGTATAAACAGACAATTCAATAATAGTCCTTGGTTTATGGATTGAGAGGAACATTCAAGACAGTTACTGAAAAAAATTGGGGCATACTTTGATACACTTCTGCCATCTTGTGGCCTTGTACAGTTACTGCTGTTACTCCTCTCATGTCCTGTCACTTCCTTGGCTCCGTTTCCTATTTATCTTCATCTCCTCTTCATCATCTCATCTCTCCTCTACATCCTCTCCTTCTCAAAATCCCTAACCCAACGGTTGCTCCTTCCTCCCATCATTTCTCTCAGGGTCGCGGGGGTAAGAAGTTCCATATAGAGCTAAAGGAGATCATGGAGCGGGACCCGCTCTCTCAGCTGTGTGAGAATGAGAAGGATTTGATCTGGACACTACGTTACGACTGTCGTGAAAATTTCCCTCAGTCACTGCCTAAGCTGCTACTCTCCGTCAAATGGAGCAAACATGACGACATGGCCCAGGTTAGCCAATGCCTTATTTGACACTAGAGATGAATAAAAAATAAAAGTGAAATCATATTTCTTGTTACAGTTTGGTTGAGTGCCAAACTATAATGATGTGCTGTGGGTGAAATGTTATATGTATGAGATCAACACGTTTTTATTGCTAAATTCCACCTCTTCATGCAAGTCTAAGCTAAGAGTCTAAGCTCTTCTAGTCAATGTGAACGTGCACACTCGCATGCAAAGATTCAGAGTGATGCAACAAATGTGAGGAAAGTTTTCTCATTCAAGTAGCTGATTTGGATTAAATTTGGTTATTTGAGACAGACAGGCCATTCATATTTGATCCTGTTCTCAAAAGTTTAATATTATCTTGACTTTTAAGGGACAATTTGAACCTGACACATATTCATAAGTTATCGGTTTTTGAGTATATGTGTGCATGTGTGTGTGTGTGTTTCTCAGCTGCAGGCACTGCTACAGATTTGGCCCAAACTGAGTCCCAGAGACGCTCTGGAGCTTCTGGACTTCAACTACCCTGACCAGTATGTCAGAGAATATGCTGTGCGCTGTCTGCGTGATATGAGGTAAACACATGTATCCACCCACACATAAATATTATATAATACATAATCATCTCCTCAGTTTTTCTTTGCCTCATATTCAAGCCAGTCTGCATTTGTATCATTCACTGTAATCCAGTGTACCTACTTCTTTCTTTTTGATCAGAAAACACATTAATTGCTTTCATGCAGTGGATAGTGGATAATCTGTCTTTTCCTGAAAAGAGGAAATAGTCCAGCCAATTCTATGATCATTTTATAGTTAAAGTTCAAAAGTTAAAAAAATGAGTGAAAGTGAAAGGTAAAATACATCTCATTCTTCTCCCTGTTTTCTTTCCCTCTCTCTTCTCACCAGTAATGAGGAGCTGTCGCAGTACTTGCTGCAGTTGGTGCAGGTGTTGCGCTATGAGCCCTACTATGACTGCGCCCTCACACACTTCCTGCTGGACCGTGCCCAGAGGAACCGCAAGATAGGACACTTCCTCTTCTGGCATTTACGGTGTGTGTGAGAGCACGTGTGTCTGTGTGTCTACTTTTACAGGAGAAAGAAAGGGAAAGCATTTGTTAAAAAGAGCAACTTGACTCTATAGAGGGGTTTCTCCTCCTTACCATGCCTGCTCTCTTCTGCCCCCTACAGGTCAGAGATCCACATGCCAGCTGTTTCAGTCCAGTTTGCCCTCATCCTAGAAGCTTACTGTAGAGGCAGCATCCCTCATATTGAGGTTCTAAAGAAACAGGTACACCACAAACCATGTCTTTTTATTTCTTGTCACTTGTGCACATGTAATCTCACCAACAAATGAAGAAATCACAATCTATTTCCAGTATATTCCTTGTAGATATATTTCTGTGAAGTAGAAGTTCCTTTGTCTCTAATTTTGGCCTGCCTTAACAGGTTATGTCTTATTTGGGCTTTAACCCTACTAGTCACTGCTCAGGGACCAAAGTAGCACAAGTCAACTATTGTCAACTCCCGTCACAGCAACAACAGCATCACCTTCCTGCCCTCTGACCTTTGCCCTTTACACTGTTGCTTCTGACAGTCACTCCTCTGGAGCTTCTTCCTACTTCCTCATCAGCCCAGTCATTTATCTGCCCACTTCCTGTTTTGAAGAGCATACATGCTGGCTTAGGATTGTAATGCTGACATTGTGTGCTTAAGGAGAATGTGCTCACTTGTCAGAAACCAGAATGAATAATTTCTAGGGTTTGTGAGCTGGTTTCAATCATGAATTGTGAAGCACACTTACTTTGTATTTGAAAAGCAGGTCAGAGATCTACATCACTGATTCAGTTTGATAAGGGTAGAGTGTGCATATTCTCAGTATTGTGAATCTGTGCTGTTTACATTTGCTGATTAATAAGGATATTAATGATGTAAATTATATAATATATGTTTCATTGCTGCCAGGAAAACATAAAGTGTTACATTATGACTTCACATTAAACCATTGTAATTCTGAAATATTGTTTCTACATTTATGTTTTGTTTTTTTTTACTCAACCAGGTGGAGGCCCTGAGTAAGCTAAAGTCAGTCAATGAGCTAATTAAGCTGGGAACCATCAAGAACGCTCGGAGTAAGACCAAGGAGGCAATGTTGACCAAGGAGGCTATGATGACTTGTCTTAGGCAGAGCGGCTACTCAGAAACTCTGTCGGACCTGCACTCCCCTCTAAACCCCAATGTCCTGCTGTCCGGCATCAAGTAAGACAACACTACTATTCAGCCAGATTATATGGAAATCTCTATTCCAAACATAGGTCTAGGTTTTAGATCAGGTTTAACTTTTTCTCCTCTATTTCTCTGCCTCACTCCCCGTCTATCTCTCGCATTCTCCCATCAGTGTGGAGAGGTGTCGGTACATGGACTCTAAGATGAAGCCACTCTGGATTGTTTACAACAACAAGCTGCTGGGGGGAGACACCCTGGGAATCATTTTCAAGAACGGAGACGGTAGGAGGAATTAAAAAAAAGGGGTAGGGTGGTTTGGGAAGGAGGGGGAGAGATACAAGGTCATGAAGGAGGAGGAAATTAAACCACTTCCCAGAATTTTAAAGTCAACTCTGCTGACATGTTTTCAAAAGTTTTTTTGCTTTTAAATGCAAAATATTTTCTTTTGAAATTACAAAAACTTGTCCTCCCTGTCCCTTTTCTTCCTCGCTGTCTTTTCTTAGACCTACGACAAGATATGCTAACCCTCCAGATTTTGAGGTTAATGGATCTGCTATGGAAGGAGGCTAATTTGGATCTCAGGTGAGTTTTTGTTTTTGTGCTCATGTCTGTGCGCGAGCATGTGTATGTGTGCGTTAAACAGTCAGTGTTTGTCAAGCTTGTTTGTTCCTGTTCTCTGTGGGGAAGGGGAAGCTCTGGTGGGGAGCAGCAGAGGAGGGGAGACACTAAATTACCTCATGCTAGTTTGACCTCCAGCCCTTTTACACCCTAGACTTCCACACTCTCCCACACACATACAATATCTGCATTACATCCTAATCAAATCCACACGTTGGCACTTTTGCAAACCTTTTTTCTGCCTTTGTCATACACTGACACATCTGGAGCTGAGCAGTGGAGGGGGTTGTTTTGACAGTTGAGCTCAAGGACAGTGCTTCAGATTACAGGGAAATGGGTTCAGAGTTCAGACACAATGATGGGATATATAGAATAAAGGTTTGGACAATGTAATGAAACCGCTATCAAGGATTTCTTGATAATATGTTTCACCACATGTATACCTGTTGGCTGTCTCTAATCATTTTCTCATTGATTTAAACTTAACACCCGTCAAGTAGAGTAAGAAATGCCCTAAAGGCATTTGGTTTCTATTACACCTCTGTCAAACTGCAAATAAAATCTAGAAATTGAGTCAGCTTTGAGCATTGAGTCATGGCTGTCTAGTGTATAAGACTGGGGGAACAGTATGTTCAGTATGTTAGTTATCTTTTAAGAGTTGTTATTCTCCATCCTGCAAAATGAAGACCTACTGCCATCTTGTGGAAACAGTTAATAAATTCAGTTTAAATGAATGAAATAGAAAATGTATCATCATCTTGCATTAGTGCATACCATCATGTAATCACCATAGTTCTTCACTGTATGTCCCCATCTGTACAGCTCACTGTAAACAGTACAATAGTCTCTACTGTCTGACAGAGGGGATTGTACCCGGAGGAGTGCTGTTTGCATGAGCCTCTAAATTAACCATAGCCTAATATCTTAATCTCAGAAATGCATAACACTGGAATCGGATATAGAGCAACACTCACACACACAGCTACATTTACACTGACCCAATTTAGATTTCTGCTCGTATGTGGCACAGATTTGAGGACTGTTTTGGGATGCATATTTGTGTCGAAATAAATTGACAAAAATCAGATATCTGTCACTACTACATCTGATATTTACTGTATGTATGCGCAGATTGTATTAAGAACACTATTGGCAATGGTGCATTTGTGCAAAACTAGTAGTTGTGATTTACTGACTGTGAATATACACATTTACTATATTCTCCTCTGTAAACAGCAGAAATTGTGGCAGTTAGTGTGAATGTGAAAAAGGGCAATTAATAATGTGTTTTTGTGTTCCTGCCTTTGGGCATTTTCTTTTATCTATCTACCACATACTCCAGGATAAATGTGTTCACAGTTGGTTATTTGATACCATTAAGCTCTTTGCTTCTCTTCTCTAAATATCATGCAGGATCGTACCGTATGGTTGCCTAGCGACAGGTGACCGGGCAGGGCTGATTGAGGTAGTGTCATCGGCAGACACGATTGCCAACATCCAGCTGACCAGCAGCAACGTGGCAGCAGCTGCCGCTTTCAACAAGGATGCTTTGCTCAACTGGCTCAAAGAGAGAAACTCTGGGTATGATGGTGTCTGGTGTTTAAACAAACCTTTAAGTAACGGCAAGGATATGTCAACTATTACAGGTGCTCAAAAGAGGTGTGAAGTCAGTTAACCCTCCTTCTTCTTTGTTGTGTACCGACAGTGATGCTCTTGATCGGGCCATCGAGGAGTTCACTCTGTCATGTGCAGGCTACTGTGTAGCCACCTACGTCCTGGGCATCGGAGACCGCCACAGTGACAACATCATGGTCCGCAGCACTGGACAGGTTGGACAGATGTTTTATCTGTTGAAATTATCCACGGGCCAGTAGAAAGCCCACAAATCATCTGATTAGATAAATATTTAATAAGTATTTACATTACGTTGCCACACTGGGTTGTTACAAGTCTGCTCCAGTCTGCTTTTCCTTTTTCCATGATGCTCACTGTTTGGCTTTCGTGTCTGCCTGTCAGCTCTTCCACATAGACTTTGGCCACATCCTTGGCAACTTCAAGTCCAAGTTTGGCATCAAGAGGGAGCGTGTACCATTTATCCTCACACACGACTTCATCCACGTCATACAACAGGGAAAGACGGGTTACACAGAAAAATTTGGCAGGTTTGTTTCACTTTTTGTTTGTTGTTTTATCATACAGTAAGTCTCTGTCTCTCTATGCATGTATACCATTCTTTAAATACTACTACTTTGGAACTACAGCCATGGTAATGATTTATAAAAATAGGCACCTTTTTCTATCCAGTTAAATCAACCTGTTTCATATGTTTCATCCAATTGACACATTTGACTGTGTTGCTATTAATAGGCCTGTCACTCAAATTTTAATTTAATTTTAAATTTTAATTTTTTCATCATCATCATCACCAATAACATTTAATGCACCTTATCAACTACTGGTTTGACTGTCAGCTGACTAATAAGGGTGTTATTGTGGGTATAACGGCTAAGAAAATCCACTAGACGTAGACAACACAGGATCTAAGTCTGTTACTTGGTTAAGAGTACTTCTACTGCAAAGATGATATCAAAGCTAGCAAGACAGAGAAAGCAAAGGTTTTTTGTTTGTTTGTTTTTATAAAGACTACAGCTAGCAGTACCTTCCTTTCATAGAAACCTTTTTGTTTGCAGTGGCATTGTATCTGCACGGCTGGATCATGAGTTTCTCGTTTTGGGTTTCTTTATTTTTTTCAGCTGGGCTGCGTGTATGTGTTCAGTTGTCTCAGAAATAGCACTTGGATCTTTTTAAAGAGCATTACAGTCTTAAAGAGCAGGAAGTCCATGCATCTGACATGATTTAATGTGTGTCAGTGTAGTACACTCATCCACCAGCAGCTGGCAGTAGAGACTGAAGCACTGATTAAGCTCTGGCCAGCAAGTCTCACTAAGGAGAAATGTGACCAGCTAGAATTCAACACCAATGACAACTGCAGTAAAACTGAACATCCTAGACTGTTTCTCTACATTGTATTTTATCTGAACTGATATAAACACATACAGTACGTTGAGAAATTCCATGTAGATTTTGGATCCGTCGGATATGGTTTGATCCACTTAATTTTAATGTAAAATTTAGACAATCCAATTTAAAAAGATTGAATCCTTTCTTACCAGTCTCGTTTAGTGTTGTACAAACACTTTTTAAAACATTTAAGTGCTAAACCAGCATAAATACTGTAAGCCTAGATAGGCCCTTATCTTAAGAAAGCAAAACCTCACCAATTACAGTAATGTCTCCTTGGATGTAAAAATGTAACATTTGTTGTTGTTTCACTTCTCTACAAAAAAAATGATCCTGTAAAACACCCTTGTGTAATGCTGCCTGATAGCTCATGTGAAAGGGTATAAAATGAGGTTATAAATATGCCAACATAGTTGTGATGTTGGTCTAATTGTATAGCAGTCATTCCCTGATACAGATAAACTGACCAAACTCAGATGGATCATTCCTGAAGTGATCACGAGCCTGAAAATATTCAAGCCTCAACAACATGTTGCGCTGCATGTGCAAGTCTGGCTTCACATAGCAGCACTGCAGCAGTGTGCACTGTTTACCAAGTAGAGATCAGTGATTGAACATGTAGAAAAATCATTTTACGAAAGTGGAAATACCCTCGTGGTATAGTACTCTGTTATTATGACCTACATTCATAATTGTACCACAAGAGAGTAGACATCTGGAGACAAGTCCTGTGAAGCATCAACAGCTGCTGTAGCTGAAGTTACGACAATTCAGGAGTAATCCAAACAACCACATCATTCACTGATTTGTAGTAAAGAGGTGCAGATCCATTGTGAAATAGCTACCCTCTTGTGTTTTTGCACATCACAGCAGCATGTTAGTTAATGTTTTGTTAGCATTGCCCAAGCCATGACACACTGAATTTAAGATGCAGGTGCGCTGGATTGGGTCTGACATTAAATATGTTTTTGCACTGACTGCATAACTTGACAATACTCACTCACTAAGCTTCACAGCTGGCTGTTGGTGAAGAGCAGCATGGAGGAGATTTATCTTAGACATGCACTGTCTGACATGAGTGTATGAGCTCCATCCTCAAAACTGTTTATCTGTAAAAAAAGGGAAGTACACTTGTGGTTTGTTACTGCGTCAGTAAATGTGGTATGTGTGGTTCTAAGAAATAGTACATTGTGTACCAATTTGAGATCAGATGCAGATAAAAAAATCAGTTTATGACAGCAGGATTACCCAGGTGGAAACGCACCCTCTAACCCACTGCACATTCAAAACTCATTCAAGAATTCACTTTCTCATTCAGGAAGGTGTGTCTAAACTCTTGACTGGTATTATGCATTAAACTGGAACTTTCAGCTGCTGATAATAAAAACGGAAAAAAGGCACAAGAACAAAGACAAATTAACTATTTAAATAGTCAAGAATATCTGTTCTTAAATAAACTGAAATAATAATATACAAATTATTAAACTTATCAAACAACATTTCAAAAACCAAATAAGCAAACATGGTGATTCTGTATGTCTTACATGACAAGAAAAATGCAGTTCAGCAGATAATAAATGTCACAGCTTGTAACAAATTCTGTGAAACTCCCTTTATCTATGCAAACATTTCACTGACAAACAGTCGAGATGCAATGAGTAACCTAGTAGCGTAAAGGAAGTGTATGTCATCAATTACGAACAGTAAGTGAGTAATCTCGTTTAGCTCAGTCATACATCCGCAGATATGTTTGAAGAAAAGTTTTAACATGTTGACCTTCACATGAACCCTCCGAAGCAAATTAATGTTTTGACTCTTTTACTGTTGATAAAAGGAAGCATCACCAAGACAACATTGTGACCGTTATCATGAATTCAAATATCCGTGGACAATATACTGTATATATCAAAGATAACAAATTGTGTATATGTCTGTGTGTTAATAGTTTCCGTCAGTACTGTGAGGAGGCCTATCTAATCTTGAGGAAGAACGGGAACCTCTTCATCACACTGTTTGCCCTCATGCTTACTGCTGGACTGCCTGAGCTCACCTCAGTCAAAGACATCCAGTACCTAAAGGTATTACACACATGCACACACCACCTTCATACATGTAGCAAGTCAATAACAGTTAGAATTTCCTGCAGATTTTTTCAAACCACCAGCCAACCACATCACAGAGCATCTGTTTGTTTTTTGTGCATCTCTTTAGCGTCATCTATTCGACAGCTCAATTCTGCAAAGAGAAAAGGTGACGGGAAGAACAAACAGAAAGTCACATGACATACATAGATATACATACATAATGTATTTGTCAAATGTATGTGTCAAAATGTTTTTTTAAGTCCCCCTCCACTCAAGAAAGTGGTTTGTTCTTCACTGTGCAGAGTTTATTCATCTGCTGAAAGTGGAAAGTTTCTCTGTGTAAATAGACTAAATAGAAAATAGGCTTTTCAGTGTAGTTTTGCATAGTCACTAAAATTAATACTGAAGGTTATTTGAGAAACTTTTTTAACAAACCCAGTAGTCCATCACTAAGTCGTGACATACTAAGTTGATGGATCTGTCATATTCTGGTGTTAAATGGTGTCTTTTATACAATCAAAAACGATAGTTAGAAATTATGCAGATATGAGTCCTAGAGCAGAAAATGTCCAGCAAGCATAGAAATACATTTATGTATCTATAACAGTTTAAATATCTGTGTTTTCCAACAATCTCAGCATGGCAACATGTTGCTTTTGAGATACTGTAGGAGTGAATTTAAAATTATATATTTTTTAAAATAATTTTACAGTTTAAAAAATATATTAATAAAGAAGCTAATAATGTCACTTTGTTTTTTTGAAATCTTAATATGCTACAACATGCCAACCAACATTTCTGGCTTGCAGTTCTTGAAAGGATTTCCAAAACTTCAAAAAAAAAATTCAAAAATGATGGGGAAATAGTCTTAGAAGGTAGAAACATATGGTCACTAGGTTTGATGCATCTCCATACAAGCCTGTCCTAATAAGATGACAATACAAGAGTAGACAGACGGACAGTTTATTTCATTTGTAGAGAAGGAAGAAAAAAATGAATACATACACAGAAATGGTTTGGGTGTACGCTTGATCACCAACGTCCCCCTCCCTCTTTTCCCATTTCATGAACTTCCTCATCACTTCTCCACCCTCCCTTTCCTCTCCCACATCCCTTCCCTCCTCAGGATTCTCTGGCTCTGGGTAAAACGGATGACGAGGCGCTGAAGCAGTTCCGCCAGAAGTTCGATGAGGCCCTGAGAGAGAGCTGGACAACCAAAGTCAACTGGATGGCCCACAATGTGGCCAAAGACAACCGCTCCTAGACCAGCTGCGACCCCTCTAAGCCAGGGGCCAGGGGCCAAGAGGACACAGCGGAGGAGTGTATGAGTGTGTGGGAGGGCCAAGGTGTGCTATGGAGACAGGGTGACAGCCACCCATATTTAAAGGGAATCTAGCAGAATATCGCAAACATGAGGAGATTCACCCCCATATACTGTACACGCAGAGTAGATCTACTCTCTGAAACAGTTACCCGGCACACATACTTACTGTACCCCTCCTCACCTTGCATCACTCTAGCATGGTGCCTCCTGAAAATCCAGATTCATGGTCTTGTGACATTTCTGAGGAATCATGGTGGGTAAAGTCGTTGCACGTTTTGCACAGGCACAACAGCTGATGGAGCACACAGCCAAAGGAAGGGAACTGAAGCACCCACTCTGCCCACACTAAACCTTCAGAGGAGAACTGTCCCCACAGAGCGGGCTGAACCGCTGTAGTTGTTTGATGCGCTTGAATTCTGTCAAGTGGACTTGAAACTTGGCTCGTATGGACTCTGAAGGGGCACATGGTTTGCCCACGCCCCTGAACTGTTTTAAAGAACAGCGGAGATAACAGATGGGTGTGGAAAGGCGCAATGGACAAAAAAAAACAACAAAAAAAACGTCTGACCCCCATGTCTTAAAACGACACCATCATGTGCACAACGCCCACAGGAAGTGCAACTTAATAGTCTCGCTCCCGCTGCCTCAAAGTGTGCCTCAAAACTGCGGGAAGATTGTATTTTTTTATGAGTTTTCTTTTTCTTTTGCCATTTAAGAATTTATCATGAGACTTCTATGTGCCAGACTACTTTATTAGTCCACAAAGCAAACTTGTGTGAGGGAATAATGATGAAAGAGAAGGATCGATTAGAGTCAAGGATACCCTGAGCCTTTTGGTCCAGTGTTTGAATCTCAGTTCATTTGGACCATTGAACACTGGAACGTTTAAAGAAAGACATATGAGAAATTTCAAATAGACTTTTAATTAACTAAACACTTTATTTTCTGTTTCTTTTATTTTGAGATGACAATGTGCATTGTTTCTTTGAAACACATCACATCAAGAGCATTATTGGACAAAGTATTATCATCTGTGAGTTATCACAACCCCGAGAAGTCTAAAAGGATGTCCGACTTTTAAAGCGCCATTCAACTCACGCTAGCAACTATGACAAATAAACTCACTGAGAAATAACTGATGCTTTTAACATGTTAGGACCAAAACAAAAAGCAAATGTTTAGTTATTTTATTGTTTATACTGTATTTTTAATTATCTGTCTCTGAATGTCTCAATGTGCAAATATGTGCCGCTCTCTTTTTAAGTGTATTTGTTTTTATACGAGCAGGTGTGGGCGGAGTTCGGGGCCTGTGTGGGCGGGAATTTATCAGTAGGGACATTACACTGCGATGCAAAGCTACTTCCTCGTTTCGACATACGGTGCTCCTCCAGCATCTGCATCTGTGTTTGATTTTTGTGCAATATCCGTAAACGAGTATATGAACCATATCTTATTATATAAAACCTTGGGCTCAAGCCTAAGCCTATAATGGTTTTTCTCTGTTGGTTTATGTGTGATGCAGCTGTAGTTAGAACCACTAGCCTTCAAAAGTCTCAGACACTGGATATTGTCAAATGTACAGGCTTTTATTGTTTTGCTGGTTTGTTTTCATAGGAGTTTTATTAAAGTTATTTTCCACCGCGCTGCATTTCCGCCTACGGTCTATTTCTTGTTCTAGATGTGGGTTGTGTGACTGTGCACCTACGCAGGGCACCACCATGGATTTTGTCTCTGTTTTGAGCACTACGATGATTTCTTATTGATATAAAGCCAGAAATATATTCTGGCCTATTCTTGCCTGCTTTCTGCGCAAGAGAGAATAATCAGCATCATTGCCAAATAGAGGGATTCATGCTAGTTCATACGCTCTTCTTTTCATTGCTCCTCTTTTCAGACAGCACTTTAAAGTTTGCTATATTATAGTATCATATTGCGCATTAAAATCTCTGTGCAATTATCTGCTTTGAGGCTAAGACATTACCCAAATGACAAAATCAAGAAGTCCAATGACAACTTTGTTGTGATTCTTAAGATGCAAAAAATGAGCGTCAATAAATGATACTGCATCTGCACATACTGACCCCCTCTTCAGTATCTGCTTTGTTATTTCAGGTCACACAGCCTCAGTCAGCCTCAGTGGTCAGTTAGAGGATGCACGATACCACAGACAGGCAGAAGGATGTGTTATTTTAGAATGAGAATATAATTTGAAAATATTTGATCAAGAACATAAAATATAGTTTACTGCCATGAGGCACGTACAAAAAGCTGAAAACAGACGCACAATAGTTGCTGAAAAAGCTACTCAGTATTGTCAATATTCTCCAAGCAACCAGACCCACTGCAAAGAGGTTTTTGGCGGGTTTTTGGCTTCTCCATGACCTGCTGTATCTCTAGACTAGAATTAAAGGGATGTTCGCAATTACCAACCTCCTCATCATGAAGCTCCTTTGTGTGCAGGCTGTTTTTCATCTGAGGAGCATCTGAGAAGTGCTCTTTCCACTGTTGTTCGTATGACTCAGGAAATGTATTTCTTTTCACGCTGTGGGGAATGTTAACAAAGTCTCTACCTTTCAGCGGTCATCATTTATTGATTCTCTGTTACTCAAAGCCACAATCATGGCACAGTGTGAATCATCTGTAATATGTGTGTTGTTCACCGTAGTTACATAATACAGTAACCTGGTAGAAGAATTGTTCACAGGGAACACAGACACAGTGGCAGATATCCTTTAAACAAGGGATATAAAATATGTCCTACATGTCAGTAAAATAAATAATCTGAAAAGAAAATAAAGGGCAGTGATGAAAAACAGCATTAAACATAATTACATGGATGTGTGTATTCACCATCTGAATATATGAGTTGATCAAAATCTCTCATTTCACCATGGGTATGTATGCAGGTGATTTCCTCACTGCTCCACTGACATCACTGACTGCAACAGGTGGCTGATGTTTCCGGACTTTAACATTCATGATTACAGACGATAACTGCATCCAACACACAGGTGTTGAAGGACGGACCAGCTAACTGGCTGTGTACTTCCACTGACGCACCCATGGCACTATTTTCCAGTGACTCACATATTTGATGCTGGCCTACTTTTGGAAATTTCATACATTACATGCTGGGTTATTTTGTTTTGTTTTGTTTAGAAAAGTGGTCTTTTTGCATGTGCAGGAACACACCTACACAATTATAGCAAGAGCCACATGGTGCTGACACTAATATATGCTAATGCATAGCAGCAGTGCCATGAAATACACACTACAAATTATTCCAGAAATGCTTCAATATGAATGAAGTAGATTAGTCCAGGATTCATCAGTACAGCTATACTACATAATTCAGGCCACAAACACTTGAAATATTTGCTTTCTATTCATTTCTATTGTTAATTTCAACCACCTTTTTATCTGGGAAGCAGGGTGATAAAGTGAAGGATGAACATCTTTCAACTGAAGGACCCACATTCAAGTCTCCATGGAGTGCATTGGGGTTCAACATTAAGGAGAATATAAGGTTGCATGAATGAAAATAACAACCTCAAACTATTTTAACAATACACAAGCAAATCTTTTAGCATTTAACATGGCATTAAACATGTTTTCAGAAGCCAAATATATGACTTGTTGGCTCTAGATTTGTTAATCAAATTGAAATTTACCTTTTTAATGCTTTCTTTTACTTGTGCCATCCAACTGATGTAAATACCTTTAGCCAGTTAATCCCCATCAGCACAGGGATGCTGTTTTGTAGACCTCTGGCCCTTCTGTAGGATATGCAAGCATTCTTACAGCAGAAAGAAATGAAGTATTGCATCATATGTTATCCAGTGATTTCCGTCAGACTCTATGTGACTTCTTCAGTACACTGAGCTCCATAGTGCACAACCATAACACCAGGGAAAAGTCAGTTTAATGCATGCGCAGTAACATATGTGGGGATGTATATGCTTTGAATGACGGATTTGTGGTTAGGTCATCATGATAATCATGACTGTCAGTCAAAGCTCCTGGGCTTCACAGAATAAGCTACCCACATCATGACTCATAAGTGTTGGGGGAATTCCACCCACCTGGAGGATCTCACAGTCAGCAAATGAAATGGGGGGGTGTGTGTGGTTAAAAAAAAAGGATGGTGAAGGGAGCAATCTTTTTAGTGTCAGGTCCACACTCACTCTCTTAGTTGTGATGTCTGTTGAGGATTTGAATCTGTCCACCTACACTTCAACCCATAACTGAATGCACCAAGTTCACCCATCTCCTATGGGGGCTGCTGAAAGGCTCTCTGGGAAATATTGGAAAACACAATAAAGCAAGACAAAGGCAGCGATAGATCCTCATACAGTATTAGGATCTCAGTGTGATATCATACAAGCCATTGTAAGTGCTGGATGAGTGCAGGCAGAGAGAGGGAGGATGGATGTGAGAGACTTGGTTCTCACATGTTCTGGTGAGTGGATGCTAAGCATCATAAGGCAGACAGCGGGGGTGTGTGGCTGCCACTTGAAACTGGCACTTACTCAGAGAACCCGAGTCCAGATTTCTGCAGGAAGCTATTATATGGAGGCTCTTGGCATGAGAATGGGAAATATGATGTTGTGGCTGCCATGCCAGCATGTGAAAATAACACAGTTTATACTCTCCAGGCCCAGCCACTCATGACGAACTCAGGCAACAAGCAAGAGTCCCATTCAACATAACAGCCTGTCCAACAAAGGCTTCAATCTGGAATAGGAGGAGGATGTAAAATCTCATCCCTCTAAAGTGTTAGGCAGTACCTGATGATGCAAGCAAGAGGGGTGGGGATGGGGGGAGGATCGGAAGTCAAATAAACATATGGCTTTTCCGTTTGTTTGTTTTTTACTTTGAATGTAGACTACAATCACAAATGTACACTTGTATAGTTAATTCATTTCTTCTCTCCAACAGCAAAACCTCCATAATGTCGGCAAACATTTTATACGTGCTTAAAGAAAGACGGCATCACTGCTGCAGTGCAATAAGAGATGTGACGCAGATAACTATGGAAAACATGTATTGCTATACCACCCGTGACAGTAGCTCCTTCGCTTCGAGATACTCTGTACGCTCATCGTTTTCCTCTGCAGACGTCTTTGACAGAAAAAAAACATAAGAGCGTGTGTTTAATTGTAAAATGTCATTCAGTTGCCATGTCTGTCTGTTAAACCCCTCACTTCAAATGACTCGCCGAGGAGTTATGTCATCTTATTTATAACTGTCTTACGCCGCATACGTTAAAGTCGTGGCAAGTTAAACGTATCTTAGCCTTATATTTAGTGTGGTTTATCGTTTCCTGGTTGTTTCCTCCTCAGACTTTTGCATTTATGTAATTTCAACACTCGATACGTTGTTTGGGACTCCGCTTAGTCGTAACTATCCAGCCCCACACTGCACGATACACACAACATGGGATTCCACGTGCAGTGGATGCCTTGTTTATATAAAACGACGGACAGCGCTCTGGACCAATGAGCTCCAGTTATTGTAACTACGTCATGTTATCCATGGTAACTCGTATTTTCCAGCCAATTGAAAAACGCTGTGGGTGGGGTCTGAATTGAGGTCATGCGCCGAGCTCGCCGATTGGCTGGTAGGTTGATGCCGGAGTGAGCCGGGGAGGAACCGCACAGTACTGTGTCAACCCGACTGAACTGAGGTACCCATTGACGATTACTGGATGTTTCTACTCACTGTTCGGCTTTGCTTTTACTTTACACCGAGGACATCCCGAGAGGTGATATTTTATTTCGACAGCACAGGTTGGTTTTCTCCTCAATTTTCACATTTTTAGTTGTAGTAAGAATGAAAAAGCTGGGCGCAAAAAAATAAGTTGCATAACTTAACTCGATCTGCGCATGCGCGTCAATTCTGATTGCTCTACTTCTTCTACTTTTATAACCAATTTTACTGGTTCCAGGTTTTTCTATCCACCGGTAAAGGTAGAAAAATGCCCGCTTTTGTGACATGGCATCTCTGTGCCAAGCGGCTGGTGTTTTGTTTCAGGTTTTTTATCGCCTAACGTTACTTTTACATAACTGTGTCAGTGTACCGTGCAGTGGATTGCAGGTCAACGTGTGTGTGGATTGTGAATAGCAGGTCAATGGGAGTTAGATGGGGGAAGGGATGTTTGTTCCCATTACAAATATAGTTTTATTTTATTTTATTGAATTATCCTTTTACCTAAGGTACACACGTGCAGGCTATGTATGAAACATAATATACATTTTAATATAATGGTTTGTAAAATGAGTAGTTAGTTTGAGGCTCAAGGAAAGCTGTGACATCAGCTCTATTCTTACAAGTAGTACAACTGAGAAAATTGCTGTATTTCACTATTGAAGGTAGATTTTGTTCGAATCTGACTATATTACTAATATTGGTTTGGTAAAGGATAGATATATTATAGGTTTATTTCTAGCTTACCATCATTCAAGGTCTCCCTAGAGGCATAGGAGACTTTCTCCCTGCCACACTGAATATTAGGTCGACATGATCACCTCACTACAAGGCGGTTGAGTTTAAGATGATATACATGTTGATATTTAGCCTTCATTGGAAGACCTCTGGTACCTTGAACTTATATGGACTCCTGAAAAGTGCACATAGCACAGGTCGCCTTCATATGACCCCACAGAAGGTTAACTAGAAGATTTCTTGTAAGGCAAAAATAGTGATTAACTCTTGGTAACATTGTTCCAGCTCCCTAGAAGATACTTTATATCACACCACTTAAGAGGTTACTTAATAGATTGACTGTTAAGTGTCATTACTCTTGACACCAATCATATGGTATAAAAGTAATAACGTAGTAAGTTGTGTAGTATATAGTGACAGTCATCTGATGTCACTCATTGTGATAATGTCTTATCAGTGAAATACTGGAATAAACCTAAACATGAGGTGTTCAAATACTACCCACAAATGATTCCAGCATATGCGTAGTATATTTGCAGTTATTCTCTTCTGATAACATCAGACTAATGTGTTTCCCCCTGTGTTACACTGGACTGTGTAAACTTTAAGATTAGACAACTATTTAATATAAACTGTAAGATTTCCTATTTTTGCATTTGCTTGTGTGATTTCATTGATGAATGGACTTCAGAAGCACAGTAGCTGGATACAGTTGAAAGCATGTGGTTTTATGAAACAAGGCTATAATTGCTTTGTGCTGCACTTTATCCAAATCCATGTGACTGGAGCAGCGTTGTATAATGCCTGAGATCTGTGCTAGTGTGTTGGGTGTTTCAGCACTCTGGGTGAAACAGCGCTGAGCTGGAGGCAGTGGGAGTTCAGTTTCATTATGTCATGTCTTCTGCTCTGTGCTCTGAGTTACATGATTATGTGCACGTTTCTTGGGGAGTTTTAAATATTTTTTTGGGGGAAAAAATATTTAGCACTTGTTAAATCTCGGTTGCTTGTCTGTTCAGTAATGTTGATGGAGAAAGGGCTCTCTGGTAAGCTCATATCCTTATTGCATGTTCCTATAAAGTTTGAAAACTCTTAAAAATGCTGTAAATTCATGATTGTTGGTTTGAGTTTGTTTTCTATTGCTGTTACAGACCAGCCGATATCATGGCTGCTTTGTGATTTAGAAGTGAGCTAATAGACCGTTTTGCAACAATTCTTCTGCAACAGTCCCTGATATATTTTGTGTTTGGTAACAGTTTTATTATGTTAACCTAGTTTTTAAATGTTTTGTTTTACTGTTGGCTGTTCAAGGCCTTAACACTCTGTTGTACTGCATGCAGTTTACAGCTACTGTTTCATCTAAGCTCAATGATAGTTTAAGAATTCAGTGATAGGATTTTGTGTGAGAAAGTGCTGTGTCAGAAGTCTAAGCATACTATTCATTTAGTTATCATCTTTTTTCTCTGTGCAAAAGGTAATAATAAGACTCTGTGACATGATTATAACCTGCGGTCAACCTTGAATGCCCCCGATTGGCTGACATAATTCTAACCTGTTGTCACTCCCCGCTTTCTCCTGATTGGTTACTTGAAGCAGCCAATAGAAAGTCCCCTCTGAGCGCTTGGCTACTGACTCAGTTTGACTCGGGAGTGGGTCATTTCCGACGGTAGCAGTGGGTGTGTGGCTGGAAATCCTGCTACATTTTTGCTAGATCTTTAAACATGACAAAACCTTCCCTTAAAACTTGGAGAAGTTATGTAAAACAGCTTATGTAAAGAGCAAAGAATATGCAGAATTTGAATGCTTACATAAATAGCTGCAACCTGATCTTGGATAGCTGAAAAACAGTGAAATAGTTTGGATTTGGATTCTGTGTCTGTTGCCAATATTTCCTAATAGGGCTTTAACAGACATAAATAGCTCCAACTACTGCTGCTACACACTCCAAGGCTGTGGAGGGCGTAGGAAGAGGAGGAGGAGGCTGTAGAGCTGATGGAAACTGTTGCTGTTATATTTATATCAAGTTTCCTTTAAAGAACAAGATTTTTAACATTCCTAAATGTTTGTGATAGCGACTTATTTAACTGTGCTTAGCCCCAAGCAAATAACATTGAACCTCAATGTGGATGCTCATGTTACCAAGATACTGTGACATGTAACACACAGATCTTTAAAGGTGATACTTGTGTAATTACTGGATGTGAAAAGGAGGTAAAGGTTGCTCGAGGAAGTACGCAGAAGTATCTTTTTTTATGTTGCTTGTCAATTCAGCAGCACTGTTACATAAGGCTGCATTTATTTGATTTAGACCTAAGTGGTCATAGACAATGCATCATCACATCTGTTTATCATCTGTTTGTGTGGGATCCGTATCCATGGCATTTCATCTGTTATTGTGCCTTATATGATTACATGTGACAAATACACTTGATTGATTGATAATGATAGTACTACTATTTGTGAGGTGGAGCCATTTTATCCCCTGGAATTGATTGTCAGTTTTTCCTCCGCCTGCTTATTAGTTTATTTGTGAAGGGCAAAGCCTTTGGTTTGCAGAACAGCTGCTGCAGACAGGTGCACAACAACGTCAAAACTATAAATGATTTTTTCCAAAATTTGTCCTGCTGGTTTGTGCAAGGTGAAGGTTTTTATTTGTGTTATGTCTTCAGAGCTGTGTTTCCATCCGTCAACTCACCTTTCATCTGAAAAGGCTCTTGAAAAATTGAACCGGATCATTCTGGTGTGGGGCTTAAATCCACCCAGAAAGGGCAAACGGCGGCCTATTTGCTGTGCACACCTTTTGAAGGACGGATGGCAGCAGGCTTGGTGTGTGTGGGTGTGTGTATGTGTGTGTAGCACAACAAGATCCATTTATCTGTGCTGCTGTGCCCTTTTCTTTAGGCTACAATGGTAATCAGATCAAAGTGATGGCCACCGTATATTTGATGGTTTCTTCTAATCCCCATTGATTGCTTCTAATTTTAGGACTTGTTGGTTGGATCGCAACAGCGGGGTCAGCCTTATAAATGTGAAGGTCCGTGACTAAGCGACTGACTGAGTGATGAAGTTAGACCATTGGTCAGCCGAATGCCGCAACTTCTCTTATCCGTTTGAAATTAAAAGCCCTCTAGCGTTTCATACATGGTCCAGCTATATACTTGGTTTTGATCTCGTCTTGTCTCTTTACTATTGATCTACTATCTGTGGAAGTGCACTGTATTGTATATTGAGTTATTTCACCTGTGTTTTTTTTTTTCCCTCCTTTAGATTAGATCATCCCTCTTGAGGCATCAACTCCATTTGCATCCCAGTGTCTACTGCCGTTACCATGTGGAAGGTAACTTAATCTCCCAGCTTTTGCCCTCTGGCCTGTCTAATGTCTGAGGACAGCGATCCAAAGCACTACCCGTACTCAACCCTGGACGGGCACGAACGAAACCGGGAGAGGGTCGGTTTCCAGCTGGAGGAAGAAGAAGGTTCTCCTTGTGGCTCCATCAGCCAGCTGCACCGCATGGCCAGCGGCTACAACGAGGGTTGTGGCGGGCAGGACGGGGTCGAACTGGAACCGGAGTTAGGCTTAGCCTCTGAGGGGAGCGACAGCAGCCATGAGCACCCAGCCTCACCGGGCTCCCCGCATGATGACAGGAAGCGGCCACGCCCAACCTTACACGAGGATGTAGAAATGGGTGGCAGTGGTTCGAGTGGGAGTGGGACAGAATCTCATGGCAACGAGTCGCATGGCAATGAGTCCCACGGAAATGAATCTGTGGGCAGCTCGAACGGCAACGGCAAGGATTCTGCTCTGATGGAGTCGTCAGGGAGCAACAAGAGGTGAGAGCACATCAAATGCACTGAATCACGGTAAATCAAGTTTTTTCCCACCACCATGGGGGAGCAGACCATCTGGTTCATGGAAGTAAGGTTCATTAAATGTAATAGAAAGGCCATTTTCTCCTGTGTGAGTCATTTGTTGCTGTGAGTCATTGTTGTAGTCTTGTTGAGAATGTCTCAGACTGAGGAACGAAGCAGGTATTTTATTCCTGATTATGCAACAGACTGGAAGAAAACAACATAACTGTTGGCATAGTATCATTTAGAGATAACTTGCTATTACGTTATAATAAGGAAAAACATTTCTATGCTGGAATAATGAACAAATGATGCAGGCTCATTAACAAAGTGGATTATCCAAGAATTGTCAGTTCTGTAGGTGTTATTAGATAAATCATATGGAATATTCGAAATATTGAAATAACGCTCAGTTAGCCCAACAGAGATGATAGTTGCATCATTTTATTAAGACTTCTGGGTTCTAGCTGTAATGTGGTCCTTGCTAGCTGGGGCTTACTCTCTGTTGATTAACCATATCAGATTCAAAGATACGAGGGACGTGCCCTTCTACATCTGTCTGCCGATCATTTTCATCTGAGTCTGAAGAAAACAGAACACCAACTGGAGGTCGGCTGTTACATAACCAGCGCTAATGTTTTCCCTATCTCCATTTATATCCGTGAGCATTGCCGTGCACAGACATTTTGGGAGGCAGGTGCTCAAGCGAAAAAAAGGGCAGTGATAATTGAATACATGAATTCACATTACACCTCTGTTGGGTCATCTCATTGATCAGCAGGCAGCACAGCGATGATGCTGTTGCAGTATGAACACGCACACACACGCTAAGTGAATGGAAAAACCAACGGATCAGTTTTACAGTCGAAAGGGAGTCAATCGAACTGTGTCTCATCAGAAGTTTTTTGCAGTTTTTTAATGATGAAATCAACCCGATCTAGAGCTAAGTATAAGTTAAGTAAAAGTTCATCAAGTTGACCTTTGAGTCCAGTTCACCAATAAATTCAGACTCTTTCTCAATGTGGAAAAATGAAAACTATCAGTCACATTGTTGGACCAGAGAGGAAACTGCAGACAGACAAGGGATGGAAAGAAGAGGAAGAGTCATACCACCTTAAAGATGGCTGGAGGGGGAGGGGGGGCGAGATACGCAGTGTTCAGACATACACCCATTACACTACTTGCCCACTGCCGTTTTGCTTTTTTTTTTATAGAAATACAACCCATTTACTTCATTTTCGCGTAGCAGTGCCCACAGTTATCAAATAAAAAAAAGCTCTAATTTGTAAAATACTAAGCGTGTTATCAATACATAGTCAGACAACGGATGTTACAATCATAAAATGAAAGTGTCTGCTCCATTATGGTTACAGCTCAAACTCTCACAGCCCCTCGCCGCCAAGCAGCTCCAACGCCTTTAGTCTGGTGAGCTCCGAGCAGGACAACCCTTCAACCAGTGGCTGCAGGTTAGTACACACCCTAAAAACCCCACTGCAGTTAAATGATTTATGATAAGTTGTCTTAATGTCAGGGGTATAACTTCACAGTCATCTCACAATTAATGAGCCATGGTTTGATACACTCCCTTTCCTTTTTATAATGTTCAACTGATAATAAACTGTCAAAGGAGGAGATTCCTTATTTATTCCTCCATAGACATCAAATCTGTTGTCAGTGGTAGTTTTTTATTTGAACGCAGCAGTAGAAAGCTGAGTTCTTGAAGTCAGATCCACAGAAGATACATCCCAGTGTCAATTGATCCTTTCATACCCCATCCCCTTACATACCGTTAGCTACCCCCTCCTATTCTGCTCCCCATGCTGGAAAGCTGTGCTTCTGAGAGTATGACAGCACTGGTAAGACCTTGTCATTTTGACGTCATGTGTATCTGTCTCATGTATGCACTGCAGCAGCGAACAGTCAGCCAAAGCTAAGACACAGAAGGAGCTCTTTAAGACCCTCAAGGAGCTGAAGATGCACTTGCCGTCGGAAAAGAGGAGCAAGGGCAAGTCCAGCACCGTCAACACGCTCAAATATGCCCTGCGATGTGTCAAGCAGGTGAAAGGTAAGACTTGCTTCTTTTGGCCTTTTTTTTCATGCACGTGCTCATACATGCATACGTTTTTCTTTGATTATTGAGAATATTTGTGACATTTAAACCAGTCTTGGGAAATACACATACATTCTTAATCATGTTCTGCGGTTTTAAGTGTGAATAATGTATGAACATTTTTACAAATGAGGTCTTCTGGTTATGAAATGAAGCATGCCGCTTAGTAAAGTATAATATCCCCTGACCACATATGCAAAATGATTTGTGCATCAATCCGTTCTTTCTTTGATTTTCAGCCAATGAGGAGTATTACCAGATGCTGATGACTAATGACAGTCAGCCACCAGGTTTTGACGTATCATCCTACACCATCGAGGAAATCAACAGCATCACCTCTGAATACACCCTCAAAAACACTGTAAGTACTTCGCTCTCCACCTCACAATGCACCTCCAACACCATTAGCATCCTAAATATCTAATGACACATCTGTGGTGATAACACACATTTTTTGCAAGTGAATAATGGTGGGAGATGTGTGAAAGAATAAGTCTTGTTTTGGTTCCTTGTGTTAATCAGATTGTGCTCAATAAAAAGCAAAGCAAAAAAAAAATCTCAAAAGCTAAAATTTGATGATGTTAAACCCGTTCTATAAAATGAGTGATGTATATCACAACTGACTCATCTTAATTTGTCTCCCTAGGTTAGAAAATTCAAGTCAAATTAATTTATGATTTCCTTAAAATTCAATTTGGCAGTAAAAATAAAATACTGTATACCATGAGATTATTTTAATTATTTAACTTTATGACAAAAGTCATAATTTTCTTCACTCAAGGAGCCAAGCTTATCTTTTTCTTTTACTTGCAGTTTCATGTTCATTGAAATTAAAAATGACCTAACTGTCAATTTTTAAAATCTTTTTACCTGCAGGATATATTTGCTGTAGCTGTCTCCCTCATCACGGGGAAGATTGTTTACATCTCAGACCAGGCGGCGTCCATCTTGAACTGCAAACCTGAAGTGTTCAACAATGCCAAGTTTGTGGAGTTCCTGACACCTCAGGATGTTAGCATGTTCTACAGCTTCACCACGCCCTACCGCCTGCCATCATGGAGCATGTGCACCGGAGCAGGTACCAGCAATCTCTCAACTAAAATCTTTATGTAAAAATATTTTTTAACTTGTCTTAAAGTTGGAGTTTTAAAACTCTTGTATTTGCCTCTCTTCCCTGTTTGGATGATAGACAAACTTCTCAGGTCCTGTCACCAGAGCATTGAATATAGATGACTAACAGATGGCCTTTTGGAAAAAGTCCATCTAATCTAATGCATTTGATGATATATTCATCCTGTCCTCTTTTTCTCCCCACCTCCTTCTCTCTCTCTGTCTTATTCAGAGTCTTCTCCCACGGAGTGCATGCAGGAGAAATCCTTCTTTTGCCGCATCAGGTGAGTGGCAGCAGCCAACAGCTTCTCTGATCCATAGTTTCCTGCTCAAACAAGCTCTGAGTCAGCAAAGAGTTGATGAGCAGGAGAGAGGATGACTGAGAGGAGTGAGGAAGTTCGCAGCTGTGAGCTTTTGACCTTTATCTCCATCTAGTGGCCAGATGGGAACTTACAGCTACAGTTTTAGCTCAGAGCATTTTGTTGGCCTTTTAAATATTGGATGTTTTTGTCAGGTATAGCTTGGATAAATTAGTATACAGTTTTGATATATATTTAAAAGTCATGAAGAAAACATTAAAAACTGGAGTTTATCCTAAGCACAGTATTTGATCACTTTTAAAATATTTCCCTGGATTGAAAATTAAAATGAAATAGTGGTGACTCACTGGATCTCTGGTTTTGATGTTTCTTTGCTTTAGTTCATATCTACAACAACAGAAAATGCAGTTTCTTATGGATAAAAGTAGAGATTCAGGCAAAGGCCTCTTAAGTGATACTCCAATAGCATGGAACCATTGCAGAACTCATCTGAAAAGCACAAATGATTAATAGTGTGTCTGTGTGTGTTGTAGTGGTGGTAAGGAGCGTGAAGGGGATCTCCAGTACTATCCTTTCCGTATGACTCCCTACCTGATGAAAGTCCAGGATCCTGAGCTGGCTGAGGAACAGTTCTGCTGCCTCCTGCTGGCTGAGAGGGTGCACTCTGGTTATGAAGGTGAGACCCGTGACCACAAATACATGGTTTCACACACATTTTTAGTGTTCATTTTACATTTTATACTGTCTCACATATAACACTTGGTAATTGATGTTTTATATTTGGTGCTCTAAACATTTGGTATCCTGTTGGTTAGTCTTTGGAGATGTCATTTGGGCAATCTATAATGAACCAGTTGAATTTGATTAAGGTGTTTAGAAGATTTTCATGCAGTGACAATATTTTAAACACTGCATGGCAGTCATTTCACACAATTTGTTAATTGTAGTTAGTTGGAGTTGGTAAAGTTTCATTTTTCACATCTTTGGGTGTACATAGTCCAGGCATTAGTGGTTCTTATGATTTTTTTTTTTAATGATTACCATTATAATAATGAGTTTTTTTGTCTTCTTTTGTCTGTCCACAGCACCCAGAATCCCTACAGACAAACGTATCTTCACCACCACACACACACCTAACTGTGTGTTCCAGGATGTGGATGAGAGGTAAGTGTGGAAAAGCCTTAATAAAGTGTCTTATTTCATATGTGAGTATGTGCGACTGTGCTTTCTGTTGAATACAAAATAGTTTTAAATTAGTTTTCATGGCATAGAAAACTCATGGAACTATGAAGTTCAGCAAAGTTGCAGTCAGTCTCAAATGTGCTGTGAATTAAATCTATAACATGTTGTTGTTGTTGTTTCTCTATCAGGGCTGTTCCTCTGTTGGGTTTCCTCCCTCAGGACCTGATTGGGACCCCCGTGCTGCTCAATCTGCACCCAAGTGACCGACCCTTAATGCTGGCTGTGCATCGCAAGAGTAAGAATCATTTTTAATCACTTGATCTTCTTAATTAAAACATTTTTGTATCTACAGTTAATACTAATATCTACAAAACCATTAGTTAAATAGTTATTGTTTAGTTAAACTGACATCAGTAGCATACTGTTGATGTTGTTTAGCTCTCTGTTTCTCACACACTCTCTGCCTTCTTCTACCAACAGTCCTGCAGTATGCTGGTCAGCCATTTGACCATTCCTCCATCCGCTTCTGTGCAAGAAATGGGGAATACATCACCACCGACACCAGCTGGTCCAGCTTTGTCAACCCCTGGAGCCGCAAGGTCTCCTTTGTCATTGGCAGGCACAAAGTCCGCATGTGAGTATACACTTGGACACATACTGTATATTTGCAACACTTGTGAAGAACTGAAAACACTTGTACATTCATTCCTAAACATCCGCTTTTACCCTCACTTTAACTCAATCATAAATCTAAGTGTTTTCATTTCAAGCTCACAGTTTATCTCTGCTGAGCATGTTTATGATTAATATAAATTCTGGTCATTAGTCTTGACTACTGTCTGTGTAAACATATCTGATGATCATGGTGTGTGTGTTTCAGGGGTCCTGTGAACGAAGATGTGTTTGCAGCACCAGCTTTCCATGGCGGGAAGATCATGGACTCAGACATCCAGGAAATTAGTGAACAGATCCACAGGCTCCTACTCCAAGTATGTACACACACCAGACTTTCTCTTTCACCTTTCATACACACATGAGTCAGTCTCTGTAACAGCCTTTCTTCCCTCAGCCGGTCCACAACATGGGCTCCAGTGGTTATGGTAGCCATGGCAGCAATGGTTCCCATGAACAACTGGTGAGCATCAGCTCGTCCAGTGAGAGCAACGGGAACGTCACAACGGGGAACACAGCGGAGGAGACGGGCAAGGCCAAGCCTCCCAGGACATTCCAGGAGATTTGTAAGGGAGTCCACATGCTGAAGAACCAAGACTCCCAGGTCAGCCTGCGCTCCCCTCCCCCTTCGCCCTCACCGTCTCCATCCAAGCCCGAACCAAAGAAGACCACTGACAGTGAGTTCAATTTAACATCACATAACACAAAACTTCTTCATTCTGTTGTCACTTTCAGTTAGAATTTGTAACCAGGATCACATACTGTATATTGTAAGCATCAGTCAAATCAAACTCTTCACCTTGGGGTGTACAGAAGCTCAAGTTGAATACACACACATACGTATGTTAGTGCAAATAGTCACATGCATTTTTTGGTGGCTGTCTTCAGCAGCAGCTGCAGCAGCTCAGAGGAGTCCAGCAGTGCGTCTGAAGGACTCAGCACCCCCTCCGCAGGCCAGAGACGGTACTGCAGCCAGCATGGAGGACTTCTCCTGCAAAGACCAGACTGTCTGCTCCTACCAGCAGATCAGCTGCCTCGACAGTGTCATCAGGTAAGTTTGTGTGTGTGTGTACAGGAATAATAATGGTTAAAACATGTGTACATGAACGCATACTAAACATGCACTCTCTGATTCAACCCTTCTTTCTATTTCTCAGATACCTGGAGAGTTGTAACATCCCCATCACAGTGAAGAGAAAGTACCAGTTCTCCTCCAACACCACTTCCTCCAACTCTGATGATGACAAGAAGGGCTCAGTGGAAGGCTTGCAAGTGACTCCGGATGCAAACACAGGCATGTGCACATCATTTGTTAGTGCCCTACATGTCACACACAATCTAGGATGTTTGATCTGTGGTCATCTGTGACTAGGAGCTAACAGAGGATCTCTCCCTACCCATCCAGATCCTTTGATGCTAGATGCCCAGCCAGGCCTGTCAAACATGAAAGCGCCTAAGAAGCCTCCATCTGGGGCAGCTGCTGTGGTGGGAGGCCCCCTGGCACCACTCACACTGCCCAGCAAGGCTGAGAGCGTCGTGTCCATCACCTCGCAATGCAGCTACAGCAGCACCATCGTCCATGTGGGAGACAAGAAGCCTCAGCCAGAGTCTGGTGAGTTTTTATGTCCAATTTTCTTTTTATAGAAGTCATCTTCATACAGACACACAGCTGGAATGGCACAAGGTGTGTTTTAATCCAGCTGTTGCAATATAAATTCTGTTAGACTTATTATTGCTCCGATCCATCTGACAGAGATTATCGAGGATGTGGCAGGGAGCCCGGCACCCCCACCTTTGCCCATTAGCGTGGTGTCTCCGCCCAGCCAGGAAAAGGAGGCCTATAAGAGGCTGGGACTGACCAAGCAGGTGCTGGCAGCACACACCCAGAAAGAAGAGCAGGCCTTCCTCAACCGCTGCCGAGAGCTCCACAGCGCCAGGACCTTACAGAAGGACTGTTCCACATATCTGCACAAGCATAGAGGGCCAGCCCATGCTGAAGGTACAGACGATTATAGATGGTAGTTTATCAAAAATTAAAACTTCTTCTTTACAAATGGGGAGTATACAGGTGTAAAAGTTTAGGCCACCAGCAATGTCAAGATAAAAAGCAAGACAATTTGAAGGTTTCATGCTGTATCTGTTTCCATACTTGAATGTCCTCTACTGTTAATTTACTGTAATTAAATTAGTGGTTATTTAAAAATAATTATAACCAGGTATGTTCCTTTAGTTTATTTTAAAAACTGTCAATGCTGAACAACAAACCTTCTGACCTGTTTGACATGTGTCATCTTAGAATCATCTGGACAGCGAGGTGCTGCCAAACAGGGTGCTACCAGGCCAGAGACTACTGCCAAGAAGGGCAGCCGCAACAGGAAGTCCAAGAAGCCACGCATGAAGCATCCTGAGTCGTCGGACAGTGCTGTGTCTAACCGCAAACCCCGGCCCCCTCTCCAGGGTCTCAACCAAACCTCGTGGTCCCCGTCCGAAGCATCCATGTCAGCTTTTAACGTGTCCTACCCAGCCATGGTGCCTGCATATCCACTCTACCCCCCAGCACCTGCCGCCCAGGCTCAGGCCCCCCGCCCTGACCCCTCCCTTTCTACAGGCTTTGGAGAGGGGCAGAGCACACAAGCCCCGCCCAACGCCACTCCATTCCCCGCCCCCATTGTTACACCTGTGGTGGCTTTAGTGCTGCCAAATTACCTCTTCCCCCAAATAGGACAGTTAAGTCAGATAGGCCAGCTGGGGGCTGCTCCTAGACCTACATTTTTCCCTGAGCAGACCCAGACACAACCTGCATACACTACCCAGCAGCCCTTTCAGCCCCAGCAGCCGGCCTACACCATGCAAACACAACCTCCCTTCACCAGCCAACAGCCGTTCCCTGTGCAGACTGCCTTTCCATCCCAGCAGCCATTCCAAGCCGCCCAGGCACCCTTCACTACCCAGCAGCCTTTCCAGGCTGCCCAGACCCCCTTTACTACCCAGCAGCCTTTCCAGGCTGCCCAGACCCCCTTTACTACCCAGCAGCCTTTCCAGGCCACACAGACTGCCTACACTACTCAGCAGCCCTTCGCTGCTCAGCCTTCTTTCCCAGTGCAGACTCAGTTTGTGACTCAAGCCCCTTATCCAGCTCAGCCCTTCCCCTACAGCCTAACTTCTGAGCCCCCCAAAACCTCGGCCATAGAGCCCCGAGAGGGGGCAGCGTCCCGCTCCTCCACTCCAGCCTCTGGGGCGCGGGAGCCCACGACATCACCACCACTGTTTGAGTCGCGGTGCAGCTCACCCCTGCAGCTCAATCTGCTGAGCATGGAGGAGGGACAGCGCTCAGTGGAACGTCAGGACAGCACAGCGCCCCCTGCTGTAGCCCAAGGGAACAGCACAACAGCAGTGGGAGCAGCAGGGGAGAAGAACGGAACCACAGCCAAACCTGAAAGTCACCAACAGGTGAGAGACACAAACCAAGAAACCGACTGATGGAGGGAGACAGTACCTGTGAGTTCATAGTTTTACAGAAGTTGATCAGAGTTTAATGAGATGTAATATCAGAGCTTTATACAACTGTTTGCATACTGAAACAGCATATACACACCACCGCTTCCACATAAAGCCTGTCACAGTGTGTTAGAGAAGTGTGTGGCGTTATCTCTGATGGGTTGCTGCCTTGTCTTTTAGGTTGCGTCTCCAGGAGATGGGGCTCACAGTGATGGTAACTCCTCTTCCTGTGACCTGCTTGACATTCTGCTGCAGGAGCAGGAGGATTCCCACTCTGGCACTGGATCAGCCACCTCTGGCTCCATGGGCTCAGGGTCCGGCTCTGGATCCGGCTCAGGATCCGGCTCAGGCTGTAATGGCTGTGGTACCTCAGCTAGTGGAGCCTCGGGCAGCAGAACAGGTCAGTAGAGGAACATCTTGGCTTCTTTCCTCTCAGTTAACTTAGATTGTTTATGCGTGATGCCACTAGTTTCTGATTGAGTGATGTGATAATTAAACATTTTCTACATCTTTACTCCCAAGCTCCTACAACTTTTTTATCATTTACTGTGTTATTTGATACACATGCACAAGAAATTACTCTGCTTTTGACTGTTTCTCTGTCTCTCTTAATCTCCATACAGGGAGCAGCAACACCAGCAAGTACTTCGGCAGTGTTGACTCCCTAGAACACGACCCAAAGACCAAGGCCAAAGCCAAGACAAGAGGCGAAGGAGACTGTGAAGATGGCCAGTCGCAGGCCAAGGTCTCAACACAAGAGGGAGAGCATTTCATCAAATACGTCCTCCAGAAGCCCCTCTGGCTACTGATGGCCAATGCTGACAACAAAGTCATGATGACGTATCAAATGCCATCAAGGTGAGTCTATGAGTGGAATTAAGTATTATTTTAGCAGGAAACACAACACAACAGCATATAAAGCCTTTTTTTCTTCTGTAGATTTTTTGTGTCTTAAACCCTTGTTTAGATTTTCTATAGTTCGATAGTGTGCAGATTTGTTCCTGTTTATATGCTCTATTTTAACTACGTAATGAATGTGTCAGTCTTGTTGGTCAACTGTATCTGTGTTTTCTGACCCACAGGGACATTCAGAAGGTCCTGCGGGAAGACAAGGAGAGGCTGAGGCAGATGCAGAAGAGCCAGCCTCACTTCTCCTCCGACCAGCGACGAGAGCTGGTGGAGGAACACCCCTGGATGAGAAGGGGGGGTCTACCTTCTGCTATTAATGTGAAGGTGAGAACCACACACAAACACACATGTTGTGTCTCATAGGCCCTGTTTACACCTGGTATTAACATGCGTCTCCACATGCGTCCTGAGTGACCACATGTGATTGGATCTCACTTCCCCGCTCTATATGCAAATAAACACGGACATCATTTCCGTTTTCAAAGACCAAATTCGATCGTTATTTACCGAACCGAGTTATGCAGCGATCTCTCCGCAGCTCTCCATTCAGAGACACTGTGTGCACTTACACACAAGACACAACAGCATAACTTCATTGATTATTTAAATCTCCATCAGCATCGGTCAGGATCTAATTAATTAGTGTTCTTTTACACATCCAAAGCAGCCGTCCTGATAAATCCTGAGCTCCATTATGTTGAGCAGCGCAGCAAAACTAAAAACTGTTGTTATCAACTTGACAGGACAGGAGAAACTATCCAGCAACGTTTCACCTCTGAAATATTTTTTTAGACAGACAAGCAAAAAATGAATGGTTTAATTTCTATTCTAATTGTCGATTTGAAGAGGGGAACCGGTTAGGGATCCAGGAACAACAGCAAAAAACGGGATGTGGGTTACGTTTTTAATTCACATGAAAAACAAAATTATTTGTTTTCTTATCAAACAAGTTGACCAGCTTTGGACGGAGGGTCCTGTGTCTAGTCTGCCGGAAAATAGAGGACGTCAATTGAATAGGCGGTCCTTCAATGTGGCCCAGGACGCACTGCATTTACACTACTAAAAGAATGTGGCCACATGTGGCCCAGACCACCTCCTAATGTGGTCTGAGTGATCGGATCACAATCCGTCCTCAATGCGTCTTGGGTGCGTTTACTCCTGTATTTAGAGCTGTCCACTTGTGATCGGATCACCTGAGACGGATGTTAATACCAGATGTAAACAGGACTGTAGATCTGCAGCAGTGAGAAGAGATCATTTAGATGTCTTAAACATCAACACAGATCTCACCCAGTCTAACCTTTCTTATTCACTATTGACTGTTACACATAACAGGAGTAATTGACAACCGCTTTCTAAAAGTTTAAGTTTCTATATTTGGCTTCAAAGACATACTTTTTAAGGCACTGTAATTTAAAGGCACAAGGGATAGTTTTTTGCTGAATCAGTATAGACTAAACCAGTGGTTCCCATTTGTAGTGGTGACAAGAACAACATTCTTAGTTAATGAAAAAAAAAGTATGAAAATGGTCAAATTTAAAGATGTACAATATTGGCTGCAGCAGTCATCCTTCCAAGCCTGTACTGGTTGAACCATGGAGAAAAATGTGAGCTTGAGGCTATAGTAGCAGAGATAGTTACTAACAGCTTGTGTCTGTCTGTCTGTCTGTGTGTTCAGGAGTGTGTGTACTGTGAAGACGCAGCGGCAGCCCCCATCGAGGAGAACCTGCCAGAAATGGACATGGGTGAGCTGGGGGAGGAGCTGAGACAAGAAGGCCAGAACACTCAGAGCCAATCAGAGGAGACACGGCCTCAACCGGACTCTGGCTCCTGAACACATCCCACCAGCAGGGGAAACATTCGAATAGTCATGGACCCTCATGATGCACACACGTTGTGGATGTGAGACAGAACAGCTGTGTGCCTGACCATCCTCATAAACCTCACACACACAACATAAACTCAAGCAGAACTCTCTGTTGCCGTTGTGGTGGTTATGAGGATGTGTGCCGCTGGTGGGTTCGTATGTGTGTGTGTTGGGTGTAGGACTGCTGCTGAAATGCAGTTCTCAATGCGCCCACACAGGGGGCAATAGTGCTTTATGGAGGTCTTTGTATGCATGACCCTCATGTAGTACTTTTGCCAGCTCTCACACAAACACACACACACAATATCTCTGAAATGATCTGGGCCCAGCCTGCACGGTTGATGACGTCCAAGATATAAAATATTTTTTTATTTAATTGTTTCCCATCCTCTTTGTCACTCAGAGCTTTACAGCAACATTATTTCAAAAATGGCATGTAGTTCATGGCCATCTTATAAATATCTAACTATATTTGAAAAAAAAGTTTTTTTTCTATTTTGACTAAAGAACGGTCATTAAATGATTAACAAACTTCTATCATCAAGCAACACAGCATTGCTGTTAAAAAAGACTGCTGCCAGACATCATGTTTGTGTTTGCCACATGGTCCCATTCAAGCCCTACAAATCCCAGGATTCCTCTGGTTGGATTCCTCTATGGAGAATAGTTGTGGTGCTCACTGGATGATGTAGGCTGGGGTCAAAGGGCAGGGGCTCCCAATTTTTTGTCTTGAGTTTTTAGTCTCACTTCTCTCCTTGTACCTGAGTATTCTCAGTATCCAGGCATCAGCAGTGGAGATACATGTAGGCTGATTGTAACTTTCCCAAGTGCAAGATATTAATTTAACTATCATATTTATTTTCTACCAGATAATGTATCTAGTTTAGACTTCTTTTAAAATGAAGCCAAATCCATTCACCTTAAAGACAGAACTTTATATATTAACTGTTTACATGTGTTTGACAATAAACTCTACAGGAAGTCTGAGAGCTAAAAACTGGAGCTACATGTAGCTTGTCCATTTTACAGTATAATCTCCAAGTGTTATAGGTATCTGCTGTCCTCAAATCAGCACAGGTGCTATGAAGAAGTGGGCACCATCATAGATTAAGAAGATGCTGAAATACTTGATGCATTGATAGGTGAGAGGATATTCCTGAAGGCTTCAAATCAAGTCCAAAGCAAAAGAAAGATTTATTTAAACTTACAAAATCCTTTGGATTAAAAGGGACCTATTATGCTCATTTCCAGCTCTATATTTTTATTTTTGAACTCCACTAGAATAGCTTTGCATGATTCAGAGTTTAAAAAACTCCTTGTATATCTTAAACTGGCCCTTTATGCAGCCCCTCAATGAGCCCACTCTGCTCTGATTGGCTGACTGTATTGGAGTTGTGTTAAGTTACTGCTGATGCAAACCCAACATTTCCTGCTTTACTGCTTCATGTTAAAAGCGTTGAAATGACTAAATAATGGGAGACTTTTGTTGTCAAGATTTTACAGGAAATGAAACTTGTTCCTCACCGAATTAGCAGAGCTTTGTTAGCAGCACTAAAATCCAGTCGTCAGTCTTTGTTCAGGGGATCGGTTAGAAATAATGCAGGGAGGAATAGCACAAGCAGAAATAGCCACAGTGCTTTGCAGTGCTGTGTAATGGAAAAACACTATCAGCGTGCCAGCTCGACTCGAGTCATGGTAGAATGGAGTCAAGTAGAAAAAACCGTTTGAAACCAAGTGTTCAGAGCAGTCTGAAGCCTGTGCTTTTTGCTCACAGGGATCACTTCTACATATGTTCACCTCATTATTTGACACTTTGACCATGTTTAGTATGAACATCCGGAATTGTAACACTATATACATTATATGACTGAACATTAAAAAAAGCATAATAGGTCCCCTTTAATGTTTTGTTTTCACCTCCAATTTGTATCTTTAAGTGATACATTTTGTCAGTAATACAATTTTCTGTCAGTATGGTGCAGCTTGACTACAAAATGTCATTTTTAGAACAAATAACATCAGAATTTAAACAGATGCGCATCGCTCATTTTCTCAATCTATATTCTAGATTTCAAAAATAAGCTTAATCTGCCTGAGCTGCTTTTCAGCACTGAGATACTGTATGTTTTTATAGTACTGCCATGTCTCAGACACCATCAGAAGTTGGCTGCAGCACTGATCCTCAAGGACAGTGAAAGCTTTTGGTTAGAGCGATGTATGACACTGTTTTTGCATCAGAGGTCATAACTGAGCATCAAGACTGAAATCTCAAATGGTGGGAATATAGGATGAAAATTGTAGCTAATATGGGGACCTTGTTGCCTGAGTAACCTTCTATAGAAAACTGTGACAACAAATTGTGACATACATTCATTGTACACAGGCAGCCATGTATGCCCCTCATCATCTAACATGAGGTATTGAAGAAACTGTGATCCACATTGGCTGTTTAGGTGAGGTAAACCATGTGAGAACTGGGAACAACTCAGGTGCTATGGCACAGAAACTGTTGGGGCAGGGCGTGTGAATGTAACACATACTGGACCAAGAGCATCTCACTGGCTTAGTTTGTTTTCATGATTTTCTTTTCTTTCTTTCTTTTTTTTTTTTTTAAATTTCTTGTTTATTTGTCAGAAGTTTTTATATTATATTTTTCTGTTTCTCTGTTCTGTGTGTTTTATTTTATTTGTTGAAGAAAGTAAGCGCTTTTGAGTGTCATTGGGGACAGACCCTACCTCTTATAAATACCAAGTCTTGTTACTGTAAGCAGTGATTAACCAGCACAGCATGTGTATGTATGTGGGCGAAGCGCAATGGACAGAGTGGTCAGACACTTATGTGATTCCGATGAGTGATGGGCTCGTACAGAATCTCTGCCTCAGACTGGCAGCGGTTTGGTGACTGCTGTCCTCTCTGTCTCTCTGAGAGGACCACCTTTGGCAACTGCAGTCTATCTCTGTCTTTTGTCTCTTTTTTGTACAAAATATCCATAGGGGGGCCTCCAACACTCACCTGTGTATAAAGCATTGAGAATGCACAAAAGACTGTTTCTTCATTTGGAAAGTGAAATGTGGAAATAAGCTGTTCTGAATGCTGAGAGCACGTCAGAGTGTGAGGCTGTGCCTCTGTTTTAAGCCTTATTTTTCTCATAAGGTCTCACAAAGAGGTAATCCATTTTAAATGAGTTACACACTGGTGGGCTGTTGGAAGCACCCTGATCTGTAAATGCATACACACGGTACTGGCACATTATGTTGTGTATGGTCATGTAAATTTGTCTCATTGCCACTGTGAGTCTGTGGTATATTAAACTAGCACAGTTCTGTGCATTTTTGTAGATAAAATTTTGTGTTGTTTGAGACATGAAAACAAATGTTGTAATAAAACTACAGAAATATAACCAGTGCGACTCTTTTGTATCTGTTGTGACTGTACTATCTACACATATCTGCCCCACTGAGTGATATCTTTTACTGCCTACAGTATCACTATTGTTTGAATTTTCAGAAAATATAAACGTCATTTGTGTAAAGTTTTAAACATCTTTAGTAATGGCTAACACTTGCTAACAACAATCTAACATATTTGATACATAAATATGGATGAAACGATAAGAAATGTACTAAATCGGTACCAGTTTCATTCTTTCTGCTTGCACCCCTGAGGAATGAGCAAAGGAAGAAAAGAGAAAAAGTGCTATAACATCCCATAAAATGTGCATTTGGAGAACAGCTTACAGGAAAGCAGCAGCTGCAAATAGTGAGCTACCACTACTGTATTCTGACTCATGCTTCAGAGATCCTGTTCAAAAAAAAAAAAGTTGTACAGTCAAAATGTGTCTCAGAAGGTGCATGCTCACCTCTATCTCTGCGTTGCAGCAGTCTACAGCACTGAAAAGCTCCTCTTTGGTAGTAGTTTAATGAATACAGTCCCTGGGCTTTAAAAAGTAAGGGAAAGAAAGAAAATACATCTAAACACCAAATAAGATGAGTGTTTCTTTCACTACAACCAAGAGGACACATACTGTATAATGCACATGTATACACTACCCTATTGTATACTGTAGTGTAAGCAAATGCAGTGGCTTGCAGTCCAATGTGCCACTTTGCACTAGATCACTGAACAAGTGTCTTATCAAAGGCTGCCAAACATCCACAAAGCTGCTGTCATTATCTGTACTTTCAGTTGTAGGAACTCTGCCGTTTTTCAAAACTGCAAATACAACATGAGTTAAAATGGTGAAAAGATAAAGAAGGGCATCGAACCAGCATTAAATGAAATTTGAACACAACCATTTAAAGGCCTGGTTATCCTTAAACATCTACACTTAAGTCAGATCTAACCATTGCAGGTACAGTGACTCAAATTAAATGTTAAAATCTGCCAAAGAAATGCTGCAGTTTCTTCCATCTGAGTGAAAGTAAAACATCTTCTTCCCATCATGCAAGCACCAGCATCTTTTTTGTGAATTGTCCCTTTAATTGTTATGCATTTTCTTCTCTCGCTTAAGATTTATGTGAGTCAAAGGCTCCTTTTTTACCTCCAACACAGAAGTTTAGCATTTTCTGTCTGTTCCTGTGAGACAGACGTTAAATGATGAATATGATAAGGTGTTTTTTTTTTTTTCTTGCATGCTGCACATATAAGCATGCTGCTGCTGCTGCTTCTGCTGCTGTCAAATAGGCAAGTGATTGTTCTCTCACAGTCAAAGACAGTTGAGAAGCACCCAAGGATGGCAGGGTTCCCCGGGGATCTGTTTCAGCGCCATATGCTCGCCTCCACCGTTAAATCTCTCTCTCACGCCAACTGTTGCATTGCAGCGACCTTTAACCTCAGAATTCATATGCACGGTCACAAGCCCGCAGCTGATGCATTTGGACGCACAAGTCCTCCCTCCTGTCTCCTGTTTTTTCCCCGCTAAAATGAAATCTGGTAATGTGGTCGGCCTGTCATCTGTCGTTTTCAGTTAGTAGACTGCAGTGACGTGCAGGGGTTTGATGGAGGGACGTATTCCCACACTCATTAGCTCTGGTTTTCCACAATGTCCTTACAAAACTTCACATTTTCATAGTTTATTTAATTAAAAATGATTGTCTTATCTCCCTTAATACCATGAATTTGTGTAACTGTTTCAGTGAATAACAACTTTGTTCAATGATGTGTTGGTTTGACTCCACAGAGGGTGTGACAATAATTTCATTAAGCTGAGTGCTCATAAAAACTACACCCTAACCCGTTCACCCACCTGTTTCCTTCAACACATAGAGACACAAACTACACAGGGACACAAAATTACAATGGCTGTTGTAGTCCTGGACATTGTATATTGTAATTTAAGTTATTCTAAAACAGGGTTTGGCTGAAATCTACAAAGGACAAAAAATCACATGCAAAAAATGAATTGTTCCAGTAAAAGACAGCTGTTTGTCTGCCTGGATGTTAAACTTGGAACTGGTGGTGAAATTTGGTGACAGCTGACCCGGAAAATTGCCCAGAACTTATCGTTTCAATCACGGATGCATCCGAGATCAGTGCATTCATGTGTGTGAGCTATGGACTGACAAACAGCACCTACATGTCCAGCTGAAATAAATGTGCACTGTGCCTGTGATTCATAAATACACCCGCTGTTACAACACTCTGGTTCTGGTTGCCTGAACAAATCAGTAATAGATTAAACATTACGAGTTATTTTTCATACCGCAACTCGACTGCATTCCAATGGCAAATATTGTACATCACTACGCTCATCTGATAGCTTTATTTTAGATTCAGATTTTACATACAAAATATATATAAAATATGACGAGCTGTTGATGATTTAACACCTCAGCAGCACATGAAGTAAGCACTTCCTAATGAGACCTACTGGCTTCATTTATATTATCATTATCATTAAATCATTTCTTAAGGCGCTCCAGATTAATCCTGGGCCATAAAAACTGGAGGATATACCATTCTCCTTTGTGAGGAGGCTTAACCTTGATTTCAGTACAGTATTTTCACATCGAGCAAGTGCTACTGTTACGTAAGGAAAAGATCTGAATAATTCCTCAATCACTGGTTTACATCCCTTGATAGCCCATGTCTGTCAGTCCGAAGTCCTGTGTGTGTGTGTGTGTGTGTGTGTGTGCGTGCGTGTGTGTGTGTGTGTGTGTGTGTGTGTGTGCTGGTTGCTCCCTTTGAAGAATCTGAGACTGCTCGTATCCTTTTTAGTGTCTTTTCAACTCTGCGGGCTTTGACGCTCTTCTGTCAAATGGTCGCCAGCAGCTTTGATCACCGTGTCTCGTCCGCTCCCATTTCAATGTGTTTCCTCCGACATTCACACCCAGGTCCAGTTTGCCTCCACCTCCTCCACCTCAACCTCCACCCGGACTAATTAATCTTGCAAGACTCCAGCAAGATCATCCGACAACAGACAATGGACCACATGAACAAAGTGTGATTTTCACCAAATATTAGATATAGCCTTTTGGCCTGTTGGGAACCGGTTATACACTATTGCATTTTATATCAGGAAAGAGGGACCAAGTTGCGTCGCTGTAGGTTGATGGTGGGTCCAGACAGTGCAGGCAGGATCTAACAGTAAATTGTTAATATGGTCGTTGGCTCTGAGGTGAGAGCGAAGACACTTTGGAGAGGTGCGACTCTTTCATGTGTGCACACGCACCGCGCGTCCTCGTTGTGTGAAGGGACTGCAGCTCAGACCTGAGAGGAGGAGGAGTTTTTAGGAACAGGAGAGCGTATCTTGAGGATATGATAATTTTGTTGAATGTTTGTGTAATTTAAAGTGTAAAATATTCACAATAAAAACTATATAACGACATATTGTGTATTTGCTTGTTCACAAAAAACTACATTAGTAGCTGGTAAAAATTTGGCTGGTTGGAATCAAACTTCAGTCCTATAGGTTTATAGGGATAAATGACTTAATACAACTTAAACTGGTGTCCTTCATCATGTAAGTAGTGTAAGCCAATTCTTCAGTGATAAATAAATGTACCTTCACAATCTTCTCTCAATAAAAACCTTTTTACCCATTTTTCCCTTAAAAGTTTTGACTTTTTTTGGAAAATGTTGTAAATCTCTAAATCTCTGGTGTATTGAGTCACATCAGACAAAAGCATTTCAGTTGCATTATTTTATTTATTTAGCAAATTCAGACATTTCCTGGCAAAACATCTCTAAACATCATTACAACATAAAGTGGTCGTTCAGAAGGAGGCTACTGGTCAAATAAACTACAGGCCTTTATGAAATACAATAGAAATATTTATATTAATCAGAGGCATTGCCAAACTTCTTGGTTTCTAAAAGAGCTTTTCTCCTCATACAAATCCTATATACACAAAGTTATTGACACAAAAACAGTGTGAACATGCTGAACTGTTCCTTGTCTGTCCTTTGCTGTTGGGTTATAAGTGAAGTGTTGAGAGGGAAGGTTTCTCTGGGTGTAAGGAAAAGTCTCAACAGTGGACTCAGGTGGACTCAAAGCCAGTGTGTCACTACTGAGAAGGAAAGGGGGGAGGAGGGGAGAGGGGACTTTCAGGAGGTCCTTAGCTGGAGAGACCCTGGAAAGGAAAGACCCCTGAGGGAAAACTCCACCCTTTAACATTTTTTCTGTGATATCCAATGTTCTGTACTTCAGGAGTGATTTTCTGATGACATGTTGTTTCCTCAACCTGCTCCTACACTTCCCAGAATGCAAAGGAAGGGTATAAACTTGCAGCACTCCAGGGTGAAGAGAAAACCCGCAGTCATGATCCCTCAACTGAGGCTGCTGTCAGTGTCTCTGCGCCTCTTGTACAACAGATGTGATTATTAATCATCACTGTGGGGAGTCCAGAAAAAATCCATGCATGTGGTCAGTTATCTGCAGGCGTAAATGAGCGCACAAATGGCAGTTTTTAAAGTGTTCATGTGTTTTAGGGTGGAATTTTCCCTTTCTGTGGGAGGCTCAGTGTCACATCTTTAAAAAAACAAACACCCATAAACCCTGCTTCAACGTATCCCAACTGCATCCTATCCAAACCCCCCAGACCTCTACCAGGGTCTCCACATAGACAGGGGGTAGGTGATGGTGGGCATGCTCAGGGCCTCCCTGCTCTCCATACCCTCTGTGGAGCTGTGGTTGTGCTCGCTGTCGGTCTCATCCAGGTCAGAGCACAGGTCCTCGCTGGATGTGGTGGATGGGGCCGGGGAGAGGGCCGAGGACGAGCTGCTGGATACACTCCTTCCTCCGGGGGAGGCCAGGGTCGCGCAGAGCGTCTCGCTGCCTCCGTGCCAAGTGCTGCTCCCAGAAGTGTCTGTGATTAAATCCATCAGCACGTCCTGGAGGTGGTCCTCATTCAGGGGCATGCACTCCAGCAGATGGTTGAGGAGCTCGGCTGCCACTGTTGCATCGATCCCAGGACAGCTGGACACAAACATGTGGACCTCATGCATGCACTGGATGTAGCCGGCAGCAAATCTCTCGCTGGCTTCACGGCTGAGTGCGTCTGATTCTGTGGGAGGAGAGAGAGAGAGAGATCATAAAATGACTAAAACTTATTGCACTGCTAACAGTCCCAACCATTGGTGGAAAGTATCTAAAAATCCATACTTTACATGAGTATTTCCATTTTGTACTCATATACTACTATTCCACTATAGAGAGAAATATTATACTTATTACTCCACTACATTTATTTGACACCAACTATATAAAGTGGTTATAAATTGCTCCAGCCCCAGTACAACATTAAAATGCTACTTACATGTTCATGCATCAATAATAATAATCTGATAATATAACATATGTAATAATATAAACTTCTGAGAAGGACCATTCTGCATAATAAGTATGTTTTCATTTGATACTTTAAGTACAATTACATGATAATACCTCTGTACTTTGACTCAAGTAAAATTTTGAATGCAGGACTTTTACTTGCAAGTGAGTTTTTCTAAATTGTGTTATTGCTACTTTTATTTAAATACAAGATTCTCAATACTTGGTCCACTACTGAGTCCAGTTAAGTCCAACTACAAACTGAGACATGTGAGACATTTCCCACCATTTCCTGGTTATCCAGTAAATGCCAAAAAAACTTGCTTGCTGTCATCCTGTAAATTTCAGACTGAACTTCAGTCCTGAAGCCCCAGACTCAGATAAGGTGAGATAGCTCTAAAATTGTATTTTTCCTGCTGCATTACATTTCAGCTGTTCTGAAGTTGTTGGCTTATTCTAGCTCAGTCCCAACCACTGGTGGAGAGTATCTAAAGACAGGCGTCCGGTGGTCACATTCACATTCTTCATGAGTGTTTCACAACCTTTTTGTGTGTAAATATCCTCTGAAATCTCCCAAATCCATATATCATCAATATTTAAAGTACTTGGCTAGAAGTTGTAGTTAAAAAAAGGATGCACACTCCAGTTCTCATGGTATAGAGTGTTTAGGTTGAGCAGATTTGTGCAGACCTTGGGTTCGGTTCTTCAGGATATCCTCCACCTTTTTCACCGTCATCTCCAGCACCTCTGCGTTCTCCATCTTGGAGTGAAACTGTGGAAACAACGAGCGAAGCTCCATCAGAACCAAGATCCACCTCCACATCACGGGGACAGGTGAACATGATGTGCATTGTGCGCTCTGTACTCACGTCTGTGTCTGCCAGCAAAGTCCGCAGCTCCTGCAAACTCTCATTGATGCGAGCTCGCCTCTTCTTCTCCACCAGGGGTTTCCTAGTCTGCAGGAAAGAGCACAATTAATCTTAGAGCTGTGTGTATATAGGTTATGTGGATAGTGAATGCGTAATAGAAAATCGTTGTGATGTTCCTCGCTCTGTGATTAAAGTTGCAACCATATGTGGGATGTAATTAACTACTAAAATCAATAGGTTCTCTCTTCAGGTACACACTCCTGGCATAAAACTCTGCAATTTGCAGTAATGGGAGACACAGACTGATGCGGTGTGAAACCGGTGTGACAAGTGCGTCGTTGCCAAGTTTGTCCAGAGAGCGTCTGTTATCCCGTCAGAGTGGTACCTTTCTGTCCCCTTTCTGAATCCCGTAATAGAGCTCATCTTCTTCCATGTCAAGTCCGGTGTTGCTGGGCCGAGCCGAGGGGGCCATGTTGGTTGGATCGCCGCTTCTGTGGCTTCTCCCACTGTTGCTTTTTTACTCCCGATTCCTCAGTGAGGGGCAGCTGGCAAACGGAACCGGTTACAGGAAGAAAAAAAAATCGACAAACTCGCAGGCGAGGCGCCCTGTGTTTATTGTGCAATCCAAGTGAGACGTGCTGCTGGCGCTGAGTGGCTGTTGTTAGTATTTATAGGGGCTTATTAACATGTGAATAGGGGCTGAGCTGCTCTCGCTGGGGGACAACAGAGCGCACACGGCCGGAGCCAATGAGCGCCCACTCCCTTTGTCTCCGGTCAGCCCCAGTCTGCGCCCCGAGGAGCTGGACTGGCTTTAATCAGATTTTTTTTGGGTTAAGGGATCGACCGCTCTGTTTTTCCCCCCACTGTTGGTACTAACGAACTGTGTGTACTTCCACTTAGCTGTACACAATTCATTATCAGGCAGAGCCACAGGGAGAGAAGGCTGTTAGAGTGATGCACACACCTTATTTTTATATAAAACTTTGTGAATGATGGTCTAATCACTGCCATTACATAGCCTGAGGACTACATTTTTATTCAAGAGTGAGTTATGATATGAGTTCAAGGTAGGCTAAATAGAATTTAGTGACATTCATTTATATTTCTGGCTTTGAATCCTTGTTGCGCAATTTTCTGACCAGTTTGACGCGTCAGAGCATCTCAACATCACTACCACTAAAATCTGCCCAGTCTGTTTTCTGCCCTACCCATTCTTCGTTCTGCTGTCTTTTGTGTCCGAGCCTCAGCAGATTTACCCGGCTGTTTGGCGGATGTAACGCGATGCCTTCAGTTGGCAGCTGCTGCTGGCGGCCCCTCGGCCCAAACTGAATCAGCCGGGGGAATTAGGGCCCTTCTCCAAAGAAAGCGACAGGTGTTGGCCTGCGCCTCGTTTGTTCTCCCTGTTGTTTGGTGACTTCTGATTTGTGTGTAACCGCATTCTCACGTTGCCCGCTCTGCTGTAAGAGAGTTCATAATATCTGGTTGATTTTGCTGATAATCTGCACCATTTGTGCCATGTTATTGTAACGTGGTGTATGTAGACTAAACAAGAAAAAGATACGACTGACATCCTTTAACCAACACTTGGACTGTTAAGAATTAAGTGATGCTGGTATATGTGGTAACGGCATGAGACTTTCTGCGTTTGGGTGTGCTGGTTTAGTCTTTTGCGCACAATGTCTGTTTGTTTATGTCTAAAACGAATGCTCGACTCTGCCCTCGTTATTATACATGTTTTGTCCACGGTATTATCATGCAAATTACCCCTACAATAGAGCAGTTCTGTCTGCTCGAAAAAGGACCACGTAGGCATCTGTGCCACCTTCCAGGTAAATGCCGTACTGTGTTTCCAGGTGCTCTTTTACGCACGGAATTACCACAATTGCGCAGCATTTCCGCAAAAAGCACCACTAAACTCTATTGCCCCAAATGTAGGAAGACTTTCAGACCTTTGAAGTGCAGGGTTTTTGGCACCTCGCCACCCCCAGATCCCTGTTCCAGATCTTTAATAGTGTGGACTGTGGAGAGAGCAGCTGTCTCGGCTCGCTTTTGTTGGTGAGCCCGATGAGGGACCAGGCGCCCCCCCACCCCCTTTCTCTCCCTCTCTTCAACCCCGCCGCCTGGCTCCATGTGGCGGCCAATCATAACAGCAATAATAGAGGGAGAATGGGCCATATGCATATTTCTAGTTTTCAAAACGAAATGATGAATTACACCTTTATTAAAACATACATGTATCAGAACACTCGCTGTAACCACAGTCACATCCTGACGCTTTTGTGCGCTCAGATGGAGATGGCTTTGACACTTTTAAGTGCTCCAAAACCCCCTTGTCAGTATAATAAATAATAACATAATCTCATACAAACATGGTGTGAGAACAATTTCCGATTGCAATTATCATTAGAGAGGTAAAAGTCCAGCATATCAGCATAATTCAAACAGTGTCATGTATCTTGGTAAAATATTACTTTTGTTTACTGATTATCTCGACTATGGAAAGTATACGCAACATACAGTCCCTCACATTTGCCCTTTACTCATTGTTAACACTAAATGAATAAATAAATAATGCATGAGTCATAGTGGTTTAATGCCTGAATTAATGCAGGATGCATCATGAATGCCTGTTGCTGACCATTAACAAATGATCAAGTCACTATGACTATATGAAGCAATGTTTTTTTTTTTTTTAATTCAAACTGCTCATCAGATGCAAACATCTACATGTTGCATGACCCAATGGTCTTTATATCATACACGCTAGGGGTGGAACATGAGGTTTTCAAATATTAAACATTAACAAAACATTAAGTAATCATTTGCAAATGAGTATACATGACATGACTTTAGAGGACACAAGTCCACATTTGTCATTAAGGTTAGAAATACACTGGAGTGGACTCAAAACAAAATTAACTGTCATGGAGCTGCACTTGATATTAGTGGGCGGTGGATATCCAGACTGTGTTCATACCATGACATGTACCAGTGTGCAGCATGTTGATGGGCCTGCAACTCTTTCCACTAAGAGTGAGAATAAACATTACTTAATGGATGATTAAGTGACTTATCACATAAAGTCATAATGGCTCAATCATTTATTAATGGTCAGCAACACCCTCCATTAATTCATGCATTAAATCATCATGACTCAGTTACAACCTTGACATGGGTATCTTGTCTACTAAATCACAAAAAACAACACTATTTGGATTGTTATGATTTATGATGATCATTCATTTATTTACGATCAAATGTCCATGTAAACACATGTGTTGGCAAGCCATGGTTTTAAAGAGTCTGTTCCCTCAAATCACAAAAAAACATATTTTCTGACTTACCTCCAGTGGCACACATCGGTACACTGGAGGTGAGTGGGATTTTGTACTGTTGTGCCCACAGAATCAAGAAATGAATTTGAAAATGTGAAAGGCAACCTGTCTCAGTGCCCTGGCTACTCTGGTTGATCCACTGTGAACAGTTTTCATTGGAACTACTTTCTACCCTATGAAGGTATCAGACATCTTGACTCGTTACAGCAGGAAAAGCACAATTGTTACGAATAACATCAACAATGGCTCTCTTATATTCAAGTGTCCCAGTGAGCAATGACAGTGTGACGGCATGCACAATACCAGGACCCTGAAACTGAAGTAGCTAAATGGAATTTGGCCATCTATTTACACCTGTGCTTTTCCTACTGTGACAAGTCAAAGGTTCTCTTATGAAAAAGTCCTATGCTTTAAGCACCAAAAAAAAAATCCATTCACTTTCATAGCATTGACAGGGCAGCAAAAGTTTCAGAGGTGGACATGTGAAAACCTAAAGAACTAAAATCTGTTGAATGTTGTTTTGGGATTTGGGAACATTGACCCTTTACTCAAAGCTTCAACTTTGGTCACTAGAGGGCAGAAAACTCCAAAGCTCCTGACATATAATCACCTTATTAAGATGTTATATCTAACGTTAGCTAGCAAATGGACATGAAACAACTTGTTGCTTGCCACCACACAAATGTAAGACCAGTAAGCCTTTATTATAACAGACATTTTGAGTTGTTACAGTTTAAAAAGCACAGGTGTAAATGATAAAACTAACAATGGCTGAATTCCATTTAGCTGCTTCAGTTTCAGGGTCCTGATATTGTGTATGCTGGCTCACTGTCACACTGTCATGACTCACTGTGACACTTGAACAGAACAGAGCCATTGTCAATGTTATTAGTAACACTTGTGCTTTTCTGGCTATGACAAGTCAAAAATATGTGAGAAATGGATATTTTCACTCTCCTTTTAGCACTGAAACAAAACAGAGGTAAAAACTATCAAGACCAATACAGAGTACCAGAGACTGTGGTCTGTACCTGCTAGCTGTTAGAATATCTCCACTAGCTACTCGCTAATTTGTCAGTCTGACATGTTTTGCTGGGAAGGTGGTTAGTTTATCTGAGCTTGTTTACTGAAAGCAGCTGCCTGCTGCAGCTGGAAACATGTTGAGACTGAACTATTTGCATGCTGTACATACAATGAGCCAAAACAGGCTAAAAAGATGCATTGAGCTGCAGAATTTGCTGATCATAATTTGCTGTGTCACTGCCAGTAACCCATTTCACAATCTTTAGATTACATGAGTCATATTTATAAAAAATATATTGATTGATGCAGTTTTAAAAAGTTGCCAGTGTATCAGGTACAGGATTGTTGACGCTGACTTTGATCTAATCCTTCGATGGTAAAAATCCAGGCTAACTGTTTATTACAGTATTATCAATTTATAATAAACACTTTCAATATGCATATTACTATTGTATTTTTAAAGAACTTGATTAAACTTGGTTAACAGTCTGTTTGAGACCATGAGAGAGTTTTGTTGGGGTCCCTCTCTTTCTCATTTGTCCTGTCCTTTTGCGCTGTGTGGCCACTATAGCAGAAATGTCAAAACATGACTGACAAGAGCAGTTGTACATGAACAAAACTGTTCATAAAGCTGAATAAGATGTCAAGAGTGTACAATAAGTTTTTTTATTATTAATGTTTGGGTTAATCATACAGTAAAGGAGGAAGACATACAAATCTATGCAATGCCAAGCAAGTGGTCTAAGAAGCAAAGTCATGCTTTATAATATCAAATAAATAAGCTGTTAATACAATAAATACATGAAAGATTAATAAGAGCCTTCTATAATGCAGGCTACTAGAAGTCGACTTCTGAAGGAAGTACTGAGAAAAGGTCTGTATAGAATCATTATAGCACACCTACAATAATAATCACTGGAACAAAACTGCCCCACACGTTTGTCTTCTGAGCAGCATATCTATAAGATACATAACAGAGGATGGCCTAACAAAATGGAGAACCAAGATCATTAATCCACCAGTTCACCAGGGCCTCCACATCTCCAGCATCCCCAGGTGGGAGCTGTGGAGCGCGGCTCTCTCCTGACGTCCAGCCACATGGCAGGTGGGCCCCTCCACCTGCAGCTGCCTCTCGGGCAAGGGGTCCCCTCTGAGGGGTGTGCTGGGGAGTCCTGTGCCTTGGCTGGCTGGAGGAGGGACATCATGTCTGGGTGTTGGCTGGAGAGGGTGCTCGTAGGTGGACCTGGGCAGGGACTTGAGGAGGTGGTTGAGCAGGCGAGAGCCGAGAGTTTTGTCCATCCAGTCACAGGTGAGGAGCATGTTGTGCACCTCGTGCATGCACTGGATGTATCCCGTGCTGTATTTCTGCTGGGCCTCCAGGCCTAATGTGGGGTCTGCAGGGGGGAAAGAGAGGAGTGAGGTTACATGTGTCATAGCAGCCTCTACTGGTGACTGCACAACCTGCGTCCAGTAAGCCAGCTTCAAATAAAGCTGTTTCCCATCAAGAAACTGCTCAGTACCACAGAATCTTTCACAACTGACCAATAAACATTTATACTACACTATTAAAAACAATGTATCCACAAACACTCCTCTAAGCATCATTTCACAGCTGATCATGTTTACACACTTCTATGGTGATGACATATTCATGTGCTGATGCTGCCCTCTGCTGCCTAATGCCATCTTCCTCAAGGCATCTCAAATTATTTCATGTGAAAGATCTCAGGCGTTCATCAGATCATGAATCCCAACTTTTACCCCAGAAAAACCACATTAAGTTACATAGATAACAGCCAGCATTATATAGTTGAATTCAAACTATGAATAAAAGTAATCTTGCATTAGATACGTATGTGACACACAAAGACATGTACACAGAGCCAAGTTCCTTACCGTGGAGTTTATTGCTCTGGATGTTTTGCAGATGTTTCACTGTCATCTCCAGAATATCAGCTTTCTCCAGTTTTGATTGCTGTTGAGAGAGGAGCATTTTTGACGTTAATTTGATTCAGCCTCCATTGTTTACTTGGAGAGGAGATGAGACACGTGAGGAAATACTCACATCAAGTCTGAACGCTCCGATCACAGTTTCTTTCAGCTGATCCAAACAATTGTTTATCCTCTCCCGTCGTTTCCTCTCAATAAGCGGCTTTCTCAACTGTTAAAGGTAAAAAAAAAATAATAATAATGCTCGGTTAAAGGCAGCCAAGACGCTGAGGCACCATAGTGGAGCACAGAAGGTGGTGAATATAACATAAATGAGAAGATGATCCGTAGTATATCCAAGTGTAAAATACCTTTCTCTCCTCCTTGGCACTGGGATGTTTTCCCACATTGTGCGCCATAGATGAAGCAGTCATGTTTTTCTCGGGTTTCTGTGCGCTTGTGTCTCTTCTCCTCTGGATCTCAGCGCGTCTCTAGGGCCCTCGGCGCGGCGCGGCCCTCTTATTTATAGGGCGCAATTAGCATGTGAATGCTCCAACTCTTTGGCTGTGGGATTTTCCCACACACGGGGTCCCATCAGTCAAGACTGACAGGTCACTGGCTCCATTCAATAACCGAGAGACCCGGCCTAGAAAAAAAAAATACTCACAAGCGACAGATGTCCAGCCTGAAACCATGCACTACCCTCCCTCCCCAGCCTCCACACAACAAAAAAACTGCAGTTTCCTCTTCTCCCAGGGATGAACAAGAGTGTGCAGTTACCGTGCTTTACTCCGGGGAGCCCCTCGCCCATTCTTCTCAGGAGCAACGTTACAATACCTGCAAAAAGGCCAAACCTATTTCCTCAAAGCTCACAGGAAGACACAATAGGATGACAAATCACCAGAGAATATATCTGCCCAATGTCTACCTGTATGGAAGATGAGATCCATTTTAAAGACATTCATCTCAAATTATTTGTATCAGCTATTATTTAAATCCTGATTCTTAAATCCCATTCGTCGTAATGATATCAAAACTTTTGCTCAGCAGCTGGCTGCAGCAGGAGAGACTGCAGCACACATCTCTTCTCTTTTAGAAATAGATGGACATGTCGGCTGTTTGTCTAAAGAAACACATCTTGCAGCGTATTTAGCTGGCTTTGATCACACTCCGTGTTTTCAAGTGTCAGACATCTGCTGTTAACTGTTAGCGAGCAGATGTCAGATTGACCAGATGTCCCCCCACCTTTGGGTCCCTTAAAGCGGAGGCCCTTGTTTTAGAGCCACGCGACTGCCAGGCGAATGCCGGGTCGTGGGAACCGCAGGCGAACAAAGGCGACTATTCATCCAAACCTAACCAGCATGAAGAGAGTAATAACGCCCAGAGAGGGTGGACAGTCCGGCCAGTGGGGAGGAGGAGGATGCGGTCGGAGGCTTAGGCAGGTAACCAGTGCCTCAGGCAGGTGTAGGTGTCAACTTCCTCTTTGTAGCCATTACCATGGGAAACGCCGTCAACTAATTAACTCTGAATGTCAGTCTTTGTTTTTACTGTCATCAGTGCTGTCAAAAATACCACTTCGAAAGATTATTTGTGTCTAATATGTATCTTTTACAACAGAAAAGTTAAATTAACTAATTAAACTAATTAAAATTCTTCTATTACTTCTACCCCCTCACCAAAAAATCCAGAATCTATGAATATGCAAATATATTTCATGACAAAAGTTTTACTGCTAGGCACAAGTTAGTTCCTGCTTCACTGAAAAGTCCAGTCAAAATATCTGCACATACATCATTCTGCACAGAGAAGCTCATCTCAAGTGCAGTAACAACGAGCAAAACAATTTTTTGATTGTAGTGGGACTTTAATATGCCTTAACCAGCACCAGTGGGATGTGCTTCTAACAGTATCAGAGATAATTTATGCTGCAAATAAATTTGTGTTTGTGAAAATGTCAGATATCACAGAATGTTTCCGTTAAAAGAGAAGAAGGAATCTTTAGTGATATACCACACACAAAAGACACAAATGATATAAAACAGTAAAAGATAAAGATTATTGAAATGTATGATAAGCAAATTTGAATAATCTTTACAAAACAGTAATTTTGTTTTCTAAAAAATGGGTGTGTTGTATTCCAACACAACACAGTGAAGACTAAATTTATAAGACATGACCAAACTATGTGCTGTAGTGTTCTGTACAATGTGGGAAGAAAATGATCAGCAAAATGATCTCATAATGTACTGCTGCTATACAACACCTGCAGTAACTGCATGCTCATTACTGTCAAGGGCCAAAAACCAACAACTATCTGACCTCAAACTGACAAGCCAAGTAAAATAATAAAGCAGAACAAAGTACAATTATATATAATGAATAAAAATGCTATGAATTTAAACACAAAAATCAAAGGGAAATGAGAGTATGGTGGTGAGTGTGTGTATGTGTGCCGTGAAACAAAGTCATCATAAAATTTGCTTACTCTCAAAGTTCTTTAATTTTTTCAACCTGAAAGATATAACAAGTACTGCACTATTGTTTGCTATCAACCATGAACAAAACTAAGTCCAACACACTTTAATGCTAAAGAAAAAATTTATTACATGAAAAACATCCAACTCTGCTAAAAGTAAAATGAGACTTTTCCTGATCAAGGGGAAGGATCCCCGTGATGTACTGTATTTCTGAAGCAGGCTAGATATTAATTCTTATGAACTAATAACAAAAACTTCATCAAAAATAATGGAAGCATGGAAAAATAAAATCACAATTTGAAGACGTATCAGCACTTCTTCTTCTATTTTTCCTCTTCTGCTTCTGTTGAATGGAAGATCTTTCCATCAGGCTGCACCATCCATCTCAGTTTGACTTGTTGACCCAGGCCGTGGTCCTTCAGTCTCTGGTTGAACTGACCAGAAAAAATCTTTGTAATTTCATAGGAACTAAGAGTGTACAGTCACGCTATAGCAGCTGTGTAAGGCTTTACGTAGGCACAGCAGTGCTTTTAGCTAGAGGTTAACATGAGCATGGCAACATTCACTCAAGGAAAATGCTAAAAAACTGAGCAGGTACAGTATGTTTGCCATGTTTACCATGTTCATCATGTTTATCATGTTCACCAACTTAGTTTAGCATGTTAGCACACTAACATTTAATACCTGAAATACAAATGTCAGCCTCATGGTGGATGAAATGTCATTGGATCACCAGTCATCTTCATCCTCTTGGAAACATGAATATCTGGACAACATTTAATGACAATCTATCCAATAGTTGTAGAAAAAATTTGATCTGGATGAAAGTGTTGGACTGAGCGACTGACATTGCCATCACTAGAGCCACACAGCTAGTGTGTGACTAACAAAGACTCTGTGGTAGACAGCAATGCATGCTGCTCACCCCACAAATGAAAATTCTACACATACTGTAGTAGCTGAGAGGTCAAACACATATCAGTGAAGAAATATATCCACTTATTGTCCAAGAGGCCAAAAAAAATGCTTAACATACTAAAATGCAAATAATTCTTCGGCATTATATTCAACATCATTCATTACCTGCTGCAAGATGGAGTCCTGCATCTCTTCCAGGTCCACTGAGGGGTCAGATTTTCTCAGAATCACCTTCACAGTCCGCTTGAGCACTGCATATTCTGGGATAGAAATATTGAAATCATATTATGTTTATGTGGTAAACTGTAAAATTGAAAGCCATGCCACAAACAGGTTTTGAACATACTGACTTAACTATAGATCATAACTCACCGCTGCACACAAAAGCATATGTGTTGTTACAAAGCCTTGCATTCCATTTACTGTGAGTTGTAGTCACACAGGAATCTATGATTTTATCTGGTTGACCCCAATTCCAGCTACTGAATGAAGTCATCTGCATCCGCTGACCATCTGACCACTTCCAAGACTCTCTATACAGGCCGATCCACGCATAATTATCCACCAGCCTACGGATTTCTTCATTCTCAGTTGAGTTCCTCACACTGGCAAGGTCTGTGTAGTTCGCCCTGCAGTACCTCTGAGCGTCAGTCCAAGTCATGAGAGTTTTTACATAGATGAATCTAGTCTTTGAAAATTCTGTAAAATAAAAGTCATGATGTAGAAATCTCAAGTAATTTCATTCATACAATAACCAAGAACAGCGAAACAAGACTAAGAGTTTACAACTGCTGGTGGTGGAAGGCTGTTACTATAGGCACAGTGTTGCTTTGAGCTAAATGCTAATGTCAGTATACTAACATGATTGGAAAGATGATGCTAACATGCTGATTAGCAGGTATAATGTTTACCATGTTCACTATACTAGTTTTGCATGTTAGGATTCTAAAATTTACAACATTTACTTATTAGCACTAAATACAAAGTACAGCTGAGACTGATGGAATTGTCATTAATTTTGCAAATCGTAAGTTGAAGTATTTGACAAACTGATATTTGGACCTGGTGGTGGTGCAATATGAAAAGTGCAATTCAGCCTGAGACGGACATGAATATCTGCACTAAAGTTCATATAAACCATCAAATAGTTGTCAAGATATTTCACTCAAAACCATAAATGTCAACTTCAGAGTGGCTTTAGAGGAAAAATCAGGGGATCACCAAAGTCTGTAAGATTCATCCTCTGAGGACAATGAATGTCAGTCCAAAACTCCATGGCAAACCATCCAATAGTTGTTGAGATATATCAGTATGGACCAATGCTGGTCCGACAGTCCTACATTGCCATCCCCAGATCCATGTTGCTTGCATGGCTAAAAATGTTGCCATGCTGGTTAACAGAGTATACAGTGACTTGTTTAAAGCTGTAGTATTTAGCCAACACTGACTAGTCTGTACATTGAAAGAGAGAAGGGGCATGACACATTACAGCATCAGTAAGTAATCACTCATGCATAAATTAACATGAACTATTTGGTCCATTTAAAGACAGACTTTAGCTTACAAGGTGAACATGTCACACAGCAATTAACAAACACAGATATAGATATAGATATAGCTATTTTCCCCAAATAGATGACAATGGCTTTTGGGATTTTTTTTTTTTACCTGAATTAGTATAAGCTATTAAAGGTGATAATAATGATCATAATGAATACTGTACTTTGACTCATTTTGTTTTTCTCCTCTTACCATTGTAGCAGACGAATGTGCGTTCGGAATCACACCAATAATCTGACCATCCACCATCAGTTCCAATGTCAGCACACATAAATTTTCCGTGAAAGGCATTGGGCTCCCAAGCGGCCCACAACCTGAGCTCAGCCTCTCCTTCTCTGTAAAATCTCTTCCTGTCCAGAGACCACTTCCAGTTGTTAAAATCACCATACAGACCTATCCAGACTTCATCCTCAGAACCCCATAATATGTGACTCAGCCTGATCATGACTTCCTCGCTGTTTATGGTAACCAGGTCTGTGTACTTCTCCCTGCAGTAACGCTGGGCTTCAGTCCAGTTCTTTGCATCTTTAACAAGGTGGTAAAGTTGATACGAGCATAAGGGGAGGATACACAGTCCTGTGATAATGACAATGATGTTACATTTCATGAAATAGTTGAGTTTAATGAGCTCAGTTGTTCAATGAAGCCTCTATTTAAACAAATACATGTTTATTATTATATCCATTTATCTATCATGTAGCCTGTGATACAGTGAAAGATACGGTACAGTCTACATTTGGACAGTGACACAGTTGTTTTGGGTTGGATCTGTACTCTGTACAGAATTATAAATGAGGGTCATGGGTGATGTAATTGCTGCAGTGTTAACACCGCATAGTATATAAAAACATTCACAAGTTCAGCTCAAAATTTTGTGCATATATATGAACATTTTGTGAATGAGGCTTTTTCTTTTATTTGAAATCCAATATGCTGGAATACAGAGCTAAAACAATGGAAACTGTGTCGTTTTCCAAATAATTAGACCAGATTTATTTGGAAAAGGAATGGATATCGTTTCAAACCCTTAAATGTACACAAACATGTGAAAATGATAGATTTGATTTCATGCAGTGGTTGTATTGAGTAACTCAGTTGCACTACTTGATTGTTGCCTGGTTTGCTTCAAACTTTCATATTTGTCAGTCAAGAAAAAAATTAGCCAACATCAACTAAAAAGCAAATTGTGACTCAAATTTGAATCTTTACTTCAGTTAGAATTCTTAAACTAAAAAAAAATCTAAATTACACTCACCTGATAAGACCATGAAGATGCTTCCCACCATGATGTATAATGTTCCAGCTAGCCTTCAAAATCAAATAGTAACTAGTAAGACTTAATCAAACCAGAAGACACCAGTTTGAAAATGTTTTTGGAACAGACTATAATAATTTTACTCTTGTTTTCTGATGAGACAAAATGTAACAGAGAGACAAAATTCATATTATTCAAATAATACTTATACAGTGAACTGCAAAAGTGCACCCTCACATTATCATAATCTGAGAGAAGTAAGTGTAAACTCTCTTTATCTAATGTCTAATGCATAATTTTGAAGAACTGATGCCATACCCTGGTTGTGTAAAAAGTACAAATCAACTTTTGCTCACTCCAGTCTTGTAGTCTGTGTTGGCAGTACGGACGAAATGTCAGCATAATATACGGTAAATACACCTAGTGTCAGTCAGATCAATGCAACTCTCAAATAAACCTGCGTGGAAGCTGACAAAGAGCATGACTGTGTAGTGGTTAACTCCCTCCCTCTGGTCATGAAATGACATAATATTACAATTATCTCTGTGATTCTGATGATAAAATAAGGTACAGATTAAGTATTCAAAACCATGTAAAACAAAAAACCAAAAGCCTATATTTTGCATGTGGTTCTGTTTTGCATGGGGAAAAAGTAAATATACGAAGGCGGCAACTAAATCTTATTTGCATTGTACTATATATGAAGAGTTGCAGAATATATCAATGTACTGCAACTATCAACAATATTCACAAAAAAAGACTTAAACATAAAAACATACATAAAGGAGATCAATAATAATTTTTTAAACTCAAAACAAATACACAATTTTAAATTTTAGCTTGATCTAAACACAGGGGCCTTGTGTCAAAATTTATCTTTAAAGATTACAGTCTTAAAAGTAAAACTAGAATTGACAATGCTTACATGATGCACATTTAATTGAATTATCACAATGTGCCTGTAGTAATATATGCAATGCACAGAGAGGAGGAAGAATGGGGGTGGGCCCCTACAGCAGGTTAATCAGGCCATGAGTAGGTCACAGTACAATAAGTTTTACAGCAGTAATTACGCTTGTAGTATCTGTTATGTGCATCATTTGTGTTCAAGTCTACAGTTTTTTTGTTATTCTTTTTAAAGTTAAGATTCATGTAAAGTACATTTAAAGTGCTTCAATGAAAAATTACATTAAAATAGCCTAAGTTAAGCTTGCCTTGCCTTGTAACGGTGCTTCTTTGATTAGGATACTGAGGCACTGTGTCTGCTTCCCCCCACATCAGTTTTCCTCGATAGATCGATAAATTCAAATATTTTGGTTTACATACAACGGAGACATTAAGTGACATTGGGTAGTGTGTCTGCTCAGTTCATGTTTTGTGTAGATAACTCGAGCAGCACCTTGTGGTCACACTGTGTCTGTGCTCCAGTGACGTAACGTGAAACCACTGTTGCCATGACACCAGACGGCCAGAGGAGGCGGTAGACGCTGCTACAGTGACAACAACTGTGCTGCTAACGTTACCAGTCGGGCTCAGAGGAGGAACTAGGAAACACATCCGCACATTTATCCACAGTAGAAACACGGGGAGACGACGAGCAAGGAAAACAAAGCACTTTCTGTTCTAAGGAGCACCTGAGTTGCCTTTTGCCATCTTGACAAATCGGGGGGAAACGAGTGAAAACGCCGTTCACAAGGTATTATGTTGTATCATGAATCAATATTTGCAAGCATTGTAGTGTAAGGCTACTTAAGCTAAGTTAGCTATATTTGGTAATGTTAGCTTGATTGGCATATCAGTAAGTAGAAACGTTTTAGCAGAAGTGAGCCTGGTGTTGATGATGTGCTAAAGTCAGACATGGGTTTGAGTGTGCAGGCTAGCGCGGGGAGCCTCTGCCAGGCCTGGGTATGCTAAGTTAGCCAACTAACGTTACATATATTGGATACGTTACAAAACTAGCTGTCATAAATGCACGTCCAACACCCGTAGATATTTTAAAATAAGCAAAAGCAACTAAAATTGTTTGGAAGCATGAGGCCTGTCGAGGCCTTCTGTGTGCCGACAACACACACACACACACACACACTTTTACAAGCCAGCAGCAGCACTGTTGTTAGGCGGACAGTGATTGAAATATAGGCCGCGTTAGCTTACAAATAGATAAATAGTAAGCTGTCAAGTAAAGATAACGATAACTGAATCACAAATATCACTACGGCTTAGAGTTTAAGTTGTTTTGCATTTGCGAAACACATAATAACTCAGTGAGCACGTATCCATTTTGTTAGCATTGCGCAAAGTTGGCAGGCTTCACACCATCACAAACCAGGCATGGATATAATACAGAGGGGCGGTGCTCACTGCCAGCTTCATGTTGGCCAGCTTACTGCGCCGCAGGGTTGCAACTTGTACAGGTTTTTTTTAGGTTATACTAGTTGTAACAGTTGGTAGAAAGGGCTTTGGAGTATGTTGTGACACTTGTAAATATGCTTGATGACTGGACTAGCAATATACTAGCTGCTGGCAGTGGTCTCTAGCTTGCTGTCAAATGATAGCAGAGTATCTGCGGCTGTCTGGGCTGAAGGGTGGGGGTGACGTTTGAGGGGTCTTCAGACACTGTTTTGTTTGTTTGTTTGTTTGTTTTACTGGGTAACAATATTTAAGGCTCCAATAGCTGTTGTCATCATGGATAGGTAAAGTCTATCCTGGCTAGGATGACAGTAATTTCCTTTGAGAAAATCGGCGGGCGGGAAGGTTTGGACTTTCTTTCTGTCTTTTAGGCAATGTTGGGTCATTCTGTTGATAAGTGAGGCCCAAAACACCGCTGACGTTTGTTGGCCTAACATCAAGATACGGGTTAGCAGCTGATTTTGAACCTGCCATATGTGTTGCCTTGCTATTTGGGTCACTGATACTGAAGCGGTTCTGCTGCCTGCTGTCTACATTAACGAGCATTAACCTGTGCGAAAGACGGATTTGGCCACCTGGCGAAGTTGAGGTGCGTCTAGATTAATGGAGATGTGAGCAAGCACAACTCGGGTCGCCAGTGAAACCGGGGACAGGTTTTGTGTTTCAGCGCAGTCACACATGACACATCATATATGAATGGTGGACTGCACCTCCCACTTCGATGCTGCTTGGTTTATATTCCTGGCTGCAGCATTGCTTTCTAAATGTGGACTCCCTGTCAAAGCAGAAGAGGAAGACTGTGACTGCTCCAGGGTTTGGGTTCAGAGGTTAGAGATCCTTACAAGACAAGAGGTTAGTGACAGACTGTTAGACCAGAGCTTCTGAGTGTTTAATGGGTTCCTCTTAAGTGACTATATGACTAGTGTTAATGTTTTGTGGCAAACGTTTAGTACCACAGTGGAAACATGTGTCTTTAGTAGCAGCTTGCTTAATGAAAATCATTTTTGAGCTAAAATTATCATGAGACTGAGATTGTTGGGAGTAGGTTTTATTGATATTTCTGATATTCTATTTTTGATATTTTGTCATGTCTTCGGCGCTTTGAATAGGTCATGTAGTCATGTCGCATGACCCATTGTTTGAGCAAAGAAGCACATTTAGGCTGACATGTTGCTAATTACGCTTGTTGTGATGGCTCAGTCTTCCTCAGCCTACTTATCTGCTCAGAAAACTTTGGCTCTTGCCTCATAGTGTGTCTAAGGTGGATGGGTGGGTCAAGGAATGGTGTAGATAAGGGTCCTTGTTTAGTAACCCAGTTAAATGAGCAGCTGTGAGATATGGTTGTCACATCTGTTGGTCCTAATGCCTTTGTTAAGGTCTGTGTAGTTCAGTTCAGTTTCATCTGGGGTGAGAGAGCAGACTCAAAGGGTGTGTTTTTTTTTTTTTTTACCTAAATAACATAAATAAGAAAGTACAGTATGCTTAGTAATGTGAGGATGTGTTCACTTAGATATGTTAGTCACTGTACAGGGAGTGGGTGAGACAAAGGTCTGAGACGACATCATGTCATGGTGTAAGTAGGCCTATGTCACAGTAAACATTGCCTAGTTAATCATTTACTGACAATGACCACAAGTCTGCGCCAGATTATACGACTGTTCAGTGACGCAGTAAAGGTCAGATCAAGATATGATGGTCACAAGTCATAAAAATAAATCCCCTTTCCTCCGATGGGTTTGTATTTTAATGAGACACAGGACTTAACTAGCATCTAAGACCAGAAATGGTTGCATACTTGGAATGCACCTGTCTTCAAGCCAGCTTTGCTCCAGATAACCACGCCAGAGCAAGAATAGTATTAGGTCTTAAAGATGGACTAAACAAATGGAAACTACACAAGGCCTGACAAGATACTCAGCCCATTAGGAGTGAGTGACAAGTAGGGGAGTGGTAGTCAAAGTGAGAGTTCAGTGAGAAAAGAGGGTGACATTTATATTAATTACATACCTGCAGTTGGTGTAAACTTATACACTTGTGTTTTGCAGAGGTTCTTGATGAAGCTTCACCCTTTAGTGATAATATGTTTTGTCTTGTATCTACTGTTATCATCCCTAAAATCTGTTTTGTCAGCCTTTGTCCAGACTTGCATGATACTGTTGTTATGTTGGCATGAGTATGACTTCTGACTATGAGTATGAATCATTTGCAAGTCATAGGCTGTATATTTGTTATCACCTTCTTTTCCTATGACCTACTTCTGCACTTTACTATAGCTTCATAAATCTTGTTAGCTTGAACAGAGTATTACATAGATATTGTGAGGATAGAGTCAAAGAGCCTGGATATGGTAGGTCACCAGTTAGCATTTTATTTTGTATAGTGCAGCAACATTTACATTCCTCCATCTTTCAGGGGCTCTGATCCAATTTAACATTTCCATCCCTCAGGTGGACAGTCCGCTGCCTGGTAGCTCGTGGTAACTCTCCGCCATGCCTTTCCCCTTTGGCAAGTCCCACAAGTCGCCGGCGGACATCGTCAAGAACCTTAAGGACAGCATGACAGTGCTTGAGAAACATGACATCTCTGACAAAAAGGCAGAGAAGGTAGGGTGAATCTTGTACATTTTTTTAACTTTTTCTTCACTCTACTGAGGGATAAACCACCAGTAAAATGTCAATTATTTCTTCCAAGGGTAGACAGTGAGGATATATTGTGATTGGGTGTTTTTATTTGTGCATATTCAGGCCACAGAGGAGGTGTCAAAGAGCCTGGTGGCCATGAAGGAGATCCTCTATGGGACTAATGAGAAGGAGCCCCAGACAGAAGCAGTGGCCCAGCTAGCCCAGGAACTCTACAACAGTGGCTTGCTCAGCACCCTGATAGCGGACCTGCAGCTCATCGACTTTGAGGTAAGAACTAATGTGTCTTTGATAAATGTGTTAAGGGGTAATATAGTGGCAGACATTTAACACTAAGTAGGTGTGTAGTGAAGTGGTCTAAATTTATATGTGGTACATGTCCACACAGTGTCTTATGTACATGAAAGAAAGATGCATATGCTTTGAAACTTTGAGACTTACATAATGAGGATGGTTGGATGTTCGTGACAAGCCTATGTTGATATGTGGGTAAACTCACGTCTTCCTGCAATATGTCAGACTGGTGCTGTGTGGTAACTGCTGCTGTGGACTTCCCTGACTCACCCTGTTACAGAATGACTCACTGTGTTGTGTGATCTCTCCCTTCCTCTTTTACCCTCTCTCATCCTCCCTCTCTCTTAAAAAAAAAAAAAAAAAAAAAAAAGCTGGTGAAGAATTGCAAATCACAAGACTGCATCATAGAAATATGGAAATTATTCAACAGATATTTTAGAAATGTGTGCACACATTTGGTGTATGTTTGATTTTTGTTTGACATTTTTTGTAGCTAATTCTCAATATCTGTGTCATTATCCGAAGAGGACATCTTTTCTCTCTCTATTCTTGAAACGCCTAAAATGAAAAGCAAATTTCATTGCAACAGCATAGAAAAATTAAAAGTGCAGTAATTTTTTAAATTACCTTTAGCGGCTAGTTTGACTGTCACATTTCAAAAAGGACCTTGGCTTAAGTTTATAGCAGCATCTTTCCACTCAGTCCTAGAAAGCACCTAGATTAATAGTTTGAGGAAACAGTTTGTGTTGTGGAAACATTTTGTGTCTGTATTGTAACCTGTATTGTATACATGACTTTCAGCTTTATCAACTCTTTTATGTGTTCTTTCTGTTACCACCAGGGTAAGAAAGATGTGGCTCAGATCTTCAACAACATCCTGAGGCGTCAGATTGGCACTCGGACACCCACGGTGGAGTACCTCTGCACCCAGCAGAATATACTCTTCATGCTGCTTAAAGGGTAAGGAGACACACACAGAGTAATCATGCTCCCCTCTCTATACCTAGTTAAGGACATTTTTTCTTGACTTAAAAATATTGTTGAAAACAAACGTGAACCAGATATTTAAAAGACCTAGCAACTTCCTAATGTGAAAGGAAATTATACACCTTTTACTCGTACCACAGCTACAGTATATGTTGCAGCTTGGAGGATGCTAAACCACCACATGAGGACTTAGCATGTGGCTAGTGATGCTGTGATGCACACCAACGGCGTCAAGATAGCATGCACGACTTTCCTTTTTCCCTGTTTTGACACGTTGATGCTCTAAACTAACAGTAACTTGATCACATTCACTCCCTGTATTGGCACATCTTGGCTAAGACACACGTCATATGACACAATGTTACACGACTGGTGACTTTCTTCTTTTGTGTTTGTTCAGTAAAGCCTAAGTGATGCCCTTTAAAAGTTTGTAACAAAGCAGTGATCTGAGAGAAGCTACACCATGTGCAAATACTCCCATTGTGATTGGCCTTGTGCAGTGCACTGTGGATTTAATTTCTTTATCGAGTTGCTCTTTGTCAATTTTTTGCCATCAACAGATGAATGTGTTTTGTAGCAGCCTCTATAAAATGATAAATCCTTGTCCTGTGCTGCTTACTGTTCCTTGCAGGTATGAGTCTCCAGAGATTGCCCTAAACTGTGGTATCATGTTGAGGGAGTGCATCAGACATGAACCGCTGGCCAAAATCACGCTGTGGTCCGAGCAGTTCTATGACTTCTTCAGATATGTGGAGATGTCCACATTCGACATTGCCTCAGACGCATTTGCCACTTTCAAAGTAAGTTGTCTCAGTTGCTCAGCTGTTGGAGTTGAGTATATTCTGTTTTGAGTAATGCTTTGAAACACCTGTTACTCCTTACATTTAAAGGCCGGTGACTACCTTACAAAAGAATCCAAAGCATTGTTTCAAAAATAATAACTGACATACTGTAAGTGATGAGCAGAAGTGCTGTTAATAGTTTCATGACATCTCTCCTCAGTCTCCCCATTTTCCCACTTCCTATGACTTCTCTGTTGATGGTTTGTTTACATGGAATAATTTGAAATGTTGTAAGTCACCTGATAGCTCAAACAGCAAGTTCGACAATGCAGTGGCAGCAAGTACCTGCTGCTGCTGCTGCTGATATTGCAATTATAACAACTCAAACAGACTTGGAGGCTAAGGATTTAGCTGTTATAATGGGAAACACAGTGTTACACTGAGAATTAGAGACCTGAACGCACCACTGAGCTGTCATGAATCTGATGGCTGTTGTGAAAACCTTGTCAACATCTCGCATACTTTCCACTAAAATTAGTTTCTAAGTAAAAATAAAATGAGAAATGGACCATGCAGACGTTAAATCATGCTTCATTTAGTATTCACAACACTTAAACTAAATAACTATTCATAGGATGTTAGGAGAGTCATAGTTCATAGGATATTTGGTAGTAGGGCTGGGTAATATATCATATCGTCTTTTTATATTTTTGAATTTTTGTTTTTGCACAATGTGTAAAATGTCTATAATGTGAAAATCAACGTATTACAATGTGCATAAAAAACACTACTTGGAGTGAAAAGTTTAATATGGCTAACCACGTTAGCTGTCATGAGTCATGACTGCCAGGTTGCTAACACTAGTCAGCTGAGTGCAGATACCAGCAGGAGCAGATGGACTGGTGTGTGGACTTTTCTGCTGTCTGTGCTGAAACTGATCATTGAACTGGATGTCTTTGCTGTTGAAGCATCTGGCACTGACAGTCCATAACTGTAATAGATAACCCTTATCTTTTTGAATATGCATAACAGTGACAGCTTTGCAGGTGATGCAGGTCTTTTATTGTTCTTACTCAACTGTCTCACACATGATGTCCTAAAAAATATGTTTATGCTATGTTTTAGCCGTGTACTTTTCAGGTGAAAAAAATCTGTTAAAATCATGGATTGACTTAAAGCTTGAAACAAAATCTAAATTTTATTTGTCAGGTTCAAGAGGTAAGTCCATTGTTTCCCCTACAATAGTACAGGCCAGGCGGGCCGCCAAGCCAACGAGAACCCCCGCCAGGCCAAAAAATATTTTTTTAAATGTCAAAAATAACGCCAAATATCCATTCATTTGCAAATCAATGGCGTTTGGGAGCCTCTGAGCAGCGCTGTCTCGAAACGTGAGTTAACGTCTGTGTCGTTGCCTGGGAAACTGCAGGTAGCTTAACTCCTTTTAAGGAATAGGGCAGAGCGTAAGCGAGTGAGTGGCTAAGTGAGAGAGCGAGCGGCAGAAGAATAACGGTGAATGAAAGCGGAGCAGAGGAAAAAGGTTAGCAGTAAGTTGTCAGTCTGGCAGTAAATGTACAGTTCAGCCCCCCCCCCAGTACAGCTTTTATAGCTTGGCAGGGCCAGGTGAACCATATTACACTGATGACCCTTCACTGTCAGCCAAAATCCAGGAGGCAGCCTCTGAGACGGTGGGAGGGGCGTCACAGTTTCTAAGGATTATTTCTGCCTTTGCTGAGTTTGTCGTATCCAAGGCTAAGTCATAACCATTATGTCTAAATTATTGCTCATACTCTGTTTTGTCTTTTTCCAGGACCTCCTCACAAGACACAAGCTACTGAGTGCAGAGTTTCTGGAGCAACATTATGACAGAGTGAGTCCATGCTAAACTAAAATCCATTCATTATGTATCTTTACCATTGAAAGCTAAATAATAGATAACTCAGACATTCATTAAAAGCAGTTAACACTAAATGTAGCATTATTTTACCATTTTGAGAAAATATTAATCAACAAATTAATGGAAGAAAGAATGATTCATCAATCATTCACTACTCTGTCTGCACTGCTTTATGGAAATATGAATTGTTTTTTTTTTTTTAAAGCTTAGGCCTATTATTGGACTTCTATGTGTTAGACTCTTTCTAAAAACTTGAAAGCCGTCTCCTTTTTATGAGTTACATGTTAATTAATATGGTGGCACTTTGGGTTTTTGGCATGCTGGCAGTCTCTTTCCTAACAGCATCAAACCAGCCATTTGGGACATCATTTGCAGGCTGTGAATACAAATTAGCTGTCAGTCTCCGAGGGAAAATCTCTCATTTTCTTGTCATTGTGTTTTGATACAAGACACAGATGCAATTGTGAAAAACCATTATTTGACACATTTAGATGACTCCCTCTCGCCCCCGACGACTTTGTCTGTCTTCTCTCTCTCACTACCTCTTTCTCTTTCTCTCTAGTTCTTTAGTGAATATGAGAAGTTACTCCACTCTGAAAACTACGTGACTAAAAGGCAGTCCCTCAAGGTAAGGACCCTGGGTTGTCCTATAGTAAACAGGTCTAGGGGTGCAACCCTATTCAGAGAGCTATTTTAAGGTGGGTCTTTTCTGAGTATTGGGTTTCTCAAAAACCACTCCATCTCCATCACCTTGTTGTGAGCGCCATCTAGTGATGGGAGCACAGTGTTTGACATGTCTTTTTAAAGCTGCTATTAATGTTTATTCGTTTTTTCTTCACTTGCTTTTTGTTTTTGTTTTTTTTTTTGTTGTTGGGTTTTTTTGGGTTTTTTTTGTTTTTTTTTGGACTACATTTAGTGCCTACTTTCACCCTAATCTGAATGTTATGTATTTAATAGCTCTGTTGCACAGACATGACAGACTGAAGCCATAATCTGTACCAAATGTCAACAAACTGGTCCCCTAATGTCAAAATGACATGAATGACTGAATCTCTTTCAAGCTTTTCATTTGGTTTATTATTTATTTCTGATGCTGTTAAATGTTGTTGACACCAAAAATGTTGGTAAATATGAGTAAAAAAAGGCCAATATTTTCAATTATTATGCACATTTTCATCTATAAGTTAAACTAATTACACTTAACATTAATGCAAGCAAAAGAAACTACAGATTGAGGCTTTAAGCGTGCAGCTTGTGAGTCTGTAAAATCTGTCTGTCATCATAAGGAATTTAAGTGAAATTAACATCCATTGCTATTTCTCTCTCTGAAATGATCCAGTTACTGGGAGAGTTGCTTCTTGACCGGCACAATTTCACCATTATGACGAAATACATCAGCAAGCCAGAGAATCTCAAACTAATGATGAATCTGCTACGGGACAAGAGCCGCAACATCCAGTTTGAGGCTTTCCATGTTTTTAAGGTAAAAGTCAGAGCACAGTTTAAGGTGTGTGTCTGTGACGGGCAGAAAAGTGTTTAGAAGCAAAGAACAGGGGCTCATAACATGCCAGCTGCACTACGTTTACATGTCGTGCTTTCTGCTAACACAGGAAAACATATGGAAGAAAAACACAAACAAAAACTGGCTAATTCATGTATTTATTAAGTTTGAGTAATTTTAACTTACAGCTCTCAGTAAAAAGAGCTTTGCTGCAACGACCGGAAACAAAAGCCAAGTTTGACACAAACGTCCACAGAGTTGTATCAAAGAAGTGATCTGCATCAAACATAACACATAATATCTTCACACATTAACAACCTTGTCCTCTTCCTCCACTACCAGGTATTTGTGGCCAACCCCAACAAGACACAGCCCATCCTGGACATCCTGCTGAAGAACCAGACCAAACTCATCGAGTTTCTTAGCAAGTTCCAGAATGACAGAACGGAGGACGAACAGTTCAATGATGAAAAGACATACCTGGTCAAACAGATCAGGGACCTCAAGAGGCCTGCCCCCCAGGAGGCCTGAGAAAGAGTGCAGAGGTGGAGGGGGGGGGAGCCACCAGGACCATGTCTGGAACAACATCCAGACAACGTCTGCTTAACGGACCCATCAGCAGCTGCTGTTCTGGTTTCTGAACAAAAATCGAGGAAACAAATGAAAAACAAACGTACCCATATCAACTCATCAGGAAGTCGCCAGCTCCTCTGCTCCTCAGTGAACATTTGATTTTTTTTTTTTTTCCTTTTTCAGTCTTTTTCCTTCAAAAGAAACAAGAGAAAATAATAGATGCTGCTGCTTTCTTGCACATTGAAATATGTAAGGTATATTCTAATGACACAACAGTCCATCAAACATAGTGACATCCATGCATTAAAAGTAAGGCAGACTTCCTGATAGATGCACACACTGAGGAACAAAAGACATCGACACAAGTGTACACGCATATATGTATTACATAAAAAAAAAAAACATGCATACACACATACTGCAAGAATATCAGCTAAAAACCTTGTGATGGAAATGGTACGAGCAAGTTGAACATTGGTGTGTTTGTTGCATGCCTTGAAATGTGACAGATCCATGGCTGTACCCGGCGTCGGCTCTGTGATGGCCTGCCCAGTCTGGCTCCCATGTTCAGTGCCACAGACTCGGAAATGCACGTGCATCACAGCAACCGCTACAGTTTGCATCTATGCCTTCATCCAATAAAGCAACCGTGGTTCATTTTACTGATTTGTGGGGACGAGCTCTCAGATGCCATCACACAGAACCATTTACCTCCTGTGTGCTTTGTTACGACACAGCACTTAAAGCACATGAGGAAAGGAGGGAGGGATGCAAGGTATGAATTTGGTAATGCCAGAGTTGGGTCTCTTTGTTGTTTTCTGGGATAGGGTGAACATGTACATATGCCTTTTTTTGCTTTGTAGATTTTTGTTTAACCTTGACATATGAATATATATTATATATATTACCTTAAACATCACGTTTTTGGTTAATTGTAATCAAATTACTTTCTAAACCATAAGAGAAACAACAAAAAAGTTAAGTGACATTGTTTTTGCATTTCATTTTACTGCTGAAATGGTTGCTGGTGGGTTTCTTTGTACATAACTTAAAGGGCCAGCTCACATTTAGCTAACCTATAGGATATTAACAATTTGTACAGCGGAGGAATGTCATGGTATTAGCTCTGGATCTGTTAATCCTCTTTTTATTCTCCATCTGCATTTTGAGCATCTTTCAGGCTGCTAAAATGTGCAGGGGTGGATGGAACAGCGGTGTGAGCGGTGCAGAAGGGGAGGGAGGAGATCGGGAGAGCATTAACAAAAACATTAAAGCCTGTGTGTTTGTGCACTTTGTGAGGTGCTGAGCGATCAACATCATCTAACTGGAGTCGAGGACAGTGGGGGATTTTCCCCACTCTTCAATTTCATTTCTTCATTGTCACCATTTCGCTGGTGGCCTGAGAGTGTTATGTTGGCCCCACAGTGAGTGTGTTTCAGGGGTGAGCTCATCAGGACATTGGCAACTCGGCACATCATTCTTACTTCCCCCTTCTCCTCATGTTTGAGCCTTTCCCCAGAGGGTTTATAATTCCAGTACAATTATGAGTGTAAAGCATTGTGGGTAGCAGAGTACTTTGGGCATGTTGGATTGTCCTCATGGCGCTTAGATAAACTGATGAAATTGTGAATTGCAGTGAACAACACGGTCCATATATTGAGACATATTTATAGATTCAAACAGGCAGATAAACCATCTCAGTACAGAAGACAGCACTACTCAGATAGCCCACAATTCTTCCATGCGCATTGAACATGCATGAATCCTCCACTGGCTGTGCATGATGCTGTACTAAAGATGTTGTACTGGAATTGTTTTTTTTCTTTCCAAGTATTAAACAACATTGAAATGTCAAATTGAACTCTTAGCTGTATGGCTGTATGCTGACTTTGACTCCAGTTTCAGCATAGAGCGTGTGGGTGCTTTCAGAAGTGTCAAAAGGCCTGGGCCCTACAATTGAAATAAAGAAAAAAAAAAAACATTTGGAATAAAATAAAGCTGTTGTCATTTTCTTCCTTTGTTCAGGTTTAACAGCTCATCTGTCAGATGTGTTAACATAAGGTGATGTACATCAGCTTGGTATATTAATGTTTGACCTTTGCCCCAGTGGTTTATGTAGAGATGCCACAATGTAAAAATACTCAATGCAAGTCTTGCATTCACACATTTGTATAAGTTAAAGTTCAAGTTACCAGTAAAATGTACTTAAATATCAAAAAAGTTGTCATACAGATTGGCTCCTTTGAAAGGAGGATATATACTAGCCAAACTTAGTTTTTACAAATTTGCAACCCAGGTGTTGACTTTAATAAACTTAATAAATAAATAAATCCATTAATTACAGCTTGTAATAAAATATGCATTATTAAAAAGTGATACCCACCATTTGAATGTTGCAGCTGGTTGAGTTGGAGCCAATTTCTTAAATACTGTTGGGAAGTTTATTCTATAACAGTGCATCATGTTCGGAAGTTCTTTATGCGTTGTATGAAAAATGTTAATCTGCAAAGTCAACAAGGTGTTAAGTTGCTCTTAAAGTGTAGTGCCTGAGTAAATGTACTCACTTACTCCACCACTGCTGAAATAACTTTACCATCACAATAGAAAGCAAAGACCAAAGAAAGAGAAAAAAGCTATTTAAACATTAAACATTATTGGAACATTAGTGCTCTCTGGCCTGACTGGGACACTAAATGCATCATTAACAATATTAGTTTCACCTGGACTTTTCCTGCCATGACAAATCAACGTTTCTGCGGTGAAAAAGACTTCTTGTAATGTGTAATTAAAGACTAATACTTGAATCCAGTAACCAAAATATAATCTGGCATTCATAAGACACTGACATTGCAGTGTCTGTTTTCCATCCTCGAGGTTTGGTAAGCGGATGCAGCAGCCATTTACCATAATGACAGTTTGAACCCTGTTTGATTAAATTGATAACTACTATCAATTTAATCAAACAGGGTTCATTAGCAGCATTTAGCCATTCACCTGTGCTCCAGGCCACCGTGAATCAGGTGTTTTACGCTGCTTCTTATCAATAAAACAAACAATTAACACATTTTATGCATTATTTAATCAACACATTTTATCATAATTTCATTCATACTTATGAAATTGGAGCTGACATGAAAGAAATTCGTGTTTTTTGAATGGAGTTTGTCCACGCTAAACGCTACAGTGGGTGATTTTGTTTTTCCTAGGACGGCGACGGAATGACCCGCCCTACTTTGCCTCTGATTGGCTAGTACTCGTTACCTTCTTCGGTTAGATTGGTTAGATTTAGACGAGGAGTGAGAGGGGGGTACGAATATCAAGGTCAGAGCCAATCAGAGGCAGAGTGGGGCGGGTCTTATAATTTGGGCTTATTAAATATTCATGACTTGACTTCGCCATTCTAGGAAAAAAAAAATCGCCTACCGTAGACAGGACAGAAAGCAGCGGACTGGTCCTTTAAGGGCTGATTTAAAAAAAACAAAACAAAACAGTACACTTCCGGTGGATAAAGACAAAAACAGATAGAGAAGCAGCCCAGCGGTGAGAAGAGGGCGGCCCGTCGACGAGGTGAGGGGATCCAGTTTTAGAAAGGTGACCAGCTGTCGTTAACACAGTCGGAGAGCGCAGACAACACACACCGAGCAACATGGTGAAAATCAGTTTCCAGTCTGTCGCGGGACAGAAAGTGGAAAAGGAGAATGATGGCGACAAGACCGAAATCCTCATCCCTCATCCAATGGTGAGTAAACACCTCGCTTATTGTTATTTCTCTTGTGAATAATGCTGGTCATTGTTTTCTTAACATGACACTTATGTAATGTGATGCCTGCTGTGTCCAGGCTCTCCGTGCCTGGTGTGTCTGCAGGGCAGCCTGCACCTGCACAGTCATCAACACCAGGGGATGTTTCACAGCACGTCGCCATTAAAAACATGTCATTTCTGTGATTGTTTCCTCTGCGCCAGTGCGCTTATTGCAGGCTTGATGCAAGTTATTACAATGTGCAAATGTATGTTTATGATTGTATAAAGCTCCACAAGCAAAAATCAGTTTAACAATATAAGGGAAATGCACTGGATTTTGCTTTATGTGTGTCATGACCTCTGACGATTTTACCTTTAATGCACATTTAAAGAAACAACTCCTCATTTTAAGAAAAGGTAGAATGCAAGAAATGCATGAGCTTTGGCTGACAAAATGGCAGATGGGTTGCTGTGGCTTGCAGCTGCATGCAAGATGCAAGATTACTCTGAGGAGGCAGAGCAGCGGAGTCCTCAACTTTGCTGTAGCAGCATCCCAGCTCTCCTCAACCCTTATCAAACATACATGGCTGAGCCCCGAAGATGATGAGCCATAATGGAATATAGATAGGACATCAGGCATGCATATAAAGTGAATATTACAGAATAGCTGGAGTGGCCATCTGACTTTGAAATCTGGACATACCAAATGTATTGAACAGGAGACAGACAGGCCTCATGGTGTGTCACGCTCTCAGTTGGTGTGAAAGAGCCTCTCTCTCACTCTTTCTCAGTGGGGTGGGAGAACACAAAGAACTGTGTCTCACAGAAGTGTGTGTTCGCACATACACAGTTGTCTCCTTGTCCTTATGTACCCTCTGTCTCCAAATGCTCCAACTAAGAACAGAAATAAATGCTGCAACATGGAAAAACTGCATCTACAGGATAGACACTCTCAATAGTTGGTACAAAAACACTCAGAATACACTTCAGATATTGTGAAACAGATGCACTACTTAAGCTCTGTGCTGTCGCCTTTTTAAATTGATGGCACATGTTCACACAGGATTGTCTTCATTTTCCTTTGAAGTTTCTTCTAAGAGCCATTTCCCTTGCATACAATCATTATTTTTTATCCTTCAAAGCTCCAGCTAAGAATAACAACCTTTTGTTTCTTTACAGAGCTCAGCAGTACAGTTACAATAAGCACTGAGCCACTTCTCCTGTTAGTCATTGTTTTGTAAAAGGAAGAGCACAGCGAGAGGCTACTATCTGTGTGTAGTGCCACCCTGCCAACGCAGGTTGGGCGCGTGGCACCAGCAGATGGGCTGCGAGACTGGAGGCGTCTGGGAAGAGATTACTCACCATCTCAGTCAAGTTTTCATTACCGAGCGCTCCGTCATCTCTTCCTCTTGCCAGGCTCAGCGCTACTAATTCCTGCTTGAAATGCGGCATTTTAATTTATATGAGCTTCTGTTTCAGCTGTTGGTTAATTCAGGTCATTTTCAGCTGTTCATCAAAGTGAAGATGAGTACGTTAAAAGATGGACTCGGTTGAATTGAAGCTGCCTTCAAAGCCCTTTTTTGAAGTTTTTAATTTGTGCTTTGTGTGTCTGTGTGTGTGTGTGTATTTTCCAGGATGAGGAGGAGCTGGTTCTGCCGCTGCGGCCCAAGAAGTCTCCCCTGAACGGCCTGTGCTGCCTGACGTTTGGCCTGGTTGTGTTCATGGCCGGTCTGGTCCTCGCCTCAATCTATGTGTATCGCTACTACTTCATACCTCATGTAAGAGAGGCCACATCATTGTACTGCACAGTGTGCCATAATGTCTTTGATTGAGCTTTTCAGCAAGTACTGTAATTCATAAATTAAATGATGTCTTTTTAGTGTTTCAATTCAAATCCCTGTAGTATGAGAAGATATTCTTGCAACATACTTGTGTCTGAGCAATCCAGCTGAGGTGTTGATCTCAATGCCTGTGTGTGTGTGCATGTGTGTGTGTGTGTGTGTGTGTGTGCATGTGTGTGCAGATCCCAGATAACTCGTTCCACTGCAGGGTGCTTTATGAAGACTCAGTGTACGCCCCGCTGCGTGGGCGTCAGGAACTGGAGGAAAATGTTAGCATCTACTTGGCCGACAACTATGAGAAGATCACTGTGCCCGTGCCTCACTTTGGAGGCAGCGACCCTGCTGATATCATCCACGACTTCCACAGAGTGAGGACACACACACACACACACACTTGACATGTCCAACTTGTGTAGAGAACACACAATGCAGTAACCAGTTTAATATTTACTACAAGTAACTCATTACAGTGATTTTTCTTACTAAAGAAAAAGAACAAAAATGAGAAAATTTAATATGAAGAGTCTGTAATCATTCTAGCAGCTCTGTGAGGCTGTAGGCAAGTATTTTGATAATCGCTAAATTGTTTTGAGTAATTTTTAAGAAGGAAATTTCCAATTTCTCTGATTCCACCTTCTCAAATGTGAATATTTTCTGGGTTTTTTTAAGTCTTTTATGATAGTGAACTAGATATCTTTGGGTTGTGGACTGTTGGTCTGGACAAAACAAGACGGTTTTAGGACGTCACTTTGAGCTTTGGGAAACACTTATTGACATTATTCACAATTTTCTGACATTTATAGACCAAACAACTAATCAATTAATTGAGAAAATAATCGACAGAGTAATCAATAATGAAAATAATGGTTAGCTGCAGCCCTATGTCTGTCTGTACCAAATTTCATGGCAATCCATCCAATAGTTGATGAGGCATTTCATTAAAAAAAAAGTTCAACCTCACTGTGGCGGTAGATGAAAAAATAATAACTTCAAAACTACACCCGTCCTTTGATCTAGTCTTTTTAAGTCTTTAGTCTTTTTAGTCTTAAGCTGCGTTATTTTTCCAGGGACTGACAGCCTACCATGACATCGCTCTGGACAAGTGCTACGTTATAGAGCTCAACACCACTATCGTGATGCCTCCGCGCAACCTTTGGGAGCTTCTCATCAACGTCAAGGTAACACAAGTCCAATCACAGATAGTCTTCATGAGCATCTACTGTTCTTGAAATCTTCTGAAGAAAATGTCATGAAGTGGTTGAGATGTTCACATTTGACAGTTAAATGTAACAAAAAAAAAAAGCACAAAAAACCAAAAACGAAGCACTGATGTCAGGAGTTGGCATTCGTGTTGGTTATATTCCAGTGAGCTTGCTGTTTTTTGTACTAGTACCTCTTTGCCTCTTGCAGAAGGGTACATACTTGCCTCAGACCTACATCCTCCACGAAGAGATGGTGGTGACCGGCAAAGTGCACAACATGCGTCAGCTGGGACCCTTCATCTACCGCCTGTGCAACGGGAAGGACACGTACCGCCTGAACCGTCGTGTCTCCCGCAGACGTAAGTTGGGGTTAAAAGACTCATTAGTCACCTGATAGATGGCTGCGGCGTTGGTGCCTTTTTGAGTCGGGGATAAAAGGAGCATTAACGCTGCAAACTGTTATGATCAGAAGTTTAGCACGCACCACATAAAGTAACATCTCTCATCCCCTCTCTGCATCTCACCCTGTCTCCCTCGCAGGCATCAACAAGCGCGAGGCGAAGGACTGCCACCACATCCGTCACTTTGAGAATACATTTGTGGTGGAGACGGTTATCTGCGATGAAGCGTAAACAGGACGGTTATCCGTGTCATCCCATCTACCCAAAGGCACATCTCTAGTCACTTCCCCAGCCACTGTAGCACCCTCCTGTGGATCTGGTCATGTCTGAGTTGCACTTTACTTGTGAATTTGGTTTGATGTCCTTTGTAAAAGAAAAGTTTTGTTGTTTGTTTTTGTTTTTTAAATATAACTTCCTGTCTGTTTTTCTTTCTTTTTTCTATTTCCCACAGGTAATATTTATCCCCCAGTGTAATGCAATACTAATCTTTTGGTTCTATCACAGGATTTTCCATGTAGCAAAGTCCTTAAGCCAATAATGAATTATAATTTCCAGACCTCTCCTCTTTGGGGATTTGTATGATGGTTACTGTTGTTGGGGGAGATGACTGCCTCCATGTGTTGTCAAGGTGACTGTCCTCTTGTTTTTTTTCTCTTGCTCTGGAGATTACTTTGTGTCAAGTGTTCTAGTAACACAGCCAGTTGTGCAAAGCATGAAATCCTGCTTTTCTGAGCAAACATTATCCATAGATTTCTATTATTATCTTTTTTCCCCCTCATGATCTCTGTAATGTAAACATGTAACTGCTGATTACTAGTTGCTTGCTTGCATCTTTATCCTGTTGCCTGCTTGTCGCTTCCTTGCTCTCCTTTCTGCTTAAAAAGCATCACACAGTAGAAGTTCGAGAAGGTTGCGTTGGTCACTTATGTACCAATGTTTTAGCAATGAAGTAGACATTATCAGGCGTTAGACTGCATCCACTTCTTTTTGTATATTTCATCATCATTGAAAGAGGTGAAAACCCATATTTAGTTTTAAGGCTCTCATTTGTTGTCAGCTTTTCTCTTATGTGTTTTGCATACTTCAATGCATTTGTGAATCATTTTAAGGTTATGTAATTTTTTTCCCTTGCATGTGTTTATCTATAAGAGAGCACTGTTAGAATGTTTTGTAAAACCACGTTTAAAGCCTTAGTCCAGAGTCAGAGACTGGACTAACGTCAATACTACTGAAAGGGAGCATATTATATGACATGTTAGTTCAACAAAACCAACTTTGATCTGTATATTTTGTCTGCCGATGAAATCTGTCTGTGAATAAAGTAGTGAAAATCACTATGTACCTGTTGATGTTTAATTTAGTTAATGAAGACTGTGAGATGTGGTTGATAGCTCCAGAAAGAAGCTGGTAGGTGGACCTTGAGTTTAACTGTTTTGTCAAACTACTGTTTTCAAGATCAAGAATGAATTCAACTATTTAAAGGTGTCTATTCCTAAAGGCATTATCGAATTTGAAAACATCTTTATGTTATTGTTAAATAGTCAACAATATGTATTATAATCCAGCTGGTTATTAAAGGCTCTATTAACCCAAATTACAAAAACATACAGTATCTTCTCACTTACATCTGGTGGTAGTTTTAGTTTTGCAAAAGTTTTGAGATATCTGTCACAGAGATGAATAGAACTTTATCTGCAATTCAGAGAATCAAGGACATTAATTCTGGAAAGACGTTGCAGCTGAATTTTTTTGTTGAGAAGTTTCAATGCTGCAAACAAATTAAGTCGCATTCACCTCCATTGTATTGAAAAATCTCAGAGATGGATATTTCACGCACTCTGACAAATAAAAGCTAAACTTGAGTGAACTTTCAAGGTTCATTCTTGACCTTGAAAACTGTTTGTGTGACAAAATATCTCAACTCAGAGGTCCACTTACATGCTTTAATGTGATCTCTCAACTATCCTCCTGTGTCTTCACATGACCTGAGTATAGAATGCCAATTTACACTGATAACAAGTGGTCATAGTTTAAGTTTTCGGTGAATTGACCCTTTCAAATTTCTACAAAAGGTTTTGATTATTTGAAGATGTGAAGTACATTTCCATGATTCAAACATGGAATAATTTTGGTAAGCCACAAAAAAAACATGTTGTCATCTTGTGTTAACATAGAGGGAAAATACTGTGCATGTGGTTGCAGAATAGATTACAAACATGCTTTATACAGTAAACATTCCATTTGTTCAGCAAAAAGAATTATGAGCATGTCAGTTTCTGGGCCACTATAACAAACTAATTAACCATGAATGAAAAATATAACTCTGAATTTTCTGACGTGGATTATGGCTTCTATGTTGTAAAATGGGTTTCTGCAAGGTATTGCATAAGTAGCTAACTTGAACTTGTTTTCTAATGTCATCATCCTTATCTAGCTCTTGCATCACACCGCTTTGCTACAACAAAGCGTGTGAGAGCAGTCATATTATTATCTAAGTTTCCGCTGTTGATGTTTGATGAGTGATTTGGAGACGAAAAAAGATTAAACAAATATGTACATGTTCTACCATGGCCTCATTTGACAGGGCGATTTGTACTATTAGGTTAATATAAAGCCACTCAGAGATGATACCTACTATAGACCACTCTGCCACTCCTCAATGGCTAATTGCATTTGCAGTGTTTACTTTTAGATCATTTAAAATCTGCAGATGAGGTAATCTAGATCCTTACAGTCTGCTGCAGGCTTACACCGACAGCCTTCCATCTGGCAAGGCTTAGGACTCGAGAGCTGCTCGCTCTGCAATTGAAGTGCTCACAAATAAGACAAAAACCTTAGTAACATCAAATGATTTATAACATATAAGAATAAAGTCAAACAGTGCACATTATGTTAAGCAAGCTACAGTGAGAGGAGGAAGGTGCTCATGTAATGATTCTCACCTCAAATCTTTGGTGTTGTTTCTTTCTCAAATGCACAAAAGTCATCTTGGAGGTTTAACATCAGAAGATCAATACCACTCTCATATCTGTCTGTTAAATATGAAGCTACAGTGAGGAGACAGGTAGCTTTGCTTAGGACAAAGACTGGAAGCAGGGAGAAACACTGGATTTGTCCGAAGGTTTTAAAAAAAATCTGCCATATGTTATATCTTATTTGTTTCATCTGTCCGAAAAACAAAGTGTCAAAACCTCAAGTAGTGGTTTTACAAGTTGTCGTGTTATGTGCTGTTATGTATTTCTTGGTCGTGTGCAGTGACTTTCTGGAGTCTTGTTGGAGGTGCTGGTAGGTGGATTTTTTTACCTTTAGACAGAGCCAGGCTAGCTGTTTCTCTCTGTTTCCAATGTTTGTGCTGACAAAGCGGTAACTTCATATTTAACATACAGACATGAAAGTGGCAAAATTCTTGGCAAGAAAGTAAATAAGTGTATATCTTAAAATGTTGAACAATTTCTTTAAAAAAGAGCCATCACAAGAATTTAACCAGCTATCTTCAATTACAGTTTATTGAAAATTTGAATTGAATTGAATTATTAAATAAAATAATGCTTCAAAGTTCCAGACACTAGCTTTGTAGACTCTTGTTGTCATAATGATAAAACATTAAGTCATCATGTTATGGGAATAGTTAATTAGCGAGCTTTAGAAGTACTGGTACACAAATTTTGTTACCTTTGGACAGAACCACACTAGCTGTTTCCCCTACTTTCAGTCTTTGTGCTAAGCTAAGCTAACCAGCTGCTTGCTCCAACTATAGATTTATCCTACAGACATGAGCATGTTATCAATCTTCTCATCTAACTCTCACTAAGAAAGCAAGCATATTTCCCAAAATGTCAAACAATTCATATAAAGATTCATAAGATTGATATGGATACTTTGGGAAATTTATGCCATCTCATGAAAATAGATTGTCCCATGTCTGCTGTTCTCTTGCAAGATCCACATCCTCTTTTTTCTTCCAGAAGGCATCCAAAGAAAAGTAGTACAACAGCGGATCCAGACAGCAGTTCACAGAAGCAAGACATACCAAAGGCGTAATCTTATCTCTCTTAATTGTAAGCACACCAACCGACACAGGCAAGAAACATATGGTGAACATCACCAAGTTCATGGCAAAAATCAGCATGACATTCACCTTGTTGTTGACCTTTGCAGAGTCATTGAGACGTCTGTGTAGACTGCAAGACACCAAAACAGTGGACACAAGGTTGACTGTCAGCAGGGTGACCACTAGCACAAGATGAAAGTATGACAGTGCTGATCCAGGCTGCTGCTGCTGCTGCTGCTGCTGCTGCTGATGCTGTCCACGAAATTCAAAACAGGTAGATTCACTGGAGTTGTTCAAGTTTTTTGCAAGGACCAGTCCCTCTGGTATGTTCACCACGAGCACAAACAGCCATACGAGTGCAACAGATTTCCAGGCGTTGGAAGCAGTTCGCAGATGGCGTGACCTCAGAGGATAAACCACAGCCAGCAGCCGATCCACGCTGATGAGGGTGATGAAGATGGAGCTCGAGCGGATGTTGTTGCGAAAGAGCATCGTGATACAGTTGCATGCCTTTGAGCTCAGAGGCCAGGTTCCTGTGGTGTAAAAGTAGACCTTCATGGGCAAGGAGATGACCAGCAGCAGGTCTGAGATCGCCAGGTTGACCATGAAGATGGCATTGGAGGATTTGAGGCTGTGGCGGCGAAGCAGAATCCACAGTGACACAGCATTGAGAGGCAAACCCAGCACCATAACAGATCCAAACACCACAGCATAAGCCTGATTTGGCTCAGGTCTATACTCCTCACTGTTGTTCATGTCTACCTGATGAGAAAAACAATGTTTGTGTGTGCTTTATTGAACACTGCAGCCAAACACGACACATTAGTTCCTCCCTCTGCTCTTGTTCTGGGTGAAGTAGGCTGGTGAGAAATGTAACAGGAAAGCTGTGCGACTCAACTCAGGAACTGTGATCATAATCATGATTATTGATGATGACTGTCATTATTTTGATGACAATTTTAAAGGTCACATGATCTGAAATGTCTTACGCACATAGACCCCTCTTATCAGGGTGTGGGTTAACCATCACAGCTCACATAGAGGAAACTGCATCTGTGTCTCCATTTTAATGTAATACTGAAGATAATCAAGATACTTGATCTCAGTATATTGAAGAGTTTTTTTATTGTCGGAGGTGGACCGAATCTATATTTAGTATTTAAATCTATATTTAATTGATACTTAATACAATTAATATTTACAATGCTTGTCTCAACAAAAAATAATGTAAGATTTACAGAAGAGACACACAAGAAAGTTCTCCTCAAATATACTGTATGTAATAAAACTTTAAAGTAGCAGTCAAATTTCCTTATTTCTGTATTTAAGATGAAAAAATCAACCCATGTTTTCTATTCATTTTAAAGGAATAGTTCTATAAATATGCTTATTCACTTCCTTGCAGAGACATCACTGACTCTAAATATGAAGCTAGAGTCAGTCGTCAGTTAGTTTAGTTCAGAGCAACCAGCCAGGCTCTGTCTGAAGCTACCAGCACATCTAAAGCTCACTTTAGGCTTTCCTCAGCGTTACTTTTGCTGAGAAAAGCTTAGGGCTGAAACGCGTGCATCATTAAAGAAGTGATGTAGACTTATCTGTGAGTGTTGACGACTCCTTTTGTTATTTTTGTGGTGGGCATCCATTACTCTGTAAAGACTGTGAGTTGAGTACGCCAGTTCTGTTGTTTAAGTGTAAAGACAAAACAGCACAATCTTGTCTCCAAGAAATTACCTCCATATACTATTAATTTGTTTTGCCAATAATATTTTGAAGAGAAGCATTAATTGCTGCCTGGATTATGTTTATTTGCAATGTTTTTTCAGAAGGGGGGAACAGGGTAACATGAGCCAATGTTTACATTTGATGATTTTACTGTAAAATAAAAGTGTGTTTGTTTCAAATAACAGTAACTATATATACCTCAGGTTGTTGTGTACCCATGGAAATTAAAACAATTTATCTAATTATTATGGTTTTAGAACAATGACTCATCAAAAAAGTTAGTGCTATGGCATAACTTACACCAAGGTAGGGGTAAAATGAGCATGGGAATGAGGTAAATTGAGCACTCTAGCAGTGAATAGTGCTACCATTAAATACTGACATAAAAATGACACAAAATCAAACACTTTTGAGATAATTTGGAACTTTATTAATGCCATCAATTTAACAAAGGCAAAAACACATATTTTTAAATAAATTATATGTTTGTATCCTGTTGTTCAACATGTTACCTCAACATTTTCCGTAAAGATTATACTGTGATCTTTGTGTGTTAGATACAGAAAGAATGTGTGTGTAAATGTACAGACAGGTGACAAATTAAAGGAAAAACTGGTCCAGGTCTGAATGCTTGACCCCTACAGTGAGGGGATCTGGTGACTCTGTTATGCTTTGGGGGGCATTTTGCTGGCATGGTTTGGGTCCATTTGTCCACTTAGAGGGAAGGATCACTGCTGATCAATACAAAGTTGTTGTGAGTGATCACCTTTATCCTAAGATGAAACATTTCTATCCTGATGGGAGTGGTCTCTTCCAGGATGACAATGCCCCCATCCATAGGGGCACGAGAGGTCACTGAATGGTTTGATGGGTATGAAAATGATGCGAATCATATGCTATGGCCCTCACAGTCACCAGATCTCAACCAATTGAAAACTATGGGAGATTTTGGACTGAGGTGTTAGACAGCGCTCTCCACCACCATCATCAAAACGAGGGAATATCTTTTTGAAGATTGATGTTCATCCCTCCAGAAGAGTTCAGAGATTTGTAGAATCAATGCTAAGGTGTATTGAAGCTGTTCTGGCAGCACATGGTGGCCCAACACCTTACTAAAACACTTTATGTTGGCTTTTCTTTTAATTTGTCACCCGTCTGTATGTAGAGCATGTTTGTGTGTGGCTTAAACTTAACATTAGTCAACAATTAGGTATTTATTCATCAACATTGTAATACTTGTAACAGTGATCAAACATTAACATGAACATTATCTCTAGTCTCTAGAATATCAGAAAATAATTTGGGGGGTAAATTAAGCTTGGACTCAACTTGCCCCAACATCTCTGGCACGTTTTACCCCACAAAACTGTTTCACACAGTGGCTCAGATCCACAATTACGCTAAGTTTATGACATTGTTTGGTAGCTTACACTGCCTTAAATTAACATGTAACAATGTCCAAAACTTATCTATTGCAATTAAGATACAAGACTGATAACTTTAGCAACATGATGAATTCACTTGGCATGAAAAAAAACATTTTTTTTGTTCTGTTTTGCTGACGACTCTCTCCATGTGCTTGAGTCCAAGATGGATTGAGTAATGTGAACTATACTTTCTTAATTTGTTGTCACATGATTACTTTTGTTTATGGTTACCTAGATAAATGGGGTGGCTCATTTTACCCCGTTCTCCCTTAAGTGGATTTTGTATCAAACAAGTGGATATTGTAGTCAAAAAAACTAATATGTTGTCAATGAACATGTTCAGTGTCGACATTCTGCGACTTGGTAAATGTGTCAAAACTTCAAATTGTGGTTTTACAAGTTGTCGTGTTATGTGCTGTTATGTATTTCTTGGTTGTGTGCAGTGACTTTCTGGAGTCTTGTTGGAGGTGCTGGTAGGTGGATTTCTTTTACCTTTGGACAGAGCCAGGCTAGCTGTTTCCCTCTGTTTCCAGGTTTTGTACTTAGATAAGCGGTAACTTCATATTTAGCATATAGACATGAAAGTGGCAAAATTCTTGGCAAGAAAGTAAATAAGTGTATATCTTCAATGTTGAACAATTTCTTAAAAAAAGAGCCATCACAAGAATTTAATCCGCTACCTTCAATTACAGTTTATTGAAAAAAAGGAATAAAATAATGCTTCAAAGTTCTAGGCACAAGTCATCATGTTATGGGAATAGTTAATTAGTGAACTTTAGAAGTACTGGTACACAAATTTTGTTACCTTTGGACAGAACCAGACTAGCTGTTTCCCCCTACTTTCAGTCTTTGTGCTAAGCTAAGCTAAGCAGCTGCTTGCTCCAACTATAGATTTATCCTACAGACATGAGCATGTTATCAATCTTCTCATCTAACTCCCACTAAGAAAGCAAGCATATTTCCCAAAATGTCAAACAATTCATATAAAGATTCATAAGATTGATATGGATCCATTGGGAAATTTATGCCATCTCATGAAAATAGATTGTCCCTTGTCTACTGTTCTCTTGCAAGATCCACATCCTCTTTTTTCTTCCAGAAGGCATCCAAAGAAAAGTAGTACAACAGTGGATCCAGACAGCAGTTCACAGAAGCAAGACATACCAAAGGCGTAATCTCATGTCTCTTAATTGTAAGCACACCAACCGACACAGGCAAGAAACATATGGTGAACATCACCAAGTTCATGGCAAAAATCAGCATGACATTCACCTTGTTGTTGACCTTTGCAGAGTCATTGAGATGTCTTTGTAGACTGCAAGACACCAAAGCAGTGGACACAAGGTTGACTGTCAGCAGGGTGACCACTAGCACAAGCTGAAAGTATCGAGGCCACTGCTGCTGTCTACGAAATTCAAAACAGGTAGATTCACTGGAGTTGTTTAATTTTCTTGCATAGGCCAGTCCCTCTGGTATGTTCACCATGAGCACAAACAGCCAAACAAGTGCAACAGATTTCCAGGTGTTGGAAGCAGTTCGCAGATGGCGTGACCTCAGAGGATAAACCACAGCCAGCAGCCGATCCACGCTGATGAGGGTGATGAAGATGGAGCTCGAGCGGATGTTGTTGCGAAAGAGCATCGTGATACATGTGCATGCCTTTGAGCTCAGAGGCCAGGTTCCTGTGGCGTATAAATAGACCCTCATGGGCAAGGAGATGACCAGCAGCAGGTCTGAGATCGCCAGGTTGACCATGAAGATGGCATTGGGGGATTTGAGGCTGTGGCGGCGAAGCAGAATCCACAGTGACACAGCATTGAGAGGCAAACCCAGCACCATAACAGATCCAAACACCACAGCATAAGCCTGATTTGGCTCAGGTCTATAATCCACACTGTTGTTCATGTCTACCTGATGAGAAAAACAATGTTTGTGTGTGCTTTATTGAACACTGCAGCCAAACACGACACATTAGTTCCTCCCTCTGCTCTTGTTCTGGGTGAAGTAGGCTGGTGAGAAACGTAACAGGAAAGCTGTGCGACTCAACCCACAAACTGTGGTCACTGTGGTATTAAAAAATGGAACAGTTTATATTCTGTATGTTTAGTGTAATTTTAAAATGTAATACCTTGTTACTACCTAAATAAAGATATATATTTTTAATCATATAACCTTAGTAGTTTGGAGAGAATTGACATTTATGGTTAATCAGTAAATGATTTATTGAAGTTCATGGTAACAGGTGTAATAATTAAGCACATCTGTGACGATTTCTTACCAACAGCATCAAAATAATCAGTTATTATGCTGAAAATTTTAAAGGTCACACGATCTAAATGTGTACATTTGAAAATACCCCTGAGATTTACAGTGACTAGTATGATGAGAATATGTATCTATTAGGCCTATGTTGAGGAAATGTCTTACACACATAGACCCCTCTTATCAGGATGTGGGTTAACCATCACAGCTCACATAGAGGAAACTGCATCTGTGTGTCCATTTTAATGTAACACTGAAGATAATCAAGATACTTGATCTCAGTATATTGAAGAGTTTTTTTCTTGTCAGAGGTGGACCGAATCTATATTTAGTATTTATATCTATATTTAATGGATACTTAATACAATTGATATTTGTAATGCTTGTCTCAACAAAAAATAATGTAAGATTTACAGAAGAGACACACAAGAAAGTTCTCCTCAAACATACTGTATGTAATAAAACTTTAAAATAGCAGTTGAATTTCCTTATTTCTGTATTTAAGATGAAAAAAAATTAACCCATGGTTCCTATTCATTTTAAAGGAACAGTTCTATAAAATATGCTTATTCACTTTCTTGCAGAGACATCACTGACTGTGCGCTAAATATGAAGCTAGAGTCAGTCGTCAGTTAGTTTAGTTCAGAGCAACTAGCCAGGCTCTGTCTGAAGCTACCAGCACATCTAAAGCTCACTTTAGGCTTTCCTCAGCGTTACTTTTGCTGAGAAAAGCTTAGGGCTGAAACGCATGCGTCATTAAAGAAGTGATGTAGACTTATCTGTGAGTGTTGACGACTCCTTTTGTTATTTTTGTGGTGGGCATCCATTACTCTGTAAGGACTGTGAGTTGAGTACGCCAGTTCTGTTGTTTAAGTGTAAAGACAAAACAGCACAATCTTGTCTCCAAGAAATTACCTCCATATACTATTAATTTGTTTTGCCAATAATATTTTGAAGAGAAGCATTAATTGCTGCCTGGATTATGTTTATTTGCAATGTTTTTTCAGAAGGGGAGAACGGGGTAACATGAGCCAATGTTTACATTTGATGATTTTACTGTAAAATAAAAGTGTGTTTGTTTCAAATAATAGTAACTATATATACCTCAGGTTGTTGTGTACCCATGGAAATTAAAACAATTTATCTAATTATTATGGTTTTAGAACAATGACTCATCAAAGTCCTAGTCCTATGGCACAACTTACACCAAGGTAGGGGTAAAATGAGCATGGGAATGAGGTAAATTGAGCACTCTAGCAGTGAATAGTGCTACCATTAAATACTGATATAAAAATGACACAAAATCAAACACTTTTGAGATAATTTTGAACTTTATTAATGCCATCAATTTAACAAAGGCAAAAACACATATTTTTAAATAAATTATATGTTTGTATCCTGTTGTTCAACATCTTACCTCAACATTTTCAGTAAAGATTAAACTGTGATCTTTGTGTGTTAGATAGAGAAAGAATGTGTGTGTAAATGTACAGACAGGTGACAAATTAAAGGAAAAACTGGTCCAGGTCTGAATGCTTGACCCCTACAGTGAGGGGATCTGGTGACTCTGTTATGCTGTGGAGGCCATTTTGCTGGCATGGTTTGGGTCCATTTGTCCACTTAGAGGGAAGGATCACTGCTGATCAATACAAAGTTGTTGTGAGTGATCACCTTTATCCTATGATGAAACATTTCTATCTTGATGGGAGTGGTCTCTTCCAGGATGACAATGCCCCCATCCATAGGGGCACGAGAGGTCACTGAATGGTTTGATGAGTATGAAAATGATGTGAATCATATGCTATGGCCCTCACAGTCACCAGATCTCAACCCAATCGAAAACTATGGGAGATTTTGGACTGAGGTGTTAGACAGCGCTCTCCACCACCATCATCAAAATGAGGGAATATCTTTTTGAAGATTGATGTTCATCCCTCCAGAAGAGTTCAGAGATTTGTAGAATCAATGCTAAGGTGTATTGAAGCTGTTCTGGCAGCACATGGTGGCCCAACACCTTACTAAAACACTTTATGTTGGCTTTTCTTTTAATTTGTCACCCATCTGTATGTAGAGCATGTTTGTGTGTGGCTTAAACTTAACATTAGTCAACAATAAGGTATTTATTCATCAACATTGTAATACTTGTAACAGTGATCAAACATTAACATGAACATTATCTCTAGTCTCTAGAATATCAGAAAATAATTTGGGGGGTAAATTAAGCTTTGACTCAACTTGCCCCAACATCTCTGGCACGTTTTACCCCACAAAACTGTTTCACACAGTGGCTCAGATCCACAATTACGCTAAGTTTATGACATTGTTTTGTAGCTTACACTGCCTTAAATTAACATGTAACAATGTCCAAAACTTATCTATTGTAATTAAGATACAAGACTGATAACTTTAGCAACATGATGAATTCACTTGGCATGAAAAAAAACATTTTTTTTGTTCTGTTTTGCTGACGACTCTCTCCATGTGCTTGAGTCCAAGATGGATTGAGTAATGTGAACTATACTTTCTTAATTTGTTGTCACATGATTACTTTTGTTTATGGTTACCTAGATAAATGGGGTGGCTCATTTTACCCCGTTCTCCCTTAAGTGGATTTTGTATCACACAAGTGGATATTGTAGTCAAAAAAACTAATATGTTGTCAATGAACATGTTCAGTGTCGACATTCTGCAACTTGGTAAATGTGTCAAAACTTCAAATTCTGGTTTTACAAGTTGTCGTGTTATGTGCTGTTATGTATTTCTTGGTCGTGTGCAGTGACTTTCTGGAGTCTTGTTGGAGGTGCTGGTAGGTGGATTTCTTTTACCTTTGGACAGAGCCAGGCTAGCTGTTTCCCTCTGTTTCCAGGTTTTGTACTTAGATAAGCGGTAACTTCATATTTAGCATATAGACATGAAAGTGGCAAAATTCATGGCAAGAAAGTAAATAAGTGTATATCTTCAATGTTGAACAATTTCTTAAAAAAAGAGCCATCACAAGAATTTAATCCACTACCTTCAATTACAGTTTATTGAAAAAAAGGAATAAAACGATGCTTCAAAGTTCCAGACACTAGCTTTGTAGACCCTTGTTGTCATAATGATAAAACATTAAGGTATCATGTTATGGGAATAGTTAATTAGCGAGCTTTAGAAGTACTGGCACACAAATTTTGTTACCTTTGGACAGAACCACACTAGCTGTTTCCCCCTACTTTCAGTCTTTGTTCTAAGCTAAGCTAAGCAGCTGCTTGCTCCAACTACAGATTTATCCTACAGACATGAGCATGTTATCAATTTTCTCATCTAACTCCCACCAAGAAAGCAAGCATATTTCCCAAAATGTCAAACTATTCATATAAAGATTCATAAGATTGATATGGATCCATTGGGAAATTTATGCCATCTCATGAAAATAGATTGTCCCTTGTCTACTGTTCTCTTGCAAGATCCACATCCTCTTTTTTCTTCCAGAAGGCATCCAAAGAAAAGTAGTACAACAGCGGATCCAGACAGCAGTTCACAGAAGCAAGACATACCAAAGGCGTAATCTCATGTCTCTTAATTGTAAGCACACCAACCGACACAGGCAAGAAACATATGGTGAACATCACCAAGTTCATGGCAAAAATCAGCATGACATTCACCTTGTTGTTGACCTTTGCAGAGTCATTGAGACGTCTGTGTAGAGTGCAAGACACCAAAGCAGTGGACACAAGGTTGACTGTCAGCAGGGTGACCACTAGCACAAGATGAAGATAAGACATTGCTGATTGAGGCCACTGCTGCGTATTAAATTCAAAACAGGTAGATTCATTGACACTTTTTAAGTTTTTTGCAAGCTCCAGTCCCTCTGGTATGTTCACCACGAGCACAAACAGCCAAACAAGAGCAACAGATTTCCAGGCGTTGGAAGCAGTTCGCAGATTGCGTGACCTCAGAGGATAAACCACAGCCAGCAGCCGATCCACGCTGATGAAGGTGATGAAGATGGAGCTCGAGCGGATGTTGTTGAGAAAGAGCATTGTGATATATATGCATGCCTTTGAGCTCAGAGGCCAGGTTCCTGTGGCGTAATAATAGACCCTCATGGGCAAGGAGATGACCAGCAGCAGGTCTGAGATCGCCAGGTTGACCATGAAGATGGCATTGGGGGATTTGAGGCTGTGGCGGCGAAGCAGAATCCACAGTGACACAGCATTGAGAGGCAAACCCAGCACCATAACAGATCCAAACACCACAGCATAAGCCTGATTTGGCGCAGTTCTATACTCCTCACTGTTGTTCATGTTTACCTGATGAGAAAAACAATGTTTGTGTGTGCTTTATTGAACACTGCAGCCAAACACGACACATTAGTTCCTCCCTCTACTCTTTTTATGGGGGAAGTAGGCTGTTGAGAAATTCAACAGAAAGCTGTGTGACTCAACTCAGGAACTGTGATCATAATCATGATTATGATGATAAGTTGTATGGTGAGAATATGTATCTATTAGGCCTATGTTGTGGAAATGTCTTATGCACATAGACCCCTCTCCTATCAGGATGTGGGTTAACCATCACAGCTCACATAGAGGAAACTGCATCTGTGTGTCCATTTTAATGTAATACTGAAGATAATCAAGATACTTGATCTCAATATATTGAAGAGTTTTTTTATTGTCGGACGTGGACAGAATCTATACTTAATATTTATATCTATATTTAATCTATACTTAATACAATTAATATTTAAAATGCTTGTCTCAACAAAAAATAATGTAAGATTTACAGAAGAGACACACAAGAAAGTTCTCCTCAAATATACTGTATGTAATAAAACTTTAAAATAGCAGTTGAAATTCCAAAATCAAACACTTTTGAGATAATTTTGAACTTTATTAATGCCATCAATTTAACAAAGGCAAAAACACATACTTTTAAGTAAAATCATTTGTTTGTATCCTGTTGTTCAACATCTTACCTCAACATTTTCAGTAAAGATTATACTGTGATCTTTGTGTGTTAGATAGAGAAAGAATGTGTGTGTAAATGTGCAGACAGGTGACAAATTAAAGGAAAAACTGGTCCAGGTCTGAATGCTTGACCCCTACAGTGAGGGGATCTGGTGACTCTGTTATGCTGTGGAGGGCATTTTGCTGGCATGGTTTGGGTCCATTTGTCCACTTAGAGGGAAGGATCACTGCTGATCAATACAAAGTTGTTGTGAGTGATCACCTTTATCCTAAGATGAAACATTTCTATCCTGATGGGAGTGGTCTCTTCCAGGATGACAATGCCCCCATCCATAGGGGCACGAGAGGTCACTGAATGGTATGATGAGTATGAAAATGATGTGAATCATATGCTATGGCCCTCACAGTCACCAGATCTCAACCCAATTGAAAACTATGGGAGATTTTGGACTGAGGTGTTAGACAGCGCTCTCCACCACCATCATCAAAATGAGGGAATATCTTTTTGAAGATTGATGTTCATCCCTCCAGAAGAGTTCAGAGATTTGTAGAATCAATGCTAAGGTGTATTGAAGTTTTTCTGGCAGCACATGGTGGCCCAACACCTTACTAAGACACTTTATGTTGGCTTTTCTTTTAATTTGTCACCCGTCTGTATGTAGAGCATGTTTATGTGTGGCTTAAACTTAACATTAGTCAACAATTAGGTATTTATTCATCAACATTGTAATACTTGTAACAGTGATCAAACATTAACATGAACATTATCTCTAGTCTCTAGAATATCAGAAAATAATTTGGGGGGTAAATTAAGCTTTGACTCAACTTGCGCCAACATCTCTGGCACGTTTTACCCCACAAAACTGTTTCACACAGTGGCTCAGATCCACAATTACGCTAAGTTTATGACATTGTTTTGTAGCTTACACTGCCTTAAATTAACATGTAATGATGTCCAAAACATATCTATTGTAATTAAGATACAAGACTGATAACTTTAGCAACATGATGAATTGAACACTGTTGTTCATGTCTACCTGATAAGAAAAACAATGTTTGTGTGTGCTTTATTGAACACTGCAGCCAAACACAACACATTAGTTCCTCCCTCTGCTCTTGTTCTGGTTGAAGTAGGCTGGTGAGAAACGTAACAGGAAAGCTGTGCGACTCAACCCACAAACTGTGGTCACTGTGGTCTTAAAAAATGGAACAGTTTATATTCTGCATGTTTAGTGCAATTTTAAAATGTAATACCTTGTTACTACCTAAATAAAGATATATATTTTTAATCATATAACCTTAGTAGTTTGGAGAGAATTGACATTTATGGTTAATCAGTAAATGATTTATTGAAGTTCATGGTAACAGGTGTAATGTTTAAGCACATCTGTGACGATTTCTTACCAACAGCATCAAAATAATCAGTTATTATGCTGAAAATTTTAAAGGTCACACGATCTAAATGTGTACATTTGAAAATACCCCTGAGATTTACAGTGACTAGTATGATGAGAATATGTATCTATTAGGCCTATGTTGAGGAAATGTCTTATGCACATAGACCCCTCTTATCAGGATGTGGGTTAACCATCACAGCTCACATAGAGGAAACTGCATCTGTGTCTCCATTTTAATGTAACACTGAAGATAATCAAGATACTTGATCTCAGTATATTGAAGAGTTTTTTTCTTGTCAGAGGTGGACCGAATCTATATTTAGTATTTAAATCTATATTTAATTGATACTTAATACAATTAATATTTGTAATGCTTGTCTCAACAAAAAATAATGTAAGATTTACAGAAGAGACACACAAGAAAGTTCTCCTCAAACATACTGTATGTAATAAAACTTTAAAATAGCAGTTGAATTTCCTTATTTCTGTATTTAAGATGAAAAAAAATTAACCCATGGTTCCTATTCATTTTAAAGGAATAGTTCTATAAATATGCTTATTCACTTCCTTGCAGAGACATCACTGACTGTGCGCTAAATATGAAGCTAAAGTCAGTCATCAGTTAGTTTAGTTCAGAGCAACTAGCCAGGCTCTGTCTGAAGCTACCAGCACATCTAAAGCTCACTTTAGGCTTTCCTCAGCGTTACTTTTGCTGAGGAAAGCTTAGGACTGAAATGCATGCGTCATTAAAGAAGTGATGTAGACTTATCTGTGAGTGTTGACGACTCCTTTTGTTATTTTTGTGGTGGGCATCCATTACTCTGTAAAGACTGTGAGTTGAGTATGCCAGTTCTGTTGTTTAAGTGTAAAGACAAAACAGCACAATCTGGTCTCCAATAAATTACCTCCATATACTGTTAATTTGTTTTGCCAATAACATTTTGAGGGGAAGCATTAATTGCTGCCTGGATTATGTTTATTTGCAATGTTTTTTCAGAAGGGGAGAACGGGGTAACATGAGCCAATGTTTACATTTGATGATTTTACTGTAAAATAAAAGTGTGTTTGTTTCAAATAATAGTAACTATATATACCTCAGGTTGTTGTGTACCCATGGAAATTAAAACAATTTATCTAATTATTATGATTTTAGAACAATGACTCATCAAAAAAGTTAGTCCTATGGCACAACTTACACCAAGGTAGGGGTAAAATGAGCATGGGAATGAGGTAAATTGAGCACTCTAGCAGTGAATAGTGTTACCATTAAATACTGACATAAAAATGACAAAATCAAACACTTTTGAGATAATTTTGAACTTTATTAATGCCATCAATTTAACAAAGGCAAAAACACATATTTTTAAATAAATTATATGTTTGTATCCTGTTGTTCAACATCTTACCTCAACATTTTCAGTAAAGATTAAACTGTGATCTTTGTGTGTTAGATACAGAAAGAATGTGTGTGTAAATGTAGAGACAGGTGACAAATTAAAGGAAAAACTGGTCCAGGTCTGAATGCTTGACCCCTACAGTGAGGGGATCTGGTGACTCTGTTATGCTGTGGAGGGCATTTTGCTGGCATGGTTTGGGTCCATTTGTCCACTTAGAGGGAAGGATCACTGCTGATCAATACAATTGTTGTGAGTGATCACCTTTATCCTAAGATGAAACATTTCTATCCTGATGGGAGTGGTCTCTTCCAGGATGACAATGCCCCCATCCATAGGGGCACGAGAGGTCACTGAATGGTATGATGAGTATGAAAATGATGTGAATCATATGCTATGGCCCTCACAGTCACCAGATCTCAACCCAATTGAAAACTATGGGAGATTTTGGACTGAGGTGTTAGACAGCGCTCTCCACCACCATCATCAAAATGAGGGAATATCTTTTTGAAGATTGATGTTCATCCCTCCAGAAGAGTTCAGAGATTTGTAGAATCAATGCTAAGGTGTATTGAAGTTTTTCTGGCAGCACATGGTGGCCCAACACCTTACTAAAACACTTTATGTTGGCTTTTCTTTTAATTTGTCACCCGTCTGTATGTAGAGCATGTTTGTGTGTGGCTTAAACTTAACATTAGTCAACAATTAGGTATTTATTCATCAACATTGTAATACTTGTAACAGTGATCAAACATTAACATGAACATTATCTCTAGTCTCTAGAATATCAGAAAATAATTTGGGGGGTAAATTAAGCTTGGACTCAACTTGCCCCAACATCTCTGGCACGTTTTACCCCACAAAACTGTTTCACACAGTGGCTCAGATCCACAATTACGCTAAGTTTATGACATTGTTTGGTAGCTTACACTGCCTTAAATTAACATGTAACAATGTCCAAAACTTATCTATTGCAATTAAGATACAAGACTGATAACTTTAGCAACATGATGAATTCACTTGGCATGAAAAAAAACATTTTTTTTGTTCTGTTTTGCTGACGACTCTCTCCATGTGCTTGAGTCCAAGATGGATTGAGTAATGTGAACTATACTTTCTTAATTTGTTGTCACATGATTACTTTTGTTTATGGTTACCTAGATAAATGGGGTGGCTCATTTTACCCCGTTCTCCCTTAAGTGGATTTTGTATCAAACAAGTGGATATTGTAGTCAAAAAAACTAATATGTTGTCAATGAACATGTTCAGTGTCGACATTCTGCGACTTGGTAAATGTGTCAAAACTTCAAATTGTGGTTTTACAAGTTGTCGTGTTATGTGCTGTTATGTATTTCTTGGTTGTGTGCAGTGACTTTCTGGAGTCTTGTTGGAGGTGCTGGTAGGTGGATTTCTTTTACCTTTGGACAGAGCCAGGCTAGCTGTTTCCCTCTGTTTCCAGGTTTTGTACTTAGATAAGCGGTAACTTCATATTTAGCATATAGACATGAAAGTGGCAAAATTCTTGGCAAGAAAGTAAATAAGTGTATATCTTCAATGTTGAACAATTTCTTAAAAAAAGAGCCATCACAAGAATTTAATCCGCTACCTTCAATTACAGTTTATTGAAAAAAAGGAATAAAATAATGCTTCAAAGTTCTAGGCACAAGTCATCATGTTATGGGAATAGTTAATTAGTGAACTTTAGAAGTACTGGTACACAAATTTTGTTACCTTTGGACAGAACCAGACTAGCTGTTTCCCCCTACTTTCAGTCTTTGTGCTAAGCTAAGCTAAGCAGCTGCTTGCTCCAACTATAGATTTATCCTACAGACATGAGCATGTTATCAATCTTCTCATCTAACTCCCACTAAGAAAGCAAGCATATTTCCCAAAATGTCAAACAATTCATATAAAGATTCATAAGATTGATATGGATCCATTGGGAAATTTATGCCATCTCATGAAAATAGATTGTCCCTTGTCTACTGTTCTCTTGCAAGATCCACATCCTCTTTTTTCTTCCAGAAGGCATCCAAAGAAAAGTAGTACAACAGTGGATCCAGACAGCAGTTCACAGAAGCAAGACATACCAAAGGCGTAATCTCATGTCTCTTAATTGTAAGCACACCAACCGACACAGGTAAGAAACATATGGTGAACATCACCAAGTTCATGGCAAAAATCAGCATGACATTCACCTTGTTGTTGACCTTTGCAGAGTCATTGAGACGTCTGTGTAGAGTGCAAGACACCAAAGCAGTGGACACAAGGTTGACTGTCAGCAGGGTGACCACTAGCACAAGATGAAGATAAGACATTGCTGATTGAGGCCACTGCTGCGTATTAAATTCAAAACAGGTACATTCATTGACACTTTTTAAGTTTTTTGCAAGCTCCAGTCCCTCTGGTATGTTCACCACGAGCACAAACAGCCAAACAAGAGCAACAGATTTCCAGGTGTTGGAAGCAGTTCGCCGATGGCGTGACCTCAGAGGATAAACCACAGCCAGCAGCCGATCCACACTGATGAAGGTGATGAAGATGGAGCTCGAGCAGATGTTGTTGAGAAAGAGCATTGTGATACATGTGCATGCCTTTGAGCTCAGAGGCAAGGTTCCTGTGGCGTAATAATAGACCCTCATGGGCAAGGAGATGACCAGCAGCAGGTCTGAGATCGCCAGGTTGACCATGAAGATGGCATTGGGGGATTTGAGGCTGTGGCGGTGAAGCAGAATCCACAGTGACACAGCATTGAGAGGCAAACCCAGCACCATAACAGATCCAAACACCACAGCATAAGCCTGATTTGGCGCAGTTCTATACTCCTCACTGTTGTTCATGTCTACCTGATGAGAAAAACAATGTTTGTGTGTGCTTTATTGAACACTGCAGCCAAACACAACACATTAGTTCCTCCCTCTGCCCTTTTTCTGGGTGAAGTAGGCTGTTGAGAAATTCAACAGGAAAGCTGTGTGACTCAACTCAGGAACTGTGATCATAATCATGATTATGATGATAAGTTGTATGGTGAGAAAATGTACCTATTAGGCCTATGTTGAGGAAATGTCTTATGCACATAGACCCCTCTTATCAGGATGTGGATTAACCATCACAACTCACATAGAGGAAACTGCATCTGTGTCTCCATTTTAATGTAATACTGAAGATAATCAAGATACTTGATCTCAGTATATTGAAGAGTTTTATTATTGTCGGAGGTGGACCGAATCTATACTTAATATTTTAATCTATATTTAATCTATACTTAATACAATTAATGTTTGTAATGCTTGTCTCAACAAAAAATAATGTAAGATTTACAGAGCAGACACACAAGGAAGTTCTCCTCAAATATACTGTATGTAATAAAACTTTAAAATAGCAGTTGAATTTCCATATTTCTGTATTTAAGATGAAAAAAAATCAACCCATGGTTCCTATTCATTTTAAAGGAACAGTTCTATAAAATATGCTTATTCACTTCCTTGCAGAGACATCACTGACTGTGCGCTAAATATGAAGCTAGAGTCAGTCGTCAGTTAGTTTAGTTCAGAGCAACCAGCCAGGCTCTGTCTGAAGCTACCAGCATATCTAAAGCTCACTTTAGGCTTTCCTCAGCGTTACTTTTGCTGAGAAAAGCTTAGGACTGAAATGCATGCGTCATTAAAGAAGTGATGTAGACTTATCTGTGAGTGTTGACGACTCCTTTTGTTATTTTTGTGGTGGGCATCCATTACTCTGTAAAGACTGTGGGTTGAGTACGCCAGTTCTGTTGTTTAAGTGTAAAGACAAAACAGCACAATCTGGTCTCCAAGAAATTACCTCCATATACTGTTAATTTGTTTTGCCAATAACATTTTGAAGAGAAGCATTAATTGCTGCCTGGATTATGTTTATTTGCAATGTTTTTTCAGTATGGGGGAACAGGGTAACATGAGCCAATGTTTACATTTGATGATTTTACTGTAAAATAAAAGTGTGTTTGTTTCAAATAACAGTAACTATATATACCTCAGGTTGTTGTGTACCCATGGAAATTAAAACAATTTATCTAATTATTATGGTTTTAGAACAATGACTCATCAAAAAAGTTAGTGCTATGGCATAACTTACACCAAGGTAGGGGTAAAATGAGCATGGGAATGAGGTAAATTGAGCACTCTAGCAGTGAATAGTGCTACCATTAAATACTGACATAAAAATGACACAAAATCAAACACTTTTGAGATAATTTGGAACTTTATTAATGCCATCAATTTAACAAAGGCAAAAACACATATTTTTAAATAAATTATATGTTTGTATCCTGTTGTTCAACATGTTACCTCAACATTTTCCGTAAAGATTATACTGTGATCTTTGTGTGTTAGATACAGAAAGAATGTGTGTGTAAATGTACAGACAGGTGACAAATTAAAGGAAAAACTGGTCCAGGTCTGAATGCTTGACCCCTACAGTGAGGGGATCTGGTGACTCTGTTATGCTTTGGGGGGCATTTTGCTGGCATGGTTTGGGTCCATTTGTCCACTTAGAGGGAAGGATCACTGCTGATCAATACAAAGTTGTTGTGAGTGATCACCTTTATCCTAAGATGAAACATTTCTATCCTGATGGGAGTGGTCTCTTCCAGGATGACAATGCCCCCATCCATAGGGGCACGAGAGGTCACTGAATGGTTTGATGGGTATGAAAATGATGCGAATCATATGCTATGGCCCTCACAGTCACCAGATCTCAACCAATTGAAAACTATGGGAGATTTTGGACTGAGGTGTTAGACAGCGCTCTCCACCACCATCATCAAAACGAGGGAATATCTTTTTGAAGATTGATGTTCATCCCTCCAGAAGAGTTCAGAGATTTGTAGAATCAATGCTAAGGTGTATTGAAGCTGTTCTGGCAGCACATGGTGGCCCAACACCTTACTAAGACACTTTATGTTGGCTTTTCTTTTCATTTGTCACCCGTCTGTATGTAGAGCATGTTTGTGTGTGGCTTAAACTTAACATTAGTCAACAATTAGGTATTTATTCATCAACATTGTAATACTTGTAACAGTGATCAAACATTAACATGAACATTATCTCTAGTCTCTAGAATATCAGAAAATAATTTGGGGGGTAAATTAAGCTTTGACTCAACTTGCCCCAACATCTCTGGCACGTTTTACCCCACAAAACTGTTTCACACAGTGGCTCAGATCCACAGTTACGCTAAGTTTATGACATTGTTTGGTAGCTTACACTGCCTTAAATTAACATGTAATGATGTCCAAAACGTATCTATTGCAATTAAGATACAAGACTGATAACTTTAGCAACATGATGAATTGAACACTGTTGTTCATGTCTACCTGATGAGAAAAACAATGTTTGTGTGTGCTTTATTGAACACTGCAGCCAAACACAACACATTAGTTCCTCCCTCTGCTCTTGTTCTGGGTGAAGTAGGCTGGTGAGAAACGTAACAGGAAAGCTGTGCGACTCAACCCACAAACTGTGGTCACTGTGGTATTAAAAAATGGAACAGTTTATATTCTGTATGTTTAGTGCAATTTTAAAATGTAATACCTTGTTACTACCTAAATAAAGATATATGTTTTTAATCATATGACCTTAGTAGTTTGGAGAGAATTGACATTTATGGTTAATCAGTAAATGATTTATTGAAGTTCATGGTAACAGGTGTAATGTTTAAGCACATCTGTGGTGATTTCTTACCAACAGCATCAAAATAATCAGTTATTATGCTGAAAATTTTAAAGGTCACATGATCTAAATACCCTTGAGATTTACAGTGACTAGTATGATGAGAATATGTACCTATTAGGCCTATGTTGTGGAAATGTCTTATGCACATAGACCCCTCTTATCAGGATGTGGGTTAACCATCACAGCTCACATAGAGGAAACTGCATCTGTGTCTCCATTTTAATGTAATACTGAAGATAATCGAGATACTTGATCTCAATATATTGAAGAGTTTTTTTATTGTCAGAGGTGGACTGAATCTATATTTAGTATTTATATCTATATTTAATTGATACTTAATACAATAAATATTTGTAATGCTTGTCTCAACAAAAAATAATGTAAGATTTACAGAAGAGACACACAAGAAAGTTCTCCTCAAACATACTGTATGTAATAGTACTTTAAAATAGCAGTTGAATTTCCTTATTTCTGTATTTAAGATGAAAAAATCAACCCATGTTTTCTATTCATTTTAAAGGAACAGTTCTTCAAAATATGCTTATTCACTTCCTTGCAGAGACATCACTGACTGTGCACTAAATATGAAGCTAGAGTCAGTCGTCAGTTAGTTTAGTTCAGAGCAGCTAGCCAGGCTCTGTCTGAAGCTACCAGCACATCTAAAGCTCACTTTAGGCTTTCCTCAGCGTTACTTTTGCTGAGAAAAGCTTAGGACTGTAACGCGTGCATCATTAAAGAAGTAATATAGACTTTTCTGTGAGTGTTGACGACTCCTTTTGTTATTTTTGTGGTGGGCATCCATTACTCTGTAAAGACTGTGAGTTGAGTACGCCAGTTCTGTTGTTTAAGTGTAAAGACAAAACAGCACAATCTGGTCTCCAAAAAATTACCTCCATATACTATTAATTTGTTTTGCCAATAATATTTTGAAGAGAAGCATTAATTGCTGCCTGGATTATGTTTCTTTGCAATGCTTTTTCAGTAGCCTAAGTGGATTTTGTATCACACAAGTGGATATTGTGGGGGAAAAAATTGAAATGTTCTCAATGAACACGTTCAGTGTCGACATTCTGCTACTTGGCAAATGTGTCAAAACTTCAAATTCTGGTTTTACAAGTTGTCGTGTTATGTGCTGTTATGTATTTCTTGGTCGTGTGCAGTGACTTTCTGGAGTCTTGTTGGAGGTGCTGGTAGGTGGATTTCTTTTACCTTTGGACAGAGCCAGGCTAGCTGTTTCCCTCTGTTTCCAGGTTTTGTACTTAGATAAGCGATAACTTCATATTTAGCATATAGACATGAAAGTGGCAAAATTCATGGCAAGAAAGTAAATAAGTGTATATCTTAAAATGTTGAACAATTTCTTAAAAAAGAGCCATCACAAGAATTTAACCAGCTATCATCAATTACAGTTTATTGAAAATTTGAATTGAATTGAATTATTAAATAAAATAATGCTTCAAAGTTCCAGATACTAGCTTCGTAGACCCTTGTTGTCATAATGATAAAACATTCAGTTATCATGTTATGGGAATAGTTAATTAGTGAACTTTAGAAGTACTGGTACACAAATTTTGTTACCTTTGGACAGAACCAGACTAGCTGTTTCCCCCTACTTTCAGTCTTTGTTCTAAGCTAAGCTAACCAGCTGCTTGCTCCAACTACAGATTTATCCTACAGACATGAGCATGTTATCAATCTTCTCATCTAACTCTCACCAAGAAAGCAAGCATATTTCCCAAAATGTCAAACTATTCATATAAAGATTCATAAGATTGATATGGATCCTTTGGGAAATTTATGCCATCTCATGAAAATAGATTGTCCCTTGTCTACTGTTCTCTTGCAAGATCCACATCCTCTTTTTTCTTCCAGAAGGCATCCAAAGAAAAGTAGTACAACAGCGGATCCAGACAGCAGTTCACAGAAGCAAGACATACCAAAGGCGTAATCTCATGTCTCTTAATTGTAAGCACACCAACCGACACAGGCAAGAAACATATGGTGAACATCACCAAGTTCATGGCAAAAATCAGCATGACATTCACCTTGTTGTTGACCTTTGCAGAGTCATTGAGACGTCTGTGTAGAGTGCAAGACACCAAAGCAGTGGACACAAGGTTGACTGTCAGCAGGGTGACCACTAGCACAATCTGAAAGTATGACAGTGCTAATCGAAGCTGCTCCTGCTGCTGCTGCTGCTGCTGCTGATGCTGTCCACGAAATTCAAAACAGGTAGATTCACTGGAGTTGTTCAAGTTTCCTGCAAGGACCATTCCCTCTGGTATGTTCACCACGAGCACAAACAGCCAAACAAGAGCAACAGATTTCCAGGCGTTGGAAGCAGTTCGCAGATGGCGTGACCTCAGAGGATAAACCACAGCCAGCAGCCGATCCACACTGATGAAGGTGATGAAGATGGCGCTCAAGCGGATGTTGTTGCGAAAGAGCATCGTGATACAGTTGCATGCCTTTGAGCTCAGAGGCCAGGTTCCTGTGGCATATAAGTAGACCCTCATGGGCAAGGAGATGACCAGCAGCAGGTCTGAGATCGCCAGGTTGACCATGAAGATGGCATTGGAGGATTTGAGGCTGTGGCGGCGAAGCAGAATCCACAGTGACACAGCATTGAGAGGCAAACCCAGCACCATAACAAATCCAAACACCACAGCATAAGCCAGATTTGGCTCAGGTCTATAATCCACACTGTTGTTCATGTCTACCTGATGAGAAAAACAATGTTTGTGTGTGCTTTATTGAACACTGCAGCCAAACACAACACATTAGTTCCTCCCTCTGCTCTTGTTCTGGTTGAAGTGAGGCTGGTGAGAAACGTAACAGGAAAGCTGTGCGACTCAATTTAGAAACTGTGATCACTGTGGTCTTAAAAAATGGAACAGTTTATATTCTGTATGTTTAGTGCAATTTTAAAATGTAATACCTTGTTACTACCTAAATAAAGATATATATTTTTAATCATATGACCTTAGTAGTTTGGAGAGAATTGACATTTATGGTTAATCAGTAAATGATTTATTGAAGTTCATGGTAACAGGTGTAATGTTTAAGCACATCTGTGACGATTTCTTACCAACAGCATCAAAATAATCAGTTATTATGCTGAAAATTTTAAAGGTCACACGATCTAAATGTGTACATTTGAAAATACCCCTGAGATTTATAGTGACTAGTATGATGAGAATATGTATCTATTTGGCCTATGTTGAGGAAATGTCTTATGCACATAGACCCCTCTTATCAGGATGTGGGTTAACCATCACAGCTCACATAGAGGAAACTGCATCTGTGTCTCCATTTTAATGTAATACTGAAGATAATCAAGATACTTGATCTCAATATATTGAAGAGTTTTTTTCTTGTCGGAGGTGGACCGAATCTATATTTAGTATTTATATCTATATTTAATTTATACTTAATACAATTAATGTTTGTAATGCTTGTCTCAACAAAAAATAATGTAAGATTTACAGAAGAGACACACAAGAAAGTTCTCCTCAAACATACTGTATGTAATAAAACTTTAAAATAGCAGTTGAATTTCCTTATTTCTGTATTTAAGATGAAAAAAATTAACCCATGGTTCCTATTCATTTTAAAGAAATAGGTCTACAAAATATGTTTATTCACTTTCTTGCAGAGACATCACTGACTGTGCGCTAAATATGAAGCTAAAGTCAGTCGTCAGTTAGTTTAGTTCAGAGCAGCTAGCCAGGCTCTGTCTGAAGCTACCAGCACATCTAAAGCTCACTTCAGGCTTTCCTCAGCGTTACTTTTGCTGAGAAAAGCTTAGGGCTGAAACGCATGCGTCATTAAAGAAGTGATGTAGACTTATCTGTGAGTGTTGACGACTCCTTTTGTTATTTTTGTGGTGGGCATCCATTACTCTGTAAAGACTGTGGGTTGAGTACGCCAGTTCTGTTGTTTAAGTGTAAAGACAAAACAGCACAATCTTGTCTCCAAGAAATTACCTCCATATACTATTAATTTGTTTTGCCAATAATATTTTGAGGGGAAGCATTAATTGCTGCCTGGATTATGTTTATTTGCAATGTTTTTTCAGTATGGGGGAACAGGGTAACATGAGCCAATGTTTACATTTGATGATTTTACTGTAAAATAAAAGTGTGTTTGTTTCAAATAACAGTAACTATATATACCTCAGGTTGTTGTGTACCCATGGAAATTAAAACAATTTATCTAATTATTATGGTTTTAGAACAATGACTCATCAAAAAAAGTTAGTCCCATGGCACAACTTACACCAAGGTAGGGGTAAAATGAGCATGGGAATGAGGTAAATTGAGCACTCTAGCAGTGAATAGTGCTACCATTAAATACTGATATAAAAATGACACAAAATCAAACACTTTTGAGATAATTTTGAACTTTATGAATGAGTACGGAAATTATGTGAATCATATGCTATGGCCCTCACAGTTACCAGATCTCAACCCAATTGAACTGTTTCACACAGTGGCTCAGATCCACAATTACGCTAAGTTTATGACATTGTTTGGTAGCTTACACTGCCTTAAATTAACATGTAACGATGTCCAAAACTTATCTATTGTAATTAAGATACAAGACTGATAACTTAAGCAACATGATGAATTCACTTGGCATGAAAAAAAACTTTTTTTTTGCTCTGATTTGCTGACGACTCTCTCCGTGTGCTTGAGTCCAAGATGGATTGAGTAATGTGAACTATACTTTCTTAATTTGTTGTCACATGATTACTTTTGTTTATGGTTACCTAGATAAATGGGGTGGCTCATTTTACCCCGTTCTCCCTTAAGTGGATTTTGTATCACACAAGTGGATATTGTAGTCAAAAAAATTAATATGTTGTCAATGAACATGTTAAGTGTCGACATTCTGCGACTTGGTAAATGTGTCAAAACTTCAAATTGTGGTTTTATAAGTTGTCGTGTTATGTGCTGTTATGTATTTCTTGGTCATGTGCAGTGACTTTCTGGAGTCTTGTTGGAGGTGCTGGTAGGTGGATTTCTTTTACCTTTGGACAGAGCCAGGCTAGCTGTTTCTCCCTGTTTCCAGGGTTTGTACTTAGATAAGCGGTAACTTCATATTTAGCATATAGACATGAAAGTGGCAAAATTCTTAGCAAGAAAGTAAATAAGTGTATATCTCAAAATGTTGGACAATTTCTTAAAAAAGAGCCATCACAAGAATTTAATCCGCTACCTTCAATTACAGTTTATTGAAAAAAAGGAATAAAATAATGCTTCAAAGTTCTAGGCACAAGTTATCATGTTATGGGAATAGTTAATTAGCGAGCTTTAGAAGTACTGGTACACAAATTTTGTTACCTTTGGACAGAACCACACTAGCTGTTTCCCCCTACTTTCAGTCTTTGTTCTAAGCTAAGCTAACCAGCTGCTTGCTCCAACTACAGATTTATCCTACAGACATGAGCATGTTATCAATCTTCTCATCTAACTCTCACTAAGAAAGCAAGCATATTTCCCAAAATGTCAAACTATTCATATAAAGATTCATAAGATTGATATGGATCCTTTGGGAAATTTATGCCATCTCATGAAAATAGATTGTCCCTTGTCTACTGTTCTCTTGCAAGATCCACATCCTCTTTTTTCTTCCAGAAGGCATCCAAAGAAAAGTAGTACAACAGTGGATCCAGACAGCAGTTCACAGAAGCAAGACATACCAAAGGCGTAATCTCATGTCTCTTAATTGTAAGCACACCAACCGACACAGGTAAGAAACATATGGTGAACATCACCAAGTTCATGGCAAAAATCAGCATGACATTCACCTTGTTGTTGACCTTTGCAGAGTCATTGAGACGTCTGTGTAGACTGCAAGACACCAAAGCAGTGGACACAAGATTGACTGTCAGCAGGGTGACCACTAGCACAAGATGAAGATAAGACATTGCTGATTGAGGCCACTGCTGCTCATTAAATTCAAAACAGGTAGATTCATTGACACTTTTTAAGTTTTTTGCAAGCTCCAGTCCCTCTGGTATGTTCACCACGAGCACAAACAGCCAAACAAGAGCAACAGATTTCCAGGCGTTGGAAGCAGTTCGCCGATGGCGTGACCTCAGAGGATAAACCACAGCCAGCAGCCGATCCACGCTGATGAAGGTGATGAAGATGGAGCTCGAGCGGATGTTGTTGAGAAAGAACATTGTGATATATATGCATGCCTTTGAGCTCAGAGGCCAGGTTCCTGTGGCGTAGTAATAGACCCTCATGGGCAAGGAGATGACCAGCAGCAGGTCTGAGATCGCCAGGTTGACCATGAAGATGGCATTGGAGGATTTGAGGCTGTGGCGGCAAAGCAGAATCCACATTGACACAGCTTTGAGAGGCAAACCCAGCACCATAACAGATCCAAACACCACAGCATAAGCCAGATTTGGCTCAGGTCTATAATCCACACTGTTGTTCATGTCTACCTGATGAGAAAAACAATGTTTGTGTGTGCTTTATTGAACACTGCAGCCAAACACAACACATTAGTTCCTCCCTCTGCCCTTTTTCTGGGTGAAGTAGGCTGTTGAGAAATTCAACAGGAAAGCTGTGTGACTCAACTCAGGAACTGTGATCATAATCATGATTATGATGATAAGTTGTATGGTGAGAAAATGTACCTGTTAGGCCTATGTTGAGGAAATGTCTTACGGACATAGACCCCTCTTATCAGGATGTGGATTAACCATCACAGCTCACATAGAGGAAACTGCAACTCTGTCTCCATTTTAATGTAATACTGAAGATAATCAAGATACTTGATCTCAGTATATTGGATATATTGAAGATTTTTTTTCTTGTTGGAGGTGGAGATTTAAGATTGATGTTCATCCCTCCAGAAGAGTCATTTTTTGCTCTGTTTTGTTGACGACTCTCTCCATGTGCTTGAGTCCAAGATGGATTGAGTAATGTGAAATATACTTTCTTAATTTGTTGTCACATGATTACTTTTGTTTCTGATGACCTAGATAAATGGGGTGGCTCATTTTACCCTGTTCTCCCCTAAGTGGATTTTGTATCAAACAAGTGGATATTGTAGTCAAAAAAATTAATATGTTGTCAATGAACATGTTAAGTATCGACATTCTGCGACTTGGTAAATGTGTCAAAACTTCAAATTGTGGTTTTACAAGTTGTCGTGTTATGTGCTGTTATGTATTTCTTGGTCGTGTGCAGTGACTTTCTGGAGTCTTGTTGGAGGTGCTGGTAGGTGGATTTCTTTTACCTTTGGACAGAGCCAGGCTAGCTGTTTCCCTCTGTTTCCAGGGTTTGTACTTAGATAAGCGGTAACTTCATATTTAGCATATAGACATGAAAGTGGCAAAATTCTTGGCAAGAAAGTAAATAAGTGTATATCTTAAATGTTGAACAATTTCTTAAAAAAAAGAGCCATCACAAGAATTAACCTGCTATCTTCAATTACACTTTATTGAAAAAAAGGAATAAAATAATGCTTCAAAGTTCTAGGCACAAGTTATCATGTTATGGGAATAGTTAATTAGCGAGCTTTAGAAGTACTGGTACACAAATTTTGTTACCTTTGGACAGAACCACACTAGCTGTTTCCCCCTATTTTCAGTCTTTGTTCTAAACTAAGCTAACCAGCTGCTTGCTCCAACTACAGATTTATCCTACAGACATGAGCATGTTATCAATCTTCTCATCTAACTCCCACCATGAAAGCAAGCATATTTCCCAAAATGTCAAACTATTCATATAAAGATTCATAAGATTGATATGGATCCATTGGGAAATTTATGCCATCTCATGAAAATAGATTGTCCCTTGTCTACTGTTCTCTTGCAAGATCCACATCCTCTTTTTTCTTCCAGAAGGCATCCAAAGAAAAGTAGTACAACAGTGGATCCAGACAGCAGTTCACAGAAGCAAGACATACCAAAGGCGTAATCTCATGTCTCTTAATTGTAAGCACACCAACCGACACAGGTAAGAAACATATGGTGAACATCACCAAGTTCATGGCAAAAATCAGCATGACATTCACCTTGTTGTTGACCTTTGCAGAGTCATTGAGACGTCTGTGTAGACTGCAAGACACCAAAGCAGTGGACACAAGATTGACTGTCAGCAGGGTGACCACTAGCACAAGATGAAGATAAGACATTGCTGATTGAGGCCACTGCTGCTCATTAAATTCAAAACAGATAGATTCATTGACACTTTTTAAGTTTTTTGCAAGCTCCAGTCCCTCTGGTATGTTCACCACGAGCACAAACAGCCAAACAAGAGCAACAGATTTCCAGGCGTTGGAAGCAGTTCGCCGATGGCGTGACCTCAGAGGATAAACCACAGCCAGCAGCCGATCCACGCTGATGAAGGTGATGAAGATGGAGCTCGAGCGGATGTTGTTGAGAAAGAACATTGTGATATATATGCATGCCTTTGAGCTCAGAGGCCAGGTTCCTGTGGCGTAGTAATAGACCCTCATGGGCAAGGAGATGACCAGCAGCAGGTCTGAGATCGCCAGGTTGACCATGAAGATGGCATTGGAGGATTTGAGGCTGTGGCGGCAAAGCAGAATCCACATTGACACAGCTTTGAGAGGCAAACCCAGCACCATAACAGATCCAAACACCACAGCATAAGCCAGATTTGGCTCAGGTCTATAATCCACACTGTTGTTCATGTCTACCTGATGAGAAAAACAATGTTTGTGTGTGCTTTATTGAACACTGCAGCCAAACACAACACATTAGTTCCTCCCTCTGCCCTTTTTCTGGGTGAAGTAGGCTGTTGAGAAATTCAACAGGAAAGCTGTGTGACTCAACTCAGGAACTGTGATCATAATCATGATTATGATGATAAGTTGTATGGTGAGAAAATGTACCTGTTAGGCCTATGTTGAGGAAATGTCTTACGGACATAGACCCCTCTTATCAGGATGTGGATTAACCATCACAGCTCACATAGAGGAAACTGCAACTCTGTCTCCATTTTAATGTAATACTGAAGATAATCAAGATACTTGATCTCAGTATATTGGATATATTGAAGATTTTTTTTCTTGTTGGAGGTGGAGATTTAAGATTGATGTTCATCCCTCCAGAAGAGTCATTTTTTGCTCTGTTTTGTTGACGACTCTCTCCATGTGCTTGAGTCCAAGATGGATTGAGTAATGTGAAATATACTTTCTTAATTTGTTGTCACATGATTACTTTTGTTTCTGATGACCTAGATAAATGGGGTGGCTCATTTTACCCTGTTCTCCCCTAAGTGGATTTTGTATCAAACAAGTGGATATTGTAGTCAAAAAAATTAATATGTTGTCAATGAACATGTTAAGTATCGACATTCTGCGACTTGGTAAATGTGTCAAAACTTCAAATTGTGGTTTTACAAGTTGTCGTGTTATGTGCTGTTATGTATTTCTTGGTCGTGTGCAGTGACTTTCTGGAGTCTTGTTGGAGGTGCTGGTAGGTGGATTTCTTTTACCTTTGGACAGAGCCAGGCTAGCTGTTTCCCTCTGTTTCCAGGGTTTGTACTTAGATAAGCGGTAACTTCATATTTAGCATATAGACATGAAAGTGGCAAAATTCTTGGCAAGAAAGTAAATAAGTGTATATCTTAAATGTTGAACAATTTCTTAAAAAAAAGAGCCATCACAAGAATTAACCTGCTATCTTCAATTACACTTTATTGAAAAAAAGGAATAAAATAATGCTTCAAAGTTCTAGGCACAAGTTATCATGTTATGGGAATAGTTAATTAGCGAGCTTTAGAAGTACTGGTACACAAATTTTGTTACCTTTGGACAGAACCACACTAGCTGTTTCCCCCTATTTTCAGTCTTTGTTCTAAACTAAGCTAACCAGCTGCTTGCTCCAACTACAGATTTATCCTACAGACATGAGCATGTTATCAATCTTCTCATCTAACTCCCACCATGAAAGCAAGCATATTTCCCAAAATGTCAAACTATTCATATAAAGATTCATAAGATTGATATGGATCCATTGGGAAATTAATGCCATCTCATGAAAATAGATTGTCCCTTGTCTACTGTTCTCTTGCAAGATCCACATCCTCTTTTTTCTTCCAGAAGGCATCCAAAGAAAAGTAGTACAACAGTGGATCCAGACAGCAGTTCACAGAAGCAAGACATACCAAAGGCGTAATCTCATGTGTCTCAAGTATAAGTAAACCAACCGATACAGGCAAGAAACATATGGTGAACATCACCAAGTTCATGGCAAAAATCAGCATGACATTCACCTTGTTGTTGACCTTTGCAGAGTCATTGAGACGTCTGTGTAGAGTGCAAGACACCAAAGCAGTGGACACAAGGTTGACTGTCAGCAGGCTGACCAGTAGCACAAGATGAAGATAAGCCTGTGCTGATTGCATCCTATGAATTTTAAAACAGATAGATTCATTGACACGTTTCAAGTTTCCTGCAAGGACCAATCCTTCTGGTATGTTCACCACGAGCACAAACAGCCAAACAAGAGCAACAGATTTCCAGGCGTTGGAAGCAGTTCGCAGATGGCGTGACCTCAGAGGATAAACCACAGCCAGCAGCCGATCCACGCTGATGAGGGTGATGAAGATGGAGCTCGAGCGGATGTTGTTGCGAAAGAGCATTGTGATATATATGCATGCCTTTGAGCTCAGAGGCCAGGTTCCTGTGGTGTAAAAGTAGACCCTCATGGGCAAGGAGATGACTAGCAGCAGGTCTGAGATCGCCAGGTTGACCATGAAGATGGCATTGGAGGATTTGAGGCTGTGGCGGCGAAGCAGAATCCACAGTGACACAGCATTGAGAGGCAAACCCAGCACCATAACAGATCCAAACACCACAGCATAAGCCTGATTTGGCTCAGGTCTATAATCCACACTGTTGTTCATGTCTACCTGATGAGAAAAACAATGTTTGTGTGTGCTTTATTGAACACTGCAGCCAAACACGACACATTAGTTCCTCCCTCTGCTCTTTATCTGGGTGAAGTAGGCTGGTGAGAAATGTAACAAGAAAGCTGTGTGACTCAACTCAGGAACTGTGATCATAATCATGATTATGATGATAAGTTGTATGGTGAGAAAATGTACCTGTTAGGCCTATGTTGAGGAAATGTCTTACGGACATAGACCCCTCTTATCAGGATGTGGATTAGCCATCACAGCTCACATAGAGGAAACAGCATATGTGCCTCCATTTTAATGTAATACTGATGATAATCAAGATACTTGATCTCAGTATATTGTATATATTGTTTCTATTCATTATAAAGGAACAGTTCTACAAAATATGCTTATTCACTTGTCTCTTGCAGAGACATCACTGACTGTGCGCTAATTATGAAGCTAGAGTCAGTGGTCAGTTAGCGTCACTTTTGCTGAGGAATGCTTAGGGCTGAAATGTGTCCGTTTTTTAGCTGCTGTGCATCATTAAAGAAGTGATGTAGACTTATATGTGAGTGCTGACGACTCCTTTTGTTATTTTTGTGGTGGGCATCCATTTCTCTGTAAAGACTGTGGGTTGAGTACGCCAGTTCTGTTGTTTAAGTGTAAAGACAAAACAGCACAATCTTGTCTCCAAGAAATTACCTCCATATACTATTAATTTGTTTTGCCAATAACATGTTGAAGGGAAGCATTAATTGCTACCTGGATTATGTTTATTTGCAATGTTTTTTCAGTATATGAGTTTGTCACCAGATACTGCTGCTTGCATCCTGAGCCCTGTGTGTGGTTAGGTTTAGGCACTAACGTTTGAGGTAAAGTTTTTGGTTTCAGTTAAATGTTTATATGGTAAACATGTCACATCCTGTGCTTCAGGTCACGCTTGAATAATTCAATATTTAACCACAACCACAATCTTTCCCTAACCTTTACCAAGCTCTTTGAGTGCTTAAACATGACCATAAAAAGTTCAATAATGCTGTAGGAATACATAGATTAACAATGTTTTATCATTATGTTGATCAAAAAAAATCAATCCAATAGTATTATGTTGTTTTAAAACAGTTGTAGTTGTTGTAAAACTATCAAACTATGCCTTCAGATAAGATCAAGATAACTTGTTGATTCCTGCTGGGGAAATTTGATGTTATAGCAAGAGATGTTTATTATTCAGTGTTGATATATAACATAAGTGAGATATGAAAAAGAGTTTACCATAATCCTATTTTTCTGCTCTAACAATTGATTGTCTCAAAATATTATAGGAAAATAAGACCTTTATTACATTTTAAGCATTTAGTCAATACTATTACACAGTAAGTGTTGCTGTGTGTGTGTGTGTGTGTGTGTGTGTGTGTGTGTGTGTGTGTGTTGCATGACAGTCCTTCTCACTGCTTATACACACTGATGCAGCACAGGAGGAAGAAAAGACAAAATCTGCTCCTGTAACTTAACCACACCAAAAAAGCCATTACAAGGCAGAGATCTCATTACATCACCAAGCTGACGCTCTTTTCTGCTGAGCAGTGTATATATGGTAGACACACACACACACACACACACACACACTGTTCTCATGATGTGCCAAACGCAAAGCATAATAATGCACAGGTCATTTTTCAGGGATCACCTCATTATGCAGCCTCTTCCAGGCAGTATATAGAGAACAGAGGAGTGGTGGAGGTCTTGGATATGCATAAATTTGACCTTGAAGTCTTCTTATTTAGTGGTAAAGATGCTTTTGTCACCAACATGCTTTCTCATCTTTCTGGTCGTCTTGAACTTTGTTGACACTGGTGAGTTGATGAATGCTCCGCTGAAAACAATAGTGACTTTTACTTCTTGATTTCTGTTTGGTTTTATCCATTGTCCTGAAATTGATAACTTCAGAGCTTTTTAACAATCAAAATTAAAAGAAAAATGCAGGACTTGCCAAGGTGCTTGGAAACTTGAACTGGTAGCACAAAAAAGCTGAGGTGAAATCCTTTGCTCATCATTTCAGGCAGATTTATTTTTCAATGTTTGCAGTTGTCAAATTTGAACTGGAAGCAAAAACAAAACAGATGCTGGTGGTGACAGCGAATCTCTTGGGAAAATAATGTTGGATGTTGAGTGTTCCTGAAATAGATGATAGATTTCAAAGGTCTAGTTTTCAGTATTTTGTCAGATGACACAAACATCAACCCCTGTGTAAATATAAAAAATATGGTTCAGCTGTTTTTATCTATTTATTGAGCCACATAGGAGTCTTCTTATAGAGCTTCTTAGCTCTGGTATTGCATGGAGGCCAGCAGGTTTGCTGTTAATGGTTCACATCACAGAGGACTCAGCCATATTTCTACGAATATATTTCTATTTTTCAATGGCAGGCCAGGTTCTGAGGAAGATCAAGAAGAGTGTGCGTAATCTCCAGCTGCAGAAAGCCAAGCAGCATCTACTGACGGAGACAGGCAGCAGTCACCAGCCTCTCCAACATGTAAGGGAGGGCAGGATTCACCAGCAGCTGAACCACTTCAACCGACAGGATGTTAGCACCTTCCCTCAGGTAGATGAAATAATGCTTTAAACATTTATGTTTCAATTCTTGGCGTTGACCTATCCAGTGCAAGTGTGTGACGCAGATTATTACATGATAACGGCCTGATGTTTGTGAGATAAAGAGCATTTGTACTCTTGAATTTGAAAAGTTTTGGTTATACTAAAAGTTAAGTTACATCTGAACCCCTCTCTGTGATTTCATAACCTACAAAAGGCAACATTTTATTTAAAGCATTTTAAGGCATCAAGTAACATGCTATTTCTGAGGATCTTTCAATATTTTCCTAATACAGTTAAACTGATAAAAAAAAAAAAACAGCCTATCAGCTTTAAACAAAACCAAAAATGGAGCTGCAGCAAAAATAATTCTCTTGTTCCACTAAACTGTGCTGCTGTAGGTTTGTCCTGTTTGCTCAATTTGATTTCTGGAGTTTGCAATGATCCCAGGTGGAACATTTTCCCTGCAGAAAAGAGCTTAACTGAGAAAAATCCAACAGCAGCTCTTAAGTAGCAGTGAATGTGCTTCATCCAGAGAAATCTAAACTAGTTGAACCTTTTCACCTCCCCAGCTCCAGCAGACACTGACAAGATGACGTTTCCTGACAGCATGTATTGAAATGTTTTACTTCATTTAGCTCTCGCTCCATTAGATGCTGCCAATGTGCAAATTTGTCCATTGCAGTGTTAAATAAAGGATTACTCACACTGAGCCTATGAATGTGCGCTGCTGTTGGTTTGTGTGAATGTGAATAAAACCTTTCATTCTTTTCTTTTTTCTATTTTTCTTCCTCTCATTCTTTCTGTCTGTCTTTCTTCCAGAGGTTCTTTGTGAACGAGGCGTACTGGCAGCGTCCTGATGGTCCAGTGTTTCTCTTCATCGGAGGAGAAGGGCCCATCTTTGAGTTCGATGTTCTGGCAGGTGCAGTAGGATGCAGCACATAAAACACATTTTCAAACAGCAGATTGGTCAAACAGATGAGATACAGAAATCCCTGAATCAGGACTAGAAATCGACCTGGCTGACACACACTCAGGGTTTGGATGCGAAAGTGGAAATAAGATAAGTGAAGCATCATACCGTGTGTTAGTAAGATGACTCTCATCTGCAAGCATATTTTTTCATCTTTCCTGCTGCTTTCCTGCTCTAAACTTTGATCTCTCATAACACATATTCTCTCACACCGTCTGCATCATCCTCACATTCATTTCTTTGTATGTTTCCATCACTTTTCCATCATTTTAAATAAGAATATTGTCAGACCTCTTGGGAAAATATAGAAAATTTCTAGCCTGGTTGTGAGGGAAAATCATATTGTTGTCCATCATCACTCCATCAAACATTTTTGCCTTCTTTAAAAATTGCATTCACTTTTAATCCCCTCATATACTGTAGTCACACTTAAACCTTGCTGCATACTGAATCTTATCTGCTTTAACCATGTTTTCCCAGGTCACCATGTTGACATGGCTGAAGAGCACGGGGCTCTGCTATTGGCTCTAGAGCACCGTTTCTATGGTGACAGCATCAACCCTGATGGCCTCAAAACGGAGAGCCTGGCAGACCTTAGCAGCCAGCAGGCGTTAGTGTTGGCTCTCTACAAGTGTGTGTGTGTGTGTGTGTGTGTGTGTGTTTGTGTGTACATCTATGGTTGTAAATATGTCTTTCAGTCAGATTACTCACTTTCCCTCCCTCATTGCTATTTATATGTGTATGAGAGAGAGAGAATGAGTATATTTGTGTTTGAGTATTTGGTCTTTACACACTTGACATCTTGTGACCGGTCACCGTCATTTAAAATAATGATCAAACACTTGTAACAGAGGTTTCCCAACATACTGTGCATTATAGACAACACCCAACTAATCAGATTCAAGTATATTTAACGGCCTTGCCTCTGCACATTTCATAGTAACGGTGCTATAAGCTACTTTGAAGAAAAAAATCATAAAAAACTGGAACATTTTCTGTCCCAGGATACCAAAATACATTTTCCAGGACAGTCGGTCAAAAACAAGGACATTCAAGGTAAAACCAGGACATGTGTCAACCTTATTAAATACTGTATGTGAATCTGTCTCTGACACTGTCTCTTTCTCCTCAGTCATTCATTTTCTATGTGTATATACTTTACATAAATGTCTGAAAGCTAGTGTTTTTACATGTAATTTCCATTTATGACTCTTTTTTTCTCTATGTCGCCATCTCCGTTTGTCTGTATAACTGTGCATGAATGTATATAAATGAATGAATATTTATTTTATTCGTCATACACCCAAAGGTGCCCAGCCCTCATTGGCTTACAAGGTACCTACAGAGTCAAGAGGGACACAACAAAAAGAAAACAAGCCAATACCTCATAGTGTATACATATGTGTCAAACGCACATATCAAACACACTTGTATGGAATAGAACTTAACAAATTAAACATACAATTCTTTGTACGTTGATGATAAGCATCCAACAAAAACTGAGCTAAGTCAAACACATTATAAGTAAACATGTACTGTAATATACATTCATCTGTGTCAAGAGTTTGTGTTAAAAACATTACACTTTTGTGTTTCTTCCTTCTTGCTCCAGGGTAGCAGACTTGGCTGTATTCCATGACTACATCAGCCAAAGCTTCAATCTGAGCCACAGGAACACCTGGATCAGCTTCGGAGGCTCCTACTCTGGAGCTCTGTCCGCCTGGTTCAGAGGAAAGGTGAAAGCTCCTCACTTAAAATATGTCACCTAACAAACATTAAGTTTTAACAATCATTTTTAAGAGATTATGCGGTTTTAAGAATGAATGAATCTTTGAACATAAAAACAGCACTGATTTATGTCAGACAGTGTGTTTACAGAGATTTTCTATTGGTTCTTTGTCATTTTACAAAAACATATCAAACCCAAATCTTTGTTTTGAAATCCACTGATAACTCAGTGTTGCTAGAGAATTGTGGGACTGCAGTATTTCCTTTTCTGTCATAAAGGCTCTTTTGTTCATACCCTAACAGAGATAAGAAAGGACAAACTGAGGCTCCTTTCTTATCATTTAGTGAATCTACAACCATCCATCATGTCTGCCATTAAGATACTTCCAGGTCCACAAACTAAAAAAATACGTTTAATTTATTGCTAAGACATTATAGGATGTCTGGCTTTGATTCATAGTCCCTGAAGTGATCCTAAGTGTGAAGGTTTAAACATTTTCCAGCAAATGAGACAAACAGTTGATTCAGGACCCTTCTGGGGATGCAGATGACTTATAGTCTACCCTGTTTGTTCAGATTTAAAGGATGAGGCAGGTGTTATTCTATATTTTTCTATTTCAAATCCCATGAAAAGACCACAACCAGCAGCATGTTTGTCTGTCTCAATGTTCCTTTCTGTAGGCTTTTGTTCCTAAATAAGATGAAAATCTTCAGCGTTTGTCGCAAATATATACTTTCATATTTTGAAAAGGCTAAATAATTTCCTAAAACAGCAGAGTATTGTAGTTTGTGACAAATGTTACTCAAACTGGAGTAAATAGTTTATTTGTTAGGGGTTATTTTTGCTGATTTGGTACTCAGGTGAGTATTTTCGGCAGCAGAATGGTATAGGTGGGATCAGCTTAAAATAAACTGGTGCCCATTTTCATGTGCCAGTGCAACAGGGTGGCTTACTGTGAAAAATATAGAATATTACCAGTCTTGTCTTTTAATAATGCACATCTCATGTATGACTGCTTTAAAAAAAAGGGGCCTAAAACCCAGTTTTGTATCGAATCCCCTACTTTGTCAAAGGTACTAAATGCCTTCTCTTTTCTGGATTTGACACACAAGTCACAACACATTTGACCTTATATGAATGTAACTAACTATGTATTAATTCATCTTTAGCTCTTGTCATTCATCTATCTATGTCATTCTTGTATCCTTGTGCAGTTTCCCCATCTGGTGTATGGAGCTGTGGCCTCCTCTGCTCCTGTCAAGGCAAAGTTGGACTTCTCGGCCTACAACAATGTAAACTGGCATAATCCATTATCACAATATCAGCATAATAATAATAATTAAGTCTAAAAATGATCAGAATTAGTCTTATAAACCCAACATATATGATATTTGACTAATCATAAAACCCCTTCTCAAGGTCATTAAAACACCCCTAAATTGCTAGAAATATTACTGATAACATCAGTGGTAGCTATGGCCCTGCATATTATATATACACAATTGTTAATTTACCGTGTTTACACAAGTGCTACATGTTTCCTTTAAATAACCATAATTCTCTCTCACACATCTCTTATTACTTCTGTTTCAGATCGTGGGTTTGAGTCTGATGAATGAGGCGGTTGGTGGCTCAGTAAAGGTGTGAAGGCAGCCACTTGTCTGTGAATTATCTGAAAGACATGATGTCTGTCACATTTTAAATTCACCCTCATCCTCTTCCTGCAGTGTCTGGCTGCCGTGCGGAAAGCCTTTGCTGCTGTAGAAGCAGCGCTGATGGGCGGTAATACCAGCCAGGTGGCCGAGGACTTTGGCTGCTGTCAGATCGCCAAGGATCCTGATGATCAGGTGACGGCTTTGGTTTTTATGTTTTAGAGGAGAGGTGGATATTAGGCTTGAGCATCATCTGTAGCATCTCTTTATAGGGCAGATCTTCCCTATTTTACATTATTTTATTTTTGGAGGTTTTTAGATATAATTTTTGAGTGGACAATAACTCTTATACACTTTCACTCAAGATTGAGCTCATGCAAAGCTTGGCTGACATCTTCATGGGAACGGTGCAGTACAACGAGGAAGGTGTGCTCATGTCTATTCATGAGGTCTGTGATGTTATGACCAATAGGAGTGAGGCATATGAGGAAGAGATGGAGGCTTACAACCGCCTTGTTAAACTCGCACAGGTATGGTAGACACACTTCCTCAGACAGTTTTCCATTTCTGGTGCACATGATGCACAGTTTACATCCACCAGATGTCGCTGTTGAGCTATATATATATATTCCTCATAGAGTGAGAGACAGACTTCTGGACGCCCTGGATGTTAAATTGAAAAGGTGCAAGTCAAGGAAGTGTTTTCTATGTTTTGTGCATGTGTGTGTGTGTGTGTGTGTGTGTGTGTGTGTGTGTGTGTGTGTGTGTGTGTGTGTGTGTGTGTGTGTGTGTCTGTTTGTGTGTGTGTGTGTGTGTGCTCTCCAGATCTACCTTTCCACCAGTGAGGAACCCTGTCTGGATGTGTCTTATGAGAAGACAGTGAAGCATCTGATGGACACGTCACTTCAATCAGGCAGGAAAACAGAGAGACAGTGGATGTACCAGACCTGCACCGAGTTTGGCTTCTGTAGGACACACACACACACACACACACACGCACACATATACAAACAGAGATACACACACAGTCAGCTATCATTATTATCATATCCTGAACCTCTTCCATGTGTGTGTGCGTGTGTGCATAGACCAGACTTGTGAGGATGCCACCTGTCCATTCTCTGGGATGGTGACGCTGCAGAGAGAAACTAGGCTCTGTCCTGTGCTGTTTGGCATTTCCCAGCATTCCCTGCCTAGACGCATCGCCTTCACAAACACTTGCTATGGAGGAGACAACCCACACACACACAGGGTGCTCTACGTCAATGGTGAGACTAGGTTTCACCATCCGAGAATTGTTACTTTTTGGCAAATGACTGAACCTAAGGAATAAAGTTAAGTAAAATGGGTATATATGTTAAAATGTATGGTAGGTGTCCAAGTCATCTAAGTTAAAGAGTGCCTCTTGTTCCCTGATGGTAACAAGATATCCCTGATAGGATAATAGTAGTGCAGGATTTTATTGACTCACTGAAAAATCTCTGTCATTGTTGCCACAGGTGGAATAGACCCCTGGCAGGAGCTGTCAGTTGTCCAGGAGAGGACTGAGGAAGCAGAGGAGGCCCAGACTGTCTTCATTAAGGACACTGCTCATTGTGCTGACATGACCAGTAGAAGAATTACAGACCGCGTCTCACTCAAGAAGGCCAAACAGGTATGTATGCTTCAATGACATGTCATTATGTACTGCATAACAAAGATGTAGATCATAAAGTCCAAAAGGTTTGTCCAAAATCCCTAAGCACCAAGTCCACTTGCTGCATAGGTACATACAGTAACAATACAAATACTGTAACATTTCTTTTTGTTGTTGCAACATAAAAGAAAATTGAAGTATATATATTTAGTGATCTTTAACGCATTGTTTTCCCATTTTTTCACCTCTCAGGAGATTGAGAAGCATGTGGCCAGCTGGCTGAAGACGGCTGCCGAGGAGAAGATGGAGAAAAGAACAGTGTGATCAGGTGATTACCTGATGAGCTCTTATCACTCCTCACTAAAACTGATAAGACTCCATTTCCTCCCTAAGCTCCTCCTGTTTACCACCCCTCACTATCTGTGTTCGACCATCTCATACCACGGCACACTCAACCTGTGAATGTCTTGTATCATTTTTTAGGATATCTTGTTATATATGATTGACGTTTTTGCATTTACCAATATTCTGGGAAAGCTGAAAGAGTTTCCTATGTGCTGCTATTTCTTTGCTATCTGCTTTTCTTTTTTTTTTTTGACCTCCTTAGATTGGAAGTTTGCAGGGATTTTTAGGGTTTACACCTTTCGAGTTTAACAGATTTGTTAGTGTGCTTCACCCTATGATCTGATGGCTGCTTTTGTGTGCCACCATTAAAATATAATCTTATGGTTTGGCTGTGGTTTTTATAATGTTCATCAGTCATCATGACCTCTTTGTACCACTAGGGTGTGATATTGCTGCATATATGCCAAACAGGTCTCTTGCGCTTCATATCAAAGTACAAAGATGTACTGTATATCTGAGCAAACTCCATCTGCTGAGGCCACCAGATATGGCTGAAAGGTCCTGAAAATCTCTAGTAAGTGGACCTTGTGCTAAGAATTTTATTCAAGCTACTATGTCCAAGGTCAATAATGAACTTTCAAGCAACTAAGTGTTTATTAATGTATTTGGTAACAACTAGAAGTCCTCCTGTGAGCACCTATAAGTGGAGGCTAGCAGATAATGAATGATGATATAGTAAAACACAATTGTAATGATACAAAAATGTCTTCATAGGAGATATTAGAACTGCTGACAAATACTGTACATTGACAAATACTTGTCCTTATAAATGTCCTTTTATCTGCTTACATTATAGTGTGTTATAAACCATTTATTAAATACTTGTATACTGCTTATAAATGCTAAATAGGCATATTTAAAGCAAAGTCTAGAATAGTTTACCATACTGTATATACATTATTTACATAACGTATACTGGTAATAGCTTTGGATTTTGATGAAAGGCAGCAAGTTCCTTTGATCAGGTAAAGAAACATTTATTGCAGATATATTTCTATCAATTGGTGATTTATTTGGGGAAATTGAATATGTCATCTGTGGATGTGAGATAGTTATGTTGTTGTGAAATCATGAAGAGTTACCGAGAGAAAGGAAAGGTGAAGAAGCACCAGTTGTCCTAAAGCCATCTGTTTCCATATGTGTGTGTGTGTGTGTGTGTGTGTGTGTGTGTGTGTGTGTGTGTGACAGAGAGAGAGAGAGAGAGAGAGAGAGAGAGAGAGAGAGAGAGAGAGAGAGACCCTCTCAGTAGGGGGGTCAGAAGTGGGAGGTCATGACCCCGCTAACCCCGTGGGAGTGGAGATCATCAATCAACTAGAGGCTGGACAGAGCAGCAGGAGGGGACACACATGCGCACACACACACATTTACACACACACACACACACACACACACACATACACCTAGATACTCCTAGATACTGTAATACATACACTCTCACACATACCAGGAAAATGAATATTTTCTACTAAAATACATTAAAAGCTCATTTGAATGAAAGTAATGATGAATACAATAGAATAAAAAATGAATTTCATGTTTCCGGCCACACATAAACACACACATACAAACATATACTCAAATACATGCATAATGGCCTCTCATATATTTGCCATGTGTGTTTTTTGTTTGATAATATACACTCCAGGAATACTTTCTTATTCATTGAAAAGTCAGAGTGGGACAGATGGAAAGAAAGTAAATCTGAAGCACTTTTTCACTGCAGTACTTCCAGTTTATCCTGTTTCTAGCATCTCCCATCTTTTTTCGCTATTGCAAACAAGCACACCTACACTAACATGCGTACACACACTCCAAGAGCCACTATCAGGGTTATCAGCCAGCACTTGCAGAGCGACAGGGCATGCTTTTTCTCTCTTCACCATTCCCCCTCCTCCTTCTCCTCCTCCTCCAGCCTGTCCTGTTGATCAATGAGGAAGTTCTTGGGCCTCAACTATTAATCAGAGCCTATCGGCTATCTGTCTACTGAGCCAACCAATCACGGCCCTCAGACAGCTGGGCCATGAAAAATGTGGCCTGGTGGACGGGGAGGTTGGAGTGGAGGGGTGGCGGGGTCGTGGAGGAGAGGAGGGAGGTGAACGAGCACTCTATCAGATCCGAGTCAGGTCACGGCTGCACAACTGCACTTTATGCACTTTACAGTTGATTCTTAGCATCGTGATGACCACCACGCACACACACTCATGTTTCAATCACTTCAGAGGACATTACATTGACATACATTAATTTCTTGGAGACTTACTAACCTTAACCATAACCACTATGATCTCTACAACCCTAACTCTTATCCTAACCTACCATAATCCTAAACTTACCTTAACTTTAAACCAAATCTTCACCCTTAAATTAATGATTTACGTTGAGGCAACTTGCTTTTTGTCTCCATAAGGGAAGCGAGTCCCCACAACATGACTATGTAAACAGATTTACTTCCCCAAACATGAGGAATACCTGGACCACACACACGACTGAGTGCACAAGTGCATGAATGAATAAAGGAAGAAGACTCAATGAACACATTTTCTTCAAATCAAATTAAAGCTTTTTGCACAAATGTAGCAGCCTTTGCATCACCTCTGCACCTTCAGAATAAACCAGCTTCACCCTCCACTGTTAGAAACTGTCCTGCTTTCATTCGCTGGTGGTCAGAGAGACAGAAAGACACAAAAAGTTTAATGAACACAGTGTTTTTTATGGAGTCTTTGCAGCAGAAAGCATGACACCCCAGTGAAGACTGTTGATCTGTTGTCCAATAACGAGGCCCGTCCTCACGCCTCAAAGCTTCATCAACGCACTGCCATCTCTCTTCTGCATAATCACCATGCTCACACTCATCCATTCACATCTTATTGCCATGATTAGATTACATCTAATGCTATTACACCACTGCCCATCGCTCTCTCTCTCCTCCTCACTCCCACTCTCTCCCTGATCATGGATTTCTTGCAGATCTTATTAGTGTGTGATGCGGACCAGGTCTCCCACTTTGGATTTATGAACCCTCAGACTTCTCTCCTTTAATCTCTCTCCTCCTCCTCCTTTGCTCCCTTCCTGCATCTGTCCATCTATCATTCCCAGGGCTGGGCGGAAGAGTATTAATCCCTCCATCCCATCTCTCACTCCTCTGGACAGATGAGGAGGTGGAGAAGGAAGATGGGGATGGGAGAAAAAGGAGGAGGAGGAGGAGGAGGAGGAGGAGGGGTAGAGGGAAGGGGACATCAGATTACTTTTCATAATATTTCTGCAGCATTGTGGAAAAAATGGAGTGGCATTACAGGTAATGTATGCAGATTTACTCAATCATAGGTCACTGACGCCAGTGTCTTTGATGCCTTCAACAGGTATGAGGATGAGCTGAAGATGCTGCAGAGGTGCGTGTGCGTGGGTGGAGGGCAATAACTGCAGATGAGATGATAAACAACTTAGTGTAGGAGTGTGTGTGTGTTTATGTGCGTGTGTGTTTGCGGGTTGTTTGCATATTTATGGAGCAAGTGGTTGTGTGTATATTTGTAAAAGTGTTTATAATGGAGCTTGTGCAAAAATTTGTCCCCATGGAAATCGTGCATTTCTGCAAGAGGGCAACTCCATCTTATGTACCTGTTGATGCCTGTCACACACACACACACACACACACACACACACAAACACACACACATACACAATCCCAATCCAATAAACTCTGGGAAATCAATTGGAAACATCAGGACATTTAATGAATCCAGTCCTTGCAGGCCTTATTCTCCAAAAAGAAAAAAAGTGAAGGAACAAATTCAGTGCAAAGAAAAGAAATAAACCTTTGACCAGCAGTCAGAGTAAAGCCGACTCTCCTCCCCTCACACACATTCACCCTACTGCCCCCCCAACCCCCCCTCTCCATCCAAGCCTGTGCAGTGACAGGTAGATTAAGGGGCGTGATAGATGCCCCTCTCCGTATCTCCCTCTCTCCATCCTCCCCCCCACCCCCCTTTCCCTCCCCTCCATCCATCATGGCGGCTGGTGTAATTGCGGCTGCGTGGGGCTGGCAGAGGGAGCCTCCATCCATCTCCTTAACAACAAACAGTCACAAGGACGGATGGCGCTGAGCTCCCCAGTTAATCTCCATCTATAAGGGTGGAGGGGGGTGGGGGGTGGGGGGTGGAGAGGAAGAAAATAACAGAAGGGAGAAAGGTAGTGTTGGCTTACTATAAACAAAAGGAGATGCAGAGGGGAAGCTGGAAGCTGGAAGGGAGGATGGAAAGATAGTGGTGAGCTGAATGAAGTGAGAGTCCTTGCCCAAGCAGGTAGAAACAGCGGGGGAAATAAAGGAAGAAGAATGGCCCAGGTGGGGAGAGAAACTGGAGGAAAAGTTTGCAAACAGGCTGCAGAAGCAGGTCGATAAGGGTGGATTTGCTTGGCGAGCGTGCCAGAAGAAAGCAGGAGAGATGGAGGGAGGGAGGGAGGGAGAGGGAGAAAATTTATGTCTACACGGCCAGACGACCCAGAAACTGGAGAGGCACAGGCTCATAAAAATGCACTCTGCACCCCCTCCCCAACTACCCTTCACTTTTACCCCTCTGTGTTTCTTTCCCTCATCCTCTCTTTCACCCTTTACTTCCCTTCATCCCTCTGCTCCCTCGCTCTCTCATGCAGGCGGTGGAGGGTCACAGCTCTCTGATGTTTTGGGTGGTTGTGTGAGGTTTTCCAGAGGTCACGGCAGCCACATTTTCTTAATGGCGGAGTCACCGAAGTCAACAAGGCTGGGTGGCCTTCTAGCCTCCCTCCATCGCTCTCTCTGGTAGAGTCAAATAAACTAGACTTGTGTGGCAAGGTGACCGAACTGAGGGCAGCAGTGGTTTCTAGAGGTGGTTGTTTTTCACCATGCAGATAATTGAATACCATTTCAACTTGTCAACTGTTGTATTTGTTTGCAGCAACAGCATCATGTTGGGCAAAGATACAGAAGAGCTGTTTGTAGTAGAATAAAGTCTGACATTTTCTGTTTGCCAACTCTATCTCTAATTACACCCAGGACGATACTGCACACCAACACACACATGCAATCTTGCAGGTAAAAATCCACATACACACTCATATTTCCTCTCTGCTTGTTGTTTGCTGTTTTCTAGCCCTTGGTATCACCTGTTCTGAGGCCCGACTTAGAGGAGGACCACCTTGACACTGAACCTCCAGCATGCAAGTGAACAAGTAAGACACACACACACATACACACATCACTGTGCCCGCTTTCATGAACACACTTCCATGCTAGTCCGAGCACACACACTCAACAGGCCTTGACAGGGAGTGACAAATAACTGCAGCAGCCTTGACATGCAGAATGGCCCGACAGCGAACATGCCTGACTGATATTCAGCTGTGTGGTGCAGGAAAAGAGCCTGTTCTTACTGTGAAGCTCTAATCATGTAAACCTCAATTAATGTGGAAGTTATCCCTTAAACAATAAGCCTTTTCTTTATGTTTTTAATCAGCCACCATACAAGCATTTTTACTGTCAATGAAACAGAGTGTAAATGTTGTAAACAGTCTGAAAGCACACAAGGGATATGCTGCTGAAAACATATGACATGATACTAAAGTTACAGAATTTAGATAATTCGTTTGGAAAACTTTATTCATCAGAACACTGTGTCGTTGAAGACAACGAGAAAATCTTCTAAAAGCATCAATAAAACTCTGTTTCACACTGGAGCAAATAAATTATTATTATGTATGTATACATAATAATAATAATAGATGCAAAATCAACCTTTTTTTCTCCTCGTTTTTTTCCTTCTTTCTGACATTATTTTCCCAATATTTAAACAAGAATTGAAGTGATGACAAAATATGTACATGACCATAAAGTGTTGTTATCACACCCAACAAGGAAATATTTCAGGTTTTATAAGTTATAGGCCATGCATGAACAAATATATATGTATATATATATATATATATATATATATACCCCTGAGACTTTCTGGCTTCTTGAGCAAACAGCTATTAAACTAGCTTGACTAACTCGAGTATATGAAAATATATTGTATTCAAACATGTTTTACAGCTGTGGTCTCTGAGACCTTTTTTTTTTTTTTGCTCTAGCAGACTTCTAAAAGATGTCACCAGTTCAAAATCATGTTTATATGCAATTCTCATGAAATTAAGAAAAGTCATGCAGCATCAAGCAATCCATGTCTTTCAGCTGTGAAAGGACTCCTGAAGCAATATAATCAATAGAAAAGGAAAAGACACTGAGAACAAACTAATGATTACATCTCTGATCAGTGAGACAGTTTAAATATTTTGCTCTTTACCTTATTCCACTTTAAATTTGAAGTCTTATTCTACCTCCTTGTTTCTAAAGACTTATGCCTGATGTCTGTATTTTGATCAAATCTTGTGTTGTTTTAAGACATCTGTGTGTATTCTTTGACACAATATAAATCACTTTTGTTACCTTTCAGCACAAACTTAACAACATATGTTGTGTTAAAACGTGTTGTCATTATGCTGATGTTGTCTCACAGACAGTGATGTGATAAAAATGACAGATCCTTTAAGTGTTTGTGATGTAAATGAGTGGACGTTTAGATAATGGTCTGTTACATCAGTGTTAGAGAGAGACTGATAATTTATGGTTCAATCCAGGCAACAAGCTGAAGCAACCTGAAGAAAAACATTGAAATCGGTTCAGGAAGTCTTTCTAAATAACACAGAAAGCAGACTAAGTTGTTTGTGAATTGTAAAGGTTTTCCAAAAGAAAATCCCTTCGTGTAAACATGAATTCGTCAGATGATGCACACTCAAATGTTAATCCGTTTCTATTCAAACTGTTAACAAAGTGAAAACAAGCCTTGGATCGCCTTTTCCAGCCCATTGACGCTGTTTCATGGCTGTATTACCGGCTCAGTGTAGGCGGGGGGTTGAGCTCTGTGATCACCCCTGTAGGAAACCAGCACCCTGCAGAGTTGAAAGACCCCTGTCTGCAGGAGCGGTGCGGGCCCTCACAAGCGGCCCCACGCTCAAACTCCATGCCGCCCACGGAGACGCCTGCCCCGGCCCGCTGTTCCCCGCCAAGCCGCTGCTGATTGAAGTGCAGCCGCCTGTTGGCCCCTCGCAGCGGGACCGGGGGAAGAGACGCATTTTGAATAATTATTATGTTACTTAGGTGTCATTTACAACACAAGACTGGGAGTTAGCTATTCCACCGACATGTGAAAGCCTTTTCTCTCTCTGGTTAAAATTAAACTTTCTCACGATAATGATTTTGTTTCCTCACTTCTCCCAATCAACAAAAAGGGGGCAGAGGGGGACATTTGGGCTGTGTCAAAAGGCTGGCCTATATAGATGTCGACAAAAACAATAAAACACTTTGAAAGCTATTATCAGCCAGTAAATTTCTTGTCATTAAGCACGCTTCAAACTTATTTATGGCCCGACATGAGCGTCAACTTGATTAAAACTCTTAATTTTTACTGTAGTTAGCCCTCCAATTAACCTTTAAATTAACTCTCATGCAGGCAAAACAACATATTTGATGGATTTTCTTTGTGCAATTTTCTCTTGTTGATAGCATTCAAATTGCATAATTTCAATGTGCTGTATTTGAAGTCACGCGAAGGATCACTGCCAGTCATGTTAAAAACATCTGTTTTGCAAGCTGCAGACACTTGTGTGTGTGTGTGTGTGTGTGTGTGTGTGTGTGTGTGTGTGTGTGTGTGTGTGTGTGTGTGTGTGTGTGTGTGTGTGTGTGAGGGATTTCATGCATAACATATTCGTATCGTCTTAATTGATTGTCCAGAGTTTAATTCTGTTGGACATGCTCCATCCCACTAGAGTGAGAGTTATCACGATTCTTCTCCCGAGGTATCCCGAGATGATAATAGCGCAGCTGCAGCAAGGGTGAGGAGAAAGGAGGGAAGGATGGAGGGATGATGGAGGAGTGATAACAGCGCGGAGCTCGCAGGAGAACCGAGATTTAAAAAAAAAAAAAAACAAGCAAGGGGGTCTTCTTCTCTGGCGTTTGAGTGTGATAAGGAGGAGGAGGAGTATAAAGGAGGAAGAGGAGGAGGAGGAGGGATGGATGGAGGGGGGGCAAGAGACCCCGTCGCGTTTTGACCCTCCGAAACCTCCCCGCACACCGCCACCATCACTCCTCCTCCTCCTCCTCCTCCTTCTTCTCCCTTCTTGAGACTGAAAACACCATCGTTCATTCCCAGCAGTGACATTTTCCAGCCTGTCGCCGTACGCTGCGCGGACAGCGAGCACAAGGAGCCAAAAAGGAAGGACGCTTTCTATCTGTCTTCCACAGCACCGAGCATCCCGACGGCTTCGAGCCGGACAGAGAGGCGCACCAGGCGGAGGCGAGGCGCTGCAGGAAGCCGCTGCTCCCTTTCACCAGATTTCTGGACTACACCGGACACGGCCCGAACAGGACTGGAGACGGCCAATATTTACGTTTCGGTGGGACATTTTATACCATTTACTGGAGCCTCGTTTATTACCAACAATGTGCCCATCAACCAATAGCATTTAATAGGCTGCGAGCTTTATTATAGCGTTTATTACCGCTAAGCGTATTATAAACCACTAAGCTTACAGAGGCAATAGGGTATTTAAGGATAAAAGAAGTCCATAAAATTTCCAATCCCATCATGATATTGTAATATAAAAAGCGATGGGCTCGGAGTAAACACACGCACACACACACACACATACACACACACACACACACAGGAGGAGCAGGTCTTGACTGTTTTCTCTCAGCCTTCTGTTTTTGTTGAAAGCCTTTGCTTGATGTCCACCATGTTTGTAACATAATTACTAATGAATATAACAAAGAATGTTTACTTTTATTTCCAGCAGCCCAGGGACAGAGGAAGGGAGCACAGCTCGCTGGACTAGCCGAGCAGCGCATCATCATCTCCGGTGTAGGACTGGCTGTCGAGTCGCATGGAGAAGAGGGTAGGTCTGCTGTGTGTTGATTTTAGAGAACGATTTAAACTAGCGCCTGTTTGAGATAAGTGATTTCATATTACTGAGCAGAAGAGCTAAACTTCATTAGAAAAACATCAACATTAAGGTTGGGGATCCTCTTTGCACTGCTGGGTCTCTGGTCGGGTTTATCAGACGCACAAAACCGCAAGGCCCAATGAAACAGACTAGTGGACCGTACTAGCACGGACTTTTATGTTTAGGGAATCACAACAAAAACATGCCAGCACGTAGGCTGCATAAAGCATCATTTTTGGTAGGCTAATCTTAAGAACTATTCATAAATATTCTCCATATGATATCAAATGTTTCTATTTGTTGTCCATTTATGGAGCTGCAAACGATGAGAAAGAACTTTTAGCCTTTTTAAGGCATTCATGCTTTCATAAGTGCAGTTCAGAACTTGCAATATGCCAGCAGCAGTCTCCCAAAGCAACTGATTAGGAACTGTTGGTTTGGATCTGAGATTTCCTCCTCTCCTGAAAATAATTTGTTGTTGTGTAATGTCAGTCAGGCGTTATAATGGCACATACGGGTTAGAGAGAAGTGTAGGTCATTAAGAGGAGAGGAGAGGAGAGGAGAAGCAGCTCTTCAACTCGGTAAGTAGGTCAGTTTTTTTGCTACAGTGATTCAGAGGCATGGTGGTGGTGGTGGAGGAGAAACAGGCAGAGGCTGACGGGCAGCAGGCGGACTGAGACCTGTGAGTGGAAGAGAGCAATTAGAAATGTACAGAAAATCACTGCTGTATGAAAACAGAGCAGAGAGAGAAGGCTGAGGAGCTGAGGAAGGGTTTACACACACACACACACACACACACACACACACACACACACACATACACACGCGCACGCACGCACGCACACACACACACACACACACACACACACACACACACACACACACACACACACGCAGCACCAAAGCTTAAAAAACTGAATTTGAATATTTAAATATATTTAAAAACCAAAAAGCAGAGATAATAATATAAATTAACATACTGGTCATTTATAGGTTGTGTAAAGGGATTACTGGCTGTTAAAAGAGAAGCACTGATGTTTCTAAATATTTCACAGTCCCATTCAACTCTATATTGCTGCATTATCTTGAAAGGTATAATGCTTCCAATCCTTCAGTTACATTGTGCAAAATTTTAAGAAAATCACATGGAGATAGGTGGTGTAATGTGTGTTGAAAGCATGTGTGGACACTGAGTTTGAGAGTTGAAAAAGTTGTTTGTGGCACTGCAACAGTCGAAGTGAAATCTGCAACAGGTCCAGCTTTATTTGTTTTGTTTAGCGTAGTTTGACTTTTTCAATCGGTCTGCCCGTATCTCCAAATGTTTTGAACTTTAAGCAACTTGCGTAATTGCCCTTTAAATTCATTATCTTCGTAAAAAAATACCTTGTATCCATTTAATGTGAAGACAATCGCCTTTTTCTTTAAGTTTGTGTCAACTTTTTGTTTTTCTCAGCCTTGTTTACTGAAAATTAGGACACTTTAGACAAATTTATCGAGGTGCATGTTCGACATTTTAACTATTTCCTGAAGTAAAATAATCCTCAAACACACTTTCACCGTTTTATTTTTCTAAACCGACGCACCGAGAAAACGAATGAGTTTGTTGATTTCTGCATAACTATTATTAATGTAGAAAAAAGGGCAGAACTTTTACATGATATCCATCGAGTTTAGATGTGTCCAAAGTTGAAGAGACTTGTCATTCTTAATTAATAGTAAAGGAAGTTTATTAATTCAGTTATTTGAAGAAAGTCTGAAATACAAAACGAAGCAATTTTACCCAATTTTGTCTTCATTCTTTACTTTTTCTTTGGTTTTGTCGAATATAAACTCACAGAACTGGAAGACGTTATTCATGCAGCTCATGTTGTCTCTTCTGATTATTTGTCCTCCAGTCAGAAGTAACTTACACACTCCTGTTAGGCCTCTAATAACTTTTTCTGCGTCGGTTGAAATAACGCAATTAAAACCTGTAATGAATATGTTGTCCTGCCATCTGAAGCCTGTTTACCAGCTCCGTGACTTTTAAAAAAAGGGTAAATTCGCGGAATTTGTCTTGTGGAACTTGTGCGCTTTGATCCGCTTGACGCATAGAAACCCGATAGGGGCCGTGCGTAAAGAGAGACGCGCAATCCGATATCGGTGATTGTGTTAATAGCCAGCCTCCATAAAACTAGAAGGTGTCCCGGACCAGGGCCTCAGAGCAGGTGCTTTCTGTGATCCCGGTGGCCATATGGGACTCTGAAATACAACAATTTGATAAGCCATTTAGGACAGTGGTTCCCAAAGTGGGGTCCGGAGACCTCCAGGGGTCCTGCAGAGGGGTTTCCGGGAAGGCAGTGCAGGCACATGAAGAGGAATAATTTAATTTCTCTATTATTTAATTCCCAGAGGTCAGCACAGAGAGAATCTGTAAAAAATAATTGCATTTATCACAGTTTCTGTCTCACCACTTTCACTGTCTCACAATATGTATGCACTCCACAAATAATAAAAATCATCATAAATTAGACACTATTTGGATTTCTGTCAATATAATAAATTGTCAAGAATAAAAAAAATATTTAAGTGAATGTAAAGGAATCACTTTCCTCACTGTTACCTCTCCACCAACAGTGGGAACAGTCACACACTTCTGTAGTAAATCATAACCTCTTGTGGTAGCCTGCAGGGAATAGTATCCACAGAAAAACTAGGCTAAGCAGATCATAACTTTTATGGCATGGTTAAAATAACACTGAAAAGAAGGTGTCCGGGCCAGGCCATCAAGCAGGTGCTGTCTGTCTGTGATCCTAGTGGCCCTGTGAGACTGCGACAGGAGTCTCTTTAATCCAGCAGAAAGAGAAACAGAAGCAGATCTGCTGACCTGAGCAACGTTGCCTCAGAGACAGAAGCCGCAGTGTAGCACAAATTAGCTCTGTAACACAGAGAAAGAGTGTGAGAGAGTGAAACAAGGGAGCCAGACATGTATATTCATGATGCTATGTGTGTAAGTGCTACTGAGAGTATGTTTGTCTTTGGCTGTATATCTGTGCATATGTGTCATTGTGTCTGTGAGAGTGCAGTACGTGTGTGTGTGTGTGTGTGTGTGTGTGTGTGTGAGCGGGCCCCAGGGAGGCTGTCACAGCGGGTTGTGAGGGACGTCTCAGCACGGCTCCTGTCTAGCCTGAGTTTAAGAAGGAGGAGACGATATTAGCTGCTACAGGCTCTCCATCTTCCTCCAAGGATCTCATCTCCCCCGCTTTCCCTGTCTCCTCCTCTGCACTTTTTAAGAAATCGAGGTTATCAGAGTGTGTTTGAAAGAGTTTCGTAATCCTAAAAGTGGAAGAAATTCCAGCAGCACGGAACGGTTCAGCTGAAGTGACAACAAAAAAAAATCACTGTTCTCATGAGGGAACATCTTATAAACACACAACTGGATTGTACAGTAGACAAAGCTGCAGTGACATTAGTCCATGCACGCACACACACACACACACACACACACACACACACACACACACACACACACACACACCTTGGGAATATATAGCCACAGTATTGTAAGTAAATTCTGAATATTGATTTTTGTTGACAATGTGTTTTGTTGTGCTTGCAATGATTGGATTACTAGAGGTTATGGTTTTCCCACTGCAACATTACTGCCATGAATGACTACAAATACATATGCATGTGCACACATTAGAGCTGAAACGATTAGTTGAATAATTCATTAGTAGACTGACAGAAAATTAATCAGGAACAAATTTTAATAATCGATTCAGTAATTCTTTAAGCAAAAAGGCCATAAATGAATGTGATTATTTTCTGGGTTTTTTTTAGTCCTCCACGATAGTCAATTGAATATCTTTGGGTTTTAGACAAAACAAGATAATTGAATATACAACCTGGATGTTTTTCCACTATTTTCTGACCTTTTAAACACCAAATGATTAATTGTTTAATCCAGAAAAGAATTAACAGATTTATTGGTAATTAAAAATAATTGTTAGCTGGAGTCCTGACACACATATACACAAATACATCCAGACAGACAAACATGCAACAATCAATAATCATTTTAAACTACAGCACACGGTATCTTCAGCAGTTTAGAAAACACAATCTCTGCTGTGGATGCAAAACCACAGCAGCAGATCTGTCCAGTAAGCCGAGTCGCTGAAGCCCCCTGACAGCTCAGCCACGTAATAAAATCACAATAAGATTTGATGTCAGACAGCGCAGATGTCAGACGTGTCTCATGTTTTCTGTCTTTCTATCTAATTGTGTTTCAGTATGAAGAGCTGGTGCACTACTCAGGGTCGGAGGGCATGTCGATGGGGGGGTACGGGGACGATGTCAGGCCGCTTCCTCCCCCACAGTATGGAGCCCCCATTCCCGACTCCCTCAAACACCACAAAGACCAGATCTATGGGTGAGTGTGTGTGTGTGTGTGTGTGTGTGTGTGTGTGTGTTTGAAACCCTAGATGTGGTGGACACAATGATTTATGGAGCCTGTCAGTGGCAGAAAACAGTTTAAACTACATGTGCACTTTTAGCAAATTAACATACAGCATACATTTGTATTCTGTATATGAAGATATATGTGAAGTGTTTATAGCTGTCAGTTTTATAAATACTGTGCTATAAAGAGTCTTGTGTAACACCTTCTGTGAATGTATCATGTGTGCACTATATGTCAACTGTTACTGTGTTTATGTTTAGTATGTTAACTGTATATATATGTGTGTGTGTGTGTGTTTGTGTGTGTGTGTGTGTGTGCGTGCAGTCACCCACTATTCCCACTGCTGGCCTTAGTGTTTGAGAAGTGTGAGCTGGCCACCTGCTCCCCTCGAGACTCCACCTCCCTCTCTGCCACCTCCCACCTCCCCGGCATGACCAATCACAGCGATGTCTGCTCCTCCGAATCCTTTAACGATGACATCGCCATGTTCGCTAAACAGGTGACTGACAGCTGTGAGAGCCAATCACAGAACAATCAACGTTTGTTTTTGCGTTTTGGTTTTTTTTTTAATAATTTGTTTTATTTGTGTTGCAGATTCGTTCAGAGAAGCCCATATTTTCTTCTAATCCTGAGCTGGACAACTTGGTATGATGCACCAACTGACATCACGATAGTATAAGAAACATACTTTTTTCTCATAGATTATATTGATCATTAATCCACGTTCTTCTCTCCACAGATGATCCAGGCCATACAGGTTCTTCGCTTTCATTTACTGGAGTTAGAGAAGGTTGGTTGGACAAAAGCACTCTTTGCTCATTCAAAATTTCAACTACTTTTCAACACAAGCACATCTTGATATGTTAAGCACGCAATTTTTCTTCCAAAAAAGGAAAAATACCAAAATTTTCCATGACGGTGCTGATTAGGATGTGGCGTTAAAGCATGCACTAATAAGTTTATATCTGTCTTCTAAGGTGCATGACCTGTGTGATAACTTCTGCCATCGCTACATCACCTGTCTGAAGGGCAAAATGCCCACAGACCTCGTCCTGGATGAACGGGAGGGCGGCTCCAAGTCTGACATGGAGGACTTCACTGGATCCTGCACCAGTCTGTCAGAGCAGGTGAGACAAGCTGCCAAGGTACAGAATGTCAAACATTGAGCAGTAACAGTATGTAGTGTTCATTCACCTACCCAACTCCATCCACTGAATGTCTGAATAATGGCCCCATGCTTCATGACTTCTTGTTCTCTCTCCTCCTGCTGGGAATTCCCCATCTTCCTATTACACTACCTCCAACCTCCTCTCCCTCTGTTGCTCCCTGCAGAATGCATCATGGTTACGGGAGCCAGATGAATGTGCCACGACTCCTCTGGGAACACCAGGCACCTGTGGCCTGCCTTCACTCAGCACAGCAGACAACTGTAGTGACACAGGTACATGGAAAATACTGTTTGTGTGAGAACAAACACATCAGCCACATCTGCAAAAACACATACAGACAACTTTCATACAGAGCCTACGTACATGCAAAGTGTGTTATAACACTGTAGATAATAATATGGTGAGACCCATAGCTGATATTTACCTTGTGCCAGTCTGTGTTGTTATGATGAATATGATACTGTTGGTTGCAGAACTGATCATTATCACAGTAGTTTTTACTAAACCAAAATTAAGTGTATTGCATCATATTGATATGATTCCACATAAACATAGCTTAAATAGAGATTTCATTCAATTTCTGAATGGAATGGAAATTATTGGATAAATCCTAAGAGTTGTTATAATTTCATGGCTTGAAAAAGGTCAAATGTACAAAATATCAGCAAAAACACCATAGTGAGCATGCATCATTTGGACCCTAATTGACACAGACACACATACACAGTCGCTCAGATACAATATGTGCATGGTCTCCCTGCAGGCGATGGTCTGGACGGAGGAGTGGCCTCCCCCAGTACAGGAGAGGAGGACGAGTCCGACAGAGAGAGGAGGAATAACAAGAAGAGAGGCATCTTCCCCAAAGTGGCCACAAACATCATGAGAGCATGGCTCTTCCAGCACCTGTCGGTGAGAGAGACACAACTTTTTCATGTTCTCATAATTTGGACAGTAATTAAACCATCCCACACGCTGTAAGAAAACAAAGAAAGCCTTTGTACAGTGCTGGATGAGAGGATAATTGCTGAAAGAGAGGATTTAGTGTGAGGCAAAACATCCCTGACAAGAATAGACAGAGAGGTGAACCGAGTGTGTAATGGAAGTCAATTAAATTAAATGAAAAATCGGGGGATTATGTGATTATGTGAATATGCTCGCTATTGAATAATTGTGGAAGTGGTAGAAATGGAGTGAGTAATTGTTGGTGCGTTGGTTAGATTGGTAATTAGCTACTAAATGAGGCAGGTCAAATGTTGCTTCACTCCAATTATTGCAGTGTGTGTGTGTGAGAGAGAAAGAAATGCAATAAGGGAGAGTGAGGGGGGTTGCTGAGGTTGAAATGTGAGCGCAGATGTGAATTCAGATGTAAGGTCATCAGTATTCATCCTGAGATTTCACATACATGACTTTATTTTAGATTTCAGTTAAAGCGTCAAGTAACCCTCACATGATTCTGCTATTGATCCACAAGAATTTATTCACATTTATGACGAAAGCTGGAAATGTCACACCTGAGAGTCTTTTAAACTGTAGCTCTGTGTGTCCTCTCCCAGCACCCGTACCCGTCTGAGGAGCAGAAGAAGCAGCTGTCACAGGACACGGGACTGACCATCTTACAGGTCAACAACTGGTCAGTGCACTCCCGATCAATACACTAATTCTGCCCCCTGGCTTATCAATAATCAGTTAAACAGTCTTGTTTAAATGTAAAGCGTCAACTTCCAAATTAACATTGTGGCTGTTGCCACGTCAATAATGTATTGGCGTGACAGTCCTGTGCAGAAATGAGAAGTGTCTTTACTTATGTCAGTTTACAACTCGCTTAAGTCGTTTTTTTTTTGTTAACTCTTTATTGTGCATGTTGTGTGAATAAAGGCCAATTGAATAAAAGGTAGCGCTTTTACAAGACTTGGAGAGAAAACGGTAATCTACTATATAAGAAAGCAGCTTATAAAAGAGGGAGAAACGTCCTACTAAGCATTTTTTTCAGAAGGTGCAAGGCAGTAAAATCCACTTGCACCATGTTCATAAAACAGAATAGCAAATCAATATCCAATAATTAGATTATTTACTGCACCCAAATTCCCTAGGCACACATGTATCTGCACAGGCAAAATACACACACATAAACCAAGCATTTAAATGTTGTTGATCAATTAGTCCTTTCTTGATTTTCTGTACCTCCATCAAAGATACACAAACACATACACTCTAACTCAAACATATGACGTGTGTGTCTGTCACATGTTAAAAAATAGATTTTGTTATATGATAACTTAGGTGTTTTTATTTATACCCCTGCTGCGGCACACACACACACGCACACACACACACAGTGACCCGATCAATGGAGATCAATCAATTATCACAGGGCGATCAATACCTGCTCTGCCCTAACGTTGATTTACTCTGCCCTCTGAAAGGGTTAAGTGGTTGTAAAAGCGAAAAGGTTAATAGTCTCCCGGTCAGCCTTTTTCTCCATTAACGGGTGGCCTCGTCCATCTCTCTCTCTCTCTGTTCACACTCTTTCTTTATGTCTCTCTCTCCTGCGCAGGTTCATCAACGCCAGGAGGAGAATTGTTCAGCCGATGATCGACCAGTCAAATCGCTCAGGTCGGTGTTTATAAGTCAGTCAGCTGGCCGGTCGCTCAGTAAACACCTCTGTATATATATGAGTCTGAGTTTATTGTACACTGTGTCTGACGCTACGTGTTGTCCCGCAGGTCAGGGTGGTCCCTACAGCCCAGAGGGAGCAGCTCTTGGGGGCTACGGGCTTGACGGACAGGCCCACCTTGGGCTTCGAACAGCAGGTACAGTCACCTGCAGGGACATACTGCTCACTATCATAGACTGAGAGAATACAAAATATACTACTCTAGGACAAGGCTGCTGGTATTCTATATTTTTTTAAATGTTCAATAAATCCTATAAAAAGAAACTACATGAAAGATGCTGCTGCTGTAAATATTCATTATTCACCAAATCTGCTGATGAAAGTTGTCCCAAATCCTCTTTAAGTAATGTTTTCTAAAAACTAGTGTCCAGCTGTTTTTCAGAAATTTTCAAGCCTTTTTGGAAAATTAAATTATGTATTTTTAGGATTTATGTCTTAAGTAGGAACAAATGCACTTAGGGCTGAGTGCTCTACATATAAGAATGTATCATATTCTTTAAGTACACTTAAGCTAAAGACAATATTTGGATCAAAACAACACATTACAGTGACTTGCAGAACAAGAATGAATATGCATTTGAGTGGACAGAGTTAACTTTGAAATCTTCAATAAAAGATAATATATAAGAACATACACTCGCTGTTTAACCCTCACCATGCTTTTAAATTAGTTTAGAGTATTTTACACTTATGCTGGAAAGGGCAGCATTGCGAGGACAGTTATGGATTGTGGCTTTAAAGGAAAAATCTGTGATCCAAATGTAAACAAAAGGATTGCCTGCTACCAAAAATAACTACAAAATACCAGAACCTCACAATTTAACAGACATTTCTTTAATATGTAACACAGGACAATTTTCGTGTTTTCTGACACTGTGTAAAACCACAAGCAGTGTGTTAAATTAATACCATGCAGCCAAACATTGTTTAAACTCATAGAACTTTGTTTTAAATATAGCAGAGTTCCCAAAGTTTCCAAAAATATTAAAAATATGTCAAGCTGAATTTTAGGATTATGCGTATAAAATAATTCATAATTCAAGGGTTTGAATATTTCACTCAGTGTAAACAGTATATAGCTTCAATTAAGACCTGGTACAAGCAGATACAAAATATACTGTATATGAGCTTATTATTAAAGTTTAAGCTACTTAAGGAAAAACAAAGGGAGAAATAGTAAGTTAAGGAGTTAAAGTTTATGATCAGTTGAAAACACACAAAATGCAGAATTTGCTTCTGTAAGTAAAAAAAAAAAAATGAAGTAGTAATTTAGTGAGTAATTTTCGGTTTCCAGCACAAAGTCTGTACGCTGTATTACAGATCAAAACATGATTTTGTAAAAGTAGAAATTACCGATTGAAGAAAAAAATACCTCCTCACTCTTTTCAACATTGCCAAATCCCAAAATTGATTCCACTTTATCTACATTGAAAATGTAAATCCATCCTCTCTGTCTCCCAACTTCTCTCCCACTAGGTCTCCAAGGGATGTCCTCTCTGCAGGGTGACTACCCCGGCGCTCTGCTGTCCCAGCCAGGCTACCCTCCCCACCCGGGACCCTCTCTCCACCCCTACCCGGGCCCACACCCCCACCCCGCCATGCTGCTCCACCCGCCGCCACACGCACACCCCGCAGAGCCGCTCCTCGCGCAGGGACTGGACATACACGCACACTAGCTGGGGGGGGAGTCGGGATGTGTGTGTGTGTCTGTGTGTGTATGGTGGGATATGTCTGTGTGTGTGTGTGGGTGTGTGTGTGTGTGTGTGTGTGTGTGTGTGTGTGTGTGTGTGTGTGTGTGTGTGTGTGTGTGTGCATGGCTGTGTATGTGTAATGACGCATACAGTACACTATTTAAAGAAAAAAAGACACATTGCTCCGAAAGTTTACATTCCCCACTGAAAGACAGTGACCTCAATGTAGCTGTTCCACTCACTAACACACACACACACACACACACACACACACATCTGAAGACATAAGCAGTACACTTACACACACATACATACACACACACAGTCTGGACCCACAGGTTTAAGCCATACCTCTTTCAGAGTAGAAGTGCTTCCTCCTCTCCAAATGTCTCCACTGTGTCCTGTGGGTGAGACACATGCTTTAAACTACACTTCCCATCATGCCTGCTGACCCACAGTAAGATGGTTGACCGGAGAATATTTATGCCCAGACTTTTTACCACAGCACATGGACGTTACTGGATGGGACTTTATCCTGTGACCTCGCCTTCTTCACTACTCCCTGTCTTCCTGCACACGTGACTGTCAAAGATACACACACCCTCACACACACTTTATTTAAAGCTGATTTGAGTTTTTTCTTATTCTATTTTTATATTTATGTGTGCCACTCCAGGCGGATGCAGCTTCACGTGAGCTTGTTGAAATGTTAGTGCTCTTCCTCAGCATGAAGCTAAACACTATGAATGACTTCCAGTCTGCCTCGCTCTCGTACCACTGACCTCCTTAAGATGCCAACAGGTGTCCGTTACCTTAGGATCTTTCCTACACACATGCAAACACACATCTACACACACTGTACACTGTACACACACACACAAACTTCTGTAAGCATTTCTAGTACATTTTTGTCTGTCATAGCAGTATGAGGGGAGCTGCAGCCAAAGGACTCTTTAAACATTCTGCTCCCTCTCCGCTCTGCTCGGACTGCTGAAACATTTCTGAATGATGATGGGAAATACAGTTATGATAAAAGTATTAAAATGTTTTTTTGTAAGACTTGTCGACGGGTCATCTCTGTGTGTGTGTGTGTGTGTGTGTGTGTGTGTGTGTGTGTTTGTGTTTTGTGATTCTACCTGTGGTTACTTCAATCCTCTGGTGCAGGAGTTGATGTAGCAAGAGTTTGGAGTAAATAGAGGAGCTGCTAATTAATATAAAGAACCAGAAACCGCAGGCCACAGGTTATTGTGTCCCACATATTACTACATATTATTTTAAACTAGGTTTTGTGTGTTCACACTCAAAAAGTGATTTTATATTATATACAGTTAAAGACATCAGCATCCGTAAATCTGGGGAATAAAAGTGTTTTTAAAAAATTTCCTATTAGTACAAAAGGTGTACATTTATTTCTTGTGCACTAACTGCAAAACTAAACTAACACCAGTTATTTAGCTATTTATGCACACTAGTTCCCAGCACTTATGAGACACCATAAATACAGTTGTAGCAGTGAAACATTTGTCAGACATGAACTTCTTACATATAATGTTAGATTGCAAACAAAGAACGTCATCTGTCCCAAGATGGAAAATTAAATGTACTTAAAATATTCTCTTCCTTGAACGCAGGTTAAGGTTTTCATTATCTTCATAACTATGAGGATTAGCATGTAGTATAGAGTATTGTATTTAATATGGAATTTGGATACAAAGTGTCAATGTCTAGGCTTTCTGCTCTGAACTGACAGAAAATGTAGAAACTGAAGGTCAGTTCAGCGCAAATATGACACAGAAGTCGTTAATTATCAGCAAAAATGTTGCAGGACACATTCCTTCCTTTAAGCTCTGTTTGAAATCCTCAGTTGCTTACTTTTTCTACTCAGCCTTGAAGTCTTAATCAACCTATATATGATGTGTTATTCTGTATTCTTTCACCATTCTCTATTCCTAGCCTCAACTCTGATTATGTGCAATTAACTATAAAGTCAAAAACATAAGTGAAAAACGATATCTAATATGTCAGAGAAGTTCAAACACACAAAATAAACCCTGATCGAAGCCATTCACTTCCATGGGACCTTATCTTGAAAAAAGTAATGTAATCTTCCTCCTTTTCCCTCCAATCATAAGTCACGTCACTCCGTCCCCTCCTATGACTATCTGTTTAACTCTGCCTGAGGCCTCAGGCTGCAGCCGCAGCGATCTGTCACACAAGCTAGATTATCACAGGGTGGAAAGAAGTCCGACTTTTTTATGCCTCAAAGCGCAGAGCAGAGCTGCTTGTAGTTGTGTGAAGTGTGGAAGAAAAAAAAAGGAACACTCCCTGTCTAGACAGAACCAAAGTTCAGATGTGTGCTTTAGAGCTGAACGTCAGATCTGTCAGGGGTTGTAGACAGGATCATGTTTTTAGTAGAACAGCAGCACCACCTGTATAATTTAAGTTATCACACATTTATGTAAAATAAAAATAATCTCTTCCACTCCTCACATTCTTCATCCCTACTTGTTCATCATCTAAATTAAAGGCAACATTATTTGTCAAGAAGCACATAACTTTCACCTCTCCTCCAGCTCTAAATCAAACATCAATGCATAACTCCACCTTTGGGCATCCAACAGCCACTAATAGCACCTCAAACTCACAAAAAACTCTGAACACCCCCCTCACCCTGCCCGCCATTCGGCCCGGGGCAGGAGGGAGGGTCAGGGGCCAGAGTTCAAACGGAGGTCAACAGGAAATGGCTGTTCTCCCTGGCACCCGGGTCCTGACCTCAGCACCACTTTTCATTTCTCTTTGTCCCTCCACACACTATCTCCTGTAGGCCATGTTGGTCAGGATGGACCCTCACTTACTCTTTCACCTCCTCATGGTCCTGTTTGCTTGCTGGTCTTTGCCACAGCACTGTCATGTACAACAGTGTTTTGTTTTGTTTTCTGTGTCAATCCAAACTCTGTTTTTACATCCTGATCTCTGACAATATTGTAATGTTAAAACTCTGGTTTACCACAAATGGGACAATATAGATAAACCTAAATCATTTTCTTTTTTTCATGATGTTCTAAAACAACTAAACACTAATTCCTCAAGTTATCAATATGCTCACATGTAATGCTACACACATACACTGTCTAAGATGTATGAATGTATGTTAGCATGTTTCTTTAGACCAGAATTCTACCATTCTACCATCTGTTCTTAAAAGCAAGACAAAAAAGGGATGTAATTTTTCAACAAAACATTATAATATAAATTAAATTCAAAGTTTTACAAGTAAAGTTAATTAATTTCTTTTTTACATTAAAGCCCAATCAATAAACTGACCTGCCAATATTATTGACCCATTATTAGATTAGATATATTGTTATTAGCGTATATAAATGAAAGAATTGATTCATCCAGATTCATATAAGGCAGGTTCAGAGAACTTTGAATACATTGAACTTTAAATAACAAACTTTAAAAAGCAACTCAAACACAGCAAGATGTAATATATGATTCAGGGACACTTTTTTGTTTGATATATATCCTTAATTCTGGCTTTAACAAGATATTTTCAAACCATTTTTCTTCCAACTTCAATAAAAGCTTACATTTCAACACAAATGTCTCCTGTAGATAAACAGAATATCTCTTCAAATATTGAGTAAATCTCTGTTGCCCATAGAGACCCCACAGCAACACCTTATTTATTCTATCCTCTGCCATTTTAATAAGACGATTACACAGTTGACTCATTTCACACATTTTTCCCTTGTACTGGCACCCAGCTCACGTCTCATTGAATTATAGGAACAAATCCGTGAACCCCCAGAAAACACTGTATAGCACTATTCTGTAATCTGCAATACCAGATTCTTTAAAGCCTCATAACCCTGTATGGGTCAGTATAGTAGAGACACATGCAACATAAAGTTGGAAAATAACCAAGATTACTACATAATTTCAGTTTGTTAATGACTGGATTTAGAGCTCTTCCAGCCAACTTCATCCTTGTAAGTCCTAAATTCATCAAGAGAAGAACCCAAATATTTATAGGCACCAACATATTCCAAACAGACTTAACTAAAACTCTTTGACTTCTTCCCATACTTCTCTTCTTTATATACCTGTTGATAAGTTACAAGAAATTGCAGTACAGAAATGCAAATGAAATATATGTCTGCAGTAATATAGAAGCGATGATGCCATTACATTGTTTATTCACAGGAAGAGTTTATCTGCAAAATGTCCCTCTCAGTACATATCTTGTTTATTTTTAATAATCAAAATGAAGGTATCCTTATCCAAAGCGTTTATAAAAATTATGCTTGGATATGTTAAGAAACACATGTTAGCAGCTCTATCGTTATCAGATGTTTTAACTCTCAAATAGTATCATGTCAGTCACTAGTCTTTTCTTCTTTTTCGTCTCCAGCTGTTTGACAACAATGATCCTGATCCTGTAACATCACACCCCAGGCCGGGATCCAAGCAGAGAATCAGCTGCATACAGGCTTTATTCATACATCAGTACAGCTCTCACTCACACAGTATAATTCATAGTCAGCTTATGATTGCTTCACATAGATTGAGTCTGCTGCCAGCTTCTTGTCTCACCAACACAGCCTCTATTAGACGGTGGGAATTACATTGCATAAAATCAACCTTTATGTTGACAAATGGCGGGGAGTATACGGAAGGGAGAAAGTGTTCGAATGTATTTACAGTATATGTGTGTACTGTAGTTAGAGGAGAATATGTAATGTACTGTAGCGTGTAGCATATGTGGCACTGCAGTAGATCATTCTGCCTTAAAGAAGTGTGAGGTTTTGGCCGAATTTTGAGAAAATGATTAAAGTAAATGGCACATTTTTGTAGGAAATGTATTTTTTTAAATTCACATAACCTGAAACAATTTTATAAAATGACAAAAGTGTGATTGTCACTGCTGCTTAATATACATTTCACTGAGTATTGCTACCTTCCTGATAATGTTTCCATCATTTCAAGACTCCTACTGGTTTGAATTTGACCATTTGAGCGTTGGCCTATTGAGGCAAAATGAATACACGTGTGTAATGTACAAAAGTGCACGCCTGTGTGTGTCGGGGCACAAATATGTGTGCACATAAATATGTACAATTCCATTTTAACATAAAGTGTGTGTCTGTGTGTGTGTGTGTGTGTGTGTGTGTGTGTGTGTGTGTGTGTGTGTGGGAGGGGGTGTACTCTGGTGGTCATTAATCATTCAATTACGCACCTGTCAGAGTTCAGACAAGTGGGAGAGAGGGCGAGGGAGGGAGGCTGCAGGGGGGAGTAAAGGAGAGAGAGAAAGGAAGAGAGGAATGCAGCGGGGAAAGGAGGAAGAGAGCAGAGAGGAGCTGAATGATGGAGAGAGGGAATGAAAAAACACCGGGAGGGTTAAAAAGAGAAAGAGAAAGGGTGTAAGTTTTATTGTGGGCGTGTGAACGGCCCGTGACAGAGGCAAGCTGTCGGATGGTGACAGCCGCTGAAAGGCCGCAGTAAAGACAAAGACACTTATATGTATTATAGGGAGACGAGTGACAGATGAAGACAAGACAGGACAGGACAATAAAGACACAGCCAAACTGATTTAACATGATTACTTAGCTTAAAGTGAGGCAGGCATCTTTAGTGCATTAGAAGCACAACAAGTTTAACATGACATATAAAAGCAAATGTAATTTTGTTATTTTATGTTGAGTAATGATTTTATAATGGTCAGGTACAAAGCCTCCAAGCTATGCTCACCATCCAAATGCTTTAAAGTGAAGTTCATTTAAAGGGCTACTACAGAAATTAAGTATTGAATTACACAAGAGACAGATTTAAAAAAATCAAAAGAAAGAAAAAATCAAAATCAGACCAGCAGAGGCTGAGATCTTCTGAATTTTAGTCCCTTTTATGGGACAAAATCCAAAAACACTGGATCCTATATTTCCCATAATGCAACTCAAGACTCATGAGCCCTCCTTGTCGTCCAAATGCCCACTTCTTTCAAACTCAACACCTCCAGTTTTTTTAATTCAAGCTTTCTGCTAAAATCAGAGATAACGTTGATGACATCACCATTCCTTCCGAGAAAAATTAGAACATTCATCATTTCGGTAAACGCCCAAAAATGACATTTTTTTTCAATCATGTGACAAAGCCTAGCAGGGTGTAGGAATTATATGACTCCTGTAAGTTGGGAGCAGAAGAGGAAGTTAGATGAAGATATTACGGAGCCACAGTGGCTCCACATAGGGAGCACATCAAGATGGATGGATGGGTCAACAAAACCGCTGTTCGTCCCCTGTTTCCTACCAACAGTCAACATTGGTTTCTTTTAACCACGACCATGGTCATCCCCTAACCTTAACCACATGGTTATTATTGTAACCACGACAATGATAGTCCCCTAACCTTAACGAAGTAGTGATGTAGGAGGTACCAAGCTGTTTTCCAAAACCAAACCTACACAAATTTTAACCACAGTAGCGCTGTCACATCATAAAGGAATATACTGTGTTTTTCAACAGCGATTTGTAACGGTTTCAGAAGCATTGACAAATTATGTCATCCTCCTGATAGAGCTGTCAGATCAGAAAAAGCTTACATGCGTTGTTCTGGAGGGCATATATGCTATACACAACATATAAAATCAGGGGAGTGGCCCTTTAAAAAGGTGAATAATCATTATGTTTATGATATATTTTATTTTGTGCAGGGTTCTATATATTGCACTTTAAAACTAACACATATATAGCATTACAGGAGCTCTTCTTCCTATTTTTTTTATTAGTTTATTGATTCATAAGAGTTCTGAATTTTTCTTTACTCAGGAAATGGAAACAGTGTGGAAATATTGCCACTGTGTGATTGTACTGTATGTGACTCCATGTTGCCCCTTTTCCCTCCTATACTGTATATGTTTGAGTGTTTGCATTTGTATACATGAGCAGCCCCCCCACACTTAATCTTCTGTGTGTGTGTGTGTGTGTGTTTTGCAGTCTCCATGTACCTCGAATGCCTCAGGCCACAGCCATCTGTGCCCCCCCTCCTCATTTCACAGACACACACACATACACACAGACACACACACTCCTCTTCTCTTCTTCCTTGTGCACCCCCTCCTCTACTGCCTCCGCCACTGCCATATATCTAATTTATGGCCATGGTGAGTGTGTTACACACACTCATGTATGCATAATATATCACGTGTGAAAGAATTGCGTGTGGGAGAGCGAGTCTGTGACACTATGCACTGGCCAGCATATAGTCCTGACCACAGTTCCTTCGAAACTCCTCGACATTTCCCTAAAATTTGCTGCATGCGCATGTAATGTTTGTGTGTGTGTGTGTGTGTGTGTGTGTGTTCATTAAATGTGTGATTCAGTGAGTATCGCTCTGTTTCTTTCTCAGTCTTCCACCAGATCTAACAGCACTGATAAAGTGTGAGAAGAGAAAGAGAGTGTGTGCATGTGAGTGTGTGTGTGTATGTGTGTGTGTGTGTGTGTTTGTGTGTGTGTGTAAAGGCCCAGCTGTTTCTGGGCTTGACATCCACATGCAGGCAGAATGCCAGATGTCTCATTAGGCAAATTTGATTGGCTCGGTCATTTAGAATGCAGCGATGAGACGGTTCCATATGTGTGTACATGAAGCTGTGTGTGTGCACATTTACATAAGAGGCCCCCCGTATAACTATTTACATGTGTACATGCCCGATGTATGTGCATTTATTAAGTATTCTGGTAACGTCTTTAAATCTACATGCTGTTGATTACATAATATAAAAAAATCAATATAACAGGAAATTACGGAGCTGGAAATATTATCTAATGACAAAAAATAAGTGCTAATCAAGTCAGACGAAATGGCAAGCTGTTGCACTGAACTTTAATTTCCAGTTAAACTGCTGCTTCATCTCTTGTCAGTAATTCACCTTTCTCTGTCACTTCAACTACTTTCATCCTTCACTCCTTCTGCCACAAGTTTTTCAAAGGCCTTACCTACATCTGTCTCTGCAAACGCATCAGCTTCAGTTGCTACTACATCTCACACGACACTACAACTCAACTCAACGGTTACCTTTAAGTGCTTCACTACTACTGTTGCTTCGACCTGTAATATGCTCACACTTAAAATCTTTAACATCCTTCAACTTCTACTGCCACTTCAACTGCTTCAAGTTCTTAGTATTACACTGTTACTAATAGGATAGGTTCACAATTTTTCAAGTCTATGCTCAAATGAACACTGGAAATGTTTTGGATTTTTTTGCTGTAATCATTCCTCCTGTTCATACTGACCATTAGAAGATCCCTTCATATATATATATTACAATGTAAGTGACGGGGGACAAAATCCAAAAGCCTCCTTCTGTGCAAAAATGTATTTAAAAGAAAAAGTTAAAAGTTTAAAAGCTAATATGAAGCTTCAGTCATCCAAATGAGTCAAATTAAGTAGATATCTTTCAAGGTTATTCTTTTTAGTGCCACAGTTCCTCTTTTTGTTACTATACCTCCACAGCATGTCAACAGGGAAACACAAAGAGGGAATTTGATGCTAAAAAGACTGTAAATATGGCAGATATCCACTTGATATGACTAACTCAGATTGCTGAAGCCTCATATAAGCTTCAGATCAACTTTTAAATATATTTTTGCACAAAATGACTGTGTGGACATGCTGTGGATTTTCTCCCCCATCACTTACTTACCTGACTGTTGTTTTACAGACAGACTTCAAAAATTCATTTTCAACTATGTTTTGTGTTTCATCTTTCATTTCTCAGGCTTGAGAGATGCCACTTGTAAGACCTCAACTGCCAGTTTACCTTCTCTCTGTGCAAACTTTAGCTATGTAACACCTTTCATGCAAAAAATGCAGCTCAAAGTGCTTTTTGAAATAAAACAAAAAATTTTTTAGCTAGTTTAAATATACATATACAAAATACATTTGATAAACAATAGGAAAGTAAAATAATAAACATGACATCTAACTCCTTTACAGTAACTGCCTCAACTTCAGCTGCTACTTCTTTCTTTCTTTAATGACCTGCTTCTTCATCACTCTTTAGTGCTCCAACTTCTTAAATGCAGGTAAATTAAGACATTTCAACTATTACAAATGTTTTGTTTATTTCTTGACTGATGCATTCATTGGTATCTAGTTCGACCTGATTTGAAAGTATGATGTAATGTGTTTTATTGTTGTAAGTTGTTAATTTTGCACAGTGTAGTCTTATGAACAGTCTTATAAATAGGGCAGCTGGACAAGGTGAGAGAGCATCTGAGAGAGGGCACTGACCTGGCGAGACATCTGGAGCATAGAAGGGCACCGAATCAAGTTTCTGTTGTGTTACGTGTATGAGGTCCTGCCTACGCCATCAACCGTCCAAACATGGGGGTTGGCAGAGAGCCCCAGCTGCACACTCTGCGGAAGGCCAGCCAACCTTGAGCATGTCCTCTTCTTGTGGCAGTCAAGTCTGGCGGATGGGAAATTCCGGTAGCGACATGACCAGAATCTAATACATTTGGCTGCTGGGGTGGAGCAGGCAAGAAAGAAGCCAAAACAACTTTGTAATGGCCCTTGTTTCATCCAATTTCTCAGGTCAGGGGATCAGTGCAGCAGTAGAGATGAGAAGCAAAGGGATCTTGGCCATGGCAAGCAACTGGGAGATGTGGATAGACCTTAAGAAGCAGCTCAAATTCCCAGAAGAGAGAACCCACACTAGCCTCAGACCATATATTGTCCTCTGGTTCAAAGGTACCAAGCAGGTGGTTCTTATTGAGCTTCAGTTCCCTGAGAGGAGAGGATGGAGGAGGCACATGAACGCAAGCTAAAGAAATATCAGGCCTTCGTCTTCAAGAGCCAACAGAACAGATGGAAGGTGGCTGCAGGGGGCTTTGTAAGGCAGTCGGTCTGGAGAGCTCTTGGACTGCTTGGCTAGAAAGCAGCTTGTAGCCAACATCACCAAGCAGGTAGAGGCAGCATTCCAGTGGATCTGGATTAAGCAGAATGAGTGGTGGTGGAACTAACCTGGCGACAGATTAACAGCATCATAGAGTTGAGTGGTGGACAGTGAGGCTGGTACCAGAATGCTGGTTCTACTGTCAGCCCCCCCCCCCCCCCCCCCCCCCCGAGATGTCATGGACTTAAATTGACAAAACATCAAGGAAGGGGGGTGCCCATATGAAAACCAGCAGAAGCCACTCAACTCATACCAGTTTGGAAGGAGATGTCTTGAGGGAGGTAAAGAAGGAGAGAGCAATGCCACTGGCTAACAGATGGCACAGTACCTGTAAAGGTGAGCCAGTTGCAATAACCCTTATCGCACTTTGCATATTATCAGGTTTGTTTTTTATCTTGATGTCTGACCACAATCTCCACATCCTTCTTAGCCTTATAGATTTTACAAAAGTGACGCAATACTCTGCAAGAGTGTGTCGACCAAAATAAATTACAGTAAATTTTACAAACTCTTGGTTGCATTTCACATTGAAATTTCAACCTAAAACAACTGCTTAAATATTTCAGATATTATGCATAGATATTGTGAGAACTTAACTTGAGTAAGATCAGCATAATGGACTTTTACTTAGACGATTCTGCTCCACAGCTTGACAAACAGAGACACTGACCTGTGCTGACAGTATAGTGTTTCACAAATTGGTTGATAAACTGCTGGAGTCCTAATTGAGTTTAGGAATGCCAATAAATCTAGGCATGTGTGTGTGTGTGTGTGTGTGTGTTGTGTAGGCTACATGTGTATGTGCACCTATAACTCACATGTGAGAAGGAATCTCAAAAAACAAATCTACTGGGATCTACCAGCTGGACAGGAGTTACAACACAGACTGATATTGTTTGTCAGCATATTTTAAAACCGTATATATCAACCAGATTTTATTCTTGGCTCTGTGTCACATATTTCCCAGTACAAATATGGTGCTTCAATGAAAACATAACTTGTGTCTTTTATCCTACAGACTGTGAATGAAAACATTTTAAGAGGTTACAGGCTGTACTACTCACAAGAGGGTTTATACTGCTCTCTAGTGGTCAAAAGGGAAAACACATATTTGTGGATTACTTCTAGGTGAGCTTGTCTTGGTAAAACCTTTGATATGCACTTTTGTTTTTTAAATAAATTTACAAGGATGGAGCAGTACATATATATACATTTAGAAAAGGCCAAAGCTCAGGTGGTATTTCAACAGTATTAAATTTAATCTTGATTAATAAGAAAGACTTCACTAAGTGAGGGAGGAACGGAGTCGACACAAAGGGCATGCTCTTGCAATAAAAGGTTGTACAACATTTATACAAGCATACCTAATATCAAGTCGTTGTGGTGAAGATTATTTAAATTTTTTAATTTAGATACTAGATTTTCTAGGCGTCCTTGAGGCAGAAGAAAGAAAACAGAAAAAACATACCTTTCACATGAGGTATAATGGCTAACACAAACAGTTGCCTAATTATACATCCAGCAGACACGCAGACACTTTCACATTCATTTTGAAATTGTGTTTATTAGCTGTTGTTACTTTCATATTAATATATTAACAAGTCAAAAATTGCATTAGATTAAATTAATAAGCATATTAAAAAATCCCAAATGATTTTGCACCTTACAAAATGTAACCTAAATATGAGCGTTATCAGTATTCTGAATAAGGTTTGCCAAATCTCCTGCATCAAATAACATTTAAGCTTGCTTGCATATCTATGCATATCTGGGAAAAAGTGGATTGATGGCTGATGACTGGGAATATACTATTAATGGATCAATGTGATCAATTATTTGATGTACAAAAGTCACCAAATTATCAGCTAAAAAGGAACAATACATTTTTTTTATGTGGTTTCAACAACACACGAACACTTCTCTTCTTTACAGTTCAACTCACACACACCGCCCAACTTCTTTGGCTTGTGACCTCTCAAACTGATGCAGTATCTACTTGTGACCCCCCATTTCAGGTTATGGTCCTAAGTGTGGACATGAATTGGGTGATTTTTCCTACTCAGATTGTTGAATTTGAAAGGTTTTTAGAACCCTGAAGAGATGTAAATATCCAGTACCTGACAAGAAAAAGGTTTGAGAAAAATTAAGCAGATTTTTTTTCCTCTTTCTTTGTCCCTTTTAGATTTTGTGACCTCCCGACTGCCAGGTTGGGATCCTCAAACTAATACCACAGTATAATAAGTAACACACATTTTGATAATTCACTGACACCAGTGTGATAATGACACTGATCTTTAGCTTTCTTTGGCCTCTTTAGAAGAGGAATGATGGGCATGATGGGATATGCTGGGAGTTTATGTGGAAGCTTCAGGGAGGGTTCAACCCAGTGAGAAAATGCTGAGGTAATTTCACCATCTTCAAATGTGTGGTCCAAAGGTAATAATGTTTTTTATCTCAGGCCCTCCTTTGTCCTCATCTCCTGCTCCAGCAGAGTCTGCTGCTGCTGTCCTTTCGCTGTCTCCTCCCTCAGCGTCTGCAGAGCATTTGTGCTGCTTTCTGTCTGCTGCTGAGACTCAACATCAACACAATCTTTTTCTTTCTTACTCTCCTCTTTACTCCCAGTCTCTGTTTCAGAGTCCTGTGAGCCCCTGTCACGGCACACCTGCCTGCGAATGGTCCGTCGGTTCTTGCTGCGACGAGATTGGTTGCAGTGCAGGGTGCGCCTGCGATGCCATTGATTGAGAGAGTGTTGGGCTTCAACGCTGAGCTGACGGGCAGCCAAGCGTGGCCGGAAGCTGCTGATGTAGTAGAGAGAGGCGTATAGAGTTGTAAGGTAGTAGCCTCCTGTTGACATGGGGAATACAGAAAGAGGGATGGTCTGTGAGTTCTAATTGTAACTTAGCAGTAGCTAAATCTCTATAATCAGTGGGAAACCATCTACTAAATGAGCAATTTAGAAAGGATTGATTTGCACTGGCTATTCGTAAACACTTCACCAAGTTTGTATGTAAAGTCCTTTCTAATTTCTAAATGATTACTAGCTAGTTTTAATCTAGTGATTTACTTAAACTGGTTGGACCATTACATTTTAAGCAATGTATTAGCTTGGAGATGTTTTTATGTACACATTAAGTAGTATGTGAGTTAAGAAGTTAGTGATATTCAAGCGGTTTGAGTGAGAAATATCTGATTAGGCAAATCTAGCTGACATTATTTGGTTATTAGCAAACCATCATTGCCATATTTTGTCATTTGAGATATGTTGAGTTATTTTTGTTTTAAATGTCATTTAAAATCTTCCCACTTTACATCATTATTAAACTGCATTGCAAATGTCAGGTCAGATAAACTGGTCGTAGTTATGTTAGTTTTGTCAGCTGGTTCAGTCAGCTATGCAAAAGTTACAACTATGTAGCAGTTACTGGGTGTAAACATTTATTACCAGCTAATCTTTAGAACTAGTTTTGATTTGGTGATGCGTAAATCTCCACAACACTAGCACTTACAGTTAAGTTCAAGCCAGCTTATGAATCAACCAACCTATCCACTACAGTGTATTTTGGTGGTCATTTGTGTATAAGCAGCAGGATGAGTGCATCTGCCGTACCCTCTCCCTGTAGCTGTGTGGGGTCCAGCAGCTCCATCATGTAGTCTGTGTCTTGCTGTAAAGTGACCACTTCACTACGCAGCAGCACCCATGTCAGGCAGGGCAGGAAGTCATCTGCTCCAAACACCACACCTGTGTGAGAGGAGAGGACAGGATAGTTTAGGATAGAAAGAGAAGAGGAGACTTTGACTTTACTGTGATTTCCACATTTAGCATATAAAGAGAGGTTCTCTCTTCTGGGCTACCTGAGGTTACATTAGCATTCATGCTGTGGTAGATGCTCTTGCAGACTTTGAGCAGGATCTGGACCTTCTTGTTCGGGGAGTAGGCTTCATGCATACTAGCCCACCTCTGCTGGATCCGCTCCAGGGTCACAGAGTCAGGAACTCCGACTCCTGCTGACCCCCCTAGCTCCTTCACCCCGTTCTCCTCCAGCACACGCAGGTTGTTCTGGAGTCCCTCAAGACTGCCGTCATTGGTACGGGAGATGTAAATGCAGGAGTAGAGGTGTGTGGACACGGGCTTCAGAGCCACCTTGTGCAGGGAGAGCTCCACCAAGGAGTCTAAAGAAAAGGTACGTAAGTAAGTTAGAGGCCTCTTGATGAGAGCCAACAGTACTAACCAATGATCCACTGAGTTGCAAGATAACAACATATGTTCTGTCATTATATTAATGAACACTGTATTGAAACGTACATTTATATTAATGTATTGTCAAGGTGATTGTCAGCTCACTCACCAATCTCTGAGTCATTTAAGTCAGTTATGCCATCCAATATTGCCTGGATTTCTGGATAGTCCAACAGTGTCTCCCTCAATGATGTGAGCGATGACCTCACTTCCTGTAAGAACTCTGACCCCGTGACCCCCCCAGGATCAGCCCCTTTTTTCAGTGTCATCTCCGCAAATCCTTTTACAGCCTCTGCAAACGCCCCACCTCTCCGCTCGCTCAGCTCCTGCACACGATTGATTAGTCTTTTCTTCTGACATACCAGCCCACCAAGAGCCTGACCCACCGCTGAGAGGCGATGTATGACTTTGTCAGCCAACCGGTGCGCCGACGGGTGGTGGGGTGTGGGGCTTGGCGTCTGAATCTCCTGTTCCTCCTCTATGCTGCTGATTGACAATGAATCGAGCTCCAGCGATGGGGGCTGAAGAAAGGAGGAAGGCCTGGGTGGAGGCAGCCAGACTCCATCCTCGATCCAGGACACCCTGTGAGGAGACTGAGGAACTGGGCTGCCATGGTACTGCAGCTCAGATGCTGGGCTGTCAAAACTGACAGGCATGGAGGGCAAGCTCTCAGTGCTCTCTCTGTCGGAGAAGCTGGAGACAGAATCTCGGCTGGGTCTCCTGAGGACCACCCCTGCTGAGGCAGCTGATGTTGAGGAGAATGGTGGTGAATCTGCTGATTGGGCTCTGATTAGACCTGGACATAGCAAACAGAGATTATGAACACCACATGGGCAGTGACTTAACTGAACCCACATAAAAACCTGGACAGAGTAACTGATATATACATATATGACAGAATCAATAATGTTTTGGAGCACAGAAACACACTGTGGGACCAACTCTTACCCATTTTTTTCAAAATTTTCCACATAAAGTGAAACTGCACATGTGATTTACCATTGTATTTAAAGGTCAGTTCACCTAAATTATATAAAGACTGTTTCCGTTTTATCTGTTTTGAAATAGTGAAGAAATGATCCCCATTTCAGAGATTTTTGCTTATTTGTTTTCTTGCAGAATGCAACAACTCCTGTGTCTGTTTGCTAAAAATGAAGCTACAGCCACAAGACGATTAGCTTAGCACAAACACTGAAAGCAATCCACTACCAGCACTTCTATATTTTGTTAATGAATACATTATATCTAGTTTGTCTGATCCTTACACAAACAAAAATTGAAAATTTTACAGAATATACAGAAATTAGGTGCTGGTGGATTTTTAAAAATTTCAGACAGAACCAGGCAAGCTGTTGCTTCCAGTCTTTATGCTAAGCTAAGTTAATTGCTTTGTTTTGTTTAGCTTCATATTTAGTGTAAAGATTTATAAGTGGTATCATTCTCTCTATCAAAGGGTGCTGTTGCTGTTGAGTTTTTTCAAATTATTATTACTACGTGCATAGTCAAACATCACTACATGTAGGTGAGCAGCAGTAACAGCAGAGTTCTAAATAAATTCTACATTTATGCACAAAAGTAACACATCCTGACCTGAGCTCTCAATAATGGCAGCAGAAGGTTCCTGGTCCAATGAGATGGCTCGTTTACTCTGTATCCCTGCCCCTGCCCATGTACGGGTGGTGCTGAGGCGTCGCTCTCGCCTGTAATTTAATGGCTGTGTGGGGGACTGAATACCAGCTGTCCGGTTTGTCAGCCACTCATCTCCATGTTCACGAAGATAGAGAGGATTGATGACACACAGGGCTCCGTTGGTGGACGTCAACTACAGAAACACACAAACAGTAATGAATTAAGATGGTGTGACAACACTGTACTCCATCAATTTAAAGCTGTATTAATTTATTTTTTGGGCCACTTGGGGGCAGCTGGACAAGCTTTAAGCACAGCATTGACATATTATCCACCTTATAAAGCTGATATGGCAAAGTTGTTAGCAAATAGAAGCCTATTTACACATCCAGCAGACAGAGACCAACATTAGCTTTCATTTTGAGTCTTGTTTCTGGAGACCTGAATGTAGATGAATGTAGTTCTGTGTGGCTCTTTAACTGCTAAATGCTCCACTACATTTTCCAGCTAGCCATTAACTTTGTCTGGCTGCTGTTTATCGACTAGAAATTAGTTGATGAGAGTGGAATATGTGGGCCCAACAAAACTAAACAATGAACTTTAGAAATGCTTAAATGCTTCACAGAACTGAGTAAAACTGCAGAGACGAGTGATAATTCTCTGTGAGTTCAGCACTACAAATGACCCCTTCCACATTAAACATAGTCATTTGATCCATGATTAATACAAAAATATTGATAGATGCAGCTTTAAGGTATTGAGAAACAAGCTGCCTCACTTGCAAGCACAAAGAAATAAGGAAGTTGTTGCACCACTATACACAAACCTGTATGGAGCACATTACAGTGCTTGGCTCCCTTTGGGTCATTTCATCAGTCTGCAGGTCAGGTGGTGTACAAAGCCAGGTTTCTGCATTAAATAAGACAGCTTTCTATCAAACAACATGATTCCCAATGCACTTTAGCTATGTCGGTTGGTCAATGGCAACAAATCAAACGGTAAAAAAGGATCACTGATTCATAGAAAACTCAAATATACTTTTCAGATTTTTGAAATACTTCTCCTGGGAGAGGATCAAGAGTAAGACACAGATATGGAAGGACTCACGAGGTTCAAGCTGAGAGAGACGATCTTTGTTCCTCCCGGTTACACTGGAGATCCACTGAGGAAAGGATAGACAAAGAGCCAACACGTCCCTGACACAGAGGAAGAGATGAGGGAGATTAGATATATTAAATGGCTAATCTTACAAGTTTGCATAGACGTTGAAATGGTCACAGTTCTGTTGCAGTCCAAGCATTTGCTGATTAGCTTTTCAACTAACTTTAAAATATGAAAAAAATAATAATAAAAATTGGAGTTAGGATATTTTAGGGAGCTTTTATAATGTGGTTAGTCATAGTAAAAAAACAAACATATAATCATAGCAATATATCAGCAATTCAATATCACATGTTTACTAAAGGCTTGTTTGCTTGTTAGCTCTATGATATACTGTATCTAGGGTCAATGTGGACGTTTTAATTACACTCAACAAATAAAAAGGTATCAGTGATACAGCAGGTCCTTACCTGGTCAGAGAGTAGAAGATCACCAGCTGAGCCAAGTCCGAGAAAGACAGACGAGACTCAGACAACTGGAAGACTAAGAGAGAAACAGAGAGAGAGTGGGTAGCATTACTGTGCTCTCAGTCTAAAATGTTTAGTCGAAAAATTACATTCCTGGAAACATACTGACACTTGAACCAGGAAACCTAAAAGGGGACTTCTAAAAAATTAGCCAGTGTGACCAACCGTTGCATCAGTTTTATTTTCACACCAACAATTACATCTGTTATTTTCTGATACCTTGTGGTTTCTAAAGCTGAGCAGGTTGCTTCTGCAGAGAAGTAGGAGTAAATCTGGCTGTAGATCAGATAAGTAACAAAGATGGGAATAAACACTTTAAGAACCAGAATTTGCAGTTTGAAAGTTCCCTGGAGGCGTGTTTGGTTTAATTCATATCTGATTACCTGTAGAAACTTTGCCTGTTTCTGTGATCTGTGCTGTATTTACACTCACATTCAACAGCAGAAAGGAAAACTATGACATTGCTGGGTTACTGCAATTGTTTATCTGTCTTATCAGTCTGTCCGTTTTGGCAGAAGTAATGATTCATTAAATAACCACTAAATGTAAAATATAAGGAAGTTGGTAACTGAACCATGCCCACATGCACGCACGCACATACAGAAAGAAATATATTTGCATGTAGTCAGTCCATACCTGTTTCTGTGCATTTGATATCATAATCAAGAACTGCTTCATGCTCTCCTCCAGCAGACACGCACAGAAGGCTGGGCTGAGATGTCGCAGAGTCCCGCACAACCAGGAAACTCTGAAGGGAGACACAGTGACTCATTTCAGTATCAGAAGTGTTACGGAAGCTTGTTGAGCAGGAAGCCGTTTTCTCCTAAATGTTCATACTGGCAACTACACAGCAGGGTAGAGAGGTCTGATTTTGAAAGTTAGTCATAGCAGGTTGTTGATATGACCAACCTCAACGTCACATACACCACAAATTTCCAAGGGTTCATAAGTGCTGAGAAATAATAAGGGGCTTGAGAAATATGACTCTATAGTGGCTGGTTAATACTATCTGAGTTTGGACCCACAGTGGCTTTTGTTGTGTTATAGGTGTTTCTTTTGCAAATATATTAAAATAACTAAACTATTAATTATACAATTAAAACCTTTGTGAGTGGCAGTAATGACAGTTTCGAGTCCACTTGAGGATGCCCCTACCAACTTTTCACAGCAGGGTTTGATTGATTTGATCCATCTGTATGACAACTGCATCTATATTTATATCTCATGTGATATAATTGAAAACTAAGGTAAAAGCTAGCTAGTAAGTGGACCTTGAGTGGAAATTGTTATGTCAAACTGCTTTTTACAAGGTCAAGAATATACTTGATGTTTAGGATGTGATCAATTTCTTTAAGTCTTCATAGAGATGCCCTCAAACTATTTTTAACATCTCTTGTGTGGAGTTAAAGTGGAGTTAAAGTCTGAGTCTTTTTAGGGTTCCTCTGTTCAGCGTTACCAAATCTGTAACCGGTTGGCTGATACCTGCTGCTGAGAAGCATCCCCATTGCCACGTTGCCGGCATGCTTGCTAGGAATGGTTATAACTATGAAATCAGCAGTACCTGCTTTTAGCCATGCTAGCTCCAGGGGTGGCAATATCAGTCTGTCAGCCGGTCGCTCTGTCCGCTACTTTGGTCCAGGCTGAAATATCTCAGCAACTACTTAAATGGATTGTCATGAAATTTGGTTCAAACATTCATGGTCTCCAGTCAAAGAAGCCTACTGACTTTGGTGATTCCCCTGTCTTTCCTCTCATACCACCATGAGTTTGAAATTTGGGGTTCTGAGTGAAATGTCTCAACAATTATTGGATGGATTGCCATGAAATTTGCTACAGAAATGAACATTCCCCTCAGAATTAATAGTAATGATACCTTAAGTTTTCATCTAGTGCCATCATCAGGTCAACATTTTAATTTGTCCAATACTATGGTTTATGAACAAATACCATAAGCCTCTGTTAAGTGCTTGTTAGCAAATGTTAGCATGCTAACAAGCACTAAGATGGTGAAAATGCTAAACATCAAATTGTTTGTCACTGCGAGCATGTTAGCATGCTGACTTTAGTATTGAGCTCAAAGCACCACTGTATCTAAATACAGCCTCACAAAGCCACTGGCATGGTTGCATCTGTACTTCAATTTGTAATACATTTGCAAAGATTCTTGCAATAATGTTTTCACTGAATAATTAAGGGCTACTCCAAATAGATATTTTTAGATATCTGGATATAGATATAGGAAGAAACTTAATCTATTTTAAATAAAAGGCCCCTAAAATCTATTTTCTCAATCAGCATCTTACTATGAGTGATGGGGTTCTACAAGAAAACACAATAACACAATTTTCTGTCAAAGTTACAACACTTGGTTATTTCACATGAAAGATCTCTTTGGTTTTGTTTTCCTCTGTGCTCTTCACACAGGTTTGAGGTGGGCGGAGCTCACTTGGAAAAAAGTGAAAAAAAAAAGTCACATGTTTCCATGCACCAATCTCAATTTTGCAACATTTGAATTACAATCTAATGACAGTTGCGGGGTCGTTTGGGTGTGTTGCCCGACATCAATCAAATCTTATCTGAGTTTTTGAAGTCAAATGGTCTGAATATCTTCACACGATCATGATCTTATCAGATTGCCTTTTTGGAAACGGCGACTAAAACAGAATAAACTGTAAATTTAGACATAATTAACTTGGGTAAAACAAAGCACATGCAATCCAAAGTACAGCAAACCAACGGCTCACTCATAGAGTTACATCACCACAACTGAATTCAGAGTGTTCTCAAACACCAGCACGCATTTATACACAAACAGAGGAAGTGGCTTTTATGCTCAGCTTGCACAGAAATAGAGACAAGTTCACTGCAAGTCACCAAACTTTGAACACACACAGAAACACATCATGGCATCTGAACATGTTTATACGAACAAATATTTCTCCGTTGACTCATAGAGGCAACTTTTAGTCACTCATAGACTCGATTAATAGGAAGACGTGTCGGAAACCATTCAAGCAGAAATGAACAAATGAACTTTTTTGTTTAGCTTAGTATTTGAACTCAGAAAACTCAGCTGTACTAAAACAACTGTGATGTACATAAGGACATTGTTAAAACTCTTAGCTTCCCTTTGAGAGTATTTGCACTAAAAAACAGACTCTTTCCCATTCGCTGTGATCACATACTCACAAGTCAATGCGTTAACTCTGCCAGTTAGAGTTTTGCATTTCTGGCTAATTATTTGCGTGTCACGCTTTCAAATCAACAAAAAAAAAGCATCATCAATACAGTATATACACAATCTACCTTTGTCTTTCCTACTCACGTTCTCTCTTTGCGGGAGTTTTTCACACTTTGCAGTTCATTTTGTAATGTCATTTCCCTGATATGCACACGCTTTTATTCTAAACTACTTCTGCATTTAGCCCCAAAAGTAGTGTTTTTTTTTCATTGTCAGATGTCAAATAGAAAAAGGAACTAGTTTTGTTTCGCAGATATGTGCATGTCAGCACTCAGTCAGACTAAGGGCACATCTGCTGTTACAGAAAATTGAAGTGAAGCACACAGACATCCATACAATATGTTTGCTGATTGAAAAATAAGGATTGCAAATGTAACTGAGACTCTTAGTTTCATATAACAGCTGGATGGATGGATAAGTAGCAAACTGACCAAGCAATGACAGGATGATATAAGTTTAATGAATGAAGGGAACAGGGAGAGAAAGTAAAAGGGAGGAAAAAGAGGACACACAGAGAGATGGGAAAGTAGAAAGATTGGATGTGGACAGTGAGCCCTTAGCCCAAAGGCCAGTTCATTAGATTTTCATGATGATCTGAATTTGGAATTTTGGTCATAATACTTCGTGGTTCAGGCAAAACCCAAAATCTGCAACTTCACTGGATTGCGATAGAAAAACACCCAGCGTGTAGGCTGCACCTTTTTCTAAAAAACTGAGAATTATTCAGTGTTGGAGGAGGTTTGAACTCTACCAAATGCCCTCAAGTGTGTGAAAACTCAGACACTGAAGATCAATTTTTATATTCCACTCACCAGCTAATTTATCTTAAAAATTCTAAATTTAAAGGCAAAAGTTTGGAAAAGCCAAGAATTCACTTGAATATGTGGATCAAGTGATCTCACTCATTTCAATGAATTCCCTAAAGTAGTGAAACGGCATTAGACATAATTTATCATGTCAAGGGTAACACTCCTTGATTGATTGATCTTTGTATTGAGGAGGAGGACAGCTCACCCCAGCAGGTGTTCCACAGATAGCAGCGTGGGCCGCCTCTCTGTCCCAGGGTGGCCCAGGACACCAGGCCTCCTGACAGCCCTTCAGCTGCTCCAGGAGGGTCAGCCTCCTCCTGCTGCTCCTCCATGGGATGGCTGTTGTCCCATTAACTGCACTGTGAACCGCCCTGGACACAGACATATAGACACATTTACATTCATGTACAACCACATGTACTTAAAACAGTAGCCAATTAGCAACAAAACAGAATAAAACTGCTGATGCCCTCATGATTTGAGACAAAAAATCATGGGGTTAAAATGTTGATTTATCAGGTAGGTAGAAGTTTATAGATTCATTTAAGATTAGGCTTTTTTGGACATTCATTTTTAATAATAACAAAAAATAAATTAAAAAAACACTCAACACAAGCTAATGGATGGCATGACAATGGTTGATACTTACATGTGTTGGGCTGGTTCAGTTCATGTGAATCTCCTTCTCTCCTCTACACTATGTGAAAACTTCTCCACATGTTGCAATCTTGTCTGTCTTGAACTCCTGCTTTCTGCGCGGCACAAAAAGTTGCTTAAGAGCTCAAATGGGGCTTAAATAGGAAGCTCACATGTTCCTCAAAAACATCCCCAAGGCGTTCACTGTTATATGTTCTGTATTCTTTAAAATATTCAGTATTTCACATTTCAGGTCACTGCTGTACGGATGCCACGTTTGTCTCCTTCTATCTATCTCCCGCACATGCTGGCTTTTAATGCACTTTCAATTTTCATGTGAAACTGCTCAGCTGATCTTTGATCACTGCAGTCCTCGCCCTCCCCTCAAGTGTGCATGTGGTTAACCCAGCTCTGTGCACATTATGAACAATGGAAAGACAGAGCAGTGCCTATTTTTTCTCTCTGCAGCGCCGTCTGTCTTCTACTCTGAAATGATGAATGGTAAAGACTTCAAAGTTGAGATCAGACAGCGGTCCTGAAAATGCAACTCTGAGATTATCTGTGTTTCTCATGTGTTGCAGATTTTATCTTGCAGCTGTAGAAAAACACAAAGATGCAAATTTGAGTCCATCAGTTAGAGGTGTAAATACACAGAAAAATGAGTTGAGAGACAGAGAGACAGTTGGATGTCTTGTATTCACGAAGGGGGTTTCATGTCTTAATTTTATCGCATGCACTTGCAGGTTGGTTTGCTGACTGTCCAACAGTCCTGCCTATCACGGAAACCACAGTTAGAGGTGTTGATGATTGGTCAACATTTCCGTGGCAACAAGTGTCATGGTCTTCCTTTTACATGCAGCACTGTTCCACTTTCTGTTTGAACCACATTCTGCCAACAATGTTATCAACAGAGGGCAATAACCAATACAGCTGGTTCCAAGAAGCCAAACCAGAACCAACTATTAACCTTTGAAGTGTTGGACAGGAATGATCACTTTAAAATTAATAAAACCAGTGGAAAAACATGATATTAGTTGGAATCACAGGCCTTAATCCGTGAGCTGAAGAGGTGAACAACTTTGTTGCCATTTTTTTCTTTATGACATTTGTTGCAACCAGTTCGTTATTTTAAAAAAATGAGATTGAGATGTAAAATACACATTGACTTGAAAATACATTTTAAAACATGTAATAAAGACGTGTCACCAGGCAAACACTCTGTTAGCACATTTCAATGTGCAAAAAGTAGGTTATACAGCTGCAAAGTAGCACCAAAGTGGCCATTAACACTCAACTTCTCAATTGTGCAACCACTCTAAGAGGGAAAATATGGGGGATTAATTATGACAGCAATCACTTCAGATGGTGGTACTGTAGCTACCAGTCACAAGAAAAAAATTCAAAGGAATCAACTCATTAAATGTTGGTCTTACACGAAGATAAATGAACTCTCTGACACAGTTTCAACAAAAGTAAACATTATGAGCTTTACAAAGGTATAATTTATTGCAGGACTTTTGCATTAGTGTCCATTAGTATTATACAGATGTTAGTAATATTGTGTCCACCCCCAGTATTTTTTATTTGATGATGCCACAATTCATGCTCATTAAGTCTGCACAGTTTCCAGTGAAACTGTAGCGACTTTTACTAAGTTACCCCAAATTTCAGCATTCCGTGTTTGTTAGCTTTTTATGTATCTCCAAAGATTTAAACGGCAAAATTAACTAATGACCAATGTTTTCACCTGGTTATTTTTCGCATCATGTACAATTTGTTGTTCCATAAGATTAAGAAAACATCATTTGTTTCATAAACATCTGGGAACATTGTATTAAAGGAAATTACACAAATGAACTCAAACAGGAGTAGAAGGTCACATGAAAAGCAATTAATTAAAAATCAAGACATTTTAAAAGTTCTACATAACCCCTCGCATATTAACTTACTGTTATATTTACAACTACCTCTAGTTTACCAACCAGAAAGTTCATTTTTAGTACATATGTTAATGTAATTTGGTCACTGGCCAATCAGGCAAATCGATTTTTAAATGTAATACAGCCTGGTTATCTTTTAAAGAAGCTTGTTCATGAGTTAATCTGTACTCAACTGGTCTGGAGGTAATATGCCAGCTTGCCCACAACGCAGCAGATTCATGATCACGCTGCTGAGGTTTTAGACATTATAACCACCACCTCCGCTCAGCGAGATCTGCAAACTTTTGTTGATGACATTTTTTCTCTAAGGCTGAAATGTAGATATACTTAAAAAATGCCACAGTCTACTGCAGCAAAGTTTGCCCATGCACAGAGTTAACTGCCTCAGACAAAGATTGATGTGTGCTTGTGAAAAGAAACATCTAAGTATATTAAAGTCTGTAAAGTGCAAATAACTGATATAAACAAAATCATGGGATGTCAGATGTCATGTGCTTATTCAGAAGAATTAAATGTCCGCTGATGAATAATGAGCGTCTTTCTCTGTTTCGCAGACACCCAGCACCCGAAGCTTCAGCTGCAAACACAAACTCTGGTATCATATTCTCCCTTTCAGGGCCGTCTCCAAGCTGTGACATCACAATAGTGGCTTTTAATAAAAAGGGGAGCTTTCTAAATTAGTTACTCTTCCTTTTTGGGCTCTGGTGCCACCGATGAGGAGCTCGCCTTGGCTGCAGCTCCTTTGCTGTCGCCGGCCTTTTCCTCCTTGTCCTGACTGTCAATCCTGGCATGCTCCTGCTTCACCAGGTTTTCCAGCTCCGCCTGGAGAGACGAGACAGAGAGGAAAGAAGGCAAAACAAAGAACGTGACTAATGTGTGACAGATGGAGGACAGACTGGTGATAGCATGGCTATGGTTAAAAAAAAAAAAAAAAAAAAATTTAAAAAATTCAAGTAAAAAAGATCATGCTGTGCATTTAGAAGAAGCCCTTTCACGACCTCACATGCAATGACAATATCACACAGGAAAATCAAAAATAGGCTTCCTTCACATTTCATATCTCTCACCTTTTTGTTTCTGCTGCAGTTGTACAAACAAAACTTTCTGCATGCAGCAAAGGACACGTGTTAAACTGTCTCCTTCATATAAAGGTTTATGAGTGTGGTTTTGCACTGACGCCTTAGTGGAGTTCTATAGACAAAGCCAATAACCAATACTTAATACTGATATTCAATAAGTTAAAAATATTTTCAATTTTCATGCCAAATATAGTGTCCAATAAATCTACCAGCAGTAAAATACTAGTACAATACTACATTTTGGTTTACAGAAAAAATAATCCAACTTTTCATGGAAGAAATTCTTAAGATGTCCTGTTTGTATGTTAATTTGTACAACATATTTCATTTCAATCATACATACTTTATAAAGTATGTGCAGGATCAAATAAGAAAATATTAAATGATGTTTTAATGATGTGGTATCTGTAAGGAAATTCAAATTTAAGTGACTCCCATGAGGAAAACTGTGATATTCTATTGTGACTGAATTACTGCAATGGTTAACTTGGCCTCATTAACTCTTGACTGAGAAGTGACGACAGTATTAACTGCTCTACTGAACCGTGCGATGCGCCTGTAGTCGATATGGTCGATGTAGACTGTGCCCAAGCAACAAAGAGAGAAGTGTCAACCTAAATGTGCACAGGATTCACATAAGATGATTCTGTAACTTACCTTCCATCCCAGCAGGTCAGCAAGAGCAAAACAACCATCATCACATGCACTGATGTGAGCTACATCTCTGGAGACAGAAGTAAAGGCCACTGTGTTAGAATCTGGACAGGCTCCATACTGTACTACTACTTCATTTCTGATACCGATGCACATACCAATATCTCAACACTGACTGACCGCCAAAACTGATACAAATCCCATTTTTATTTTTTCCTCTTTAAAACCATTTAATGCACCAGTCATATGCACTTTGCTAAAGATAGCCTTATAAAAATATGATTCATATTTTTTTTGGACTGTAGTGACATGTTTACAGTTCAAAGCTACAGTTTATTTAGTGTGCTGTTATGTTTATCACATTAGACACATATTTGAGCACCAAAACTGCAGTGCTGCTGCATATTAACAGTTTCAACTTCCTGGTGGTTTTAAAGAATTTTACTGACATATATTTTCAGAAATGGCTGGACAGTTTGTCATTGCTACCATGAATTGGCAACAACTATTTTTGAATATCATGATGACTCTTGAGTGATTGGGTAATTATTGAGTAAGTTGAAGTAAGTTACTGAGCAACTACTTTAAGTATGAGTTAAGTTCAATGGTAAGTGTCGCAAGAATGCAGGATAGAATAAAAGTATTTTGCTCGATCAGCGTCATGGATAATGATTAGACGCCCTCTGGTGGTGCATATAAGCATGCACGTTTAATATCAAAATATCAAACAATATTGATCATTTTGATCCAATTTATCCATTTTAAAAACTTCTCATCATCACAGACCTAACCTTTTCTCCCCAATATGTGATCCAGTGTATTTGGCAAACATTATATTGTGTATATTGCACTGGCACATCTCTCATCATCTGAATACAGACCTGTTTTCACATAAGATATAAGCTGCAACGGGAGGATAAATATAACTGGAAATTAGAAGTAGCAGCATCACTGTATCACCTGTAAGCCTTGTCTGAGTCGAAGTCCATCCCTCCTCCAAAACCAAGCAACCCGAGCATAGGGTCAGCCTGCACAGACAAACACAGACACAATCCTGCACAGAGAATCCAAGAAACACACCTACACCAGAAAAAAAGGAGTGAACATAAATGAGAGATAAATTAGTTGATGGAGGCTTGGAAGCTTACCTGCCCGGCCTTCTCCATGTTGATGAGCAGCCTGGGGCAACTTTTTGAAACCCTGAATGCCACAAAAACAGAAACACACAATCATTTACACGATATTTTAGTAACTCAGTTGTCTGTGCTCAGCGGTAGATTTCAGGAACATGAAATTTAATCTGCAGTACCTGCTGACCAGACTTGCAAACGGTTGCACTTGCAGAGACGTCCCCATGATGATGAGAAGATCACAACGAGGAAAGTCCTGAAAGTTAAAAGCAGAGTGAACGGAGTTTATTACTGCAGAGACATTACATCACATCCCCTCCAAACACACATGTATACTTGCAAACTACCACAATCTGCTCACCATTTTCATTGAAGTGAAGAACCGGACGGGTAGATTCTCTCCAAAGAAGACGATATCTGGGTGAACGGAAGTGAGGGACACAGATGATGTTGATATGATGATGATTGTATAACACTGAGGTATATGGTAATACTGATATTATGCAGTTGGGTTTGTTAAGGAAGAAAGAGAATAAATGGTGTGACTGACCTGGCTTGACAAGACTGTTGCATTTGTCACATCTGGGAATGTCATCAGAAAAGATTTTTTCTAGAAGGCAGAAGGAGGATGTTAAAGTCCCAAATGGCAAGAAAAAACAGCTCAATAATCCCAGGCTGTTGTTGTTACATGTAAATGTTAACAAACGCAAAAGACACCTTTCATCCAGTCCAGGTTGTACTCCTTGCGGCAACAGAAGCTGACACAGTGGGATGTGTAAAATGTTCCGTGAGCTTCAATTAGATCCTCTCCTTCAAGCCCGGCCACACGCTCCAAGGTGTCAATATTCTGAATGATCACACACACAAACGTTAATGTCAAGTGACTCTATGTACAGTATGTGAAGCAGAGAGTCTGGCTGTGTGTTTTTCATACCTGTGTGTAGCAGCGTCTCAGGAGCCCCTTGTCCTTCAACAGCTTCATGAAGTAGTGACAGATTGTCGGCTAAACACCAATAAAAGTCAACCACATGAGAACAAACACATGTGAAGCAGTTCACTGTTTCATGAAGTTACATTTTACACAAAAATGTTGCGATATGCTTTTAATGCGAATACATTTTCAACATTTAATATGTGGCCTACTTGGCAGCAGGAAGTGTGTCATACCTTAAACTGTCCTGGGTAAAGCTCCTTGGCCAAGGCAAAGAACGGCTCTGGATGTTTCTGAGACAGAAGATGGAGAAAAACATTTTAGAGGTTGCAGTGAGGACTGGAAAAGTAATGCTGACAGGTCATAAAACCTTAGTTTCTTATGGCAGTAAGAGGTAGACTTGTACAAAATATTACAGTTGTCTGACTGAAATATGGGCTTTGATTTAATGTGGAGCTGACACTAACTGTTCATTTGTGACAATAAGCTGGTGAAAAGTATGAATCCAAAAGACCTTACTTCTTTATTAAACTTTTGATTGATTGGGATACAATTAATGTTCAAATATTAGCAATATAATTTAACTTCAAATAATTAAAAAACTGTCAAGGTTTTTTGAGGCCCCTGAAAGAACCTTTATATACCGTATCATCCTTTAATCTTTAACAAACCTTGAAGTAATCTATCTGGAAGATGGCCTCTGGGTAGGGCAGGTTATATTTCTGCAGGTTTGCATACAGGCCAGTTCCAGGTGAGCGGAAGTCAGGGATCCCAGCCGCTGTGGAGAGAGATGATGTTCAGAGTTACAGGTTTGAAAACAAATTTAGAAACATAAAAAGACAGTACAAGTTGTTTGATACTTTGAAACACTTTTTTTGTCCTGTGATATTAAGGCTGAGATACTCACATGTGGATATACCTGCTCCAACCATGCAGAGGATGTTTTTACCTGTGTGGAAGCAGAGCAACTTTTGACTCAATCAATATAACTGCACTATGACAGCAGGCTTGTAAGCAGTAAATCAATCCACCATAGTCAGCCCTGATAGATGAGCCGAATGGATGCAGCATGAGAAGCGGCCAAAGACTCACATTTGCCACTCTTGATGTATTGTGCCACTCCATCCAGAGTTAGTTCATCCAGAACTTTTTCTGCTGAGCCGAGGCCCAGGGTGCTGGAAAAGAGGTTGCGCAGGAAGTCCACTGGCAGGAACACAGAGGAGAATCAGATGAGGGTAGTGGAAGTGAATAATTCACTCATATGTGGACAGAAAATAATTCCAAACTCCATTCAGAATCATTATTATCATATATATATGATGTTACAGATGTGTTAGTACTGTTTTCACATACTCTCTCCCGCAGCCTCGTCCTCACTGCTGTCGTCGGATTGTTCCTACAAAAGGAAACAATACCGACATGTAATCAGTGTCTATATATTGAGCAGCAGTGCAAAGTCATTGTGCTGTGTCAAAGGGTGACAGATGTTGAGTTTGTTGTGTAATAACCAGGCTGACAGCCAGCATCTACCTGCTAAAATTAACTCGCTGCTCTATGTAAACACTTTTCCTTACCTCCGGTTCAGGAGTAACCTCGTCCTCTTCTTCTCTTTTAGGGAGTTCTATAAATGCAGAATTCAAACACATGTCTGCTTAAACAAATGTTTCTCCGTGTAAATGTCACATAGCTAGAGTGGTGAAGCATAGTCAGACCGTCAAATTGTGACACAGTTGTGACTCAGTGACATCAGACAGTCATCCTACCTGATGCATCAGACATTTATCCGTCTACTGACACCCTTCAACCACACGGGTCCAATTAGCACCGTATTTAATTTCGCTATTTTACTAAGTTGTGACAGGTATTCGCTACACAGCTAACACTCAACTGGCCCGTTTTGTTGTTGTCCGTCAAAAACACGGTCCGTGTTTGTTGTGACCCAGTTCCCGTAACATGATTGGTTCTTTTTCTTCTTCTCCTCTTCTTTGGTTTTACTCGAGCCCTCAGGAAGTGCGCCGGGCATTGAAGCCAATTTGACATAGTGGCCAAACCGGTTTTTTGAATGTCACAACCCCGCAAAATGACTCGTTTCACTATCAGAATTTGACCCATTGGGTCCGACAACATTTGGAAAGTCTATAGCCGCAAGATTGAACTGTTTTATCCCCATTCAAGTTAGCCGGAGGGCTAAACCGGAAGTTAGTCATCTCGGCCGGCGGAAGTCTCTAGTGAGCATGCTCCAGCGTCCATAGAGCATTGTAAATAAATACACATTGAAAATAAGTATGCGTAACATAAGAAATGTATGAATAACATTTATCCTACTACTAAAAGTTAGGCAATAATAATACTATCCAACGTGGGGTGTGGAAATAGCTCATAGATCTGTAAGTCCTGTTCTCATTAAAACAAACACCGAAGTCAATGTAGATGGTGTCATTACATACAAAAGCAGTGATTCCTTCATCCCCATTCACTTTCTTCTCTGAGTCCAACTGGTGTCTTCATCTACCCTCTGTGAAGTCTGACACTGCAGCAGTACAAGGCTCACACTGGATTATGGGCTTACGTTTCCCCATATAAGCTTCTACACTGAAGATTAGAAATATATACAGACACTATGATGTGTTTTCATTGTGTTAAACATGGCTTGAAGATTCACAGGTAAATGTCATAAATTTACAAGAACTGTGATTCTGAACAATAAAATCTTTATTCACAACATTTACAATTATATTTACATTTCGGCAACAAATAAAATTACTGCCACATAGGCAGACAATGTGCATTTTGCTTGAGACAGAGACATGATATTGCATTGTAAATATTTCAGAATGTGCATTTGATATTATAAATGTACGCACTCTTGACAGCAAGTTGATGGGAAAACAACACACTATACCAAGCAGACTGTGATAACAAACTGTATACTTTGAAGGATTATGCCAAATAATCCCACAAATTTAAGGTAGTACATTTGTTCTTCCACATTGCTGTATTTTTTCTTTTTCCCATGTTCATATCTGGTTAGATGTTTCCAGTGTCCAATTTGGGTATATAAAAGGCTCATTCTGGAGGAGTGTGCCAAGACTTGCAGATGCAGATGTAAAATTCTAAATGCTAGCTTGACTTTCTGTATGATAACCCTAAACTTGGCTTGGTACAGTACTGAAAAAAGATCCTTGATGGCTGAATTGCTGCAATAATCAGACTTGCAGAGGAGAATCGCCTCTCTTCTTTTCATGTCAGTTGTGTCCTCTGCACCTATCTTTGCTCCATCATCACCCTCTCTCTCTCAGACTAGTATATGATCAGGCAGCAGAGCTCTCTTAGAGGACTTTTACCTCTTTCTGCATTGTATCCCTTGATTCTTCTGATTCCTGTCTTGGTCCATGCCCTACCTCTGTGCTTGCATCTGCTCCTCCTTCTCCTCTCCCTCCTCCTGCCTCAGGCTGTGGTCGTAGCCAGTGGCAGTGATCTGGCATTGTGGTAACATCTCCTCCAGCAGGATGATGACCAATCCAGGACTGGAAATCCCTGGGAGGGACGATATGTCCAGACGCTGCAGTCCCCTACAGCACACACACATTACACAAAAAGGAAGAACTTAATACAACAGAGGCAATTGGTGACATCAACTAGACTACGCTGTGAAGGTTTGGATAATTGAATTACTTGAGATTTCTCAGGGCAGCCAGACCGCCTGTGGTGATGCGTGGACAATGTGATATGTCCAGTTCCTCCAGAGAGTCCTGGAACATGTGGAGCCTGGCCAGGAACCAGTCGTCCACTTCAGAACATCCTCGCAGGGACAGACTCCGTAAAGATCTCTGGTTCTCTGAGGGAGGACAAAGCAGATGAAAAACACTGGACTCCTGTGCTGAATATGATTGAAATGAATTAACAGTACATGTGTCTGACAGAGTAAGAAAATTAAGTTACAGCAGGAGAAAGTGATTTTGAGAGGAAAGAAAAAAAGAAACTGAAATAAAGACAAACAAGTCTGAGTTGGAGCTCAGTACCCAGGTTCCCCAGTCCAGTGTAGTTGATGACTGTGTAGCTCATGTCTATTTCCTCTAGAGGGGTATCTTTGTGATTCAAGAAGTCCCAATTGAACCTGCCCCTCTCGTCTGCGCGGAACCAGGCTGGCTGGCCAACAAACCTGAGGACATGACGCAGCATAGACAATCACAGGAAAACTGAATCACAGCAGCACATCTGGAACATGACCCTGAAAATGTCATCTTTACATCTAAAGTGCATCACAGCAGATTATATGAAAACATGTTACAAGACACTGATGCTGCATATGAAAAATATATGTATGTATGTATGTGTAATATGTTAATAACTGCCACAAAAAGTGAGGGGCAATAGAAACTTTTTCAATGTGTTCAATGCATTTGAACTCATTTAAAAACATCAAATACAAATGTGCTAAGAGTCTGACAACCAGATGAAAGTATACTGGAAGTCAGTCGGTTGGGGCTTTGGTTCTGAAAAGTTACAAAGAAAAAAGTAACGTATTATGTAGGAACTATTGCACAACTCTGCCACCTTGACCCTCGGAGCTCAGCTGCTGCTCTAAATCTTAGTTTGGTTGGTTTGTCACAACACATATGTCATCAAGTCCTGTGTAAGTTTATATATATGACACCAATCTGGTTTTCACATATCATGAATGTATACAGTTTTCCAATTAGTTGATCAACAGAAAATGTTCAAACTGATTAATCATTCAAGTCATTTTTTTAGGGAAAAACTCCAAAAATTAGTTTATTCAATCCGCAGCTTTGCTGTTATGTAAATTATAATTTGGGGGATTTTGGACGGTTCTTCAAAAAAAAAAAAAAAATTTCGAGATGCCACCATGTGCTCTGGGACCTATTTATGGATATTTTTCACATTTTTTGGACATTTTATAAACCACACAGCTATGTAATTAATGAATCAAAATTATCATCCGAAGATACTGAAAATAATCAGAATTTATACAGAAAAACAATACCAGACCCATAAACAACAGGTTCAGACAGCAGTACCTTTGTACTTGTCATGATATCTTTAAGACTTTAAGACTCGTAAAATAAGTTGGGTGAAACAAGTCACCCCATATTTCCAAGTGCAGCCTGACAGCTGACATGAACAATAATTTTAAGAAGAAGAAAAAATCATCTTAAATCTGCCGTGCTCCATTTGACAAAATATGTAGAGGCCAGTGAAGAGGGCACTTACCTAAATCCTCCCTTCAGACTCAAGATATAATATGCTGCTGCTATGTCTGCTCCATAAAACTTCTGAGTGTAGCCAAAGTAACTGTGAAAGACAGAAGGGAAGTCAGTGATGGTCCCTGACGGTTTCAGATATTGACAGTAACTTTGGGGATCAGCATTACAAGCATTAAATATTATATGATAACCCACACTAATCCATTTTGATTTACAATAGACCAGAAGTGAAGGACCCCTGAATGACAGAAATATATACAATTGTTTCCATTAGAGACTATACGTCTGCTAAATCAGAAAAATAGAATAATTTCAGTCTACTTTGCAAGCTTCTTCTATTATTAACATTATATTTTAAGAATCATAGATTTTTTGTAGTGCGATAGATGATGCTTATGGGAACCTTTTGTTTTAGTGCATTGGGGACCTGAGGACTGCAGCTATCCATTTCATTAATGCTGTTTCAACTAGAGTCTACCCTGCAACAGACACCAGCAGCAGTGATATGAGTTCATATCTTGAATCGAATCAGCCATAATGTTTCTTACATGTTCTTCTTCTGAAGCCCTCTACTCCTCAGCTTGGACCTCCAGCTCAGGAGCATCTCTACGTCATAGAAACGCTGGGTGAGGAACAGCAGGAGTCTGGTGTGTAGAGGAGGTGGGCTCACCGAGCTGGAGCTCCATGGTCGCCTAGCAACAAGGAGGAGAGCTGACCGCTCGCAGCACCTGCGTAGAGACTGGACAGAGACACAGAGGAGAGGACAGAGAAGAAAGGACAGAGACAAAGAGGAGAGGACAGAAACAGAGGGGACAGAGAAAGAAACAGAAACAGATAAAGGTGAATACTGTCTCCCAGCGCTTGTCAGGTAAAGTCCAGGTGGAAAATATAAGATACAGGAGTCACCAGCTATCTGTAAAAACATTCAAGCCCTCATGTCAACGGTGCTCCTGTCTGACCCTTTTATTCTCACAAATCCTGTCAGAGAAACAGATACTAGTCATTGCTAAAGCCTTGAGAGACTGATTTATACCAACGAATTCCTGAAAATAGAAGTTAATGATTTTCCACTTAAAAAATACACACTAAAACATTCAATAAAAATATGTCGTTAAACTTTAACTATTAACGAATAGCATGATACCTTCAGCATGCTGGATCTATACAGTCTTCAACCTAACACTAGTTAAGTTTTAGTAAACGCTGGAGCCTGTAAACACTGCCATGTAACAGACTATACACTGACATTTAATAAAGACACGTTAACTGTTATTAACTCCTCTGGTTACTCAAGTAATTTGTCAAAATTTGAAGGGTAACTTACCACCAAGGGTGCCGACATGATAGCGCCGTTCAACAGTAACCCGTAAGGGACAAACGTCCTCCTTGCGCATTTAGTACGTCAGTTGTTGTTCATCATTTTCACCACAAGGTGTCTCTCCACGCACGTCTCTGATCCTGACCAGGTGAACCTGATCTATCCTGATCTGGTTTGGTTATTATGATGAAGTGGAGTAGTGTTTGTGTACTGTAGTTTAAATAAGTCAGCATCAATATTCTCTTTTCATTTGCTCTCCTCCACAGGGAAAGGTCAGCAGTCATGAATACTGTACAAGCAGCTGGTAGGGATTAAGTGTCTTGCTCAAAGGCATTTCAGCAGGGTCAAGACTATAACCTGTATCATAAAGATGATCATCTGGCACCTATAGATTCAGAGTAAACACAACAACTAACATGCCACTACTGAAATCATTTTATTTCAGCTTTATTTGGGGTAGCACAACAAATATCATGCACTAACTGAATCAGTCAACTCTTATAAGGTTGTAGCCCTCGCCTGCTGCCTTTTTTTAAAATCTTATATTACATCTCTAGGCCCATATTGCTTGTTTGTTCAATTTTCCTTCAAGCATGATCTGGACCTTCTCTTCAATACCTTTGGGAGACAAGACAGGTTGAAACACCACTTATCTGACAGATGTGTCACTGAAAAACAAGCACACCAACACCACACCCATCCTGCTTCTATCTCTCTCTCTCTCACACACACACACACATGCATAGACCTCCCCAAGCTCCCACACTCACACCGAGTGTGATGTGACAGACGGCTCACACTTGCTAGTACAAACAATTAGCAAATGAGATCACGGCTCACACCTCTCATGTTTGTTTGCAGAGGAGTGGCAGAGAAAAGAAGCAGCAATTGGATGGTGAGCAAAACAGAGGCGTTTGGTATAGTGATCACGTATATGCACAATGTTAAACTCTGAATGTGTTCCCAGTGAGTAGGCCATATAATGCAACAGTAACCAACATAAAGTAAACACAGTCAGAAAAATGTTGATATTTTATTGAAAAACCATAAAGATTTGTATGACATTTAAAAGTAACATGGCAAATATAAAGTCAAGAAAACTTAACAATTCACTACTTCCCTGGTATTAGCTGGAGTTATTGACAATGTGATGGAAAGATTGAGGGAGAGGCAGTGAAAGAACCAAGGTCTGCGCGGTCTGTGTAGTCTGAGCAAATCACATTACTGAAGGGTTGGTTGAATGAACATATGGACCAATGAAGTAAAGAATAAGTGGCAGAGGGGATGAATGAATTGATTAGGGGATGGGTTGTGGTATAGATGGATTGCTTACTGGACTAGAATTTTAATGGTTTAACAGCAGCAGCAGATAGTACCTATAGTGTGTTTGTGTACGTGTGTGTGTGCCTGTGTGTGTGAGCACAGGTATGTTTCTGGGTGTTTTTGTGTGTCTTGACTGCTCTATACATTGAGATTGATGATCATCGATTCTGATCTGTTTGAGCTTGAAAAATTAAATTTTCCGTATGCAGTTCTGGTTGGGAACACCTCTAAACCGATCAGTCTTTGTCGGCACGAGATGACAATTTATTTTATTTTATCAACACTCAAGAATATTACTGCTGTTAGATCAAAAGTATTTCTCTTTGAAATTCAACTTCCTGTATTATTGATGGCATTTTTGTTCCTATCGTTTATATGTGGTTTGATGTGCTGTATTCATAGCCACATGTGTTTGTTTATGCTCATGAATTTTTGATTGCGCCTTAATGGACTTTTGAAAAGCAAGCCATGACCATGCAGTAGCATGAAGTTTGAAGTCAACAAAGCGGAGAGTCTACAAACATAGATTGCTATTCTGCAGAATAAAGAAAGTAGTCTGTCAAATGTTAAGCAAAAAGTTCTACTGCTGTAACTTTACTGTAACATCTTAAACATCACTAACAGTATTGTTAAAAAGCAAAGAATTGGGGAATAACATCAGATATGGCTTTCCTATCCTTTCCTAAGTAAACAACTAACACTGAGCCCAAAGCATTGAGAGGGTTAAATTCTTTCTTTAAAGGATTACCCACTTACATCCACATCCCATGCAAAAGCAGTGATCCAGTTCCTCAAAACCACCCAATTAGGGGTTTGTTAACACAGCAAAACCAGAGGATCGTGACTTGTTTCTAAAAATGGCTGTACATTTTGTGCTCTGCTGATCTTTCTCATTCTTCCCTCCACAGTGAGGTCAGGGGTGGCGGGGAACTATTCAGATTATTTATTTGGATAAAAGTACCAATTGCACACCGTAAAAATAGTCCATTACAAGTAAAAGTCCTGCATTTAAAATTGCTCTTAAGTGAAAATAGTTAGCAACAAACGTATGCCAGGTATAAAAAGTAAAAGTACTCATGTTAGCAGCACTTTCATGTTGAGGTGGAGTTTTAATAATATTTTCTATACTATTTTACAAACAGATCATAGGATTTTTTTAATGTAGAATCTTAATCTGAAAAGTAAAGTATTAACTATAGTTAAATATATAAATGTAGTGAAGTAAAAACTACAATATTTCATTGTAAAATGAGGTTAAGTGGAAATATAAAGTAGCATAGCATGGAAATATTCAAATAAAGCACAAATACCTAAAAATTGTACTTAAGTGTAGTACTGGAGTAAATGTATCTTGTTACTTGGTTAAATAGGAGCAGACCGAGAGCAGGTAGTTTTGCTTGGACATGAGGCTTTCAGGTGGTGATATTACAGCTGAAACGATTAGTTTAGGATCAGTTAATTGACCAGAAATTCATCAGTCAACATCAAACATCAATTTTTATGAGGATTTGCTGTTCTATTTGATAGTTTTTGGTTTAAACCACGTTCAAATGCTTGCTGAGCGTCAGTGGAGGCACATTGGCAGCATCACACCACGCTGAGCTTAACGCTTAAACAATTATGAACAGATGATTTTAGCCCGCTCTTGTTATATGCTCATCACTAAGACTATTTTATTTCTCTTAAGCAGAAAAAGCAGAGCTACTTCCACAGTCTTGTTAGCAGATGAAGTCTGATGTTTCCTAATAGCTGCTCCCCTGTGGCTCCCCACTTTTTACTGTGAGTTGCAGTAAGTGATGGCCCTGTGGGAAAGCCATTAGCCACTGGTTGTCTCTCTCATTCTTTCTCTCTGCTCCCACCTCTTCCCCCTGTTTCTGCAGAGACCTACTAAAGACACACACACACACGTATTCACATACACACATGCACAACTACTGCAGTATTCCCAAGACGGTTAGCGGCTGTCAGGGTTGTTTTGTTTTGACCAGTTCCCATAAGGCCAGTGGAGTCTGTAAATCTCTACAGTCTTGGCAGGAAAGCCATTAGTAGGCGGTCATACTGGGCCAGTTGCTTAATGCTCACATTGAGGGACAGGGACAGTCACTGGGAGGGCAACTGGAGGGCACTGAAGGGCATAACAAGCAAACTAAAAATGATTTTCTTGATTTGATTTGTGCAAACACTTTGTTGACCTGCTTGAAATTGAATTTCATGGAAAATGTGATGTCAAATTGATATGATTTAATAGGATTAATAGGTGCAGTGCTGTCATGAAGGAACTAATTTTCCTATGCTGAGGCTTAAGTTACTCACAGCATAGCCTAATTGCTTTATGCACACACACACACACACACACACACACACACACACACACACACACATGTCTTCTGTAGTTAAGTGTGTGTAGCCAGTCTGGCCTGACACTTCATTTTGCTACCAACTCTGCGTTGTGTTTGTGGATGATAAGGAATGAGACGGGGACAACTGCTGTCTTTCCAGCCGGAGGAGATTTATTCTCTAAGGGGCTCTATAAGACACAATAATATCAGTACAGCAACTTCACATGACATCTCCTCAGCAGGGCCTGTAGCCGGAAGACTGTATGACTTGTGTGCCACTACATTTACTGCATTCAGTTTTCCTTTAAATCAGTAAAACAATATCATCTCATTCTGATTGTATACTTAAAATGTCTCTTTAAAAGCTATTTTCCAACCCACCAGTGGCAATTTCTGTATTTTACACAGCACCTGAGAGAATAAACAGCAGTAGTCCTCATCTCATTCTTCATCATCTACAAACACAATGCAGTGTTTGTAGCATAACGAATTGTCAGGCCAGACCGGCTAAATGTGCATACCAATGCTGGACTATTAATGTGATGTGTGTCCTCTTATCTTTTGTACATTCACTCATTATTCAAACACCTTTGTATACCGGATGTGCTCGTGCAAGCATGTGCCTGCATGTGAGCTCATGATCATCATCTTGTTATCTCTCTTTTCCACACATCTGAGCTAATTTCCATTGACAGAATTAATTACCATGGTGACGAACAGCACGCTCACCCGGCCCATCCTTATACATGCCGCTCAATTATACAGCACCATTATCTTGTAGGGAGACGTCACTCAGAATAGCACTTCAGCCAAAAATAGCATAAGCTGGCAACGCATGTCAGAGCATAGAAACTGCATTTGACTGGAAAATGCTGATACACCTGAAATCACAGCTGTTCACTCAGATCATCAGGTGGTGTTGAGGACATACATACTGGACAGGCACAAAATTGATCTTGTGCACATGCGGACATTGGTGTAAACACCATTAAAGGTTGCTGTTTTGGAGATCAGCACTCTCCCATATGTGTGACCATTAAAAAAAAACCAGAGCAAGGTTAGGGTTGGATTTTCCTCTGAGACCTCATTCCAGAAATAAAAGTTATTGCCTGCTGCTCCAAATCCTTTGAAGATACTGATGTGTACACACACGCGCGCACACACACACACACACACACACACACACTGTAAATTGCACAGTCTGTGTTAAATTTATTGAAATAATTACAAAATAATGACTGTATATAAACCCTCACATAAAAAGAGGTCTCTGAATCTTTTTCCTTCCTCTCTTGTCTCTCTCTCTGTAAGACAGAGACTGTACACATGTACACACTGTATGAGTATTCCCATTAGGTTGGAGAGAGTTTTCAAAGTGTCAGCTACATAGCAGCAGATGAATAATGCAAAGGAAATAAAGGGCCTTTTTCTGCACAGCAGCTACATGAGCTATGATACATCATATGCAAGTTGTAAACTGACGCTAACCTCAAATCTTCTGCTTGACTTGCCATCTCTGTTCGACTTTTGAATGACACTTTGAATTCACATATAGGCATCTGTTGTGTGTGTGTTATGGGTCGTTTTGATGAGTAATTTCATTTAATTGGAAGTAAATATAAGTGTATTTATGAGAGATTACCAAGATGGTATAGGCCAATTTGAAAATCTATGAACCATTATATTACACATAATGTAGCAGTTTGTATGATACATTCATTCACTGTTGTAAGAAAATAATGAACGTCTAATACATCAAGGCTATAAATAGATGTAGCTAAAAAAGGGTTAATCTATTATACATTTCAGTAATTTTATATCCTGTCAGGATTTTCTTTTCCAGCTCATTCTTCTCCCATTTTCCCTCGCTTCCCACATCCTTTAAAACAAAAAAAACTTCCTCTCTTCCTTTGTTGTTCTTCACCTTCATACCCAGAGCGATCTGTTTCCTCCTTCATCTGTATTTTACAGCCTCCCTCTTTAACAGCACTTGCGAGTCAGGTTTTTTATGTATAAATTCAGCTCATTTGTTATCATTTCCGCTCACATTCTTCCCTAATCTTTCGCTCTCTCTGTCTTTGTCAGCAGAATATTCAGATGAGTCTGTGGTGCGTATAAGCACACATTCAGCTCAAAAGCACACACACACACACACACACACACACACACATACATACAAACACACATAGATATACATACATGAGTGCTTGAATGTCAAAAAGACAAGAGCAGGAAAGAGAAGAGACCGTTTAAAAACGACTCCAAGATTGAGCTGCAAATCATGAATAACTAATAACATGTTCATATTCTGGCTGTCGGTTCTTGCTGTCATCAATCACGGCCCTGTCTTCATTCTGCTAGCTATAGCTTCATTAAGCTGATAATGGACTCTGGGCTGCATGTCAACCAGGCAATATCTGCTTCCATTCAACCTATGATTAAATAACCTCTCTGAGCAGCCCAACTAACTCTGGCCTGTGTTTTCCTTCATATAATCTAGCTGATAAATGCCTTTTCATTGCTACAAGCAGGGGTGATATACTTCACACTGCTGCAGTTTCTCAAGCCTGACTTTAGAGGTATCCCAAATACTGACCAAGATCAGTGATTGTGAAGTAAAATCTTATAACTTTAACATCTTTTAAAAGATATGTGTAATACTGAATTGTGATGTGTAGTTTTTTTGGCTTTGAAAACTTTGTACTATATGTACTATATTGTTGTTATTGTATATGCACACTAAATGATACCACAAGCATTTAGGCCCAATATGTGCAGGTGGATTTAGACATGGCATAGCTGAAAATGCACATGTGTAATTAATAGTATTAATGAAGGCATTAGCTTTTCCTATTACAGGACCACACGTGCATTACGGCTCAGTGGCACTTTAATAGAACTGTGCCATCGTTAATTTTATTAATGCCACCTGTGCTTTTTCTGCTCTGACAAGTTAAAATGTAAATTGTGAATCTACAGTACTCAAGATTTCAAAATGAGAAAAGGATTGGTGAACACCAAAACTCAGCTCTAGACCCACAAGTCTCATGAAAAGGGGATAAGAGCCTACCACTGAATTTTATATTTTTTTTAATCTAATTTTACAATAAAACCTTTGAAGCGTAACTTTGGTGATAGTCAAGTCAAGATTTCTTTAAAGTTCCTTATCACACAAAACACACACAACAGAACACGAAAAGAAAAAAGTGATTTAAATCACAAATTGAAATAGATATAAAACAGACATAAGACATTGAAAACAATAAGAATAAAACCAACTGCCTGCCAAGAGATGGTTAAAATAAACCCATTTTTTGAACCAACCGGAAGGTTACAACACATTGTAGGACAGAGAAAACAGTTTTACGTCTGGCCTTCCAGAGAAGGATCTATATGAATGTTCAATAGGAAGAGACCACAATGTGAAAATGCCCTGAGACCAGCTGATTATTTGTGAGTACTGGGAACTGATAAGTAAGAGGAACCAGAAACAAGTAGGAGCTGTGCTGGTGTTTATGGTAAAATGTGATCAGAGTCATGAACATTGAAACTGTCATTGATAAATGCATTAAATCTCTTCTGGGGAGACTGTGAGCTGTTACATAATCTACCAATCTTTCTGTCTCCTCCCATAACCCCCCACCCCTCACCTAAATCGGGACCCTTTGCTCTCTCAGGTGATAAGCTGATTACAACTGAGTTGACAACCTCTTGTCACAGCGGGAGGTCTGTTGAAGCTGAGCCGAACCCCTGTCTGAAACACTGATTGATTCTGCTGTCTACTCCACACAAGTCTGAGAAAATCTGGTGGAGATTATCCAGCTGTAGTTTTCCAAAAAATCATTTTAATGATGACATCAAATAAATTCTTGGAGATGACTAGAATAAAGCAATTCTTTTTGCATCTGTTTTTATAGATTAAACTGGCATTTGTTGCCTGTGATAACATAAAATATTCATTATAATACTGTTGGTCTCATTAAGATATACGGCTTAAAGGTGACTTCACAAATATATTTACTGGTCACACAAAACTGTCTAGTTGTTGAACAAGTTGTATGCTGGGTAAATATCCAGACATAATGTAGCTGACTGCAACAGCTTAGCAGTGTTACTGGGTGTATCTCTAACCACAGTTCATATATACACACGACCAGCAGCAAAGCCATAGCTTAATAAATATTCATTCAGTTACAAAGGTTAATCTGGCATTCGCCATCTGGAGCAATCCAATGGCAAAAATGTTTGAGCTATAACTGTTTGAATGTTTCCCATCACTACCTTCCATCACTCATAATGTAAAAGCAACAAGATCTTTGCTCACTGACTGGAAGTGACGTCAGTAAACCCTCTGAGACAACCTTGTGATTTTGGGCTTTATAAATAACACTGACTCGACTTGTCAGTACACTTCTGCTTTTCCACACTAACAGACCCTTTTCACAGTGTCACAGAAGGGTAAACACAGCTGCAGCTGATGAGTAAGTTTGACTTGTACTACTTATGTACACTAACGATAAGAAAGACTTATCAGAATGTTTAGGTAATTAGATTAATTTATTGCAGTTGAATTTTCTACGCTATGACAATTCTGTGAAGAGTCCCCTGAGATATAAATGTAACTATTTTCACAGCAACAAAAAAACAGTTTGACAGTTAATTCTTTATTATTGTTATGTTTGTACTGTAGCCTGCCTAAATTTGGAATTAAATGTTGCTGATGTGATGACAGTATCATGGGCCATTAACTCATCACTGTCTCACTCCATTTTATTATGCCAGGTTCATGACATATCATGCGGACCAAGATTGCAAGCATCTGGTTCAGCTGTAATTCTGAGTAAGAGAGGTCAAGAATTTCTCAAAGCTAAGACATAAAAAAAACCTACTAAAAGTGTCAAATAACCTGAAGCAACATGGATGCAAAGCCACCTTTGCTGGCAGTTTCAGCTAAATAAAATCCCACTGATACAATTGATTCAGCTACTTAAAAATCAGCTATGTACTGTTTAAATTATAGACTGTGTATAAAGATAGACGTAGCGAGGTGTGACATCACCATCTGGTTTGCATTGGAGTTGATTTGAAGCCCAAAGTTGCTGCTTATGGTCGGTGTGGCCATCAGGGGCATTACACTTTCAGGTAATTCCACATTGACTTCAGCCTCATGCAGTAATAGTTGCTGCTTGGGTTTGAACCTGGCTTTACTTGTTAAACCTGCATGATTTTTTTTTTTTTTTTGGCTGCCATGGGGCCAGTGGAGCAAGCTATAAAAAGTACTGACATATAATCATCTTATAAAGTTTATATGGCGAACACGTTAGCAAACAGAGCATCAGAGCATCATTAGCATTCATTTTGGAGTCGTGCTTCTGGCCATTTAGGGAATGTAAGTCCAACATTCACTCTCCTTTTAGCTCAGTTTTGCTCTCCACCAACTCCTGAGGGAAAGCTCTGGCTCCTTAGATGCTAAATACTTCACTGCTAACTTTGCTAACTTTGTCTGTCATTTGGTGCTGGGCAGGTAGTTTTCTGTGGGTTTATCAGAACTGTTTTACTGATGAGAGTTGGGGTGAGACCATAGACTGCAAAAAATATGGACATAGTCACTGTGATGTCACCTATTGGTTTGTGGACTCCCATTTTGAGACCTCAAGTTTAGCGATTTGACTGTCGCCATCTTTGATTTTTGGAGCCAGAAGTGACCATATTTGGACAAGCAGGAAGAGCTGACTCTAGCGCTAGCTGCTAGCATGGTTAGCACAGTGCATTTAACATCTATGTTAAACTGTGATAATGCTAATGTGAATTTTCGCTAGCGAAAAACAGGCCTAAAACCATCAAAACATATAGCCTACTTACCAGAAAAACTGAATATCCGACTCCTTAGAGGGTCTTTTAGTACAACCAAACACTGAACAAGACTTTTTTAGGTGACCAAAATGTTACAATTAACTTTCATGAACTGAAAACTCACGGTGAAATAGTGGCAGCTATATGCTCTGGGAATCTGTGTGTTTGTCAGTACGTGTGAAGTGAACCCTTTCACATCACACATAATCATTTCATCCATTGTATATATATTGATTAGAGCAGCTTTAACAAATCACTACAACTTATAAAGATAATTTAGGCTAGAGCTCCATTTATCTGGTGTGACTGCATGGCTGATAATGTCTGCTGATATGAGCGGCTGATTTTTTATTTTCCAAAATCCACTTCACTCTGATGTGATTTTCTACTGAAATTGGATGTAATTTGAGACACAACCACTGACAGAGATGGAAACAGTTGATAGTCCTACACTGTGGGTAGAAAAGCTCCTTGTTTAAAAATAGTCTCTTTTGATGCAACTCACTTTCAAGAAGTCTAAACTAAGACTAGCCTAACTCTTTAGATCTGGCCTCAAGTGAATCCATTCACAGCCTGATGATATCTTGTCTATTTTCATTCAGAGCTTGATCTTCAGTTCATGGGATAAGAAATCAGTAGGGGATTTACAGTTCATATACTGCTGGGATACTGCTGTGTGTGTTTATTTTTTAATGCAGAAAGACAAACAGTGGGAAGGAGAGAAAATATTAGCCAGGAGGAGAGCAATTTGTTATTTTTACTCTTCAAGAAGTCATTTTGTGATTCACTGATTCTTGTGTGACTTCTGGGTGAACTCTCTCTGAAACATAATACATCAAATTAATGTTTCTAGATTATATAGACTATCTCATACTTATTCTTATTCTGACACTAAAAACAACTCTGCATCGCAACATTGCTCATTATGATGGTTGCAGGATACGACTGGACTTGTGCAAACAGATTGCAATGCAAACAAAGTCAATCCTTATCTATGGCGCAGACCCACTTCTCAATATCACTCTCTATCTGCCTCTCTTTGTCCTTCGTACCCCTACCTCACAGTTTTATCATCGTCCTTTTCTCCTCTTCCTCTCCTCATTTATTTCCTCTGACATATCCATAATGTCTCTTCAATTTACTCTTTCACCCTTCACCCACCCATGCACCCATCCATCCATGCAGTTCAACCTTACTAATCTGCTTCACCCTCTTCTTCATTACTCTCCCTGCTTCACTTCTTCATATTGAAATCAGATAGTAGTGCAAGCATGTCTAAAAAATCAGTTCAAGAGTTCAATTAAAGTCATAACACAGAAGTGAAGAAACAGCTTTGTGCTTGCAAATTCAGCATCACTGCACAGCATCTCTGTCTCTCTTTCCCCCTCACCACTGCTCTGCTTCTCTTATTCCCGTCTCTCCCATGCTCCGTCCATGCGTGCCATCAGAGCCTACTTCATCATGTTGAAGCACAGAGGTTGAAAGCTAATTAATGAGGCTCATACGTAATACATGCTCAGCGAGGATCATCATGTCATGCGAGCACCAGCTAGGAGTTGGACAGCAGAACGGAGGAAGCACATATTGCAGCCATCGGCCTTCCTACTCATCTTTGTCGTCCTTCGCTTTATCCCGATCTCCCGTCACCTCCATCTGTCCTTCCTGTCCTGCCTGTCTCTAGAAGTTACATTAGTTCTGTGCTCTGTACTTCTTTCCTCCACTCTTCCTGCTTTCCATAAACCTGAAAAGACATGAGCTGACTTTAACCACCTGTTTTATGTTGAGGGGTTTCTGCTGATTTTGTAGACAAATCTCTTTATAACAATGATTCATACGCACAATAGAAAATAGAATAGGTTTTATGATGATATGTTTTACAACGGAGAAATGCTTTTCCCAAAATATAATTAATTCCAACTGGTTTTCATTGGCCTTGGGATGATTTCTGATGGTCTGAGTTGATCCGCTTTTTGATTTTTGTGATTTTATCGTCCCTTTTTCTGCTTATCATCTATTTCTTCCCAGCTCCCTCATCTCATATCCCTCTCTCCTGCAGGGACGAGCACATGATGCTATCAGCTTGTCAAACACATATAGCAAACTGACTGATTCTCTATCCCTGTGCACTCTTTTAAACAAAGACCATACAATGACCTGCTTGGTTCTCATTAGGTGTGACTGGCCTTGTAAAAAAAAGTAAAAGGTCAATTGAATTATATACCACCTGGAGTCAAGGGGGAAAAACATCAAAAACAGCCGATCAGTGTTGGCTGTCTTTTACAGTTTGAACTCTCTCTGTGCACTTGGCTATTGATTTGGTTATTAATGTCAATCTGGGAGCTAAAATCTATTCAACCTTTTTTCACGGTAGCCATCAGAGTGTTCATACAGTAGAGAGAAATAAAATAAAAGGAGGAGCACACTCCCCTGCTGATTTAAATGGATGCTTGTCTCCTCTAAACATATGTGGCTTGATGTAAATTTACATAGAAGAGGAAATTGCTTTTCTCAGAGGCAGCCTATTTTCTCTGACCATGCAATAGGTGAAATTGTTTTGTAAGAATCACCGTTATCGGCTTTAACCGTTAAAACTGCATTATACAAGGGGTGGTATAGTGTAAGTCCCATCCTCTTCTCCTGTTTTTCACTGGTGTTTTCAAACAGGTTTTTACTGATTAATTCTTAGTGTTGTTGTTCTTTGATTTCTTATTGTTTTCCATAAGATGCTATTGTGACTTCCCTTCGGTTTCATCGTAGCCACCCTCATCTTGATAGCTGTAGCCCACCTCACCACTGGCCACAGCTGCAGCAAATAGTATATTTACCTTACAATTTCAAATATCACTGAAAAACAAATTTCATCCAGCACATATATGTATGTATGTACAGCAATAGAAACAGCCTGATATTGTACCACATATCATACATATGTATTGTCACAGTTTAAAATTGAAGTTTGCCAGAGCCTTGCATTTCCCTTATACTTGTCCCTGCAACTTTCACACAGTCTAAACAATTAGACGAACATAAGCCATGAGGGTATGGCTGCCCACTCACTCCACAGATGATGTAGTCTATCTAATATGTCAGTATATCTTTTCGTGTCAAACAAGAGTGCACTCAGTATATACAGTGACTTCAAAATGAACCGAGCTGAATCCTAAGAACATCACTTCTGTTAATAATACATGACGAGGGGAAATTCGAAGTCGAAATGTGATGTAAATGTATAAAATATTCATGAAAAAACAATATTATAAATGGTGAATGCAAAACCAAACCTTACTGAGTAAGAATAATCATGAGGCAACACACACACACACACACACACACAGATGACAGCACATGCTTGTGCGTGCATCCATGCATATACTCCCACATCTCCAGCTCTTTAACCTCACATACACACACAAACACAATCACACACACACACACACACACACACACACAAACACACACACACACACCATCTGCTGGACGAGCAGACACATGCTGAAGATGTGTACCACAGACCGACAGTAGAGTCAGACTGTGGTGCTGCATTGTCCTTGCTGGTGGCCTATAGTGTGCCCTGTGATTCAGAAGAGGATGGAAGGCCAGCATATGCTGGAGCAGACTGCAGTAGGAAGGTCAATCATTTCTTGCCGCTTCAAATTACCGTATCTGTTAAATACTGAATATATTTATATACCTTGCACACTGATATAATGTAATGCAACGTGTCCAGTGCGTTTACAGTGTCATTTTTGTTCAGTTGAAGTGACTCTTGAATCATCCTCAGGTCTGACAAGCATTTGGAGATGAATATGTATAAATGTATAACGTGTGTGGAATGTATGCTGACAGATTGAGTGTTGCATGAGTGATTTACATGGACTTGTTTCACCTTCATCATCTCAGAGTTCAGGTCAACCCCAGACATATATCATTAATAGCTCTCCCAGTTCTTCCTGATATTCAGCTTTTTCCTGTTGAAGAGGCAGCTGACTCATCTGACCATGTCTTCATATCCAGTCTTACTTATATCGCTCTAAAAGGGAAGAATTATTGATAGTGGTTTGGCTTATAGCTACATCCAAAGTCAGATGACTAACTGTGAAATTACAGAGAAAGAAAGACACCACTGGTGTCCTTACTTGAATTTTTCAGGAGAAAACATTGAGTTTCAGAGACAAATCATTATCAACAATCACAACCAACCACTTTAGGAACAAAATTATTTAAATAAATCAGGACAAGTCAATAGTTTCTTTGTGATTATACATAACTGCTAGGTATTTGCTGTGAAAGTTTGATCCATTTTGTTATGAATGTGGGGCTAATTCAAAAACTTGTGTTCATCACTCAAATGTAATACTTCAGGTGACACCACAGACAGCTATACTCTCATATTGATGACAGCATTAGATCTATATGTTGGCTCTGTGCTTTGATGTTAACAAGAATAAAGTTGAAATGATGCTTCTCTGAAGATGCACATAAACATCTCTGTGAACCTATGAAGAGAAGGGTGTTATGGGTAGCTGTGGGATGACGAAAACAAATGAAAACATATTAAATACAAGCATTAAATAAACAACCACGCGAACATCTCAGAACGATCCCTGTGCACATTCACCTACATAAGCATAATACCAGCATAAGAGTATGCTAACATGCTAACAATGCAATGTTAACATGCTGATGTTCAGCAGGTATAATGTTTACCATGTTCACCATCTTATATTGATCATGCTAACATTTGATAATTAGCATTCATCCTCATTCAGTTGAGGCTGATGGGAATGTCAGTATTTTTGCAAACATACCAACACCATATAACACCAAAGTTATTACAGTTCATCCTGAGAGGAACATGAAAGCCTAAACCAAATTCAAAGGCAACCCTTCAAACAGATGAGAAGTCAGGAGATCACCAAAGTCAGTGGGATTGATCCCCAGGGGAACATTAATGTTTCTACAAAATTTCATGGCAATCCATTAAATAATTATTGAGATATTTTAGTCTGGATCAAAATCCAACAGTCCAACTGACTAACTTCGCCAGCTAGCGCTGCTAAAAAACTTACCCTGATTGGTCTGATGGGATGCTGTAATTAAAATATGCAGTGATGAGAGATTACCCTTCAGGTATTCATCTCTTTGTTCTCACTCAGGGTTGTAATGCATTAAACTTCACTGTGTGCGTAATGTCATGAAAGCAACTTTTCCTGGCACAGTCAGTAGCACCAGCTTCCAAGATTTTTTGCCTGTGCCAGATCCCTCAGCTTACCCTAAACAAAGTGGCAGGGGCTCGAGATGCTGTTAAAGTGACGGATTGGAGGTTTAAAATCTCTGTAATGATCTCTAGTGGTGAGGATTATATAAGGAGAGTGTGTCGTGTAGATGGATGGTGGATCTCTCTGGTTTGTGTATGTGTGGAGAGGGAGGAGGGTACATTCAATGGGGACAGGGATGGGTGCATGCACGTGTACTTGTACATAGATATATATATATATATATGTACTGTATGTCTGTGTGTACGCTTGTATATGTGTGCTTGTCAGTGTAAATCACCCTGCTGCTGTCTCTCTGAAAGCACTTATAGACACAGTCCAGCAGCCCTGTAAAGAGCTCCTGTCTAATGTCCACTGTCCCTCTGTTCCTGGGCATTATGTAAGGAAACACTGGGGCCTCATTTATAAAACATGCTCTTTGACTTTATCCTGGATTTCATTGTGCAATCATTTCAACAACTGTGATGACAAAAAAGATATCAATTGTAAACATAATGTACTGCGAGCTTTTGGAAGTGCAAAGGCTCCCGGAAACAGTGTGGGAAGTAAAAAGATCAAAGGCGCTGCAAAAGTCTATTAAAAAGCCTTTTCTTAATTTGCCATTCATAGCTGTAAATTACATTAGCTCTCTCCTTTAAATCACCATCACATGATAAGTTTTTTTAAATTATTCTTATCCTGGGACTGATTGAGATTATAAGCATGAATTATAACATTTTATCAGTGAGGCCCATTGTGTAAAGTCCACAAAAGGAGAGAAATGGTAAATCTTAAGTCTGAGGAGTGGTGACATTACAGCCAATATGATAGACGCACTCCCTCGGACACGGTCAATAATTCACTGAAACACTTTTTTATAATGAATTGATTTGAAGACAGAGAGCAGGGCATCAGTTGAACAATCATAATTATGGCTATTGTCAAATATCTATTGTTTTTAAAAGCAGTGTAGAGTCAGTTCTCTAAATAAGACCAGAAAAAGCTCATAAATCACAGAAATGTATTCATGTTCATGACTTGAACAGTATGTATCATAAGGGCCTGTTGGAGACATTTAGAATCAGGCTGTTTCAAAGGGCATGTCAGGTTGAATATGCCATATTTGTGCAATGCATTACAACCTGCCATTTGAAGCCTATATAACACCCTGAAGGTTGCATAAGGGAGTTTAATGGGATAAGCAAGTTAAAGTACTTCTTTCATATCCAGTGTGAATATTATGGTATAGTTTTTAAGTCTGTATACAAATCAAAACTTTAGGCCAATAAGCATGAGTAAAAAAAAATGAAATCACAGTCACAATGCCTCCATGTGACAACAGAAGGTATTCCTGGTGGTTTACATAGTGTTTAGAAAGTGTGATGGGACCTGGCACGTTGTCTTGGATACATTTATGTTCCTGCTCCATGATGAACAGGTTGTATATTGCTGACCGATCTTTACGACTATTTGTGGAAGTGGAATTTCTGGTTATTTCGTCACAAATTATTAAATGTTGCCACTGTCAGCACAAACTTCCTTTAGTTTAGTCTTTGGTGTCCAACAGTTTTTTTTTTACTATCACATCCTCTGTACATAATAAAATGTTAGTCACTGCCTCACGTTTTCCTGTGCATGACATAGTCTCAACAATGTTCTGTATACATGATATGAAATACCACCGTGCATATGTTAACCTTTCTGATGTGGTGTTGGTCTGTGTCTCACAGTACTTATCCTCTTTCCTTCATTCTTTCTTTCTTTCCTTCCTTCCTTCCTTCCTTCTTTCTTTCTTTCTTACGTGAACTTTGGTCCCCTCAAATCCACCCAGTTTCAGTCTAATCAACCTCAGTAACTGAAAACATCCGTGCAGGACATTAAAAGTTAACTAACTTACAGGATAAAATAGGCCTATGTCACAGCAGACATTTTAAGAAAAGCACAGGTGTTACAAATAACATTGATGATGGCTATGGCAGTATCACAGTGAGTCAGTAAGCAGCTAAATTGAATTCAGTAATAATTCATTTTATTATTTACATCTATGCTTTTCTACCTGTGACATGTAAAATCCTTCCTTCCTCTGTGAAAAAGAGTGTTAGTGCTGAACAAGCATGTAGTGTCCTGTCAGGCAACATCAGTTAGCAGTTAGCAGGGAAAAAAGCTGCTGTTCAGACACTTTATTAATATTAAATCATATATATTGTAGTTGTAGAAATACAATGTGAGGCATGAGCACTTGTTAAATGTAAGTACAATATTCACTTTGGGTACTATTCCTCATTTCAATTTTTTAACTCCTAAAAATAAATATCTGCCTGCTGTGGCTTTGCTAACAAGCTCATGTGTTGAGAGTAGCTGTCCAGGGTTTTATACATACAGTAACGTGGTTTTGTTTGAACAGTTCAACTAGTTAAGTTTCATAAAGTATAGAGCGTGTTGGTTCTTAATATCAGCCTCACATTACAGGACATCATTTAATTCAACATTAACAGAAAATATTGCTTAAATCCTTCTCAGTCTCTTTACGTTAGTTCATCAATGTTAGCTTCTGTTGTTCTTTGAACAGCCGATCAGCAGCTAGCCGAGAGATTTCCAGTTCACTGTGGCTAACATTATGAATCACTGTTGGTGAGTAACTACTAATAATATACAATAATAATATTTTCTATGTTGCACCTTTCAAAGATGAGTTCTGTACCACCTTATGTATAAAAATGAATACATTGTTAAAATCCAAACTTCTCATCTGAAATGTTAGAAAGATTCAATTCAGCCTGGTCAACAGCAATGGAAACAAACTTACAAACGTACATTAAATGATGTTTTTTTAATGTGTGGAAACACACCGCTGACATAATATCACCTTTTAGGATTAAACTTGTTAGCAAACGTTTGCCTGTTCAGTCATTCAGCAGATATAGAGCAACATTAACATTCAGTGAGAGTTTTTGGCCATCTGAGGAATGTAAATACAATATTCACTCTCCTTCTGGCTCTAGTTTGGTCTCCATCAACTCCTGAGGGAAATGTCTGTCTCTCTAGCTTCTAAATATTCCACCATGTTCATCAACAAGTCGCTATAACTTTGTCTGTCTGCTGTTTGGTGCTGGGCAGGTATACAGCAGGTATTTTGCTGAAAACAGATGCCTGCTGTGACTGGAAACTATGGTATGAGAGCAATGGGAGTGACCCAAACAGTTCAAGTTGACCAGACAACCACAACAAATCAAACTCAAAGATGCCCTAAAGCACTGAGGAGAACTGCAGAGTAGGGTAATTATTCATCAACTCATCCATGATTCATTCTTATTATAAAAATATTGATTATTTCTGCTTTAAATTAACAATTTAAGAACAAGACATGTTCAAAAATGTAATACCTCCAATCCTCATACTATACTGTTAACTCTTTGCTATGTGTCGTGTGAAGCACATATCAGTTTCAGTCATAGTGTGTGATGTACACTTCACATGAAGCTCTTTACTATGTGATGTACACATCTCACTTAATATGTAATGTAGAGTGCGTGTGAGTCTGAAGCCTGTGGCTCAGTGGTGCTTGAGAAACAGGCCAGACATACCATTGAGGGCCTGCCAACTGACCTGTGTGTTGAGTGTGTGTGTGTTTGTGTGTATGTGTGTGTGTGAAGACTTCATATAAGGTCTCACGAAGCTCCTGCCAGTATGTGTATGTGGATGTCTGTGAAGTGTGTTTAAGTACAGTTGTGCCAGGATCCCCTTCAATGCTTCATAACTGTGTGCGTGTGTGTGCACGTGTGCTGGTATAATGTATGTGTGTTTGTGCTGGCGGTCAAGGAGGGCGCCTGGGAGGACTGGTGTTTGATTGGCGCGTGCCGTCGAGATCTGCTCCTTCCTGTTAGCGTACGCATCACTTCCTCTCACCCAGCCCAGAGCTACTGCCTCGCTGTCTCACAGTCACTCTGACACGATTCCCTCTCTTCTCCTTATTTTTCCTTCCTCTTCTCTCTCTGTTCCTCTCCATCCCAAACTTACTGTCCTTCTTACTTTGTCTTTCATTGTCTTACTGTTAAGCATTTCTTTAAACTGCCTCAGGCATCTCTGCTCCTATTTCATTATCCTCTCCCTCTATCCCCCTATTTTCTTTTACTTTTCCATATCTCCTTGTTTCTGTCTTTCCATTTTAGTGCCACTCTTAGGGTGCTTCTTCCCCCCCAGTCTTTCTCCATTTGTCTCTCTCTGCTCTCCCTCTTAACTCTCAGAAGGCCACTTTTGTTTTAACAACTTGACAGCCAGTTCATCATCCTCAATGAAGCATGTCTTCGCCTCTTGCTCCCTATTTCTCTCACCTTAATCCCTCCCCAATTGCTCCCACTCCTTCCCTAACCTCTTTGTCTTTCCATATCTGCTCTGTATTCAATCCTAGAGCAACCCCCACTCCTCTTCCCCTCTTCCTCACTCTCTTCCTCCCCTCCTCAGCTGCCCTCCCTGAAGACAGAGCAGAGGCAGCCAGGCAGAACAGCCAGCATGTTCCCATGTTCTCTTACTCCAGCTCTGTGGCTGCCGCAGCCCTCATAAGCCTCTCTATTTCTCTCTCTCCATCACCCCCTTTTCTTCTCCACACCCCCTTTCCTCTGCACACTTTCGGCTTTTCACCCTCTTCATTCTCTTTCTCACTTTTTCATTTCTTAATTAACCAACTTTCCTCTTTCTTCATTCATTTTTCTGGTTGTTATCGTTCCTTCCATGCGCTGTGCTACTCCTCCTCCTCTGCCTCCTTTCCTTTTCCTTGCCTCTGGGCTTTATCCTTGGTCTTTGCGTCTCTCCTCTATCTCCTCCCACCCTGCTAAACATTGCTCAAGGCCATCCTTGTCTCCTTTTTCCTCAAGCCTTCTTCTCTAGTCTCATCTTCAGCTGTTTTCACTGTTGACAGTATGGCTCCTACAGTATACGTCCTCTTTCTCATCTTCTTTGCTTCGTTTCCACATAGCATCACACCAACTCTCCACCACTCCTCCCCTTTGCTCTACTCAGTTTTTATTTACTCCCCGATTCTCCTCATCTCCTCCCTCCTTTCTTATGCACTTTTTATCAGTGTCGAATATGGGTTCATGTTTATGGTAATGACTTTCTTGCCTCCTTCCTTCGCCTACAGCTCTGTCACATCATGTAGAGCAGCAGATTGAGGGGCAGAGCCTCAGTTCAGAAAATAGAACATGTTAACTTAACCAAAAGATGCAGAGACAAAAACACTTACCGGAGTTAAAGTGTGTTGTAACTGCTTGACTGATACTTCAGTCATAATAATTCATCTGTTGGCTGGCTGCTGATTTGAAGCCAGTTTCCTTCAGTTGCCTCTCTCAGCTCTTTGTCTCTCCGCCTCTGTCACCTCTCTCTGAGGTCACAGTCACTGCAAACAACGTGCAACAAACTTCATTCAGGGAACAATTAGCATGCAACTTATCTTATCTTAGAAATATTAGTACAAAGTAGGGCTGGGAAATATCTCTATCTTATATCGATATCATGACATGAGACTAGCTAGATATTGGATATTGTAATGACATGATATGGCATAAGTGTTGTCTTTTCCTGGTTTTAAAGGCTGCATTACAATAAAGTGATGTAGTTTTCTGAACTTACCAGACTGTTCTAGCTGTTCTATTATTTGCCTTTACCCCCTTAGTCATTATATCAAAATTACTGATGATTATTTATCAAAAATATCATTGTGTAAATATTTTGTGAAAGCACCAATAGTCATCCCTACAGTAATGTCGCAATATTGATATCAAGGTATTTGGTCAAAAATATTGTGATATTTGATTTTGTCCATATTGCCCAGTCCGAGTACAGATGTGTCTAATGACACTTCATGAGGTCAGTAATGATGGTTTTTCATTGTATAGGCATTTATGCAAGAAATTATAGAGGAATTGAAAAAACACATTACAAGGATTTAAGTGTAAGTGGCCAATGTCTGAGAGGCATACAGCAAATTCATTTTTCAAAATCCCCACAAAAAAAGTGGCGCTGGAAGCTTGGTGGATCAAGCAGTAGTTGCTGTTGGTTGCAAAATGTTTATGAAGAGGAAAATTCTTTTGGTTTGGCTTTATATTTAACAGAGCAGGATTGTATGAAAATGGATGGTACAACAGAGCTATTACAATACCTTACTTCATTTTGGACTCCTCTTCTCCATTCCTTCAGTGTCCAGCACCATTTAATCAGTCTGAAGTTGCTAAGTGGTTTCAATTTGTGTTTTGTGTCAAATTAATTCGTCTCTGTGAGCGGATCTACTGATCGCTGCAAATTCAATGAATTGACTCGGAATGATGAGATCTGGAGGATCCCAGATGTTGTTGTTATAAATGCTGATGTTATGAACCCTAACAAGTACTAAATCCTGACCAGATACTGTAATCAAACTACTAATACAGTAGATTAACAGATTAACAGATTAACTGATTAATGAGTGCTAATTAAGAAACAGTTACGTTTATCTGTTGTTTCAGGCAAACATGCAAACTACTGAGTAAATCAACTACTTAATAATAAAAATCAACTGACAATGTTTGATAAAAGATCTTAACCTAAGGTCTACTTATAACTTCTTTCCAAAGCTTTCAGCTGCATCTCACAGTCTTCATCAATGGGTGCAGTTTTCTCAGATTTCACATCATTTCACATTCAACTGACAACATTCACACACAAAGAAAGAAAGGGGAGGAAAATGTGGTGTTCTTGGTCTCTTCTCCAGAAAAAAATGTCACTGCATAACACTATCAGATGACAGTAGCAACACCAATAATGCTTGTTGTAGTTATTATAATAATGATTTTTTATCATTTGGTCCAGGAGACATCTCAGCCAAACATGGTAGTGTAACCTCCACAGCAATTACACCTCTGTATGTCTCTGATGTTCAGCATGTTGATGCATGTTGCATTTTGTTGCATCAGACACTACAGTAGACTGTTAGAAAACACAGGACCAACCAACTGCCTGCTTTATGAATAAACCTGTTAACCTTCAGCAGAGGCCGGCATGGTCAAAGTGCAAAGATCTACATTTGTTGAACAATGAGCAGCAGAACTACACATATCCAGGCAACTAGAGATGCTGCCTGCTTTTTTAAAATCTGACTACAATCTGCACACAGGTTCAAGGTTCACAGTGATTATACACACACGTGTGTGTTTCAGCATTCACAATGTAGCGTTCTCACCTTTGAGCTTATGGAAATTCTCAAGAAAGTAAATCAAGAATTCTTTGGGCGGATGAGGTGCAGGCCCTGTGAACCATGAACTAAGGTCCTGCTTCTATTATCATGAGGCAGCGCTGATGAATGAGCACGCTGCGTGGCGAGGCACACAGTGTGATTGCTGTATTGATCCTCATGGGATGAAGGTGGTTTTAGGTAATGACTGTGGTGTTTGAGATGATAGTGGTGGTAATGGATATGATGATGAGGCAGAGAGGAGAGGTGGCTGTGGCGAGTGAGGATGAGGATGGTCATGATGAGGATGATGAGTAATGATGGTGATGATGAAGGCTGCTCCAGTAATGATGATAATGATATAGGTGATGCATACCGGGGGATGGCTTCTATAATAGCGCTGGTGTGAGGAAGATGATGATGAAGGCAGAATAATGGTCATACACAGATGCTGGCCTTATTCTTTGCATAAGTGTGTGTGTGTGTGTGTGTGTGTGTGTGTACACACGGGCACGCGCACATATGTATACCTTTGCATGCAATGGGATGTGATGGTAATATTTAAGGATAAGAGGACAATGATGATGAGGATGATGATGGTGAATATGAATCCCGTGTGTGTGTGTGTGTGTGTGTGTTTCAGGAAGTGACGCTGAGCAGCCAGCCATCTGTCGGCAGATTAATCCTGCCTGTGCTTAGAGATATTACCGGCTGGCTTATCGCCGTGGCAACAAGCCTTCAATCCCAGTCCAGCGTAGCCACCATGTGACCTTGCTGAAGAAGGTGGGTGGGGATTGAACACATGCACACTGGCGTGTGCACACACTCACACACACACACAAACACACACACATAATATGCACACACCATAACACAAAAAGGTTCAGTAAAATGATGCATGCATGCATATCAGTGTTTCAGGGACACACACATACTGCTGCATGCACATAAAGAGTGCACTGACTGTGAGGGGGGTTTAAGAGAAAATATTACTACACACACACACACACACACACACACACACACACACACACACACAAACACACACACACACACACACTTCCTATCCTCTCATCAGTGCCATGGTCTAAAGGTTTTAATCCTGCTGAAAGGTTTCAGTGTCACCTATTGAGTTCAGAAATGTCATTACACCAACCAGCTGGGCTGCATGCAGCTCTCTGCAAATATTGTTTTCAGACAGCTATATATAGATCTGTATCAATATAACTTGTAGCCACCTTTGTTCAGTTTCCTTCACACCACAGAATGATTTTTTATTTGATAAATTCCATTAATCCCACGTGCACAGATATCCACCTGTTCATGTTTGCCATACACACATTGCATGTACAGGAAACAATACACACAGATGCATGAACACACCCGCTTACCGGTCATAAATCAACAGCACAATACCAGTTCAGGCTTGATGTAACATTCAAGGTTTTATTCAGTCTTTACATACAGTACACCAGTCAGAAATATACAGTGAACCTTCAACAAAGGTTCATCAGGTACACCATAAAATCTGCATTCCGAAAGATTTTCAGATGAAGTTTACAAAGCGTGAGTGTGTTTGAGTGTGTGTTTCATTGTTCCTGTTTTCAGTCCATGTTTTTTCATCCATACAGATGTCACAGATAACTGCAGAAGCTATGCTGACACTACAACAAGTTTCTAGGGCTAAGATCGTTAATTATTGTCCCTTTCTGATCCCTTAAATATTGATCACCAACCAGGATGCCAAATATTGGCTAAAGTTGATGTTGCTCCCCCACTCCCCTGATGCATCACTATTCATCTCTCTCACTGTGACAAACAGCTTCTCACACAGTTTACAGACGCACGTCATGACGTAAAGGTGATTTGGTCTGAGCTCATGAGGTGCCTGTGGAAAGGTGAGAGGTGGACTCGAGGTTTGTGTTATGGCTAAAAGCCATTGTTTCCGCTGTCACACTTGTTCATAATCACCCTATTTCCAATTAAACCTGCCCAAATCAACCTTATACATTTGGAATTTACTGAATTTTAGAGACAGAGGCTAAAGCCAAGTCAGGTCATAATCTCACATCAACAAGCCCGCTGCCAGTAATGGTGGCGGTGCTGCTAAGAGAGAGAGATGCACAGGGCTGTTTGGTCAAATCCGGATGGTGGTTTAAATTCCTTTCTGCATGGATCTGCCACTCAATGTAATTAGATGAAGTAATCATGATTGATATCATGACAGCTTAGTGAGAGGTTGAGAGGTCCTTTCCTGAAACCTGAAATGGTTATAATCTGGCCCACAGAACAGCAGCACCAGTATCAGACAGGGCTGGAGGGGGGAGGAGGGAGCATTTTATTTCAGTTCACAGAATAAAATGAAAATGGAAGCTGAACATCTGGGAGAAGGAGCTTTAAAACTCCCATTTTTTTCTCATTCAATTAAACACAGTAAAAATCTTTTCATGCAAAACAAGTTGTCTAATTTTCAATTTAAATAGAAAATGGCCACCTAATTGATTATGTATAAATGAGGATCATCTTGGCCCATAAGTGCACAATGTACTCTTTCAAAGAAATGCACAAAGTCAAGTTTGAAATCTTTCTTTTTTTAAAACTATGGCTTTTTGTTTTGTAATAAGTATAAGCCCTTGAATGTATAAGAGGGGCGTTTCAAAACTTACGCAAGGGCCACCAGCCCTTTAGGATTGGCTACATAATGTCATTACTAAATTAATCTAAGGTCCTTGTGGCAGTGCTATAAAGAGTAATCTAGTAGTTCAGTGAGATCTATGTTAATGAATGGAACAGCTCAATTACAGGCTGCAATCCTGAGGAATCAAACTGTTTGCTACTGTACTTTAGTACAAAGTCATTGGAGCGTTTCATGAATATGATATCATTAACCGCTGTAGGCTTTTCCGGACATGCCCATTTGTTAGTAACAGTCAAGAATAACAGCTTGTTGTTAAGGAGACCTGCATTGCTACATGACCTGTGGTATGTGGGACAGTAGTGTGCTGGACAGAAGGGAATGTATCTGAATAAATGGTTTTGGTAAAGAGTCCAACCTCAATAGCACCAGTAGGTAAATAATCAGGCTCAAAGACTATTTTCTTGGGTGGGTTTTACAGTACAAGGTAAGATGGTGAATGGAAAGTATGCTGACATGTCTTAGTACCATTTCTATAAAAGCATTCTTGTGTGTTAACTTAGAAACAGCAGTTTCACTACAAAAGATTGTTGTAAAAGATCAGCGTTGTTTTCTTTCCTGAGTCTGTTGTCAGTGTACTGTACCCAAAAATAAGTTGTGTCTTAAAGGAGTCTCACTGAGGATTTAATTATATTTCACATACTAAAAGTTTGTAGATTGTAGGTTAATTAGTCATTGTGCTGGGGACTAAACCCTGGAATGTTGTGATGTCTGACATCTCATGTTGCCAGCCTCTAACCTGCATGCTTATATTCCTGTGTACCCTGTGTTTTACAGTAGATTGTTTGACTGATTGGCTTGTAAATCAGAATATCTTCTACAACAGCTTTTAAAGGTATATATTTATGTGCAAATTTCTTAAAGTAGAAGATTTACTGTATGCAGGGGTCTTCAAAATCTTTTGGGAGTTGAAACTGAGACTGATAAACCGTAATAGGTAGTTTGAACATTGAGTTGGTATTGTCTGCCTGGCTCTGTACCGTCTGAAGAACTTAATATACACACTTGGCATCAAGACGTAATAGCTTCGCTTGAAAGTTTGGGCTAAAAAAGTTTTTCTTTAAAAGTTTCTGTTGAAGAAAACAGCGAAACATGCTTATTCTATCAATTACACATGCAGTTAAAAAATCTTTGAAAATCAATTGGATTTTGCATATCACTTTGGCAAGGGAGGAAATATAACATATTTTCTGCTAGTCTTACATTTCAGCTCTCTACCCTTGATTTTACACATTGAAATAAAAACTTTTTGTTCCTTTACATAGAAAAAACATCTTTCTTTTTTGATATGTCACTGCACAGAAAGAGCAACAGACAACAAAATGAATCCACAAGTCAAAAAGATAAGAAAATGAAAAAAAAAAAAAAGTTGCATAATTAATTTCACATTGACAAATAGAAAAGTAGACTATGGAGAGTAGTGGACTGCTGGAAGAACTGGGGCCTGCTTTTACTTTGAGACGTTGTGCACCACGGACTGTATAACTGCAGCTCATGAGTCATTAATGAATGCTAGATAAATGTAAACCATAGAAAACTAGGACACATTTATGGCCCTCTACGTCCTCACACTATGTGTATGTGTGTGTGTGCGTGTGTGTGTTTCTGACCTGAATGAAACCAGACATAACGACAGGAAAACCAACTTGAACTGCTGTTCCCACGTTCAGATTTCCTTGTTTTTCTAGAATGAATATATGTTCAGCATGTGTGTGTCTACTATTCACCTCACACTGGCACTGACCTGTGCTCTGTGGAGATTAGATCAGTTCTGTACTGCGCAGTGACTCTCCAACAGGAGCTGTGTATAGTACAGGACATTGGCTTGGCCTTTAAGCTCAAGGTCAGTGTTTAAGCCTTTGTTAGAAGTACAGGTTCTCAGTAACTAAGGGGGAAGCCAAGACTCAGACTCTATTATTAGGCATTCTGGTGTGCCCCATCAGCGCCTTTGTCCTTGCTAGCATACTGCATACCGCACCGATCCCATTGAGCCCCATAGAGATCCACAGAGGAGTCTAAATCTGGGGATAATCACCTGTAAGAATCACAGAGATTATGACAGTGGGAGTGAATGGAGAAAGAAAGAGTTGGGGGGGGGGATTTCTTTGGCTTCACAATCTGTTGCTGTAGCTCCAAGACCTACTGCAGCTCTGCTTACAGATTGTAAGATGCTTATACAGTATTGTTTATTGTCATGACAATTCCATGTCCTATCAAGATGTTTTCCATGGAGCTACAATAGTATTTATGACACATTTTGAAACAAAGGCGATCAAATCAGCTCTAGATCCTTAGTGAATTTGTAGAAACTGCACTTTTGAGTGAATGTAAAGTAATCTAGTCTAATAAAAGTCTGCCCTTTACTTTTAGCTGTGCTAATGCAACACATTTTCTTTATAAATGCCCTTAATGACCTGGGAGTTGTCCAAAGGCATTGTGGGAAATGTAGGAAGTCACTGACTGAAGTACAACAGATAAGGCAAGTCGAAGGAAAGTGAATACAACAAAAGGTTCAATCACAAAGGTTATATCTAAGTTACTGTATATCTATACAGGCGTTTTTTCCTTCACATTTTGAAAAAATAATAATATACTTAAACTGCAATCTGATGTAAAATACTTGCCGTTTGGTTAATGTTTAGATATAAATATGTCAAGCTCTATGAGACAGGAGCATTTGTGCACGGGTGGTCTCCTAAGAATCAAACCCCCAAACATGGCAGTGATAAGCTATCGCTATGTTCCATGTGAGCTACATAAGGCAATTCAGTTTGCAATTGTGGATAAGATTCCCAATTGACACACCTAAATGTCCGGGCTAAAGCACAGAGCACTGATCTATTTTGTTCTCAGACTTCTGTGTACTTGGGGCAGCATTGGCTTCAGAGTTCAGTCTCGGCTATATTTAGAGCAGGTTAAAGAAGCATTTGTGGAGTTTTTCTCAGTTAGCTCATAACTGATACTGTCACTGTACCGAAACATCCTCATATCTCTGTCTCTGCACCAGAATGAATGAAAACAGTTTGAATTGATCTGAGTTTGGCGTTCTTCACTTTGCTTTCATTTACATGTCCCCGTCACACAAGCCTCCTCCACACAGATGAACAGGGCGACAGCATGCTGATCCAGTTAGTTTTTATGTGTGTGTCCATGTCAGATAAATAATTTAATTTTCTTTTACCACATGTAGTTCACTGAACTGTCCCTATATCTGGTTTCACAGGCTTACAGCACTCTGTTTTAAATTATGCATTTGTGTACTGTGTTTATGTGCCCAACAACACAGCCTTTATCCCAATAAGAGTTCCTTCAGTCTGCCACTCTCCCACTTGTCTGCGTTAATCAAGGTGCAACACTCTCTGTCATCTTTATCTTTTTCTATTTCTGTCATGTCATTCTTTTACTTTTCTCTTACAAGGCATGCATGCTGAAATCCAGTCAGGAAAGAAATGCAAAATAAAAACCACTGAGATTCAAAAACACAACTGTCCCTAGAGAGTTACTACTCATCGGTTATATAGCTTGATCATTCAAGAAACAGCGTCGTGTAAACATGCCTTTTTCAAATGGCTCACAGGCCTTAATTTGCCCGAAGCTGTGCAGCTGATTTTGAAGAAAACTAAGACTATCTGTAGAAAATACATATAGATGTTGAATCTAACTGCTGCATTTTGAATGCAAATTAGTTACAAACTTTAGTTACCTTTTCCTAAATTGTTGCAAATAAATAAATCTGTTGCACAGCCTCAAAGCGTGTCAAAAACAAAGCTCTCAAGCTTATCCCTTCCCTCCCCATACATGTCATTAATCAGTTCCATCAGTGAGAAATGCTTTAGATAAACAAAAATGAAAAAAGACAGACAGTTTATACATTTGAAAAAACAGCAACATGATTTCCCAACCAACCCACCCACAAAGATAAATAAATCTATTTGGATATATTCTAAATGGATAAATAATATTAGCGTGATATACTCTATATAACTTTTCAACATTAATTAAATATTTCAAGGATGGCACCATCGCTTTCTCAAAAAAAAAAAAGAAAAAGAAAATCATAACTCATGGTGATATATTTTATAAAATTTGTTTAAAGTGATCTGTTCCCCTCTCATTCCCTTTCCGTCTTCTCCTTTCTTTCTGTCTCTCCTTCGTCTCTCAGCGCACTGGAATGCTGGAAGGAGGGACGTTTGGTTTGTGCTTCAGAGGAGACTGACGTTTACACACTGTTTGTCCATTTGTTCATTAGTTCCTCTCCAAAGTTTACGCAGAAGGGGAGCAGCAATGGTCATTACTGTCATCCGAAGCCCCCGGGGTCTATGTAGCTGCCAACCGTGGAGCAGAGAGAGTGAGAGATAGGGGGGAGGAAAGAAAAAAAGTGTTTATGGTACTAGCTGTGTGTTTGTGTTAAAATCATCTTTTGCCAAGAGACAAAACATAAACATCGTCAGTCTTTTTCTCTTGGTTTTGGCTCGTGACGATGTTCCAGCAGCGGCTGACAATGATCAGAGGCAGCCCCTTCTCTCTTGGCTTCGGTCTCAAGTCTCCGGCAAGGAGAGGAAGCAAAAGAAAAACGTCCCCTCTCTTCCCTCCCTGCTCGGTTGTTTCATATGTTTTCCCAGAGTGTGAAGTCCTCCTCCTACTCTCTCTCACAAACTTGCCTTCGTTCTCTAGAGTCTGTCACGACTTTGACAGTTCTTCCGTTCCTCTTTTAATGATGTTGCTTCTCATCCTCCCTGTCCCATCCCCTATCCTGTCCTCCTTTTTACATTGAGGCTGACACAGTCCAGAGGAAAAGCACCATGGGATGCATCAAACACCGCCATCATCTTCCAATATCCCAAAAGAATACAGAACAGCCTCTCCTCTGTTGTCCTCTCCCTCCCCCTCTTCTTTCATCTCTAGTCCTTCGCTCTCCAGCCCCTTGAGGATTTATTCCTCCCATTAAAAGAAATGAGGGGCGGAGGATAGGGTAATTAGTAAAAAAAAGACAAAGTATAAAATGGCAGTTGGAATAACTCCCCATGAGACCAAAATATGTTCATCGTGTTAGTTTGCACAACAGAACTTTTTGTCCTTTTATGCTTTTTTAATGTTCTTCCTCCTCTACTCTCTTGACTCTCACAGTGGTAGAGCAGGAGGTTTGGTCTTTTTACATTCTGTTTCTTTCCATCATCACAGAGGAGAGGTCATCTTGTTTTATCTCCACACCATCTTCATTAAATTAAAATCATAATTAATTAATTTTCTCTCTTGCACATTCATCCCACTCATTCCTCCTCTTCTGCGGCGCAGCTCCTTCTCTTCATCATCAGACGTAGGCTGATTCGCTGGACTGTGTGCGTCCCAGGTTGGGTGGCTGGGACAGATGCGCCATGTCCTTCTTCCTGATCTCACAAATGGACTTCCTGCGGGCCTGGACGCCCCTGATGGCAGCCTTGATCTTGCGCCAGCCCAGATGGTTGAGCTCGGCCAGGTTGAGGACCACACAGATGCCACTCACCGCAAACATGAACACCAGGAAAACCGTTTTTTCTGTTGGGCGGGACACGTAGCACTCCACCTCCTTCAGACATGGGTAGCGGTCACACTCGAAAATCCCTGGCACGCTAAAGCCGTAAAGGAAGTATTGACCCGCCAAAAAGCCGATCTCCAGTGCGTTTCTGAACACTACCTGAATGATGTAAAAGCGGGAGATCCCTTCTTGCCGACGAACCTTGGAGCTCTTCCCATGGGTGAGGCCCCGCGGAGCGTTGGGGATCTCCTTCACCTCCAGGCAGTCAGGTTCCTCCTTCCCTCCTCCGCCATCACCACCATGCTGAACTAGAATTCCATTTATGTTGCGGAGCTTTCGTGTCCCGTCCCTTCCCCCGTAGTCCCTCTCCATGATGGGATAGAGAAATGAATAGCGCCGGTCTTTCTGCTTGGCTGACTGGTGGACTGAGTAGGTGATAAAGCAGAGGCTGGGCGTGCACACCAATATGATTTGGAAGACCCAGTAGCGGATGTGGGATATGGGGAAGGCCTTGTCGTAGCAGGCCTGGTTGCAGCCTGGCTGTAGGGTGTTACAGATGAACATGGTCTGCTCATCCTCGTACACTGTCTCCCCCACGATAGCGACGATCAGGATGCGGAAGATCACAACCACTGTCAGCAGAATCCTAAAGGAGAAAGAGAGAGATAAATGGGGTTCATACACTCAGAGACATTTAGTGATTTACTTTATTAGGATGAGATGTCCTGAGATATCCTTCCCAGCAAAGGTTCTAAAGATATGCTGAGTATGAGAGGACAGTGTGAGAAAGCAGGAAAGAAGAATAACGGAGATAAGGAAGCCTATGAAGGCTGAATGGAAATATATGGTTTGAAGATTTTTAATCCAGAATTTTGAAAGATCAGCTTTGAAAAGAGTAAAGATGCCCAATACGGCTGCAACTAACATTATTTTTTATTATCAATTAATAATTTTTTCAATTAGTTGTTTGGTCTATAAAATGTCAAAAAATAGTGAAAAGTAACCATCACAATTTCTGATGAGAAAGCTGTTTTTAAATTAAACCAATAGTCCAAAACCTGTGATAAGCGATTTACTATCACATAAGACATAGAAAATCAACATTTTTTTCCTTGAAAAAAAGCTTGAGTGATTAATCAATGACCAAAATACTTGGTGATTAATTTTCTGTCAATCAACTAATACAGCGATTGACTATCATTTAAGCTCTACTGCACAGTAAAACACTATACAGTGTCAAAAATGTCAGTGGTCACATCGGCATTTAAAGCTGCCAAATTTTACTATAAATCAATTCAATTAAATGGAATCTGTGGATTCTGTCTGTGGGACATCTGTGGGAAAAGTTAAATAAATGCATGAATGTTCTGTCTCGAGTTCAATTTTCGTGAACTTTGACATGCAAATTTGTGCTGTTGACCAATACCATCTATAACCATGTTTTCATCACTGAGCTTTGAGGAAACGGAGAGCAGGAGAGTCCAAAATGGAACAAGCAATTGAAGCTGTGTCACTCCATCTTTTATTTAACCCTCCTTTGTTGGAGTGTAAACTGCTCCACTAAAGAGGAATAATTTGCAGACAGTTACGAGACAGAAGTCGATGGTACAAAAACAAGTTTGTGTGAACATATTGGCCCATTAGTGACTGAGCTAACCAGCTTTTTTCCTCCTCAATAACTCGGCCAAGTACAGAGAAAATAGAAAGAAGGTTGAGGAGATATTGTGACTGACTAGAACCAGCATGTTTCCAGCTCTCGTTGTTCGTTCTTGTGTTAGCTGTTAGCTCACCAGCAGTTTTGTCCCTCAGTCACCAAGCCTATAGTCCTAAATATTTTTTATGAAAATGTATCAAACAATGGACTAACGCAACTACAGAAAGGACAACTGTACTGTGCTGAAATATAGATAACAGAGATTAAGAAGTGAACGAAAAAGGGAATTGCATATCACCTTCAACTGTACATAAAAGGGCAAGATAATTACGGAGGAAACACAGGAGAAATCTGATAGAGGATGCAACATATACATTTTTAAGAAGTCAGAATCAAGGTCAAGGAATGAAAGAGGGAAGTGAATTGTCAAATCACAGCAGGGGGCTTTGGGAAGGATTTTGAGCTCTATCAGAATGAGAAGTGAGGAGTCCCTTCAGCCAGCTGGTCCTGAGGCTCACCTCCTCTAACAGCACAAGGCCTCAGGACAGCCTGCACACAATCTGGCACAAGGAAAATTATAGCTAAAGAAAAAGACAATTACATTAACTGTTGGACATCTACCCACAAAAACTCAAAGCAAATGTCAATACTATTTGGCTCTAAACAGACAGTACACAGTAGCAGACTATCTGACCACTGTGACTGATCAGAAACTAAGAACGACATTAACTAGCTCGGTCATAGAGACTGGCTGACACAAGCAGACCTGGCTGCCTAGAGAAGACACATATATGAAGACATTAGAACAAAGTTCTTCACAAAAATTAAATGTAAATTCCAAGATGCAAAGGTTATGCACACACACAATCTTCGGTCATCAAACAATCTTTCACAAACACACACACACACACACACACACAAAAACCACACACGCACACAAAACACATTTACTGTTTTCTGCCATTTTATTGTTCTATTTATTTATTTTATGTAATGAATTTTTTTTTCATCTCATTATTGAATTGTATTATCACTTGGTACTATTGTTCATCAGACATTCATGCCAATAAAGCATACTGAACAGAACTGAAAAAAATGAGTCACAGAGGCAGAGAAAGGAGAAAAAATTGTACTAATGACAGAAAGGGACACTGTCAACGTTTAGTCACTGATCATCCTGATAAGAACCAGAGAAGAAGAGTGCTCCGAATCCTTTTTATCAGCCAGAGTAAACACAAATAACAAGAAGAAAAGCAGTTAGTATAAGTGGAGCCTCGATGTGTCATCAGTCCTCATAACTCACAGCCCTATTATCTGTGACTTAAGATACAGTTTGTGTGTGTGTGTTTTGTAGGAGTTTTACAGGTAAAAAAAAAGAGGTGAGATGACACATTTCATCTTATTTTAGTTTCTTCTGCATCATTAGGCCCAGTTAGCATGGCAACCTCAGTTTAGACTCATGCAAGTTCAAACTGTGATCTGTTCCTACACACGTCCAAACGCACATACGCAATCATACAGAGTAATCTCAGTTGTTGACTTTGTTTTGAACAATACCTGCACTCTCTGTCCTTTCACTGCCTTAGCAACAGGTGAAACTGAGTTGAACCCTGCAGATTAGGTGCTATTTCTGTGTGGGGTGTGGTAGGAGAGAGAGAGAGATTGTAGTTGTTGAAATTAGGTTCACTTCAATTCTCTCTGTGTGTTTTTGTGCATGTTAATGTGTGTCTACCCAAGTATATGCTGCTTACATGTGCTGACTTTGGTATATCTGTACATTTAGTATATCTGTGTGTTTCCATGATGTTAAACATAAACAGTAGATAGACGACAGGTTTCTATTCCTTCCCCCTGCTCTGCTCTCCTCTCTTGCAGACATCCTCCCCTTTGTTCTTATTCATCCCTCATTTATTTTTCAGATCTGAGAGCAAGCAAGCACTTTAGATAGCAGGCTTCTTGCTTTTCACAGTCTGAGTGAGCCTGCTGGCTGTCTCATATTGTAATCTATGACTAAACTAAGTCTGGAACAAGGCTGCAGACTGCAGACAGGACTGGACATTGCTGTTAATCTGTTGATTGATTGCTGACTTGAAGTTGAATCCCACAGATATGAGGGAGTTCAAGCCAAGTTCCACATAAGATCAACTCTCACTAATCACCACCATTTATATTAATGATAATCTCATAAATAACAGTATGATAAATCACTGTCATTACTTCATGTGAACCCAGAGTACATGCCATTACAGTGGCCCATCAAAACCTGACCTCATTACATTTATCATGGATTTATGGGTTTTGTGTGCATACAAGTCAATAGATTGTGACATATAAAAATGGCTTTGCAGGCAGTGCTGATGGGCAGTACGGCGTGCTGCAGAAAGAGCAATTTGTTCCTGAGAAAAGGTCAATGTGCATAACAGAGAACATTTAAATTTAAAGAGATAAAGCTTCACAACAAATACATTGTAAATGCCTTTCAGACTTTAACAGTAAACCATAAGTCAAGCAGTTTTACATGATGGTATCATGTTTGAGAGGTAAATGTTTTCCATAAAATTTGCTCTGGCAAACTGCCTACTTAACACCTAGTAATACTTCTGTAACATTTTCTACACAGCTGAAGTGTAGGTAAAAGCAGGTACATCGCCAGAAAAACATGCAAAAGAATAGAGCATTCTGAGGTTATTGCATATATTGCATATATTACATACTGCAAACCAATAACAAGAAGCAATGAAGGGACACTTTAAGGGCTGTCTGTTGATTACAGAATCATTTCAAAGGGGTAAATTGACTCTAAAGTGAGATTTTTGCGAGCTGAAAAAGCCATACTACTTTTGTAGGAATGGCTGGAAATTGATTTGGCATCAATAACCAATATTAGTGATTTGCTCTCACAGAAAGTCATGAATTTTAGATAAAGATAAGATTGTAATGTACAATACAGAGTTTACATGGTAAAAATGATTAAACTATCTTAAAAATTTTGCACATAAGGTTTAGTATCAGTCCCTCTCAAGACTGATCAACAGTCAAACCAGGACATTTCTCTTAACGCTTTTGCATCCTTGAGACAGTTTCCATTTAAAGTCCCACCATAACCTCCGTTTCACTCACAACTCTCCCTCTAGATAAATCTGAATTTATTAGATAAAATCAACAAGAGACTGTGTCAAATTGACCTCAGGCCAGTCCACTGTGTTTCATAGAAAGAGAAGATGATCATACACTATGTGTACAGTCAATACAGATTGATTAAATAAAACTGACTTGGAAAATCTGTTAAAAGTCCATCTGGACACCATTGTGACGGGACAGTGGCTCCAGGGGGAGGCCCATGCCACTGCACCTTAGACGTTGCCAGATAATCATTAGATGACATTTGGCTGTGTGAAGGGTAATCTACCAATCGCACAGTGGCTTTGCCAGTCTTGTGTGGCGCAGATGTGGAGTCGAAGGGCAGAGTTAATCCTTTCCAGAGTCTGACGGCGTGCGGTTCACATGTACCTTTCATCAAAACAGCAGGTCACCAATGATGAACTCCAAAATGAAAAATAAAAGACTTATTGCCAGTCCGCCCACCTGTGATCAGCCCACCATGTGGAAGTGGAGGGGAAAAATAAATGCAAAAAAATGAAAATGCTTTTGCCCTTGTAGTGACTCCATTAAGGAGCTTAGTGAGCAGAGAATTCACAATACCAGAGTGAGAGAGTGCTGCACTAAATGTGTGCACGTGTGCACATGTGCACATAGCCACACACACATATATATGTTTGGCCACACACATGCATGCTCGCTCACATATCCATGCAGCAAAACACCATCCAAACAGTGAGTGGAGACTGTTAAAAAGTGACTGCATGGCTACTGAAAAAGACATCAAATTACTGTTTAAGATGAATTAGTTCCAGACAGGGATAAAAAGATTATAAAGTCACTAAAAACCCCCAGCGTGGCTCGGACATCTTCTCCTTAAATTAAAAGAGGAACCTGCCAGTGCTGGGACAGAGTGCAAGAGATAGAGGGGGGTAGTGAGGAAAACCAGCAATGGAGGAAAATCTCATCATAGAGAATGAATTATATAATAGCTTCCACACGCAAACCCACTGCTGTAATCTGTGGCTGGGCCAAGGGAGGATTCTTGCATTAGGTTTTTTTTTTTGTTAATGCCATCGAATAGCTTTAGATTATCGTACCACACACAGCAACCCCCACCTGTTTTTTCTCTCCTCTCTAGTGTATCTTTCTTTCTTTTTTCCCCTTTCTTTCATTTGCCCTCCCTCTTTTCTCTGCGAACAGACAGAGCAGGCATTTAAAATGCCATGGTGGTTTCCCACTGAAATGGAAGACACCATCCCAAAGTCCACATAATGCACTTTTGTGTGGAAATTGTGCACACACTCTATACTCACCAGTTGTCTTCACTAAATTGTACAATTACACTACATTTGTGTTGCAGAAATCTAAATCACAATAACTTGATTGATCATCATTTATCAAGCAAAAATGGAAAATATTTGCTGACCTCACCTGGCAAATGTGAAGATTTGCAGCTTTATTCTGTGTCATATCATTGTAAATTTGATATCTTTAAAAATATTTAAGATTGGATTCTTAAACTTGTAACAGGTATTTGTCACTGTTTCCTCACATTTTATCGAATAAACAATCAGTACACTGGCAAAAAGAAAATAATCAAGAAAATCATTAGTCTCAGCCTTACGTTGTGCACATATGCTTCAGATATATACGGCAGATATATTAGCACATTTCAACACACTCACACCTTCTGTTCCCAGCAGACATTGTTTATTGTTCCCCTTGACTAATATGTTGCCAGTGTTACCACACAGGCGGTGGTGATTATGCAAAAACATTATGTCAACATAACTCAAAAAAAACGCCTCTTCTCCTCCAGCAATTTTGTGTCCCCGACCCGCTGTCTTTCTCTCTTTCTCTTCCATCATTATCTGACAGTGGATATCTTGCACTAAGGGGGCGTTTGTTATATTCAAAGCTCTCATTACGGATGTGCAGTTAATTGTCAAAAATTAAACATGTGCAGTAACGTGAAAACATATTCATAGATTCTGCCTCTGACAGGAGAAATCCAGTTCCATCTGCCCCCTCCATATGCATGCACATGTGTGTAGACACGCACATGCACACACACACACACACACACACACACACACAAACAAACAAAATGTTGCTGTTGCCCCTGCACCCTGCATATTCAACTTCAAGAGAAATTGAAATGCCATTCACAGAGCAGTTCCCTTAATATTATTGAAGATCCTTCTGTATGTTTAATGTCAGCCCCTTATAATGAAACCTTGAATGTTGTTTACGTGGCAAATGGAGAGGATGAGATGAATAAAAATAGAAGTAGAGGTAAGGTGGGAGTTGTTTGTGGCTCAATATGGCTAGAGCTGGAATTGAGTTTTAGGGGTTAGTGAGGAAAAGCATATGAAAAATGCCCACACTTGTGTTGCTGTAAGCATTTTGGAGTATACTGTTCACCAAAAATGCTCACAGTATGTTGTTCTCTGTGGAGATGTGGATAGAGACAGGGAAAAGCAGAAAATTTAGGAGCAGCAGAAGAAGACGATTTAACCAGGAAAAGGCAAAAATGTGGGAGAATAATGAGGAAGAGGAGGCAAAGGACAGGAAATGACTGGCCAGGGATCGATAAGGAGCGAGATGTTTTGGAGAGATAAGAAGATGTAACAGTGGAGATTAAAAAAAAAAAAAGAAAAAAAAAGCAGTGGCTCCTTTACCCAGAAACCCGACACAACCCCCCCCTGCCCCCCTTTCCTTTTCTCTCATCTCTCCTCCCTCCCTCTCTCCCTTCAATCTCCCCTCCACTCAGCTTCCCTCTGCTAGTTACCACGGCAACAGGCGAGGGGCAGAAGGGAGATGGAGAGAGAGAGAGAAGTGTGCCGACTAGCAGCTAAGTCAACTAAAGAACAGCGTATTTCTGATGAAGAGTGGAGCAGATTTGTTGCACCAGTTAGAGGATGGCTTGGGTGCCTTCAAAGAGCCTGTTAGTTTACTTTATGCAAAAGCCTGAAGAAGAGTTCACTGAAACAGCAAATTATGCCAAGAAGGCAAACTAAATTATGCTGCTGTGTGGAAGTTGCTTAGAAGATAATTCAGAGGGGAAAACAAGAACATGTTGGCCCTCTTTTAAGAGAAAAGAAAATCAGCTGCTACTCTTGTTCAAAAGCCACCTAAAAGAACGAATGTTGAAAATATGCTCTTGAAAATTAAATACAGTTTATTGTTATGTTGTTTTTAGGGATGATAGGTTCAGTGATAAAAAGTGCAGCTCTGAGCTCTGTCTTTGCAGGCTGAGGAGCCTGTTAGCTGCTCTTGACTGTGATGTAAACAAGCCCAGTGTTGTGGCTGACCTGCTAATCCTTTTCAGAGCCTCACCTTTAGCCTTTATCAATACCTGTTCCCTTACTGCTTAGCTCTGTCTTTTCTCTGCACCGCTCCCCTCCCCCACTTGTATCCCTGCTGCCTACCTCTGCCTCTACTGTTCATTACATCTCTTACCTGTATCTCTCTGTAATTTACCCCCCGGTCCATGTCTCTTAAATATTCCCCAATCAGCCTCCCATCTTAAATCTTTTGTTTACAGCCTGTGCTTCTCATTTATCCTAATAATAACACGAGCTGCAATTTCTCTGCAGTACAGTTTCTGAACATATCAGAGATGTGGGAAGTCAAAGGTCTGGAACTAGGTTAGCCTCTCACTGCAGTTTCACACCAAATTCAATTCCATGAAGCAAGCAGAAGTCAGAAGACCTATAACCATGTGCACACAGCATGATGGGTTTGGGATGAAGACATGAGCCAGATGTGCTACGTACAGATTTGAAGCTAATGCTAGCTAATTAGCTCTTCCAAATTGACTGTTACATGACACTTTTGACATGACTTTGAAAATGATTTGATCTACCACCACACAAAGACTGTTGTTTCTCTAGTGAGTAATATTACACGAAGTAGCCTATACTGTTTTAGCCGCTACTTTGGTTCTGATACGCTAAATACCAGCTAGCGGGCATAACTATTTTTAGTGTAAACACCTATCCAATTAGCAGGCCAGAGCAAGACAATGAAAAGGATTTCAAAAGGAATAAAACCATAAAATGGAAAACATGCTTACTACAACAATGTTAAATTACGTTAAAAAAAAAATTTCCTTCAAGCTTATGTTTTCTTGTTGCCATGCAAAACCTCCTACTAAAAGTCAGCACTGGTTTGTTTTAACCACAACATTTCCCTAACCTTAACCAAGAAATTTTAGTTGCCTAAACCTCAACAGACCTTTGTGGTGGCAAATCAGAAAATACTCATATGAATCATTTTATTGTTTAGGTATGAGGAGAAGTTAAACATACAATACCCATATATACAAACAAAAAAATCCAATGACTTCATGATGTGAAGCAGCATGAAATTTGCAGTAATGTTTAGCCATCAGTGTTCGCAGTAATTTATTTACTCCTACAGTACCCTATCCTGCCTTTCTTCTCCTTATTTCTTTTTCCCCCTCTTCACATTTTGATCTTCTGTCTGCCCTGTGTGTCTTAAGGGTGCCAGTTGGTCATCCAAACATACCAGCGGCTCTGACAAATCTAATCCTGTCACATCAAACATGGACACTTGTCATACTCTCTTTCTCTCTCAGTCTGTGTTCCCTTACTTAGGTTTATCAATAGCTCATAGTTCATGGCGGGTCACCTGGCACCAAACTGTATCCAACCTTACACAGGAGCCCTCACACACACACACACACACACACACACACACACACACACACACACACACACAAGCACAGACACACACAACCAGAAGGGATGTTCCGGTGCTTCAGGCCAGTGACATAAGGACTGAGGGGGCTGCACTCTCCCCTGCTGACAGACCTTTATCCTGCATGGCGCACACACACACACACACACACACACACACACACACACACACACACACACACACACACACACATACACACATACACATACACACTCACAATCACACTCAAATGCTAAGGCAAATGTGTGTGCTTGCATCGCACAAGAAGAGAAGGAATACTCTCGGCTCATGCAAGATAAGAACACCTCTCCATCCACATGTGCACATACACACACATTTTAATCAGAGACACACACACACACACACACACACACACTCTTCCAGCTGTTGCGGGGCGTCACAAAGCCGATTGTGTCTGACATTGCCTGGGTGTTAGTTCCATCCTCTTGGGAGAAGATGAAGATGAATTTCTGTCATACCGACCAGTAATAATGGTTTTACCCTCATTGTCTAGTCCAGGACCCTTTGATCTCCAATCAGGGGGCTTCAGAGCTTCTTGGGTTCAATTTGGTTCAGTTCAGGTAAATCACTAATGACATTTACCAGTGTAGCTTATTTAGATGAATATTCAAGAAGCAATATTTCCAAAGCAACCAAATACAAATAATCCCAGAAGCGTAAACATTAAGATATTTGAGGGCTCATACTGTAAACAGTATGTGGGTGGTGAAGAATTGGTAGGGAGGTATTTACTGTAGATAAATTAGTGAACAGAATCACTTTTGAACATTATTATTTGTATCATTTGCAAACAGTTATGCAGCTATCTATTCTTCCTCTGCATGCACTGCATTTGCACTGTATGTACACTATATGTATTTCTGCTGCATTGGTAAGGTTGTTGGTGACAGTGCTCTATTTATTATAGTATAGTCTCTGTGTGTAATCCTGCATCTGTAAGCTGCTAAAATGGAAATCTAATAATAATATATTCTAATACTGTTCACTTATCCATATCTCTCCCTGTCTCCCTCTGTCTCCCTCTCTCTCTCTCTCTCTCTCTCTCTCACACACACACACACACACACACACACACACACACACACAGGTATTTAAGTGCTGTTGATGAATGTGAACTGACTGGCTGGCTCTGGAGATAAATTGAAGAAGATCAGCCCTACTGAGGCAGACAGTAACTCACATCTAAGACAGTAGTAGCTCACATAAACACACACGCATGCACGCACACACAAGAACACACATGCAAACATTTTATTATTCTTATGTGTTAATTAAAATGATGTATACCCATTAGAAAACAATTTCCCATTGTATTTTTTAAACACTAATAAATAACAGATTGATCCTGAGAGAGGTTAAGTGTGTCCCATTTTCCTACCACTACACTGCTACATAAGTGTACTGTATGCAAGGATCTCCATGACGATAATAACTGTGGCAGTTACCTTGGCAACAGATTAGGCAATCAAGTGAGAGTTAAATAGGAACACAGGCATTAAAAATAGACTTTCTAAAATCTACTCTGAGTGATCATTCAGAAATGGATCAATGGCAGGAATGGAAAGAAGTGACACAAGCGAGCGGTCACCATGGCAACAGAACAGCCAGCAGGAGCTTTGTTTTTTTGGGTACGGTTGTAAGGTGTTGATGGAGGGGTGAAGCATGAGCAGGAGAAAGAGCAGCAGGAAAGAGGAAGAGAGCGAAATGCGTGGGCGGGAAAGGAGGAGAGGGGGGTCAATGGAGGGAAATACAGAAAGAGAGAGAAAGAGAGAGAGAAACGATGGGCATAATCCGGATTAAATCTGTGGGTTTTGGACAATCCCGAGTTAGGGCCATCACGTCCATGCCAACTCCCCACCCACAGCGGCTCTCCCGTGCCAAGCCCCAACCCAAATCAGCCGCTCTGGCACATGCAGGGAGCCTCCATGACACACAAGCAGACAGCACATGGCCGTGCAGGGAACATCCCAAACACACTCAAATATTTTTATAGTGTTTTTTTATCTACCACTGAGGCTACAATAGAAAAGAAATCAGAAATATGATTGAGAAAGGTCCTTGTTATATTTTGTATTAACACATCTCATTGATCTGTATATAGTTGGATTCAATTTACACACTAAAATCTTGCTGTATTTGTTTTTCTCTGATAAATATAGTATGTAAATGTAGAAAAGGTGATTATTTATTATTGTTTATCATATTATATATATTATACAGTTATTATTATATATTTTATTATTATTATTGATACATTAGCAGTTAAGCAACATTTTAATATATATGAATGAATATTATAGCTGTTTGAGGAGCCATCAAATTTTTATAGAGTTCGACTGTTTATATGATTCAACATTGCATCATATTTTATTGACTGATCGTATGTTTTGTATTCTAAATCTAATATACTATTCAGCTCATATGGGACAAAGAAACTTACTGTGACATTTAAGCTTACCTATATTTGAACATTTCTGCACTTTTATTGCTTTATATGCTCATTTTTACACTTTGTAAGTTATACATCTGAGTTCATTTGAGATCCAAGGTCCATCCTTGATCATGGAAATTCCCATTTGTCATGAAATTGTACTGTTTAATTGAACATGGATGTCCTTAAACAAGCTAAAAATGCATGATGAGGAAGATTGTGTGATTTGATCAAAAGCCTCAGAACAGCTACTCAGTGGACTTTGTGGTGAGATATATTTTATAATGTTATAATAATACTTTAATGTCATTCCCTATACTTCACTACCATGTCTGAATTCCAAATACTGTATCAAGTCCATCGAATACCGAGTTCACACATAATATTTACTGTCTGAAAGCTTAGTAAAGTGAATAGCATTTGAAGTGAAGCTCTATCTCTACTATCCACCATCTGATAGGACGTGAATGCTGCATCCTCATTTCATAATGTCACACAGATGCCTGTTGGGAGATACAGCTCCCTCCACTAAAATGGCATCCAACACTATGAGTCCTGCTGTTCTCATTCGACAGGTTTTGAAGGCTAAATTTATCTGCTTCACATTACAGCACTGTCTACCAAGAAGCCTTTTCATAATTGGCTAGGAGAGCGGTGTGAATGTAGCATATTGCCGAGAGACAAACACACTCCCTGCGGCTCCACTTCACTGCTTAATTGAAGAATCTGTGAATGAGATTGTGTGTGGAGCGTATGTGTGGCGAAGAATGAATGCATTGTCACACATTATCTGGTTGCTCATATGATCAGCTGCAAAGACGCAGACTGTGAATTTTGGCAACATGCACGTGTGTGTGTGTGTGTGTGTGTGTGTGTGTATGTTTCTACCCCTGAGTAATGAATAAATATAGTAACCACGCTGCAAGTTCGCTTACGTGCATGTTTGTATATTTGGATGACCATCTGGTTATGAGTGCATGTGCACACGTGTGAGGGAGCAGTGAATCAGATGTCTCCTTACAGTATGTTGGTGTTGATGTGTGTGTTTTATCAAGGTATAAGGTGCTTGACTGGTGTACTCTCATGTTTTTTTTATTCATGTTGAGTCAATAACGCTGTGCAGAAGCTGACACTACCTCTGAGGAACAGTCATTACTAACACACACTCAAAAGTGCTCAAAGAGACGAGCATGCCGTTCAGCAGTCTAAGTGACTCTTCACCCTCACCTTGTTCATTAGAGACCCCCAGTAAAGTGTGAAGATGCAGCCAATGATGGGAGCTCAGGCGGGTAGGGATAAGGAGAATAAATCAATGGCAGAAGACTGCGTCCTTTTCATCTTCAAAGAGTGAGATGGAGTGAGATAAAGTGCGGAGGCAGAGTGAGAGAGAACAAGACAGAGAGAGAGAGAGAGATGTGTAGAGGAACGGTTTTATCCTAACATAATGATCAATCAAACAAAACAAGAATGTCAGCTTTATGATACCCGCCTAGAAATGCTGTTAGTCATCTGTAATAAAAGCAGATTGTATAAATAAGACAAGTTCACAGCCACAAGCTCACACAAATAGAATCGACTGAGAAGACTTCAAAAGCCGCTGCATTTCTCTGTACCAAACAAAGATCAAAGTTGGCTATTTGTATTGGTTGCATTCCTCATATTTTATATAATTTTGTTTATTTCACTGCACAAGAGAGTCAGATATTCTGTATCAGTGAGCACAGCTGGTTCAGCATGAAACTGATTACCATCCAAACATTTCTTTACCAGCAAACCATATATGTACTGTGTGTTTTAGTAATCACACTTCTCAAAGATCATCTGCTAGGAATGTTTGCTTACATTTTGAGTTACCATAAGTCCTTTAAAGGGCACTCCACCTATTTTAGACATGAAGTTCAGTTTACTCCTTCTGAGGAGTCCTAAGCATGTGAAAACAGTTGTATAATCACTCCTGTAGCGCCGAAGGGAGCTTTCCAGTCTGAAAAAAATGACCCTGATGATGTCATAATGATGTCATCTGGGTTATCTTGGCTTGCTTGAGAGATTTTATCAGAGCCTGCATTGAAAACTGGAGGTGTGGGGTTTAAAAGAATTTGGCTTTAATGTGGCATGGGGGTCTAAGGAAAGGTAACCAATTGCATTATGGGAGTTGTAGGATCCAGTGATTTTGGAGCTTTCACCTCACTCATTTATGTTGTGTAATTATGCTATATGATATACTATACTGCATGTTTTACTTGAAATAACAACATTTTAATTAATATAACTCTACTAAATATTAAATCCCCTGTAATCCTTATTAGACCACGTTTAAAAGGACTGACAGCCTTGTAATAAAGATGGCATGTCATGTTTTTCATTACATCATTAACACATCCATGCGTTGTAACACCTCACTTTGACTCCACTAGAGACGGTCTCCATATTCTGTCATTGAGAAATCAGCTCTCTGTATGACAATGCCGATTCATGTTACAAGGTAAATTGCCCCTCTAAGATAAAGGTGATGCCAACATGGCAGAAAAATCTAGTTGCAGAGATGTGAAACGTGTCTGAGGTAGCTAAATCCTGACATCGCTCTTATCATCATGTGGTAATGCAGATGAGAGCAGGGACTGCTTGTCAGGTTGGTGTGTTCAAGTATTGATTTTTCTGACAACATACTGTAGATCTCAGCAGGTGATTCTCAGTCTTTAGGTGTCAGATCTGTCCTTGAAGGCACCATCAGGGATGAATACTCAAACTGTATCATGCTTTCAAACTGCATTACCACTTAAAAATAACTAAAAATATAAAGGCAACAGATTGATCACAGTGATTGATTAACAATTTCAAGTAAATGTGTGTAGTGCAAGTTGATTTTCACTGCCCTGTAGTCAAATGAACTGCAAAAATGGCTCGTTTATCAATCTAAAACACTAATGAGGACTAATAGCGCCGCTGGAGTAAAATATATAACTACATTTTTAAGGTCTGCTACAGTCGGCCATATTGAAGCTTTAAAAATAAAATATTCTTTACATATGAACATATGACTGGCGGCTAGTGTTGCAGGGTTGCTCTCCTGTGTTTTTTTGTGTGTATGTGTGTGTGTGAGATAATGTCCGGGTTAAACTAACCCCCCAGTATCATTCTAACACTGACCTGCTCTGTCCTCCAGCGAGGTGCTAACACTAAACCTATAAGCCTGCTGAGTCACCCTGCCAGAGACAGCTTCTCCCCAAGGCCCTGCAAGGTGAAATCTGTCTGAACTCTGACCCTTTCACCTGCTCATATCTCTCTGTCTTTATCCATTCATATCTTTCACTCTCTCCCCTCTCCCTTCAAATTCAAGTTATTGTATTTCAGCTGGGTCTTACCTGTCTCTCTCTTACTATTATCTCCACTCGTATCTTTGTCCTCTTCCCTCTTTACTATAGTTTTTGTATTTTTTTTTTAAAATCTAAATTACTAAAACACCTCTCTTTTTGCTCTTCTCCTGCACAGCCATGTATTAATTTCCATTCTCTCCTCCTTCCTATTCTTTATTGATGTGTCCTTCATTCATTTCTATATCTCTCACACACAAGATTCCCTGAGTTTTTCCATTGGCTAGTGTTTCCTCCTCAACGTATAATGTAATAAATGGTAATGTTGCACATTACCAACATTTATCGCAGATGTCAAATTGATGTAAGATTAGCAGTAACACAGCGTTTAAAGATGAGGATGTAGGGTTTATCTTCCAACATAATGTCTGATGAACACACACTTGCATTAGGAGCTTAATCGATTAATCCATGAGCCAAGTAAACAGCATGTCAACCCTGACCTTAGCATATGTGGATTGTGAGGATGAAGAGAGGGAGAATAAGGAGCCGAGACACATAGAGAACGAGGGGGGGGGCGAGTGGATGTGAGGTGTAAGCAGAAAGAAATGAGAACACAAGCTGCATAATTACATGCAGTTGCTCTCTCTTTCTCCTCTGGCTACAACTCGGCATCTCCAGCAGTCCCTATGGAGATTGGTTGTAGTATTCCAGTCGTGAGAGGCTGTGAGCAGCTACAGAGCTTCTCTCCTCTGCTCCCGGGGCTCATTTTCCAAGATGTTTGTAGTACAGCTAGAGTAGATCTGTTCCACTATCAGTGCTGATGTGAACAGTAATGCACACTCAGGGAGCATCTTCAATAATAAACGTATCTTTGACATTATGATTATTTTGCAGAGTGTTGTTCATTAATTTGAAGTTTTATCAGCAGATGGATGCTATATGTTTGATATGCATCTGCCTCCCACCAGTGATTCATAATCTCCCTATGGAGCATGTGAGGTCATTTTAATAACCACCTTCTTATGGCAGCACGGAGAAGGCACTGACATTACAGCTGACAGCATCCCGGAGGTCATTACATATAGATGGAGGAAGTGTGAAAGCAGGGACAAGGAGGGACAGGATGAATAAATGTCAGAGGTCTCACATGGCCTTCTGTAAGTGTTTCTTTTTAACAATCTCTCAGGGGACTCTGCTGCAAGCCAGGCGATATCACAGCCTCTTTCTCACTTTCTTTTTTTCATTTTCTCCCCTGTAGTATCGCGTACATTTGCTAGATAAGCCTCATACCGTACAGACAAAATCATCCATCACCTCCGTGCGGGTTGCAAGCACTCCATGGGGATTTGCTAAATAAAAGCCTAATGATCTAAAGGTCATGTGACGACAGAGCCGTACCTGTCAACAAACACAGGCACGCTGAGCCTCATGTAAACACTGCTCACTAATAAATATTGGTTTTGACTCGGTGGCTTGTGACTTGCGTTGGACTGTGCTGAAAATGTGGCGCACACACGTGCTTTCCTAGACGAATGAGCTGACAGCATCTGAGTGACAACACTCATTTGACTCAGGAGAGCCATGCTGAGAAGTCATGCTGAGCAGCTGGCCTACGTTGAGATTGAGTGTATGGCTCCTGATCACCTCCTGTAAGGTGTACACGTGCAAAGGCATGCTGTGATGCAAAGAAACCTTCAACTATTTCTTCTTCCTCATGGATTCCACCACCTATTCCATATCTATTGCTACTCCTGGGACTTTTGTGTGTAAGTGCAACACCGTAAATGCTTTAGAAGAGAGCCTATCCAAAAGTGTAAACTGTTATCCTTATTTGTACCATTAATCATGTCAAGACAACACAAGCTCTTGGAGAGAGATTGGGGAAGCAGTGTGATGCAGCCAGGACAAGACTATGATGACCAGCTTTTCACCCTGCCTTTGAGTATGGCCATTCGGAACACGTATAAACACTTTTGCCGTCAGACATGGTCAGCAACACATTGTGCAATCTAGTTGGTTTGACACATACAGATGCCTCTCTATTACCGTATTGACCCTATGTAAGACAATTTCTTGTCCAGGATATGTGACAGGAAATATGTTTGAAAAAGTGAAGGATGTATATTTGAGGACTAGACAATTGCATGTTTACAACATCAGATATTCTTTTTGAGGAGAGAGAGAGCAATATGGGTTGTTAGTTGCTAGGCTAGTGAGCTTCTTTAAGTCTGTTTATAGCAAGTCTTTTGGTGTTAAGTCAGCCCTAAAAGAGTTTCGGAAGCCCAGTTTCTGACAACTTGTGTAACATGTTCTTTTGCCACAGAGGACATAATTCCTGGCGAAGCATCTAACAATGTCTGTACTGAAGAAACAAAGAAAGCAGCCAAAAATCATAGATGCCAGAGAGTGACATGATAAGCGGCTCAAAAAGACAGTCTGAAATCTTCTAACAGCCAGTGAAACTTGCCAGAGCCTGACAGGAGAGTGTGTGTGTTCTGCTTTTTGTGTGTCACTTTAAGAAGAGAGTAAACATCAAGGATTCATCTTTAAGTGTTTTGTAACTTCAAAAACTTTTCTTCCAAAAGCAGGTTTTGGAAAGTGGTCTGCATCTTCTTTTCAGAGTTATCTTATGTTTGAGCCAATACGGTAGCAACACTGATTCAGAAGTGTCACTTTAACTTTTGTTACATGGTGCTCAAGGTGTTTAACCACTGGTTCTGTCATTGAGAAAGATATTGCAAAAATAAATATTTGGTCTGCTAATTACTGTGATGGTTTATTTTAATGGGCACAAAAGTCAATGAGGTACTTACAGCTTTAATCACTCACTTAACATTCCAGTCGCTGCGACCCATGAGTCCATTTGTATTGCAAATGGACAGGCGTAAAGACTGTTTCATTAAGTGCCCCGTCTTCTATCAAGCTCCACTTCCTATTCCATTATTGGAGATCAATATCAGGGTGGTGGGAGGATGGACTTGCATGTTTAGCAGTCCCACTCTGACCAATGGCAGCTCACAAATGGGACTAGAGCCTATGGGAGCAGCAACAGCATGAGTGATGTGTTGACAGTAGTTAGGTAGAGAGTGCTTCATCACGGTTCATCCTCAGAGGCTGTGTCCCAACGCGGTCCCACAGTCCATCAGATGGTCCCAGGGAAGTCGATTTACACCCGGCCCACTGCCAGTAATGGCAGGAATAAATCACAGGTAGCAGGTGAATACACAAAGACACACACACACACCTCACAGACAGGACCGAAACCCATCCAAGCAAATGTGATATGCCCACAAAGTACACCGAAGCTCACATTTTACACACAGTCTGAGTATCTGTGCAGATGCACACACACATACACACACACAAACCCTGACGGTGGAAGGGAATCTCTACAGCCGTCTGTAATCTTACACAAACAGCGAGTGTTATATTCCCACTAATGTGTGTGTGACTCATGTATGACGAATCGACTCGGGCCTGCAGGCTGTTGTCATGGTGGGCTCATGAGAACACATGCTGGCATGGCCTCAGGGACAGACGCGCACACCACAACCTATCCAATGCTTCCTCCTGCAGGACGGCACCTTCACTGGCCAATAGGATGCATGAAATTGCAGTGCAGGGACCAATAGGTTTTAGGATTGAGGGAGTATTAGTGTGCGTTTATAAAAATTCATGTCAGCAGTGATGGCCCAGATTAGATGGTTTTGAGCTGTAGAAAAGCCAGATGCAGGGAAGGCACTTTACTGTGGGAACATACAGACTGTCACACAGAAAATAAAGCTATAAATGGTTGACTGGCTCTTTTCATATTATCAGTAATCACACTAAGTAATTAAGAGTTTTAATAAATACTATTAATGACATCCTCAAACAATTTATCCCAACAAATATACAAGAAATAACTCATGTAACATGAAAAACAGTAAAGTAATTCTCTTTGTAGAGTTAGTAAGAATCTTCAGAAGGAGAGGACAACCTATACTCAATCAAGTAGTCAATTGGACAGTCAATCAATATGTCAGTCAATTCAGTTTACAGCTGTAAAATTGAGAGGGAATACCAGAGTTGCACTTGCAGCTTTGCGTTATACTGCACCTTACAAGTACTACGGGGTACATTGGGTCAAATCATACTTCACGATTAATTTCTTCAATCACTGTCTAGCTCACATCAGTGTCATATATGCTTTCTGTGTATTGACATTGATTAAGACAAGCGTCTACAGACATGCTAGGAGCTCTATGAGGCTGTACTGAGGTGCAGTGCTTTGAGCTTAGCACCAACCATAAAGTACAGTTATGGGTTGATGGTCATTAGTCATCATTATGTTTGTAGGTATTTGATCATAAACCCAGTATTGGACAAATTAAGATCTTGACCTGATGATGGTCGAGACAAAACCATAAATGTCAACCTCAAGGTGGCACTAGAAAAAAAGTCAGGATCTCCAAAATCAGTAGGATTCATGTCTCTTTCTGGGAACTATGAATGTAAATGCAAAATTTCATCTCAATATATATGAGATATGTGACACATCCTTTAACGTGTCAACCTTAGTTCAAGCCACTTGACAGCAAACGTTCACTCTGTTGAGGGTCCTTGTGAAAAACATTGAATAGCTTCTACTAGCTGAAGAGATGCTGTTGATCTAAACCTGACCTCTACACTAAAAAACCTTTATGTAGTTTTCAAAAATGCGCAACCTCAGTTTCCTCAGAGAGAGAGAGACTGTATATAATGGCTTACTGATATTTGAAAACATTTCAAAACCTATGACTCTTTGGTTGAAACAGTCTATATTATAAAATCTAAAATATTATTGTAAGTGGCTCTGGAAATGGAAACCAAATGTACTGAGGCTAAACAAATACAAGTGAAACTGTACAAGGCTGTTTATAAGACTGCGTGCAAATGTTGATATTTTGAAAAAGTTGTGGCCGCTTCCTCTTGTGGATTCCTGTCATCTGAACATTTCAACTGTCTGGACAACAGATATAATCTGTGAAAAGATGATCTGAGGCTTTTTGCGGCCGGGTGTCCTGGGTGCCCTGCTAAGGTCATGACATGCAGCACCATCTCGTGACGAGACAGTCCTCTTGGCTTCCTACCAACGCCCCGCAGGCTGAGGCCATGTGTCTGCTCGCTTGTCTGTGAATAACTGCTCCTCGCTCACTTTGCCTTCACTGTCTTTTTACTCTTTCTCCGTCATCTGCTTCGTGTCTCCCACATCTTGCACTCTTATCAGTCGATTTCTGCCATTAAACTTTCTTGCTTTTCCACTCTCTTTTCCTCGAGTGCCCTTGGATATTTAATTTTTCTTCGTGCTTTTCCTCCTTAGCAACGCTCCCTTTCTCTCTCTTTGCTTTATCGCTCTCGCTGAGACCCTGCAGCCAGTATGACTAGTCCAGTTGATGAGTGACACTGTGCTTCCAGTGTCTCATGAATGAGGGACAACAAACACTGACCAATCATTTATCATAATACCAAGGGAAAGTCTAACTCACTGGTTCCCAACCTGGGGGTCCCAACCCCAAGTGAGGGTCGCCAATGCTTCACGGTGGGTCGCAAAACCTTCTTGGTTTTAAGGGGTGTAAGAAAACTTAAAAATATATATATATAAATATATAAAAAAAGTATATCTCAGCATTTCATTAATATCTGTGAATAAAATAAAATGTGGTTGTTAATTTTAAAGTTTAGATGTTTTTTTAGGATATAAACGAGGATAAGGGCGTGGTGAAGACATGAACACAAGCTGTATCTCTGCTAAACAGCCTCGTCCTGCATTAGAAAAGCATGCAGTTAAAACAATAGAACAACGGCAGAGCGTCAGGGGATGGAAAATACTGAATTTGTCTGAAATAAGCATAATAAGTATGTATGATAGTTAAAAATAAATAATACAAAGAATTGTATAAAACGTTCCTAAAAATATCTGCTTGTTTTATACAAACTTCCTGTGATTATTGCGTTCACTATTTGGGTTAATTGTACACTTGACAGTTGTTCTGTGCTTGTTATTTTTATGCATTGAATATGAAATTGTATGGAATATCCATAAAATATGTCACTTCGTCAGGGGTCATCAGTTTACTCAGTGATAGAACAGGGGTCCCTTAAGGAAAAAGATTGGGAACCACTGGTCTAATTGACCATTCAACCGACAGACTGCTGAGAACAAAGCTCAAAATCACATCAGTTTCATAACTCGGCATGACAAAATTCACATTCACAGCTTTGTCAGGAGAGGAAGACTCATCTTCTGCCAAAAAAAAGAATATTCTACACATCATTTACTTCTTAATCTGGCTGACATTTATTCACTCAATAATTCAAGAGTTGCACTAGTCAGAGTGAGTCAGAATAGCTACAGGGGATTGGTTTAAACTGCTAATTCAGACAGTCTCTAATGAACCCATGCTGAACCTGTTTTCAAAGATGTCCTAAGAAAACCCCAAATCAGCAATATGTCTTTTACTAGATGTAAAATCATGTTTAATACTGTCTACAGTGCTGATGTACCTCTGTGGCTAAAACTCTCATGAATAATTTCCCATTCTGTGGCCTACGAGAATGAGTTATTCAAACTAAAATACACGACATCCTGGCATGTGGAAGAATACATAAATCATAACCGTCGTGACACTGCAGTAGTGACTTGTTTTTTTAGGTTGTGGTATGACTTCATACTTGACAGAGAAAAAAAGAGAAAGAGAGATCGGGGGGAGTGGGGAGTGGGGAGGGTAACTGTGGGCACACTTGTGTAACGTGATGGCTTCCAAAGCAGACTTGACGAGAGTGAGGGAGGAGGAGAGGGGGAGAGTGAAGTCATCAGCACTAAGAGGTACAGTAGGAAATAGTGAATGGAGGCAATGTGGACTTTTAAGGGGAGATGTCCTCACACTGCTCTGGCAGCTGTGATATCCAAAGCCTCTGTGTGGGCTAATAGTGTCCCTCCTGGTTCTCTAACCCTCCCATCATGTCACTCAGAGAGATTAAAGAAGCTAAAGCCCCCCTCGCCCTGCCATCAGCCACTTTGGACCAGGAATCACTGACTGGAAGCGGGGAAGGATTCATATTCAGCATTTTCAAATTCTGTACACAAATAATAGGAATATGCATCAGTGTAGATACATGTAAAGAACAGTTTGTTCTTATTTCTCTATTTCATTTTAAATTTCCACCATGCAACAATCATTCTGGAGACCACAATCGCACGCTGTGCTCTGACGAGAACTCACCTTCCAATCATAGTAGAGTGCTGCTGCACAGCGGCCTCCAGGAGGCGCTCCAGGATGGTCCACTCTCCCATGGTCGGAGTTTGGAGGCATCCACTGGGCACAGGAAATCAAGGCTGACCCCACTTCTGGTGGGCTTCCCAGTCAGCAGGACACCAGTGCTGGTGTTAAAGTCCCTTTTTCTGACTCTTCAAGTCAGGGTCAGGCGAGGTAGGGAGCGGCTTTGGGTGGTGTGCTGAAACTGGTGTAAGACGCAAGTTAAAAGGAACCTTGAGGAAGCTCAGAGACACCCCATTGTTGCTGCTGTGATCTCCCTTTCTTCTCTTTTTATGTCTGTTAGGTGCTATAACCGAACACACACCCCCAAATGCACCTGAGATGGTTGGACCGAAGCTTGTCTCTGTGCTGGCTTCGCACACACCCACTCTAACGTGTGTGTGTCTGTGTGTGTGATTCTTCGTCCATGCACGTGCTCACGTGAGCGTGTCTTCCCACTTTCCTCTGATTACACCTGACCCTGTTTACTTCCTGACACACACACATACACACACACACACTACACACAACTGGTCTAACGTGCACACACACCAGTGCTCATCTACTTCTAGTGAGTTTCGAGGAGCAGCCACAGCTTGTGCAAACAGACATCCATCACCTGCACACTAACACTCCGCCCTCACACACTCGTTCTTTGACAGCATCTTGTAGTACTCTGGCCGGGCTCAGGTCCATACACTCATGTGAGCCTGAGTAACCAGGGATCTGTGTCTCTGCTCTTTCTCTTCTCCTCCATCCTCTTCATTTCTTCCTCTTTCCTTCCTCCAGCTATTTTTTCAAGGGATTCCTTCCTCCTCCTCCTCCTCCTCCTCTCTGTTGCTCCTTCCCTCTGCCCTGGTTTGGCTCAGACAGCACTGGAGAGAAGCATTGCACTCCACCACCGTCTCCTCCTCTTCTGCTCCCTCCACTTGAAACCGTGCGAGAGCCGCTGGTTTCTCCACTCGTCCTCCACCTCACTGCCTCTCTCTCTCTCTCTCTCTGTTTCTCTCAGCGTGCTTTATGAGAGGCAGCTCTCCTTCCTTCTCTTCCCTTCATCTTGTTTTTCCTTCCCACTTGGTTTCTCTCCCTGTTTGCGCTCTCCACCTGCCTCTGTCTCTCTCTCTGAGCAAGTAGGCAGCCAGACCGAGCGTGTGTGTAGAGGATTAGAGAGAGGAATCATCTCTGCTCCTCCCCCCTCTCGCTCCCTCTCACTCACTCTCCATCACTGTGTTTATCCTTCCCTCCTCCCTCTCCTCTCCATCTCTTACTGCTCTACCACCAACAACGCTACCACCACACTCTTCCAAAACACACATCTCATGATTTTTGTCGTCCATCTATGTTTTTTTATCACCTTCTCTCATGCTGTGTCGTGTGCATTCATAGGCCCACTTCACTGCAAGGAGGATCTGTGCTGTTTACACACACACACACACACACACACACAGAAGAGACATGAGAGACAGTGCCATGCCCAGGCTATGCAAGGATATTGAGTCGACACAGAGGAAGTGTGTGACAGAGGGAAAACGTGATGGAATGACTGTGTGTGTGTGATGGAATTAGCGACAGTCATCAAGATTTAGTGTAATTACTGGGAGGATGCTCTTTCCCTCTTTCACATACACTTTGTAATTTTGCCTCTTTTTTTGTTAAAGGACCGAACATCACATGGTACCACTGAGAGCAGGTTCCCACATAACAATAATCATTTTCATTCTCTACTAATCTTTTTTTTTTTTTTTTTTTTTTTTGGATTTATCAATTAATTGTTTAGTCTATAAAATGTCAGAAAATAGTGAGAAAAGCCCCTCAGAGCTTGCTTGTTTTGCTTAAAATATAGTCTAAACAACAAAGAGATTCATGTTGTGATGATATAAACCTGAGAAAATCTGCAAATACTTACATTAGAGGAGCTGGAACCTACAAATGTTTGATATTTTTGCTTAATAACTGACCTAACTCGCTATAATCGATATTTTTATCGTAGTGGTGAACCCACCGAGAATTATCACCCAACTCTGTAGTCAGTTTCTCTTAGGTCTACTGAGTGTTTTAACGTCTTTTAGCTCATTGTTTTGGTTTACGGCCTAAATGTTTCAGTTCCCTCTTACTGCTCTCATGTCGTATTCTGCTGGAGCAGCTAGCAGCTGTTTTCAGTGAAGAATCTACAAAACCCCACGGTACGCTACCTACACAGTACCTAACAGTAAAGTTAGCAACTAGCTGGTGAACATAGTGGAGCGTTTCACAGCCAAAGAGCCAAACAAAAACAGAGCTAAAAGAAGAGTGATTATTGGACTTACATTCATCAAGTGCCCAGAGACACAACTCAAAAATAACCAAAACCAGCCAAAATTGCTTCGTCTCTGCTAAATGTTTTAAAAGGCAACTGTTTGCTAACAAGTCATAGCACCTTTATAATGTCATGTTATTTTCACCGCCCCCAACAGGCCAAACAATCAGTTATTGCAAGTTTAAACAATCGATTTTCAAATGATATCGACCTTTACTTGTTTCATCTTCTGCTGATAGACTATTCTATTAATCTTTTAAGCTTTATTTCCTTGTATGAATTTTACCTTTGAGGAGTGTGTTGCTGTTTGTGACCTCAGCTAACTGCAGCACAAATCTCATCTCGAATCCACGTGCCTCTCTGTGAGCCCAACACAGTCAAGAGGTGAGACAGGCAGGGGGACACTGGGCCGCCACGCAAAAACCTGTCACTTTGCAGCAGACAAGTTTGGGATTAGTGGCTTCCTCTGTCGCTCCCCAACTCCCCAGAACAGAGGAGTGAACTGTTCTGAAGGAGGTAATGAGCGACTGCACACACACACATAATCTGTCCCACCCCATGCCAAGACAATCTGGCAGCACTGTCTCACACGTGAAGAGTGTAAGGCACAAGGGGAGGAAGACAAACAAACAACTTGGCTGCAATCTGTCTCTGTCTGGCACGAGTGAACAAGAAAACACTTTCTCTAACCTTCACATATATTTGTAGTTGAATGGTAGCTCATATATTTTGAAGGTGCACAAGAGGTGCATAAAATGGACTTCTTAGCCAAATGACTATTACTTCTATATTACTCCTGAATGTTCTTACAGAATGTACATTTTTAGCTGTGCTAGCTATGTGGCTCTAGGGATGGCCACCACTTTAGTCCAGACTGAAATATCTCAACAACTGTTGGATGGATTGATGAAAATGCGTACAGGCACTCATCCCCAGAGGATGAATCCTTGTGACTTTGGTGATCCCCTGACTTTTCCTCTAGAGCCACCATGGGGTTGACATTCATGTTACCTCAGGATTAATTTAGATAACGTTTGGGATTCCCTTGACTTTTAAATTGGCACCATTGTCAGGTTTAAGACAAAATATCTGAAAGCTAATGACATTTTCATCAGTCTCAGTTGCACTTTGTGCTTAGTGCTTATTAGCAAATACTAGGATGCTAACAGGCTAAGGTAAACAGGTGAACATTACACATGCTAAACATCAGTGTGTTGGTAGCGTTAGACATTGTGAGCATGTTGACAGCCTCACAGAGCTGTTAGTGTGGCTGTAGATTTCAGTCTTCCCACTGTACCTTATTGCAGTTCTCCATATTTTTTCATCCTCTATGATATCCTGTAGATTTGCTGTTGTATGTCTCTAAATCTTAAAGGTGCAGTGTGTAGAATTTAATGGCATTTAGTGCAACAGACTTGGCAGAAATGGAATATAATATTCACAAGTTTTAATTGTTTTAATTAGCGTATAATCCCATGAAAATAAGAATCATTGTGCTTTCATTAACTTAGACTGAGCCTTTTATATCTACAGAGGGATCGGGCCCTCTTACATGAAGGCTGCCATGTTGTGGCTCTAGAGAGGGCCTTTCGCATTTTTCGTGACCACCATAGGTTCTCCTACATGCTTGGAATGGGAGGGGGAGGGAGAGGGGTATTCAGTTGGTTGCAATCTGCACCCTCACTGCTAGATGCCACTAAATCCTCCACACTGGACCTTTAAGGGTTATTACTTATTTTTGCATAAGGCTGTGCACAGTTAAAAAAGTGGAAAGGCAGATATCCAGAAAAGTCAGCTTCGTTAGTCAAACACAAATTAAATTGGTATTGGGTTTTACAGATCAGTATGATCAACATTAATAGTTTAATATCACTACTACATTCACTATAGAATAGCATGACTACTGATGTAGAGGACAGTAAAGTCGTGTGTTTTAGTGTACTCTGTTCTAAATCCTTTAAGTACAAACGTAATGGATTTGGTTCCTTGGAGACAAACTGTGGCTTTACGAGTCTGCGGGTTAATTCATCTGCAGGTGGTTGGCATAAAGACGTTGATAAGCAGCTGAAATGGGAGGTGGTCCACATCTTGTGAGGGAGGAGATCAACCAATTTAGACAGATAGGTGGGTGAGGGGTCTTCTGTGGACTCCGAAGGTAAAAGATTACATTTTCACACTGATTAAGGGATAAGAAGCTTTGGTGTAGCTCCAGGCACCATGGGACGTCAGGAGTGTGTGTGTGCGTGCTTGTTCACACCAGCAGGACACTGAAGGCAATTATGGTTTTAAACCAGCAGGTTGGAATCAATTATCACATGCCAACTTCCTTAATCCCATCTGGTTTTTTTTCTCCATCTCAAATAAAAAAGTAATCTACTTCAATTAAACTCCACTTAACCAACTAATCCAATACAGAGAGCATATATTTTTTGTATCAGCTGCCTCGTCCCCACACTTTTTAATAATTGTCTGGTACTTTTTATTAACTAATTGAGCTGGGTGTCTTGGCATCCAATGCAGAGACATAGAAAGTCTAGAGAAATGAGAAATACTAAATGAATGAATTCAGCGCCTGTAGTCTCGCTGACTTACTGATGAAATTTCTTTACAAAACTGAATGTTCTATTAAACATTTCCTCTCGATATATTTTCATGTAAACCCTTCAAAGATTTCATCCAGAAATTTTGGACACATATAAAGTTTACATATTTAGTGTTGCAGTAATCTGTAGAAATATCAGGCGGATATAAATCTGACCAATATTCCTGTAGTTAATAGTGACACTTCATGTGACTGACCCTGTTATTAACCTAATCTGTAAATCTTTACTCATATATGACCAGAGTAGTGACACACTGACACTTGGCCTCAGCAGCTGTATACTATAAACCCTGACAGCCTTTTCTTGATAAAGACTCATTACATAATACACAGAGAAACATTACCTTAATTTAATTGTGAAATATGATATAAAAATGCAAGGTAGACACCAGTACAGAAATACACCACACTGATAACCAGCACTTCTCATTTCAGTTTATATCACTGATGTGACATCATTTCTTAGCAGTTGTAACCATCTTTGAGGGTCAAGCAGGCCATCAGAAGTCATGAGGTTGTATATACACAGTTCCATTATGTTGTATTTGTGGCTTTAAATGTTTCCCAGCTTCTTGTGGTCTGTGGCACTAAGTGATCTCTCTAAAAGCCCTCTTCTCCACATACTTCACCTTGTGCCTCCTCTTGAACCTAAGAGAGCGGGGGAGGGTGGAAACAGAGAGGATATATACATTTTAATCAATGAACACCTTATGAAGCTGTATATTACTGTTGCCCTTTGATGACATGTTACATAACAGTGAAGCAGAGGTTCTTACTTGGCTCTTTCTCTGGGTTCGATCAGGTTCCTCTTTTGCAGACTCTTGAAGCGGTCCTTGAGGATGCTGCCCTCTGGCTGCAGAGTCACGGCATTGCAGGAATTGACAGGGGAGAGACAAGTCCAGACAAATCCATATGAGATGAGTGTCACTGTGCTGTGAGTAATATTCTATTCCCACCCAAATTATAAAATCCCATTCACACCACAAAGGCTGATTTAAGTATTATTCAGAGACATAATAGCTGGAGATAAGAGAGAAGAGCTAAAGATTTTCCACTGGCAATTAGATCAAACGAAGCTGTAATGATCCCTGTGGGAAAAGTGGGTTGTTGTATTATTAAGCCTCTTTCACATATATTTCCCCGTAAATTACTGGGATAACCTTTCAGGCATCGCTAGCAATTTTCACTATTCACACATGACCTCATGCAGGAAATGCTCCTGAACAATTCAGGGATAGACTGCATGTATGAAAGGGGCCGTAGAGAATAGAGTAAAGCTTAGAATAAAGACAATACAGAGTGTTGAAGATAATACACCCACTAAATGAGCCAAAACTCATTATAGATAAAGACAATGCCCTCATTGGCAAAGGTCAAAGTGGATGAGCAAGCACACATTACAAGTTATTCATGTACCTTGAGTTGTCGTAGGGAGCCGGCCAGTTCATCACTTAACTGAACCTCCATGTCCTGAGCTTGAAACCTGCAGATAAGGACAGAAAGCAAACATTTACCCATGTGCACATAAACAGGAGCATCTGCATACTGCCCCCTGCTGATATAACCAGAGAAGAGCTTTACGTTCTTGTCCACATCTATGTATTTTGGAATTTAGTCACTGGAAACACAGTAGGTTATTCCAATTAGTCAAATTAATTTAGTGAAAAAAAAACAAATAAAAAGAAAACTCTTGACAGAAATGAGCGCCAGAGAAAACACAAAGATGACTACTGTCGACAGAAAACTGATTTGTAATCTGTAGAACAGTCATTGATGGACAGATTATGAGAAACATTGTTTGCCAATTAAACTTTTCTCACTTATAGAAGCTAGGTTTTGTTTCCCCAGCAGATCAAATATAATACTGGGAATATAAATTTGTGGGAGGAGAGCGTTAAGTTCGTACTTGAGTCTGCCGAGGCGTCTGGGCTGAGCTTTCTGCGCCTCCTTCTTGTCGTTGCGTTGTTTCTGTTTTGCCTTGGTTGTCTGTTCCTGCTGTTTGATGGACGCCTTAATGGAGCGAAGCTGGAAAAGCTGCTGCCGCTGGTTAGTGTGGTGTCTGTCGGCCTGCCGTCGCTGCTCCTGAGATGGGAAAAAAAGAAGAAGAAGGGGGGGGGGTTAATACTTGCTAGAAGGCTTTAGTACAACTAGCCATTTCATACGGTCTTATTTTGAGTCCCCTAGTTTTGGAATCAATCTGGAAATGCAAAGCACAGTTTTTTGCTACAAGTGTGCAGTTAAAGGTTATTTGATTTCTAAGAAATTCATCCAGGATCTACAGTCTCAAACTTGTCAGTGAAAAGTTAACAGTCTTTTCCTCAGCTTTAGCAGTCAAACAACACCTCTTGAGCTCTTGGCTGATATTAATAAATGTGACATGAATAAATTTTGCACTGTTAGGTTTGAAGAGTCATATAATCAAAACACTGCAGTACATTCTTAGAAATGTGAGGTTTTCAAGGGAGGAATAATTTCTATTAATAGAAACTCAACTTGCGTTGGCATTCACAGCTGCTATCACGCCATTGCTCTTCATCATCAGTGTAACAGCCCAAACTTGTCCATGAATGATCACTTCAGTGTTGAAAATCTCTGAACTAAAACATTTCCGAAGTTAAACTCTATAAAAAGTGCATGTCTCTATAGTCTATGTACCTTGATTTTGTCTGCCCTCTCTCTTTTCCTCTGTCTCTCAGTCTTCTTCTCAGCCAGCGTGATGGCTCCCACCACCACACTCTCCCCTTCCTCATTAGGAGCCGCTTCTTCTTCATTCTCCTCCTCCTCCTCCTCTACCAGGCCTTCCACCTGCTCCTGGAAGACTGTTTCCTGCAGAACACACAAACACACATTACAAAAAAATCAGAGATGGTAGTTTCCACTGCATTGAGAATAGACCAAAAGATGATGGAAGAGCTGGAATGATCATCTGTACCTCTGTAGCTGTGTCTTCTTTGTTGACAGCCAGCTGTCTCTCTATTCTGTCTTCCGCCTTTTGTTTCTTTACCTCCACATCATGGGCCTCCTGCAGCAAAGCCTGGGTTCACCGGGTGAGTGAGGGAGTAAGAGAGAGGTTTAAGAAGTTGCACACAGCAGCAAGACGATACACAGACTACTTAACAACTGACATTTTTGTTATGGTTGGCTCCAGTCTTCTGGGACCAAATGATTTTAAACAGCATAATCTAAGTCTTTAGTTAGTTTGCTAACATAAAAAAAAAAGTTAACTTGTACTGGATATAGCTCGTACAACCTGACCTCATCCTGAGAGGTCAGGTTGTATGACCCTACTACTTGCAGCCATCACGTCTGTAGGGTGTAGGCATGTGCGTTACCTGGTGGGAGAGGAAGTCTGGGTTGTAGGAACCTCCAGGAGCAATCACCTCCACAGCAGGGAGCACAGACGGCTTCTCATTCAACTTCTCTGGTCGCTGACAAAACAATGATACAGTTAAGTCATTAGTCATACTCAAACCACCACACACAGACACAAACACACCATCAAATATTAGTCAAACTACCACTGCTGGCAGCTCATTTGATTAAATCAAACTGTATAAAAAGGATTTTTAAGTTAAAGCTGTCACTTAAATGTCTTGAAAACACATTAACACTTTTTCTTACCTTGACAAGCTTCTTGCCAGTCTGTTGAAGGTACCATGGGTCTGCTGATTCTTTGGCTGTTTTAGAAAGAAAAATATATGAGAATTTACATGTGTTCATTGTCAGCTGGTCCAGACTCACATATCTCCACCACTATTAGAAGGATTGCCATGGAATTTGGTACAGACATTCATGGTGTCTAGAGGATGAATCCCAATGATTATGGTGATCCCGTCTTTTCCTCTAGCGTCATCATGAGTGCCTAAAGTGCAGCCTCACAGAGCTGCTAGAAAGGCTGTAGACTCTTAGTCTTGTTTAATCTGAACTTTGGCCCACTCCATTACTACAGCACACTACTGCATGGATTTGTTGAAATGTTTGTTGTTACATTTTTCTGTAAAACCTTCTCATTTGATTTGATTTGAGCTAAACAAGACTGGAGAACAAACACTGGTGCATAAGTCCATTTTCAAAACTATGACTTCAAAATTAAGATGAATCTCAGATTCTTGTTGTAATCTTCCATGTTTTAAGGTTTCCCGTCATTATTCTCCCTTTCCACATTTGGTTGGGGTGGCCTACATTGGGACCACATATGGATACATCAAGCCATGTGGATTGCAATGAACTCTCCAAACAGGCTAGCATCCATCAATGCAGAAAATAAAATAAAGCCAGAACACTTTGAGGTTTAGTTTAGTTGAAGAAATCTTAAAAAGTGCATCCATTTGCACTAGAGCTGCACTATTAATCATAATATGATCTTGATTCAGACATGGCTCTGCTCACCACTGTAAACAATGCCTTAATGCTTTGCTATACAAATGTTTGTCACTGCCTTCCCACAACTGGTCTTCATGTTGTGCTGCCTCTTGCAATGTTATACTACAACATCCTGTTTAAGTTCCACATGTATCCTCAGATCCCAGATGGCCGTTCACACAACAGTCATCTGAGCTCCATGTTGGTCTTCACATTGCCATAATGGAAATACTGGGAGCGCAAGGATGGGATCATCACTGGACAGACACACAAACCAACACAACTCACACTCTTGCCCCCATATGTCGTAATACTCTCTGTCTGGGTTGTTGTTGGCCTCCGTCACTGCCTTCTTGGTCGTCCTGTCGACCGGCCGTCTGTTCAGCAGCTGTTTCTGCCTCCGTGGCACCACGCCTTTAGCTGCTAGCTGCTCGGCCTTCTGGGCAATACGACGGAGTTTCTTGGCATTTGGTTGCTGGTAGGACAGCACACTGGGGAGGAAGCAGAAAAAAGATGATGAGCTGATCATTATGTGGGGCAGGAGGAGGTAAAGGAAACAGGTTAACTTGACATAAGATGGAGAGAAGTTGACACAAGAAGTCAAGAGGAAGTGATGAAGTCCAAACACCAGAAACTAGGCTACTGTATGTTTAGACCCGTTTGATTTGACACTGTCTACACTGTGGTGTGTGTTTGCAAATCCTCAGATCCCAGGACACCGTTCACACAACAGTCTCCTGAGCTCCTCTGTGTTGGTCTTCACATTCCCATGAAGGAAATACTGGGAGCGCAAGGATGAGATCATCACTGGACACACACAGTCCTCGAACATTAAAGTAAGTTAGTTCAAGGCTGATATTTCAATATTAAAAAAACAAACAAAAAAAAGAGATACACAGATAAATCACATAGAAATTTGCTCCAAAAATAGGGAGCCTCTCACCCTGTTCCTTCAATACATTCAGCACTTAAATTAATTACCGTCATTTAGAGCCATTATTGAGTTACGTAGTCTTGACTTTTAATAAATCACATAATATAGGACTGTGTTAAAGAATGACCTGAAAGTTTGTTAACATGATAAATTATGGTAAAAGATAATGAAACAAATTCCATCATCAGCATCTATCGATTCATCTGTCAATCATTTTCTTGATTAATCAATTAGTTGTTGTTTTTTTTGTTTTTGTTTTTGTTTTTTTAGTCATACCCCCAAAAGACTTCTGAGAGGAAATTGGGCTCTGTATTTTCTGACAATGTCTTTACAGTTAAGAGTGAGTCTAGTTATTGAGGATGGGCAAAGCACAAAGGGCGATGACGGATACTTACTCTTTAGGCGGTGGGACGAGGGAGTCGTGCTGCAGGATCAAGTCTATCCTCAGAGGACGTGATGCTTTCCCTTTCCTCCTCCTGCCCTCAATGGGTTCCTCTACTTCATCTAGAAAAACAGATCATTCAGATCTATCACCAAACTCAAATTTACACACATATCTCTTTACATAAGGATGTAACAAAACTAATAAGTAGTATCTAATATGTACATGTGTATCTCTGAAGAAATGCAGGGGCTACGTATTTGTACTAATCAACAGTTTCTTTCAACTATAGCTAGATACTTTATTATCCAAAAGGGAAATTAAAGTGTTACAGTAGCTAACAATGGGGTAAAAAACAATGAGTTAAAAAGGTAAAAGAAACAAATGTAATTAAAAGGTCAAATTATATAGAGACAGAGCACAACTAAGTCCCACCCACCCCGGAGGGGAAAACAATTCATCGCTCTCCATTGAGTTTGTATTGCATGAAAGTGCCTCATTGTCACTTCTGTCTGCTAGCAAACAACAGACAAATGCCTAAAAGCTGCTGTGTGGTGGGATGCACTACTAACACGGTAGAACTAAGAAGTAGAACAACCACAACTAAGTTTTTATAAGCTGCTGAACAAAAAACTGAAACTTTAAGAAGACAAAAGTGGATACACACAATAAGACGCGAATATGCAACTTGTGTTATAGTGGAATATGGATGAATTAGACAGCTATGCAGTATTATGTTTGCAGGCAAGGTAAGGAGCAGGGACACTGAGATAGACCGACAATATTGAGTTTGTCAATGTACCTTTTCCTCTCTGGTAGAGACAGGGTGCTAAAATAATCCTTTAACGTGTTGAAATCTAAAGGTATTGTGTCAGCGTTTCAGCCCTTGGTTGCATGGCGGCGACTGTTTTCATCTATGGTAAGAGTGGTTTTCAGAGTATGATGTGTTGCACTCTGTCTCTATACAATAACTAGATAAAATAACTCAAATATAAACAAAAATACTTGAGTTGTTTTATTTAGTTTAGTGTATAAAATTAGCTACAATGGGTCTCAGGAAGTGTCTACTTGGTGTTTAACAGTTGTGTAGCAACATATTCACCTTTCTGTTCAGCTTTCTGTGGTTGTCCAACATCCAAAAAGAACAAACTGTCATCTGGTTTCTCAGACAGGAGACCCCTGAAATGCACAAATAAAAATTATGTCACATTTTAGATTTAAAGCACAATTTGGGGAATTCATGTGATACACTACATACACACAACAACATGATGTAGAGTATTTCATTTATTTTATGTTAATTTGTATGGGGACAAGTGTATCCCTACATCGGCTTCTTAAAATACATAAAACTCAACAGTAAAATACATTTGAAACTGCACAAGGCTCAATACACAATCATACAAAGCAGCACAAAACACAAACAACTCACAAACAAAAATATGATAACGGTTTCATGAAACAACAAGCAGCAGATCACTCATGACTGATCCATCTTTAAAAGCTGATTCAGTTTGAGTTTAAAAAGTTGCCAGTCAGTATCCATGTTGACTTCTGTGTGTAAATAGTTAGACATGTTGATCCCCCATACAGAAAAAGCTGTCTGTCCAAGTGAGGATTTATCAAAGGGCTCCTTACAATTCTCAGCAGATGCACCTCATGTTACTGAAACCCTGAGAGGAAGCACCAGGTCACTGAGCACCTGAGGAGCCTGCTTATTTAGGCATTTACAGATGAGTTAAAGGTTAGCAAAAAAATAATCAAAACTTAATATATTAAATTTCTTAAGAACGTGTCATGGTTTCCTGTCCAGAATTTTAATTGTTTGATTATAAATCATAATAAGAGGCTTGATTGTTGTAGATGCTGCCTGTGACCAAGAAGTAACACAATAACTTAAAACGTGAGAAGATCATGGGGTGTATGATTTACAGCATGATATGGTGAACAGTCTCTAATGAGTATAAGTTTGCTTTTGCAACCTTTTAACAACATGCTTCTTAAGTGTTTAAAGTTAAGTTTTACAGACAGGAAAAACAGAAAATAGAGAAGGCCCTCAAGCTACACCAGCTGACCAGCCTGCACTGAACACAAGCAAAGCCACTATATCTACCTTTGGATACAAGACCAAAGATGCGGGAGACATCCACAAATGTTCCGCACAGAGCTGACCTTATGGCAGACAATTTTCTGACTTAGTTTAACTTTCAGCCAGTATCACGCTGTTCTTCCTCCCACATGAGGCTAACTCACCCCGTGGTCCTCTCCTGGTGTCTGACGTCTTCTAAAAAGTCCTCGACGTCATTAATGTCACTGTGTTTGTTCCAGTTTTTTTTCTTATTCTTGTTCACACGTTTTCTCCGACCGCCGAGCAGGTCTTCAGAGTTTGAAGAGCCCTTTAAACTTAAAAACCCTGGCTGAGAAGCCGCCACGCGTTTCAGCCTCTTTGCAGCCGCCATGTTGGAGGCTTAGGTGGGGGAAAACACACGTCTTTTCTTCTTCTTCTTCTTCTTGATGAGGAACAGCTGGTGGCGCCGCCTGCAGGTCTGACTCTGTAACTCCTGTTTAAAAGATGAACATATAAATAAAAGTTTAAACTTGTTTTCTGTCAGTTAATCATATTTATCATTTTTATTTTCAACAGAGTGACTATATTTACACAGTTCTGCATGATAGAGACGACAACGAGAGGTCTTATTATAGTGGTTTAAATTATATATCATTTTTAAAATATTTATTACATAATAAAATAAAAGAAAAAAGGTGAATACAGTATTAAAAGTCTGACAGGCTGAATGTCACTCATTATATAGTCTCAGTCCAGTGTTGGCAGTGCCTTAGCTGCCTTTTTTCTTTCCAGGTAAAATACCTTTTTTTTTTTAACTCAACAAAACCTTAACTAACAAATCGTTCAATAATCAAGATTAAGACAAACTTGTTGCACCCGGATTGCACAGTGAGGGTGCTCATGCAATTGTTTATCATGTTGCAGCATGTGTGTAATATGTTTGTCCCAAATGCATCATGGGAAACGTGTCTCCTATTGCTTTCCTATGTTCTTTCCTTTTTTTTCCTCCCTTCGTTTTATTGCGAGAACAACGCTTTAGAGAGACTCAAGAATAAAATCCTAATTTAAACCTGCAATCTTTCACTAACTTTTCAAAGGTAAGTATCACCATTTCTGTAAAACTCCAGTCTATCATTTCGTGTTATGTAAGTTGTCGGATGGACGTGTTGTTTCGTTTATTTTCGATGAAAAAGAAAACGCAGAGCTATTATCTGCCTGCTCGGGGAGTCAGGGACCTAAAAAGCACTTGTGATCTGGTCGAATTTGACTCGGAAATGCGCCTAAAGTGAGGGGTCATCTGACAAAATATTGTTCACCAATTGATCCCCTGACATGTCTAGTGTCGTCTCCAAAAAGTATATTCCACTTTCATGCCGCGGTTTTTATACTCTTCGGTCGTTTTTATCATCACCTTCTTCGTTTGCTACAACGATTTTTTCCTTCCCGTTTACATTCTTCTAGCCAGCAGCCAGCCATCATCTTTGGGTGTGTTAGTTTGCGGACACGAGGCAGCCGGTGGGGGCGGTGTCGCTTGGTTTTCCTGTAAAATAGCTCATTCTGAATAAAAAAGCAAGGCTTGTGTGGAACCGGGGCGTGCACTGTGAAGAAACGAGCGAACCCACGTTCAGTGCGCAAGGGGCGGGGTTTGTCGGACGGATCATCATACTGTGATTGGTTGAAAGGTCCATAACATCGTTCCCCTGTGGGTCGTATACAGAAGGCGATTGGCTTACGCGATAAAAAGCTCTTTGATGATTGGATGCCTTCGCTGTCTTTCATGCTACAGTCATTGCATAAGCTGCCTAGGATACAGTTTGAAAATATTTTAGACTCCTGATACAGATTTATTTTCCAGCCGGCTAGGAGTAGTGTTCGTCATGTTGTAAAGTTTTAAATAACTAAATACACCTCTTTTCATCCTTAACATCCTTTATTTGTGAGTTATTTTACTTCACATTAGACGTAAAAATGTACTTTTACTGAAGCAAACTTTGTTATCTGCCCTCAGGTGATCTGTACTAGCGATGGCCCGTACCAAGCAGACTGCCCGTAAGTCCACTGGAGGCAAAGCCCCACGTAAGCAGCTGGCCACAAAGGCTGCCCGCAAGAGTGCCCCTTCCACCGGTGGTGTGAAGAAGCCTCATCGTTACAGGTGAGAGCCCAGGTTGCCCTTCTTTTAGCTTTTGGAATAATATATAAGCCCCTTGTTGCACATGTAAATTCAGCAGACTTACAGATTGATTCATTAGTTTTCCCTCAACCTCAAAGCCCCCAGTGTGGATATTTTGTTGTTTACTTGTTAATGTACTTGTACATCTGTGTAGTCAGTGTCTATTGTGTAGTTGGACTGTAATATGGAGAACATCCCTGGTGGAGCTGATAACCTATTCTGTGATTTCAAACCCTAAATAGTGAAAAAAAAGACTGAAACTTCAGTTCATGTTGTCTTAAACAAACACTTGTCCTACCAACAGTAAGCATATACTGAAGGTGCAAGGTCAAGGTCATGTTCAAACGGCTGAGAGTAATTCTGAAATCTACAAAGATGAACATACATCCATGTTTAAGCATATCCCTTGTAATAGTTTGTAAATTTTCCCCATATCCTCCCCACATGACACAATTTTTTAATGTATTGTAAAGGCCTGGTACTGTGGCTCTGCGTGAGATCCGTCGTTATCAGAAGTCCACTGAGCTGCTGATCCGCAAGCTGCCCTTCCAGCGCCTGGTGAGAGAAATCGCCCAGGACTTCAAGACTGATCTGCGTTTCCAGAGTGCAGCCATTGGAGCTCTGCAGGTCAGTATACCTCACAATATAAAAATTCTTAATCTTTTACTGTGTTTGTATTATTCCACCTGAACATGCTCTAAATGTTTTACTCTGCCATCTGCAGGAGGCCAGCGAGGCCTACCTGGTGGGTCTGTTTGAGGACACCAACCTGTGCGCCATCCACGCCAAGCGTGTCACCATCATGCCCAAAGACATCCAGCTGGCACGTCGTATCCGCGGGGAGCGTGCTTAAAATGTTTTCTGATTTATTATATGCTGTTCTCTTGTCCTTTCACCTCTCTTTCCATCCCTTTCCTTCCTCTATACTTAGTTAGTAGTTTGGTTTGAGGTTCTATATATATCATATGATTGTGATAACCGTAAATGTGTGATCATGTCTTCTTTGGTGCTACTAGTAGCAGAGTTTCCTTCTTAGAGGTATCTTCATGTATGTTTGAAACTTTGAATCACAATTACACTCCTCACTTCTAACTAGCTAGCTCACAGGAATGCCTTGTTATCTCTATGAATAAGGTGTTTTTGCAAGCCAGGAATAATGTGTGATCTGGAATAAGCATAGGAAATCGCATTAAGGCTGAGACATTTTCATCTTCAGATGGACATATACATTGATATAATGGGTCTTCTGATTATTTTTTTAAATAGAAATTTGTTGTAAAACTAGTGGTTTTTCTTTTATTTTTTACAATAATGGTGTATTTCTACTGTTTAATGTATCAAAATCCAAACGTTTGATTCTGGTTGTCAATTACAAATGTCATTGTGCTATAATGACACTGCATGGTTTGACAGACTACAGGCGGCATATATGTAGCAGACCTATGCTGATCATATTTTTGATTTTCAGCCACGTTATTATGTCCAGGTAATGTTATGACTTTTTGTTCCTCTCTCAGGTTGGTATGATAACCTATTTTTTTTCTACTGTGTTTTTGATTTATGTTTTTCGGTCATTTTTAAAAGCAAAATATTTGTACTCCGAAATTCACATACAAACATAATAAACAGATTCTTGTGGTTAAATTATTTGAGTTAATATATGTATGTTAAGATTTATATTAAAGCCAACTCAACTAGTTAATTGACAGAAAAATAATCTACATATGTGAGGATCAAGAGTGTCAATCATCTCTTCACTCAAGTTTATTCTCTTTGCTGTGATCCTAAAATGAATATTTTGGACTGTCGCAATCAGCATTTTAATTTCCCTTTTGGATTAATAAAGTATCTATCTATATGTCACGTTGGGCTTTAGGCAATTGTGATGGGCATTTATCACAATTTTCTAAAATTGTATAGATCAAACAATTCAATTAATTCAATTAGTGATTAGCATAATAGTAAAATAATCAGTTGCTGCTTATTAAAATTCTTAGACATTTCGTCAAATTTGATAAGGACATTTTAATAAAATCCAGGGGCACAAAAATTAAATGAAACTATTTTTATTGTAAATTAAATCCAAAACATTTCTGTAAAAACAAAATTACCGGTAAAAAAAAATTGTTCTAAAATGGTCACAAAACAACCAGCTTGAAAGAAACATTTAATCCTTTAAAAAATATGCCAAAACAGACTCCTAGCATTAGTTTGTTTATTCGTTACAGCGCATATAAAACTATGTCGGAAACAACCACTAATAGAAACTTGTTTAACACTTTCTGTGTCGTCACATTCACGTCGAGCGTTTAAAAACAAGACAAAACACTCTAAACAGCAGCAGCACACTTTACGGTAACACTCAAAACTGCAAGAAACAACTTATTAAACAAGACGGACAAAACACGGTGAAAACTACAGACTTGTGTCGATCAGAAAAAGTGTCAAAGTGACAAAAGTAACCATAGAAATGTTGTGCACGCTGTTGCATTGTGGGGACAGATGATTGACGCGGCGGCCATTTTCCCGCTGGACGCTGCTTCCCATTGTGGATACGAAGAAGAAAATAAAGAGACTAGCGGAACATTTCTCACGACTTCTACTCACTTTTCCCCCCTAGGTAAGCCTCTTAAAAGCCGCCATTCTGTTTGTGAATCAACTTTGTATTTTTCAGTTGTAAACTGTTCCATTTCTGGGCTCATTTAACAGAGAAAAAGCTGTTATTTTTCGTCGTGTGTGAAGATAACAAACACGGCTGAAGCGACGGTGAAATGCAGTCTTTCCTGCAGCCGTTCAGATGACGAGAAATTCGGTTTCAAATTATGCGCCGGTTCAGCTCGGTGCTACGCAGCCGTTAGGGGCCGTTCAGCTTCCCGAAGCCTATCTATGAGTTCCTTGAAATGTCTGCTTTGTTGTTCTCTCATTTTCCGATACACTGGAACAGCGGTTATTCGTAAAATTTAAGTTGTTTAGGTGCTACTCCTTAGCTCTTCTGCCCTGGGTCTTTATCCCGTTTGCGCATCAAACCGCCGCCATCATCAGAGCGGGGTAGGCGGACCTAGCAACAGTGGAAGGCAGCTGTAGAGCCCGCCCACTTTGAGCATTCGGCATACTGATTGGCTAATATGTTGTATTTATAGGAACATATTGGTCTAGCAGCCAATAGCATCGTCGTTCTTCTTTGATTGATGGTTGTCGGATAGGGAAGGTCTTGTATGTTTACTAACCCAAAAGTTCACTTAGTTCAAGCTGTGTTAAAATTTAGAAACATTTTGTATAGTATGTATCCCCCTGTGTCTGCCACAACAGCAATGTCACCTCAAGGTGTAGGTATCAGAACTTTAAAAGTATTGTAATGAACACAATATTTTGCTTTCTGTATGTTACCCATATTTGCATATTTAGTGTTAAGTAGACAGTCAAAACGTCTTTGAACATGTTGTGCACATATTAATCCAACCAAAACCACTGATTTTTTTTTTGTCCCCCCCTTTTTTTTTTCTCCCATCTCCTTCAGGTGATCTGTAGTAGCGATGGCCCGTACCAAGCAGACTGCCCGTAAGTCCACTGGAGGCAAAGCCCCACGTAAGCAGCTGGCAACAAAGGCTGCCCGCAAGAGCGCCCCTTCCACTGGTGGTGTAAAGAAGCCCCATCGCTACAGGTGAGAGGGGCAAAAACAGCTCCCAGACAAGTGTTTTCACTCTGACTCTGGCCAAATGAAGACTGTATCTCAAATCATGAGTTCTTAATGACATTACAGTTGTACTGACAAAAATCAGAAGGAAAAAAATCTGTATTAAAATGATTAATTTATTAAGGGAGTACAGAGAAAAACTGTCACACAACCAGCTGTAGGTGCCCTGCTTTTTGTAGTGTGGCTTAAATGCAAAGACCAGGTTCTGTTTCCCATATCCTCCCCACATGACACAATTCTTTAATGTATTGTAAAGGCCCGGTACTGTGGCTCTGCGTGAGATCCGTCGTTATCAGAAGTCCACTGAGCTGCTGATCCGCAAGCTGCCCTTCCAGCGCCTGGTGAGAGAAATCGCCCAGGACTTCAAGACTGATCTGCGTTTCCAGAGTGCAGCCATCGGAGCTCTGCAGGTCAGTATTAAGTTCAGATTCACACTACGGACTCATTGTTTATGAATTGTTAATACTGTGAATCCCAAGTTTACTTTATATTTTACACGGGAACGATACTGTAAAAGCTGGTCAAAAAGTAAAGAGATTAGAGCAGGACCACATATTAACACTAAGATAAAACTGAGTAAAAGATACTGTATTTATAATGTGAAAATATTTTTAAAAAAAACCCAACCTCTGCAGTATGATAAGTGAGGTAAAAAAGAAATTATGAAAGTTAAACAGTAACAGTAATCAAGGTGACTGCATGTATACAACAAATATAACCATATGAATGTAGGGAAATAAATAAGCATATATACAGTATACATGGAAAGTGCAAAATGCATGTCGTATCCATATAAGCAGGTCTGCTGAAGGCTTTACTGTACATACAATGTTCATAAAATTCTGCAGATGTAGGGACTGACAGCTAGGGCTTCACATAAGGGTTACTTTAACCATCAGTGAATCTGTTATTTTTGTTGCGGAATCATTTAATCATTTAGTCTAATACATAAAGACAAAATAATAAGTTATAAATTGGCTTTTAAAAGCCAAAAGTGATTGATCAATTAATCAGCTAATCATTTCAGCTCTACTGACAAATGTTGTATATTCTATGTCCCTCTTCCACAGGAGGCCAGCGAGGCCTACCTGGTGGGTCTGTTTGAGGACACCAACCTGTGCGCCATCCACGCCAAACGTGTCACCATCATGCCCAAAGACATCCAGCTGGCACGTCGTATCCGTGGGGAGCGTGCTTAAACACTCTCTCCTCCTCTTGATCCTTTTCACCTCCTCCTGCCCTTCCTTCACCAGTCTGTCTCTCCATCCCTCTGCCCCTCACCTGCTCCCCACCTCCCTCTCTCCCTGTGTTAGTAGTGTGTAGAGGAAAACTGATTATATTATGAATAAAGTGTATAGTCGTGTTTTTCTTAGTGCTCTCGGCAGCAGACTTCTAGGATACTCTCTTTCTGTGCATGTACCAACTCTTTGGTGATGAGATCTCCTCAAGTACACACATCTCCTGGTTTGCACTGTTTCTGTTCTGACTCAGACACGCAGATGAGGGGGAGAGGATGATCGGTGGATAGAACGAGTAAAACAGACTAGAACAATGCAAACTGTGGAGGGACAGACAGGAGGAGAGGATGGGTATTTGTCTGCTGGGGGACTCTTGTCCCTTCTCTACAGCAGGGTGCTACAAGAACTTACTTGTTCCTCTTCTCCTGCTTGCTATCCTCTACCAGCCTCCGCTGTCAAACATGCAGAGATGACAGCGTTAGTCTCTGCTCACGAGGGCCGGGGCTGGATTTTCTGTCCCTGAATATGTCTGCATGAGTGTTTGCTCTCATCACCACAGCAAATTGTATACAATCCATCAGCATCTTTGGAGAAGTTGATTTAAGATTACCATATTGATCATCGCTGTCATTCATCATGTTAGTTTTTTTTTCCTTCCAAATAAGACTTACACATGGGATTTATTTTTCACTGCAATCTATTTGTGGATGAGATGGAGATGGGGGGATGAATCAGATTAAAACACAGAGAACAAAAACACAAAAAAAACAGATTTGAAATATTTTTTTCTACTGAAATGTGAAGCTACTGAATCGTTCTGGCACCAAAGTTTAAATCCTCTTGTAGATGCTCTTTTCCTAACTGACAGAAAAATTTCACCTCACCTGTTTTTGTGGTGTTCTAATTGGTTTATTTTAGCCAAAGCTTGAGCGCTCAAGTATGGTGTCAGAGATACTTTTTTAACAGTGGCTCATTTTCTAATAAAGGACCTTTTTATAATAAAGGTTCATCGAGGTTTGTAATGTTCTCCAAAACCAAAAGATCTCAAGATTTTTTAAAACAAAGCAACTGATTAAAATGTGAAAATGTATTGTAAATCAGTGTTACATGACAGGTAATAATGGTCATGTTTTCTGTAAACGTCCCCCCTTTGTCTCTATTTTTTTCTCCAGATCAGTTGATCATCCGTGTACCGTTTCTCAGGTTGGCTCGTCACCCTTTTAACTTAATTTTTATTTTTGCTCAATTTGATTTTCTTTTTTGAAATGTTGAGGATGATGTTTCAATTAAACAATGTTTGTAATTTCCAGATTTGTCATATAAGGTGGTAATAAATGGATGTTACACACACTCCCTTGTTTCAGTGGTAGATGCACTCACTTTATTTTGTCTTACTAAAGTAAGAGATTGTTTTATAATAATAATCTGTTTGTTACAGTTAAATAAGACAAAGGCTTAAACAGGGTGATGGTCTTGATTGAGTTGGCTTTGAGAAAGACGATAATCTAGTAATAAACCACATTTTGACCCACATTGTGCGTGTATATACTGTACGTAGTACCACAAATACAAACGATTCACAGTAAACGATTTGAGTTTCAGATATACTAGAGTTCATTGCTGTGGCAGCAACAACCCAGGAAATGCAGAATCAGTGCTGTAAAATCATTGAACCTGCAGTTTATTGCCACTAGATAGTTATTTTTATTATCAGACTGAACCAATAAACATGTCGAAACTATTTCCTGCTTTGGAAGAAATGCTACAAGCTTATACATGTCCACACATCAGGAACAACCACTCTTACATCATCAAAACACAAGATGCTTTATGCTACAGTCAAAGGACCTAAGGGGAAGATGACCCATACTTCTAGAAAAAGTATTCTAAAAAACTCAAGTCTATCTTCTGTGGCCTCCATAATGCCCTCATTTCACACTGCCAGCAGTTGTACCACTAGATGGCAGTAAGACTCCTTGTTTGTGTTGGTAAAATCAACTCAGAGTGGACTTCCTGCTGACATTACAGTGTGTTTAAAGCTTGGAGTGAAGCAGGACATTACTTATGTGTATTAGATAAATAATATATGAATAATATTTTGGTTTAATTTGAATGTATGCAACTATGTAGTCAGTCCTATAATATGTTTAGGTCTGAAATATGCATATTTGTGGCCTCACTTTTCTCCTTAGACAGCCAAACACACTAACATACACATGTATTATTCACATCCCTCTGACCTCAGTCTTTAAATTATTTTAAGTCAAATTCTAAGAGGCATCGTAGCCTTTACACATTTTTGTTTGATGTTAAAATACGGCCTAGAAGTGACTTCTTTTAATTCCCACTTTCCTGTTTTTGCTGGATGATTTCACACACGCACATAAGAGACTCTGGCATTACAATTAATATCCCTTTCTGGGTTGACATCATTCCCCTCATTAGTGTTTCATTTCATCCTTCTACTTCCTTGATTAAAAGGGATAAAGCCATGCCCTCAGCCATATTCATTACAATGAAAAAAAACACAAACACACACATTCACCCATGTCACTGTGGCCTCAGTCATACTCATTACAGTGAAACACACATAGACAAACAAACATCTAATCAAACACCAGCCTTTAATCCTGTTGTTTTGAATGGGCATCACAGCTACGGAGGTATGTTCACACACACACACACACACATACACACATACTGTACATACACACACACACACACACACACACACACACACACACACACACAGACGCAATCAAACAACAGTCAGGGTGAAGGCCATCCAGAAAAGTGATTTTAAAATTGATATCACTTTGCATGCATGGTTCAAATCATCAATACAATAATATCCATCATATATGTGTTACAATGGTAAATTATAATGGCGTTCTAATATGAAAAGTATTGAATTATTAGCAAATATTCTTCTCTCCAAGTCCTGTCTCAAATGCCTTAAATTATATTATTTCATTCTTTGGATTAAAAGAAGAAAGAACAGCTAACCATTAGCTAATCTAACTTCAGGATTACATGGCAGGATATCAAAGAACTGTTTCTTTGGATCAAGAGTCAGGTCTTTGTTGTTTTAAAGAGGTCTGAAAAATTATGAATTATGATGATTGCATTTTCTTACATTGTTAGGACAAAATGAAAATATCTTTTCCACCAAGTTTTGAGTAAGATAACATTACAACCTGGAGATCAAAACTTACTTTTTTATTTGCCACTATACTTCTAATTACAACATGAACCTCTCGTCTTTTCTGATCTGTACATCTGGAGCTTATTTCATCAGAAACATGGCATACAGTGTGATTTTACAGTGGAGGAGCATCATGTGGCAGTATGATGATGTGACCAGTCAGAAGCAGCACAGTGCTCTAACTGCTGAGCATATAATGGACTATACATATCCCTGCATCTAAAGGAGTATGTGCATAGTTTTTTTTTCTAATTGTATATCTATGTCCGTGTGTGTGCGCGTGTGTGCGCACGCGCACAACTGTGCATTCACCTTCCCCAAGGTCTGCGTAGTGGCGCTCCATCTGTGGCACTCAGGGGATTACAGCCAATCTGTCTGTCTGCCGCTCAAAGTGCTGACCGTCAGACCAGCACCAGATTAACACAGTGCTGGGATTGGTGGAGGGGGTGGGGGGGACAGCGGGTGGAGCATGCCTGAGGGTGAGGAGAGATGGAGAGATTGGGTGGAGGGGAGAGGTGGATGGATGTTGAGGAAGAGAGATATGTGTGTATGTGTGTGTGTGTGTGTGTGTGTTGGGAGAAGGTGGGGGGATTGCGGGGGGGCAGGTTGAGAGGCCGACCCTCAGATTAGTACACAACTGGTACAGTGTGTGTGTGTGTGTGTGTGTGTGTGTGGGAAGGAGGGAGTAGGGCTTACAGAAATAAAGTAGAGAGGGACAGAAGGGGAAGAAAGAAGAGGGACAGATGTATAGGGTGGGTGCATTGATGGGGGGTTGTATATTTAACAGGAAACTCCAGAGGAATGAGGAGTTCCAGAAAGACTTCATGAGTACAGTTGGGTGGAGAAACAGAGATAGACACTTACAGACAGGTGGATTGTAGAGCCACTGCCCTAAATGCACCTTAACCTGTAAATCTTCCAGCAATTGTTGATTTCATGTGGGAAAAGAAGCTGGAACTATATTCCATATACAGTTAAGTTGCCAGTATCCTTCATTTGAACTGCTTGGCGTATAGTCGTACAACTTCAGAAACTTCTTCCCCCAACACATTCCCAACGTTGGAATATAGGGGGGCTGTGTCTGACAATTTCAGTAGCTTTCTGACACTAGCAATGCGACATTCATGCCCACTTTGTGCAGTAATTGACCAACTGTGTGTGGGTGTGAGAGTAAGCAGAGTTTGACCCTGTCAAGCTCTCTTTCTCCATTCTTTACACCACTATCTGTGTCACTTTTCATGTGAACTACTGAGTACAACACTAGGGATGCTGTCAAGGAGAGACCGTCTGAAAGTGTGCATCACTATCCCAAATATCAGAACAACTTCCTTAAGACACAGTGAAAACCTTCCACTACAGAGTTAGTATGGTCAGAAACATTCCCTCAAGTATAGGCAACTGGAAAATAAAGGCCCCACTATGCTTGGAACAAATGAGTTCAGTCAAAAGTGTTTATAGTTGTTCTAAAAAGGCCACACACAAAGGCAAAGTGAAAAACTTGAATAAAGAAAGGGAGAAGTTGAGGGATGGGTGAATTGGGCATGATTGTTGAATCTTCTGTTTCAGAAAGTTACAAAAATTGGCAAACTCAAGGCTGGGGTACGATTGAAACAAACAAGGTCATATGAAGTGTTGTGTTGTACCTGAATGGGTTCAAAGGTGGAGCATAGAGAGACGAAATAAATCATACAAATAAGGATTTCTCCTCAAAAGAATTCATGGTGTTGCACTTGATTGTACATACAATGTAACAGAGGCAGTTCTGTGAAGGCTTTAAAACTAAGGGCTTGATAGAAAAGTTCAAACTCTGCCTTACTTTTACACATCTGCAAACATGACCAGTCACTGCATGACGTGATCTTGACAGTCAGATCGTCTTTTTCAAAAAGTTACAAAATGGGGTCCAGGTAGGATGATCGGAGGGAGATGGAGATTGTGGTAGTGATAGGCGGGAACAGGGAGGGGGCAGGGGGTGAGTGGGTTCAGACTAGATGAGCACACCACCACTGAGATTATTGTAGTGTACTAGTGCACAAAGGGACAGAGCGGGTGGGGGGTCTGGGGAACCTGAGGGTGGGGGTGTGGAGGGAGTCGGGAATTGCTCCCAGGGATTAACCGTGTCCAGCCATTAGCACAGCCTGGTAGACAACTAGCAACACAGCAGGGTTCAGTACAGCTACACACACTGTTTAACAAGGCCTGTAGCTGTTAATGAAACATGGTTCTACATGCTGTTTTGTAAGAAGAAAAATACGGGTTGGAAATACAGTGAGTTTAGTAACAGAATATCATATAAAGTTTTACTTCCCTAGATTAAGATGGCAAATTCTGCAACAAGTGTATTTTGACTATTATGATGCAGAATGACTCAGAAGAACACTCACAGAAACAGTCGATACTATCAGCTTTTCAGGTTCTTATGCGTTATTATGGATCCCACTGCTTTTCTTGGCAACCCAACCAATCTCACTCCTCATGCCTAAACCTAACCAACCCAACCAACAAAGGCAATGAGTGCGAGCCAATCAGTGGTAGAGTAGACCGTGTCTTGCCAAGAAAAGTAGTGGGATCTATAAATATACGGTTCTTATGGCTAACATGTTAGGCTTAGGCTACGCATTCTGCAGACATAGAGCTTGTGCTTCTGATGAATATAAATCCGATATTCGCTCCTTTTAGCCCTGTTTTTGTCTGGGTGGTTAGTGGCCTGCCAGAGCTTGTCTGCTTGAAACTTTCAGTTTTTCATGCGGGGTTGGTGAGAGCAGAAAGACTCAACCATACTGGCTATATGATGCTGGTAAACCTAAACAGTGACCCAAAAAAATGGTGAAAGCAGCAAAGTGCTGCATAGTTGGCTGTTATTTAGTGGGTTCAGCAATATAAGCAACCCTCTCACCCTTTTACGCAGAATAATTTGTTTGTCAAATACTTTGTCTCAGTGTTTGGAGCAGGGCATAAGGGTGAGTTTCTAGTTTTCCACAAGGGTGGCTAGCCAGAGAGAGAAATAAGAAGTATCTGAGACTTATGGTTAGGCTAGGCCGCACCACCAAGACTGTTTATAGGATGTGTTTCCTCTAGTTGACTCAGGTCTTCTATTAGTGGCCGGTGAACACACTGCAAAATTTTCCAGATTTTTCTTTTTCAGGCCACTATGAACCTTTTTCACCTGTTTTTGTGAGAATCTTGTTATATTCTTGGAATTCAACAAAAGACCCTCAACAAAGGCCACAAAATGGCTCATGGTGTCAGGGCCCTAAGGCAACATCAAAACGGTCAAAACCTTAACATATGCTTTTCCAGAAATGCTTTGAATAAAATGTCAAATTCTCATGTTTATATAAATATAGTGTTTGCATTTGTGTGACATCACTGGATTTACTTTCATTTCACTTGACTCCAAAGCTCAGTCTTTTTTGCTGTTTGTGGCTGTGAGTTGTGTTATTGGGTTGTACTAGCGTGTGTGTGTGTGTGTGTGTGTGTGTGTGTGTGTGTGTGTGTGTGTGTGTGTGTGTGTGTGTGTGTGTGTGTGTGTGTTCCAGCCTGTGTCTCGCAGGCCATGTGCTTCCCTAGTCACACTGCTACCAGAAGCAAGAGGGGAGGGAGAGGAGGACATACACGAGTCTCCGCGGACACACACACTGTCTGTCCCTATGCTGGGTTATTTTTCTCTACAGTTCCCCCTAATGACCATTACTGGCATTACATGACACACACAGTACTGGCAAAAACACAGGTAAATACACTAAACAAATACATTTCAGTATGCAAAAAAGTGTTTCCCCCCTTTGTTCACAAAATATAATTCATATCAAAATGACACACTACAACAAACATTTATTTAAATGGTGAGTCTAAGATCTAAGCAGTGATGGTGGCAGAAAAGGCCCTGAAACAGGAAAAAACAAGTACAGTGGGAAAAAAAGCAAAAATATTAAAGTGATGACATTTTTATCTTATTGTTTGTGTTTTACAGAGCAAAATACATTTCAGATGGTTACATTTGTAAAAAAGCACATTATAGGTATAGACTGAAAGAAAGTAAAACATTTTCTGTTATATATGACAAACTAGGAATGTATGTGAATTCATACTTTTTGTTGTTTTTGTTAACTTGTTTTTTTTTGTTTTTTTTTAAACTTCAAGTTCATTTCTGACACTTGGAAAAAAATCCACCAGTTAAGATTTATTTTTTATTATTAAGTCTTTTTTAAACACTATGCCATAATTATGAGATATTTGTTTTTAAGTGGCAGAAATGGGCTTCCATACAATTTAGTCACATTTTAGAATATACAGTATATTACGTAGTCTTATATCAAGTGTTACGATATTTTGACAAAAAGCCATATGGCCACTCTGTTATAAATAATGTAAATCTGTAGAGTTAGATTAGCAAATTATGTGAGATATAAAATAGATTTTAACTTTGATACCTATGGTATGGTACATAGATCTGTGGTTTGTGTACAAAAAAATAGAAATGCATATATTCATATAGTCACACACAGTAAATATTTGTGAGTGTGAGGCTGTGTATCAGTCATAAACAGACTGGTTGTGTTTGTTGTTGGCAGTATGAAGACAAACTGGCATGTAAATAGCCACTGAGTCACAGAGATGAAACAAACATGTTGACTTGTTGTTTCCAGAAGGGGCGTGTGTGTTTGTGCTCATATGTGGCCGTGTGTGTGTGTGTTTCTGTGCGTTTGTGTGTGTATGTGTGTGACTAATATTTTGTAACTTAATGGAGACACCCCCTGACCCCCACCCCACCCCATCAGTTTGTGATTGGTCTGTGGCTCCAGCATTGAGGATTAGACCATGTTTCCCCACTTTACGTTCCTCTCTCTCTCCTCTCTTCTCTTTTCTGTTTCTCCCTCTCTTTCTCCCCGCATCACATGATCCGTTACATCACGGGATTGAGGTCAGAGCTGGATTAGGGTGAGCGAGCAATCGAGAGAGGCAACGCTGGAATTACTGAAAGTGAGGGAGGAGAAGTGGGAAGGGGGGCGTTCAGATGGCTCACAGATGAAGAGAGGAAGAGAATGAGAGAGAAGAAAAAGAGAGATGGGAGATGGGGAGAGATTGAAACAAAGAAAGAGGAGGAAGCGCAGGAAGGCAGAGCAGGGGGATGGAGATATGCAGGGGTTTACACTAAAAGGGGGATTGAACAATGCAAAGGTCTTGGTGTCATGTCTGATGCTCTAAATGAAGTACAGTGTGTTTGTTGACACAGTAAAGCTCTGTAAGAATAATACATTTGGAAAAATCATTTTCCAGAAGATCAAGATGTATTCACCATGGAGTAAGTCAGATAAAAAAAACAGCAGGGGACATAAATGTAGTGGAGAGATGGGCAAAGTTGAAAAGTTCAGGCAGGAACTCACAGGCTGTACTGTAGGTCTGTTTGTTGCCAATAACAGAGCGAGAATACAAAATACTCCATATAGTTTTCTATTTAGTTTCAGTATCCTGCAATGTAAATGTTTTTTAAAATATTATAACATACTGTATATTTGCCTAAAATCTTCAACTGCGTTCTTTATCCATAAATGTTGTGCTAGTAAGTAAAAGATGCCCATTCATATTTCTGTAAAAACAAAAACGTTAATTTGGCTGTCTGACTATGTTGAAAGGCTAATGAAGTCAACAGCTAAACTTTAAAACAATATGTCTTATAGGCTCATGTTTTCCAAGTTCATGTCATGGATGAATTTGAGAACTTAATACTGCAGTTCACCTTTTCAGAACTGCTTTTAATTTGTAATTAATGTTGTGTGTTATATATATTTTAGTGTGTTGTTTTCTATCATCACATTAACTTAAAGTGTCTTTGAGTACCCTGAAAGGCACTCTATAAATAAAAATGTATTATTATTATTATTATTATTATTATTATTATTATTATTATTATTATTATTATTATTATTATTATTATTATTATTATTATTATTATTATTATTATTTAATTACATTAAAGTTACTGCCACAGTATTCCATATGTTAAATGCACAGCTGGAAAATGCAAAGTGTCTCTGCTTTAAAGTATCAGTAATGGTAGCAATTTAAATTTTGAATGGCAACATTTGTCAATACATACTAAAGTACAATCAATGACATAAACAAAGATTCCAAGTGCAATTACACACAAAATGTGAAAAAAAAGTAATTTGTTAGTTTGTTCTGTTGGAATTAGGAAACAAAAAAACTGAGTGATGTAAGGTAATAACAGTGGATGGTGTGAATTAATTCCAGGTGGTATTTCAAAGTTAGCATGGAAAAATAATGCACGGATAACAAATAGTATCTAAATCAATGTTTTCTAACCAGCTTGTTAATGTCTACAGTACCAAGCAAAAGTTTGGACACACCTTCCTAGTCCCTTCAATGAGAAAGTGTGTCCAGACTTTTGATTGGTACTGCACTTGTGACCCCTCTACTTTTAGATACCCACAGAGGTAAATTATTCAGTAGTTCAGTAGAAAAATGGAAAAGATCAGAGAAAAGTCCAACAAAATTATTTTCATGTGGTGGAAATATGTTTTCTTCTATCCTGTCATCATCTCGGGAATCTTGTGAATCACTGATCTAAATAGACTAAATAGATCTGATCAATGAATGAACATGTGCCAACACATATCTACTTCTAGATCCCTCTTCTCTGTATATATTAACAAACCCTTTCATCTACTTTCATTTACTCTTGTCTTTTACTATTTCACCTCGTCTAATCTCATGCATAGTTTTCTGTCTCCATATTTTACTTTTTCTCCCTCAGAGGGTTACATCTGGTGTTCTTGTATTGCTATTTATTTTTAAAAAAGGGGGATAACAGAAAGAAAGAGTTTTGTGGTCAGTATAACAGTTACTACTCGACAATACTCTATGTTTATATATCCTTGATAGCAACAGACCATCCTGAACAGATTTCTATAAGAAAGAAACAAACAAGAAAAGAAAATCAGACACAATTAAATTACATCACAGTGTTTCAGTCCTGGTAGACACTAGGGATCTCACATTGACCCTGTAGAGGCACGGCAGAGTTCAGGGTGAACCAGTGAGAGCCAGACTACAGATTATTCTACATCACACTGGCAGGGAACTGGATGGCCTGACTGGGCCCGGGGTTCCTGCGGCCTGCTGTCACACCAAGGACAGATACAGTCACACAAGCAAAGGAAACATGTTTTTGGCATTGCTCCTTTTGGTGGAAAGTGGTTAGCACTCACCTTTGGTATTTTTGTTTAATGTGAAAGTAGAAAGTAGTAAAAAAAAGAAGTGAATGTATGAAACTCTGGCTGGATCAAAGGACAGAAAGATGGCATAAATGAAACTTGTGTTACACAAGAAATATCACTGAAACTATTCATCTCTCTGCACTGGTTGTACATGCTGATGTTGAGTGGACTTCATCTGTGTTATCTGCAAGAGGTCAAAGTTTAATTAACGATACTTTATGTCCCATGATGCACTGGGCCTCCGAGAGCATCTGTCACCAGGGAACATTGGAACCAATTTGTCATCTGGAAAGGCTTTAATCCTGCCGATGAAAAGAGAAATGTCCAGAGAAAGATGGACATAGAAGTGGAGAGATAGGGGAAGTGGGATGATGAGGAGAGAGTGACAGCACAGAGAAGAAGAAGAAATAGTGGAGGAAGAGGAGGACGACGAGAAGGAGGAGGAGGAGGAGGAGGAAGAGGGAGACAGTAATCCTGTCTAATTCACTTAGTGTTGCGCTGAGGGAGCAGGACACTAAGAGGATTTGGGACATTCTCTAAATTAGATCAGCAAGAATAACAAACTGCAAGGAGAGGTGGAGCGGAGGGAACGAGGGGGCACTCTGGGAGAGGTGGCACGAAGGAAGGGGCGGATGAGGGAAGGTGGCATGAAGGAGGGAACACGTGAAGTGACGGCGGAAACAGGAGGATACAGAGGAGACAGAAAAGAGTTTAGATGCAGAAGAAAAAATGGAACGGAGCCTATGATTGGAGGTCTAGGGTGATAAAGGTTCATTGCCAGTTTAAATCATTTTGACAAGTTTTCCTTGCAGATGATGTTTGTAGCAACTACTAATGAGCAAGGCCCCAGGAAGTAGGAAAAACTGGCAGAGGTATTCAAAGTGGTCAATCAAAGAGAAGTATAACCCACTGATGTACACACACTAAAACATTCCCACCTGTTGCCTCAGATATCAGCAAATTCAGTCAGCAACACTCCAATTAGCACCCAACACCAAGCACTCCCATAATCTAACTGTTTCAGTCCAACATATCATTAATCTGTGGCTCTAAACTCTGACTTTTACTATTAGAGATATTAACTAGGTGTTAAGTTGTAATCTGCAGTAAAGCCCTTAGCAGAAGTGTATGCTGAGGTTGACAGTAGCTGGTTGATCCATTCATACTGTAATACTGATCCTGTTACAGCCACTAGCTGCAGATCACTCACACCTACTTACACTGCAGCACTGTGTGATTTAGCAGCATTAATGCATGATTACAAATCTTATTTAATGACTTAACGCAAATTATTATTGTTTTTATAATTTATCAATTTTGTGACAATTCGATGATAGCTGTATATTACAGACTTATATATGACACAGATTTAAAGGTAGACAGATTGCTTGGTTTGCTGTGGTTTAGTCTGCTCCAGCTGCCACCCAGGAGAGAGGCACTGCTGTGCACGGGATACCTTCAGTTTTTGATTTTTTTTTGTTTGGTTTTTTTTTTTACAGATTTTAAAAGTGGTTTTAATGTTGGGGAACAGTTAGTGTTTTAACAGCTGGTGTGGATAAAAGACCACTTAAACGTACTTATTCTAACAAAAATTAGAATCATTTTGTTGCAAAAAGTTTATTCTTATTAACCTAGAAATATTGAAAGCGGTATTATAACTGAGAATCCCTACTACATGTAGCTCTGTAACTGTGCAACCTTGTAGTTTCATGTTGTATATTGTAATTCTGTGTCTCTATATTGTAATTTTAATACTGCGACTTTTTTTTAGTTTAACTTTCTCAGGTTTTTTAGTGGCACAAGAAAATGTCAATGTCTTGTCTATAACTCAGTTGTTCGGCCCAACACTTTGGTCTAGACTGAAATATTTCTAAAACTATTGGACGTGCTGCCATACAGGTATCCATGCTGCTGATAGGATGAATCCTACTGACTCTGGTGATCTTCTGACATTTCTTCTACTGCTACCAGCACGTCAAAGGTTTCACTTCATCCAGTGAAATATCTCAACATCTACAGGAAGGGTTTGGGACAAAATGTTATTTTCATGGTTCCTGGACAAGAATGCTAACGCTTTTGGAAATTCCATGACTTTTCCTCTAGTGTCACCATGAGATTAGTTTTCAGTGAGATGTCTCAACAACGGATGGATTAGAATACAATTGGAATACAATTTGGTCCCTTTTAGGATTAATAATAACAGTTTTGGTGCTCCTTTGACTTCCCCTCTAGTGCCATTATCATGTCAAGATTTTCATTTTTCCAATACTTTGGTTTATGACCATAGATTTGGGGACATTCCCATCAGCCTCAGCTACAGCTGCACTTTGTGTTTTAACACTAGTTATCATGTTAGCATGCTAACACACAAACCTCTGATGGTGAACATGTTAAACATTATACCTGCTTATCGCAGCATGTTAACATTGTCATTGTGAGCATGTTAGCATACTGATGATAGTGTTTATCTTGAAGCATTGTTAGGCCTAAGAGCAGCCTTACAGAGCTGCTAGCATGGCTTCAGACTCTTACTTACTGCAACAAGGTCTAAGGACAGAGGATGTTGTGCAGATGATAAAACTCTCTGGCACTCGCTTGCAATTTGGACATACGTACATAACCCTGGTTTGACTCAATAAAAGCCTCACCCGGACTGTGCTTTGTGTACTATAACCACAATCCATTCCCAATACTAAGTAGACTGCAAAATTATTAATGCAAAAAGCATAACTATTAACACTTTCCTCTAATGAACTTTTAAACCTCGCAGTACTCAGTACTGGGCTGGGCAGCCATTTGGGAGTATAGTGGCCTCTAACAGTAACTGTAAAACCATGAAGAAATTTAAAAACATTTTTGGGGTTATAGAAAATTTATTAGGTCCAATAACAGACAGAGAGCTCTTGGAGCATTGTATTAGGTTCTAATACATCTGTGATCTTGCTGCTAATTAAACAAAACCAGGCTATAAATTGTATTTTTAACTGCTGCTGTAACCTGGTCTGTCTTTGTCTTGGTCCCACACAACAGGACGAAATGTTCCTCCTGTACGCCGACATGATACTAATTTATCTCTGCAAAACACACATCCTGGATTTCTTTTTAATTTTATATTATTCTAACGGAAGCAAAAAATAAGTTTTTGTTAAGCACATGTGTGTATCTGTGCCATTGTCTGTGTAAATGACTTTTGTCTGTAGCTGTGTTTGGTCATGACTGTCTGTTTGGGTGTGTATGTTTGCTTGTGTGTGTGTGTGTGTGTGTGTGTGTGTTTAATGATGACTGTGAATGTGTTCCTGTACATATACTGTGTGTGTGTGTGTGTGTGTGTGTGTGTGTGCGTGTGTGTGTGTGTGTGTGTGTTTGGGAGTGTGCTTGGCGCGTGTATGCTTGGCGGCGTTGGGATTAGGAATCGATTAAGAGGAAATTGGACTGCAGGCAGGCAGGAGGGAGGAAGAAGGGAGGAAGGGATGAGGGGAGGGAAGGGGGGAGGGAGGGATGATGGAGAGGCTGGTCAGCTCTGGCAGCCTGTGGCATGATTACAGTGTGCCTCCAGAGCAGGCCGGCCACCAGCTTGTTTGTAGGGGATTAGAGAGAGGAAAGAAATGAATCATATTTCAAAGTCCTGAGTGTATCTGTGTCTGTGTCTCTGTGCTTCAGAGTCCATATGCTGCTGCTGGGGGATTACAGGGCCACACTGCCTGCAAAGCACAGGAGGGGGTCTATCTATCTATCTATCTATCTATCTATCTATCTATCTATCTTTCTATCTATCTATCTATCTGTCTATCTATCTGGCTGTTATGAACTTCCAATATATTCAGTTTTTATGAATACGAGTCTCTTTGAATTGAAGCTCCACTCACAATATCAGTGACACTATGAAATTGTAAAGTGTAAAATTTTGTTTGATGCATATCACATAACCTGTGTAAAGGGACAACCATTAGAGCCTGAGCCCGTCAGTGACCATAGTCTACTGCACTTTGTTAATGAGCTTTTGGGCTGGCCAGTGTTGCTGTGTCACCATGAGCTTGAACCCAGCTCTGTGTTCTCAGTCTAAATCCTAGTCAGAAGGTGAGTCTCGCTGTTACTGAGCAGCCTAAGGTGTAAGGTGCAACAAAGCCAAGTTATTCTCATTTTGCCACAGTGTAAGAACATTCAGCGTTGAAAATCTGTCTGATTTAAATGTGTAACTATTGCCATTCAGCATTTTGTAGAGTGCAATGTGCAACACGCTTAGACATGCAAGATGTGCAGGTTCAACATCAAGTCAAATGTGTGTATTTTTTCTTCAAAGTTAACAATAAAATATCTTTAGAAGCTGTTTTGAAAGTGCTTATTTAGGATATTTAGGTCCTGATTCATATATGGAAGATTGTAGCAATGATGATCATGATCCAGACCAGTTGTGCCTTTTGCATGCTAGAGAGAAAAAAGACAGAAAATGGGCTACGATAACTTTGAGGAACATGAATATCAAAGTGACATATTAAGGAGTTGATGAACTTAGAAAAGAGCTGCAGGAACTGCGAGCGAGCCTCCTATTAAAAAAAGTGAATAATGTTACATTGTACCATGACCACACACAGAGAGAGGGGGAGGAATACACTGTAGGTAAGAAAACATAGCATTTGTTTTATTTTGCGGACTTCTCTAATTTTGCACTGATGGTTCCAACTCTTTGGCAATTTATTAAGTTAAGATTTATGTTGACTTAAAGCCAAATCAAGTCAGTTCAGTTCATTTCAGTTTGTTTTGTTATTGTACATTTTCTACCAGGGACAATTTTGCTACTAACTGCATATTACAAAGTCACATAATTTAAAGACTTTAATTAACAAGAGTCTAGCACCTCTGTGAAGATGTAATGAGGCACTGCACTGCTTTGAGCTAAATGTTAATGTCAGCATGCTAATATGCATGCTGATGTTTCTCATGTTTTTTTTTTTTTTAAACATTTACTAAACAAAAAGTACAGCTGAGGATAAAGAGACATTAGTTTATCAATCTGTCCAAAAGTTGTTGAGACATTTCACTAAAAACTACAAATCACAACCTCATAGTGGTAGGAGTAGGATTCATCTTCTGGGGATCATGAATATACATATTTCATAGCAATCTATCCAGCAGTTGGTGAAATATTTCAGTCTGGACAAAAACGCTAGCATGGCTAAAAACAACAGCACCAGTTGACAACAGGGTAATACACGTTGGGCTGGACTTATCACTGAGAGCAAAACATGTTTTTTCTCTTGAGTGTATCGTGTCATTGTGATTCAAGGCCCTTGTTTCAAGGTATCACGGATCTCAACACACTGTGAGCAAATATCATCCCTAAAACCTTTCATCCAGAGCACTTCACAACCCCCGTGGAGCTGACCCTCTGACCTATCAGTGACAGCAACACACAGTAACATTCAGCAATCCAAAAAAATCTGCCCATCTCTCGTACTTGAGTTTGGTGCTGGCGGAGCGTTGGGACTCAGTGTTATGGTTAGTTCTAATCTCTTTTCTGTCCTCTGCCCTGCTCCCTCTCATCTCTGCCCTATACCCACTCAACCTCTTGTATGGATTAGTGGAACGATCCCAGAAACTGATTCCCAATCTCCCCTCTGTGGATGTCCGACATTCCCTTTTTCTCCTCTTGCTGCCCTAAGGGCACAGATATAGAGGGATAACACATGTCAGAGGAATACAGTAACCCTGCCTTGATGCTCTTTGCTGACATTTAAATCAGCGGAGTCAGGCCGGAAAGAAAACAACAAAGAACATTCAATGCCAATGATTTACAGAACACAATGACACCAGAGTTTTAATGAAGTCATTTAATGTCTCAGAAACATCATAGCTATCTAGCATGGTAGTGGTGAGACTGGTCAAACACAGGAGACAAATGAAATATACAAAATAAGAAGATTCATTCATGTCAGAAAAAAAGCAGAGAAGATTATAATAATGCAAAAGATAAAAGTACAGTAAATGATTAAGAAGCATAAACAGCATTGTATCCTATTACTGCTACTTTTATTGGATAAACCCCTGAGTTTGAAAAAAAAAGAAGCAGAAACCAGAAAAATACAAACAGAAAAAAAATAAAAAGTTGGCAGTTTTCTAGAAATTAAGAAAGAGAGAGATTCTGTTGGGTGGAGCGTCTGTGTAACAACACATTGCTGATACCAGACATGATTGCATTTTTGCGTTTTAATATTTACAAAAGAACGACAAAAAAGTATATTAGCAATATCCATGTCAGCTGAAGACATAATATTAATGATGATAGTAATAATACTGATAATAATATCAACTTCAAAACAAATTACCACAATTTTTACTTTAACGAATCCACAATTTTTTAAAGAAACATAGTAATGTTTAAGTCTAATACAAAAAAAGAAATCAAACGATACATCAAACACATATAGTGGTACCCATCACATCTTTACAGGTTGGAATTGAGAGAGGCACCGAACTCTCTGTGCAAAGGGGGGCTGCGTGGCGGCCCAGTCCCTTCCCTTTCTCTGGTGCAGTCTTCTCTCCCATCAAATACCTTACTGGAGCAGTTTATCAGCAAAAAAAAAAAAAAAAGTTTATTATAAAGTCATTTGTAGATTCAAGAACTGCTTCAACAATCAGTCAACCGCTAACCTCATGCAAACACTGTGAGATGGAGTGGGGGGAAAAGTACTCGGCTGCCAATAGCCACAATGCGACCATTGTTGCCCAAATTGTCTGGAGTTGATCCTATTAAACTAACAATGTATGAGCCATTCTGCTAATGATTTCAACCATGCTCAAAGGCAACAGGTTTGTACTGCAGTCACTTCAGTGACTAACTCTACCCCCTCCGCTTGTATCACACACAGGCTGCAGAGGGTCAGTATCACACAAGGCTACTGGGAATCATCAGCTTGTCTGCTATACAGTTTTTACGTGAACTAGTGGCCACCCTGTAAAGACATCTCTTAGGTGTCTTATTTAGGGGAATTGAAATGTTTGGCTCAAAGCTTTTTGAGTCAGTTCGCTGATGAAAAGCAGCTTTATAAAAGAAACACATGACATCAAATACAAGACATGTCTAGAAGGAAGAAATTAAACTTGGGCTCTCGTCAGTTATTCTACACTTTAATCAATTTAAAGGCTGTCTATATTAGTGATGCAAATAACTTATAGGTTACAGAAAGTACAACTGTTGTTGTGCTGTGGCAATAAAAAAAAAGAAGCACTGTTTCAAATTTGATACAAGTAAAGGCCAGTTAAAAAGTTTCTGAATTATGCTCTATCAATCGAACCAAATGTACAAAATGCGTATTAATTAACTATTGAGTCAGCAATTGATTTAATGCATTCAACATGTGCCAAGTGGCCTCCTTTGTTTTCTCTTGTACTGTATTTAAATCACAACTATTTCAATCTTCTGATCCACTGAGCTGCAGCATTAAAGCTGCTGTTCTTTCTCACTCATGTGATCTTATTGCACAGATATTGCCATATTGTTTTCCTCGGCCATTTCTCGATTTCAAGCCTGATTTTTAGAAATACTATACTTTCATCTCTTTGTTACAATCACCAAGCCAAGCATCAACAGATCAGTTTACTTCCACACATATTTTTTCTGAAACAACAAATATGAAGAGATTATTTCATGTCATTAGTTCTTAAACTGATATGATTAATTTATTTGTGTGTCCCAAGTTCTCTTCCTTCTTCTAAAACACACCAAAAATAATTTGGGTTATTCAACCCACTTTGATTCGATTCCTCACATCCTCCCCAACCCCTTCCCTCCCGACCCCCCACTTCTTGATATTTACAAGACCTGGAACTTCCAGGAGTTCTGGTCTTTGTAGTCCAGACAGTCAGTGGCATTGAAATTGAGCTTCCAGGCAGCTTGGTCCTTGTAGTCTAGACAGTCGACAGCTCCGAAGCCCAGCGAGGCAGCTGTGTAGCCTTGGGAGGAGAGCGAGGCAGGGGACTGGCTGAGGGGTCCACCCATCGAGGAGGCTGTGATGGGGCTCAGGGCGCCTCCAGTTCCTGACAGCTGCGGGTGCATGGGTGACAGGTAGGAGCTACAGTCCAGGCCAGTGAAGTAGGACGAGGAGCCTGCATAGCTCTGGCTGTAGGCTGGGGCCTGGGTGTAGGTCATGGGGTAGGTGGTGGTGCGCTGCATGCAGGGGGTGGTGGAGGCAGACAGGGGGTCTGGCAGAGGAGAGATGGAGGCTGGGCTCCAGATGGACACCGTGGCGCTAGCAGAGCTGGAACTGGGGGTGATGGCGGTGCCTGGAGGAGGGGGTGGAGGGCTGTAGGGTCCGTTGGTGGGGTTGGCACTGGCCTCAGCGTTGGCCTCACGAGCAGGAGATGCCTTCTTTTTAGGGGGCCGTGGTTTGGACTGGCCTGTGCTCTGCTGCTGCTGCTGGCGGCACTTGGCACGGCGATTCTTGAACCAGACCTGGAGGATGGCAGGGTTGCATCAAAGAGGTGTGAGGTTAATTATAAAGTCAGTACTTCATTATTAAATCAACTGGTGTAAAGTAAATGATCTAACTGGTAAAGGAAAACAATATTTTGAACTATTTCCCTTTCCCTATCTCTCTTCTTTTCCCCTTTGCTCTCTCTCTCTGTCTCTCTCTTTCACATGCACAGACATTTCTTTCTAAAATCACAGCTATACAATAGAATTAAATAAAAATAGTAATATACTAACACAATAATCTGTATAATAGTTTGCAATCTGTTACCTGGACTCGGGACTCGGGCAGGTTGATCTTGAGGGCCACCTCCTCTCTCATGAAGATGTCTGGGTAGCGAGTTTTGGCAAACAGAGCTTCCAGGATATCCAGCTGTGCACGCGTGAAGGTGGTGCGCTCCCGACGCTGCTTACGCGGGGTATCTACAAAGAAAAAAAACATTATTATAATAATTATTATTATTATGCTTGCATTGTTTTTTATGTTGGTATTAAAAAGATTCTTCATCAAAACTTCATTACCAAAAGGCCTACAGCTGTAAAGATCATTTATCTGTTGGTACAAACATTTAACACATATAAAAACCTTGCAAATTATTATATAATTTAACAGGCTGATAGATTGGAAATAGTACAATATTAAAATGTATAATACACTGTATTTACAGTAAAAGGTATTTTAATAAATAGCACCTCAAAATTAAATAAATGTAAATCTCAATGATTGCTTGTGAATCAAGTAAATTATTTAGTTATTTCTCTTGAGTTTGCAGCACACAAACAGGCCTTTTGTTATTTCTTCACTTCACCTCAGTTCTACTTTTTATTAATTACAACTACAACATATTTTTTTATAGATATTACTCTTTAGAACAGGTCTTTCAAAATAAGATGAAGTTAAATAAATTTTAGTGGATAATTTTCATCAGCCCTTGCTGATGTCTAGTGTAATATACAAGAGGACATGTGATGCTGAGTTAAATAATGTCTGTAAATGATTGATGTATTTTTATTGATTCGATTAAAATTAAAATAAAAGGTCTTATAATTTTCATATTTTATAATAAAATCTGTTTGAAACTAAACATACAAAGTGAAGAAACGAAAGTGACTTCATATCATAGATTTTGAATTTTAAAAGTGGCCTTAAAACATCAATTTAATGTGAGACAAAAAGGCCAAACAGGCCTTCTGTCATCACTGCCACACTTCGGCATCATCATTCAAACTCTCCTCTCAAGGATGACAGATGCTGATCAGGCCATGTAACCCAACCAAACAATATAAGAAGTGTTCATTCATGAAAAGAAACATTATGGCATAAAATAAAACACAATGAGCATCCCTTTGTAAATAGGTTACATGTTAAGAGCAACAGATTGGAGTCTGTTTTGATGTTAAGTCTGTGTGAGAACAGGCTGCGTCTGCATTCACACACATTTTTTATTGTTTTTTGACTCTATAATCCGCTGAATTTATAGGTCAAGTGAACACATGTTCTGATGACTGAAGAATCACAGACATCTATTCATACAGTACTCATGAAGCAGAAATTAACTGATGAATTTAAAGAGAAGAGATACAATTAAATTCGTTCCCTTTTCAATGACCAGTTTAAGCAAATAAAAATAATTTCATTTTCTGTGAATTCTTCCAAGTCCTGAATTTCAAAATTAACTTTTTTTAACGTGAAACAACAATGACAGTACATGTATGACTTTATATAAAACCCACACAGTCAGGAGTCAGAAAGCTATTACTTACTGGGATATCCAACGGCGGCGGAGTGGAGCAGATCCATGCCCGGGCCGGACAGCGTTAACCCGTTCACGGCGTAATGGGGTTGCTTAATGTAGGACATCATGCCTCCTGCCGGCTTTAAAACACTCCCTCACTCCCTCACTCTCTCTCTTCTTCTCTCAGACCGGGGGCCGGGTCTCCTAGCTAGTCTCCAGGGGGTGTCTCTCTCTCTCTCTCTCTCTCTCTCTCTCTCTCTTTCTCTCTCTCTCTCTCTCTCTCTCTCTCTCTCTCTCTCTATCCGGTTTTTTTTTCTGTCACTCCCTCCCTCTCAGTTTTTCTTATACCCTGAGTTGTTTGTCACAAAGTTGTTGTTTTTTATTTTTCCTTGTTGTCTCTTTCCTTCACGATCTTTGTCGGCTGTTCTGACTATCGAGCCAGACACCTGCGGTTCTATTAACTGCACAAGTGACGGCAGTGCGCCTACACACCTGTTTTAACCTGACGCGTAAAACCACAGCAGCCTTAGAGCCCGGGAGTGTATTTTACGCTTCCTCTGTACAGTTAAGAAAGACAACAACAACTTGACATAAGTCTATGAATTAAGACACTAGATGAAAAGACGATAAAAGCTAATTAAACGACACCCTGCGATGTTGTTTCTCCATCCAAGTCGTGCGTAATTGCGGTGCGCACCGACGTCGCCAGGCGAAAAGTGCCAAAAGCAGCAGTTCCACAAGAGTTCGGTCGTCTGCGGTCTGATGGGTTCTGAGAAGTGTAAGGGCCCCTGGTGGTCCCTGGTTCCTCAGGAGAGGATGTGGATATGCAGGATGGACAAATGAGGCGAGCAAGAAGAGGCTGGCTAATTAGAAGTAACTTCTTACCCAAGTAGACACCCAGAGCCCTCCCTCTCTCTCTCTCTCTCTCTCTCTCTCTCTCTCTCTCTCTCTCTCTCTCTCTCTCTCTCTCTTTTCCTCTCTCTCTCTTTCTCGGACGCGCTCACGCAAACGCGCGCGCACACATACACATATTATCTTTATATGTTCATGTTGGGTCTGTGGTGCCAAATATATGTTTACGATGAGTATCGTAAAATTGTGCATTTTTGTTGAGTTTCACAGTTTATTTTATGTCTTATTTGTTAAAACGTCTGTAATGCAACTTTTTGTCATTGCAGCAGCAGAAACTTATTCATATGTAGCCACTATGAAATGATTACAGATTTATTTAATATTTAAGACGAAATCATCAAAAAAAAATATGCACAAATTTATGAAACAGTATAAAACTTTGTTCGGTTCATATTGGAAAGGCACTTGACGACCATAAACAGGACGGTGAATAAGAGATAAATTGCACCCAAATGAACCTGATGACCGTCTTATGCTTTTCATATTGTCCTGATTGTTATGAGCCATTTTCAAAATTGGCCTCCTACAATAATCGGGCGACTCTGCCGGAGTGTGGAGGCAGAGGTAGAGCAACCGAGAGGCGGAGAAGGCCGTACAGGCCGGATTAAAAGCAGCACAAAGACCGCGTTGTTCTGCTATTAAATCCCCTTCTGATCCCCAACATGCTCCCTCCGGCCCATTCATCCATTCATCCACCGGTCAATAATAATAATAATAATAATAAATAGCCTAATAGTAATAGGAGATATATCTTATGTTTATTGTTATTATCAAGTGGGTTTCGTTTTCCATCTTATTTACATTTACATGTTTTTATGTTCATTTTATCTTTTTTGAAGCACTTGGTGCGTGTAATTTGTTTTGTTGTAAAGCACTTTGAGCTGCATTTTTTGTATGAAAGGTGTGATACAAATAAAGTAATAATAATAATAATAATAATAATAATAATAATAATAATAACATAACATAACATAACATAACATAACATAACAATAATAAAATATTGCTCGTCTGCTGATTTATGTAATTTCTTGGTACAGCCTACATTCATAATGCATTAATACGCTATTTGATATCAAACTTATGTAGCTAACAAGTTATTTAGGGGTAAATCATTTATTATGTTACGTTTTGAAAATCTACCTGAAATGAAACAGGCAACAAGTCAGCCAATACACACCAAAAATAAAATGTAAAATAAGCGGTGAACTTATTTTAGGAAAGAACATTAGGTTATATTTGTTAGGCTATCTATAGTTTATTATAGGCTTTAGCCCATAAATATAGCCTCGTTTGCAACGTAGACTACAGCTCTATAGGACAGTTGAGGAGAGGTGTAACTGCGAGTGATTTAGTTTTGCCGTCTTGTTATTTCTGCAAAGTATTATCTCAGAGGCCTCGAGGTTTTTTGTCAGACAGCGTGTGTTTTCAGACTCTTCTCTCTCGGCTGGTTTGGTCTGTGCCATCCTCTGCGGCGAGACAATTTCACAGTGTCCAAAGCCGATTCTCTGCGCTTGTTAATTGAATCGGATTTCTTATAGTTTAAAATCCACACACACACACACACGCGCGCACGCATACACACACACACATAGACCCATGTAGCTACAGCCCAAACTGTATAAGGGGTTTATCTAGCTCTGTAAAGCCAAAGCGGAGATATAAAGACACACACAGAGCGACAGAGAGACTTTACCGGCGTGTTTGAACGTTTCTGATTCTCAAATAAAATGTCTTCACCTGCTGAGGTGAGTGTGTGTAGCTGTTTCAGTGTAGGAGGCCTGTGTGTGTGTGTGTGTGTGTGTTGCTGTAGACGTTTGGATACACTCTGTCTCCAGTGGACGCCTCACCTGCTTCACATCCAGGTACGCTTTGTTTGTTTGTTGTCTTTTGCGGTTTTGTTGTTGTTGTTGTTGTTGCGTTAAACTAGTGCCAGCAGGACAGGTAGCAGAGTCCAGCGACAATAATGTCTGCAAACCTCCGAGTGACAGAAAGAAAAAAAAACGGCGGGAATAGAAAGAGACCTCAGATATGCCTCAGAGCGCGCGCAACACTGTTGTGCACGCGCACTCTTCACGCTCCTGCTCCCCGCTTCTTCTGTTGAGTTGAAGATGTTTCCTCTACAGGCTATTTAAACGTACATGTTCATGAAATTTGCAATTGTAATTGACCGTTTTATACAATTTTAATTCAGTGGATCAAAAACTACAACTAATCAACTGTGTTTTTAACTTTTATAATAAACGGCTTTTAAGTTGTTTTTTGTTAGCATTAGCTTCTGTGGAAGACACGAAGACACAATAAGATAATGATAGGGACAAGCTGTAATCAGTGAAGTTAGCTTAATCAATAACCAATCAATTAAAATAGCATGGGAAAATTCCACTAAATTAATTTTGGATAGACATGAGGCCTTCATGGTGTTTGTTTATGCCAGTTAACAATTTTCCATTTATTTCAATATGTGTGTCTTGCTACACTTGCTCAGTTGTTACATTGTAGGATAAGAATAAGACCCTGTAGATTTTCAGTAGGACTAATTGCCCAATCACTTGTAATTAAAGTGATTAATAATGGATTTTGGGATAGGCCCACTGTGCAAATATCATAGTAAATTACACTCTAAATTCCTATATTAATAGTGTAGTCACACTCCATGTACAATAAGCACATAACACACACACACTGTAAGTTTCTATGGGGATGATATAAAACAGAGATTTTCTCATAACATCTGTGGTTTGTATCACCTGCAGTAGATGATCAAAATATTACCAGCAACTCTGCAAATATGTTTTTTTTTCATGGGTTAAGGAAGTAGTTTGTTTACCATGAAATGAGCAAATTAGTTGTCTTGTTTATTCAGTTTTTGGTAATTTAGTTTGAAATTTCTAATCTTGTTGTTTCTTTTTAATATAGGTATACACATGATTACATAGGCAATACATGCCTGATAAGTACTATATATTAATGCTCTTTAAGATGAAGACAATGTATTTTATTGTTGCATGACATGTGATGTTGTCTGGGTTGTTTGTGTTGAAATCACTCTGTGATGAAGGACTGCTGGTAGTTTGGACGCACTAGGACCCAGAGCTGAAGCAAATTAAGGACAACCAGCACATAAGAGGCTTAGTACATCTAATCTATACTCCTACACACACACGGACACACACAGACACACACACAGCATTTCATAAACATCCCATTTTGAAACAAGCACGCATACACGTCCCAAAGGCAAACACAGCCATTGTATTTTCATTTAGTTTTCATTTTCTCCAAACTCTTTTATTCCCCTTGCTGACCTTAACTTCCATCCCACTTTGTTGGGGAACATTTGCCCATATGCTCTGTTATTTCTCTCATGCAATTTCATTAGCAAACATGTATCCACGCATCCTGCAATGAACTAAGAGGCCAAGAGCAAACTCATTCATTCTAGACAATTACAGTAAAAAAGGAAGAAAAAAAAACCCTCTTTGTGATCAGTGCAAGCCTGCATATCTGTGTGATACTGGATGTTTCATCTGTTTCTTTTAATAAATTGTCCAACCACTGCAAAAGAACAAATAATGAAAAAGGATTTAAATTTAGAATTGAAAGTAAATTTGAGTGACTCATGGCCTCCACAGTCATCATTCTCCTGAGTATTTCCAGCCTTCTCACAAAATGAAATGGGCCTTGTTTTTTCTTTTTCTATTGTGTTTTACAGAAATTTAAGAACAATGAAAACAATTTTTATAGCATCTTTTCATGCTGGTAGATCAGCCTTTGTTGTCTGTATCTGATGCAACTTCTTTGTGTGTGTGTGTGTGTGTGTGATGTTTGTGACAGTGAAAACATGTAAAGAGGAAAGATTACGAATCATTTACATCCATATGTCCATTACTGAGCAATTTATGGCATGGCATAGACCATAAACCATCACGTCCCAAAAGACCCAAAACATACACACACACACACAAACCCTGCACAAAAACACACACACACACTTTTCCAGCTGTTAAGTACCTCTGACATCATGTTGTTCGATACACACAGCGTATTTTTTGTATGTCTATGTGCACACTGTGTGCTTATAGTGTTTTGTGTGTGTGACAGTTACACACTCACACATACACATACACACACACACACACACACACGCACAGAGTTCAGCCGATTTATCATAATATGCTTTATCTGAAAAGTAAGTATCTTACCTCGGGATAAAGGGAGGAAAGAGGGGTTTGTGGCCAGATTGACAGAGGAAGGGTGGATGGAGAGAGCCTAGCGCTCGCTGCACAGGGACAGAGAGCAGGACCTTCAGTTCTGTGGCTGGATCGATCACTATTGATAAGGTAATTGAGCATTATGGGACGGGGAAGGAGTGGCGTTGATAGAGAGGGCCGCAGTGGCGTGTGTGTGTGTGTGTGTGTGATGGAGGGCTGAGAGACAGATAGACCAGGAGGAAGACGTGTGGCGTTTGTTGTGAGGCATTGGTGGTGGAGGTTGAAATTCTTACTGGTGGAAACTGGGCGGAAAGTTACAGGCAGGGTGGGGTAGAAGGAAGGAAGAGTAGAGGAGCATGATGATAAAACAGGGCAGAAATAAGTGGAAGAAGAGAGAGAGAGAGAGAGAGGCAGATGGGGAAGGGGGGGTATGGGAGGGGCGTTGGGGCAGACCTATAGTCTGAGTCTTCTGAGGGTCTTGCTGTCACTGTTCTGTTGCTTCTGTTTTAGAATATTTTTTAAGATAAAATATTCAGCTGCTGTCATTTTGCAATTGAATTTGGTTTTATTCTGTGATTTTAAAATATATTTTTTTATATTACTGCTGCTGCCTGTGTATACATATATATGGAAATACTGGCATGTGTGTGTGTGTCAATGTGTGATATTGAGGTCAGTGTGTGTTAACTCCTCATTAAAGTGATGTGAGGATTACTCTGCGTGAGTCCGGGCCAGACCATGTGTCTCTCTGCACAGCACTCCTCTTCCATCCAACAATGGGCCATATGAAATGAAGGCCCCATTCTGCTCACAGGTTACATTAAATGGACCTGCTGTTAGAGCACCATTACATGCCATTAGTCTATCTAAAGGGAATATATGTGCAAGAGCACGTGTGTGTGTCCATTTAGTAGGATTTGGGTTGACAGCAGTCTGTCATGGGTCTAGGCTAAAGATAAACTCAGGCTGTGGATGCTTACATCATGATGAACTACATAAGCATACAGTATACATGTATATAACCTACAGGGTTATATATAGTTATATTTATTGCTTCTGTAGACACAGAAACTAGATTGTCTATTTAGTTTACTGGCACTTAACTCCACCATTAAAGCCTTAATTACATTTTAATGTCATTCACCAATGTTAAACATTAGCTGTGTGCAATTTCACATCAACTAAATATTGTTATATATCACTTCTATTATTATATATGTTAAATATACACAGAAACTAAAAAGCATTGATCAGTAGAGAGAGATGCACTGCCAGGTTTTGCACAAATAACTCAATGTGTTGTAAGATCCACCATCCTACAGAGGGGAAAGTTACATAGTTTTGATGATATTTTTTTAGTTGTGTGTTTTTATAGTTCTAAAATTAATCCTCCTTGATGACAACATAAGAAATCAACCATTTGAAGTTCACACAGAGAAAAATCATCCTTCTTAAATTATATCTAGGGAACAAAACCCCAATCTAAAATGCAATCGTGTTAACTTTTTCATAGATGTTTGTTCTGCACACTTTAATATCCATAAGTGGTGACTTTCTAACTTTTATCAACTCAAAGTAAAGATTTAACTTCAAGTTTGCAGCAGGAGTGTGCAGCTTTTATGGGTTGCCAGAAGGATGAACAATTATTTTAGTGATCATCTTAAGAATAGCCTGTAATCATTAGTTATTTCCAAGGCTGAGGGGTTTGAAAGATGTGTTGAGAAAACAAATTTGTCCTTACTTATCTTGCTTAAAGTCTCTATTTTTAGTCATAAAGCCACAGCGTCTGTAAACGTTATGCTGGTTGTGTGTGTTCATTCTCCAGCCTCTGCATGGTCCTGGTTGCAGACATAGTGTGTGTGTGACAGAAGAGCGTGTGTCAGTGTCATCATGGTGTATCTGTAAATAATGTCTGTCCAGCATCTTGATCAATTTCCCAGACTGCAGACCCCCTGCGGCATACATGTGTGTGTCCTGCTGTCTTCTGAGGGTAGACAGATCTCTAATCCACTGCAGACAGCAGCAGGTGGGGTCTGTACATTCTGTGTGTGTATGTGTAAGAGTGTGCGCGCCCATGTGTGTGTGTGTTAACTGTCATCATTTAGCCCCCTCCTTGACCAGTGTCTGGGGTTTTAGCAAGTTAACACCTGTTCTCATACTCATACACTTGTAATAAGATGAGTAATTTCAGTTGCATTTGCATACGCAGACGATTATCAAACCACTTAAAAATGTTTCATTTCCATAACTGAAAACCAGAAGGTGTTTTGCAATTAATACTTCTATGAAAAGCAACCACTGACTGTAATAAAAAGCAGGTTCATGGCCATTTTGAGTTGCACACACATTATGTAGAGCAGCAGTTTTACACAAATATGGATTATTAATGAAGCAATTTTTCTTTCTAGTGATGTGAGCTTCTTATTAACTCAACATTCATGTTATTGTAATTCATTAAAATTCATTGTTTTTTAAAATGACTGTGTTTCATTAAAACAAATTAAAATATATTTTCGCTTATGTGCTTCACAACAGTTTGTGTATTTGTGTATTACATTAATAATTAATTCTGTTTTAAAATAATGTAATTTATTGAACAGATCAGATGATACATCACTCAGCAGAGAAAGAAGTTATTCTTCATTTAGGCAGATGGTTTTATGGCCAACATGCAACACACACACACACACACACACACACACACACACACACACATACACACACACATAGTCTTCAACTTGATAAAACAAAGCTCATATGTGCATTCATGCGTAGTTTCATATGCACTGCCTTATGAAGGACTGTGTGTGTGTGTGTGTGTGTGTGTGTGTGTGTGTGTGTGTGTGTGTGTAAAACCCCTCTGGGCATGTGTTCTGGGAGCATGTGTGTGGTGGTGTGCTGGTGTGGTGGAGAAGGGGGACATTATTGTTGCGGGTGGAGGTGGGTGGGGTAAGTTTAAGTGCATGTGTGTGTGTGTGTGTGTGTGTGTAGCGTGGTACAGTAGCTTGCAACCAACCCCCCCACCCAACCCCAACCTGCACCCCCACCACCCCATATGGCAGTAGACAGCAGTAGTAATCATGGAAGTGGAGCAACAGGCCCTGAGCTTCACTAATCCTCAGCCACACTCCGACACGTGCCACACTGATGCATATACCCACCCTACACACACACACACACACACACACACACACATTCTGTGCAGACACACAACAAGCAAAGCAGCACACAAATGCATACACAATTGGATAGAATACAATAGAATACAATGTACATTATATTGTTTGCATCACTATGTAAATGTATAAAGGCCAGGTGGACCCACCACTGGTGCCTCCACAAACCCAGGATTAACATGCATCATTAAGAACACTGTGTCAAACATACACACACACACACACACACACACACACACAGACACACACACACACACACACATCTTGTAATTTGCAGACACTATCTAGCATGCAGGAGCCATAGTGCACCATCTCTCACTCTCAACTCTGCATGAGTCTTTTACATTGCATACAATTCATGTTTAATCTCTTTTCACAAAGCTATAGCGTGCTTGTTCATTTAAAACCTGAGCTATGCTGATAGAAAATCAGTGTTTTTTTAAATGACAAAAAGTACTTTACACACACAAACGCACATGTACTCGCACACACAAATAGAGTCACACACGCACTTGCTGCAACACGTACACACACAAAACCCTTTAAGTGTGACGCACAAGGAGACAGAGCTACAATGGTTCTCTTATTGTTAATTGGCCGTTTAATCCTGAGGAATGCGTCTGATTAGTACCCACCGGTGGGTCAGGATCTTGCTCAACACTCTCCTTCACAATGGACAGGCTGTAACAGAGATCTGGAAGCAAGCACACGCGCACACACTGCTCCACACACACACACACACACACACACACACACACACACGGGCAAAGGTGCGCACACACGCCATGAAACACACAATTGAGCATCGATGCATGTGTGTGCAAACATGCTGGGCCAAGGTGGCCTCACTTACCCCCTGCAGTGAAAAAAGTGACCACACATATACAGCAGTACACGCAGCATGCAACCCTGCTGTAGACAAGCTAAAGATGTAGAAAATGTGATTTGAAGGTTTGGATGGATTTTCAGGAGCCTACAATCACACTAAACATTTCTTTCTCTTGTGCATATGTCGTATCCATTGTTTGTCCTCCAGAGTCTTGTCAATCACTCCTTTGAGCGGCCGAAAGTCTCACCAGAAAGAAGCAAAGAATAATGTTTTTTGCATATCAGTATGAGAATCTAGTTAGCTTGCTAGCTCACTAACTAAAAGCAAAGAACATTTACAGTAAGAACACAGTCACACCATCTATTTGACTATGGTCATAACTGACTACAAGCTACATCACAGAGCTTTCCTACTTTGACAATAAAGTATTTCATATAGCTCTCTCAATTTTGGACTCTTCAAAGGCCTTCAATGTTAAGACCTTTTGCAATCAGTCAACGGTGCAAATTCATGACAAATTACACCAAAGTAAGTTACACTTATTTCTGTTGATTATAGTGATAACATATAAATGAGTTGTTTTCTGTGCAAAGTTTTGCGGTCATAGGTGCCACTGTGACTGGGCCTATTAGGGCTCAAATGTTTGTTTTGGGGTTGGGTGTGTGTTGAGACTTTGTGCATGCTACAGTGGTCTACATGCACCACAGAGTCCATTGTGCTTTAGTATATTTACAGTAGTGTGAAAAGGTTGAAACAAACTGAAGAGAATAGGAAGATTTTATGTTAAGGAGATGTTTCTGACCAGTAAGGGATGAGTAGAAGAAATAGACTAAGAGACAGAGATGGCCAGACTTGTAACAAGTATAGGTAGGGTCAGATGTGACAAGAGTCTACATGTGTGCACTTGAGTGTGTGTGTGTGTGTGTGTGTGTTCTGTAGGAGGTCCAGGCAGGCTGCATCACTGCTGACACACTGCTGCTGGTAAATCCAGCTTAGTGTGTCTAAAACAGGCCTACGAAATCTGCCACAGGGCCCCTAATGCTAGGGCCGCTGTCACCCTCAATCACTCACACACACCTAATCCCCACGCCGTGACCCAACACACACACACACACACACACACACATACAGCCTGACTACCCGATGCTCTGGGCCCATTCAGCTCGGCAGGCAGTCCCAGTACCAGGAGACACCAGCCACAGGGTCAACATTTCAGATTGGAGGAGGAAGAAAGGAGGGGGTGGGGGCGAGTTAGGAAAATGTTGTGTGCAGTACTACAAGGAGTTTTGGCAAGGAGGTAGTGAACAGGTGGAACAGGTGGTCAGATGGGGCAACAGCAGATAGAGGAGCAGAATAGTGGAAGAGGAGGAGGAAAGCTGAGGTGCATGGAGGTTGTGATGTGGGAAGGATAACAGGAGTGGTAAAGGAGAAGTGGTATCAATGGAGGGGTGATGAAGAACGTAGCCATGGGGGAGATAAAGGTGAGGGCTGTGAGGAGGGAAAGAAGTGCAAAAGAACCTAGAAATGCATACAGGTCTGGTAGTAGAGTAGGTATGATAAAGAGAAGAAGAGTAAGGGTTTTAACAGACAGTGTGTGAGACAAGTTAAACTGTGATAAAAGAGATAAAGTAACACATAAAGGCTGCAACTAATTCTCAATTGTTTGGTCTATAAATAGCGGAAAGATTGCCTCCACAATTTCCTAAAGTCCAAGGTGTCTTCTTAAAATAACTTGTTTTGTCTGTTCAATATTCCAAAACCTAAAGATATTCAATTTACTATTACTTAAGACAAGCAGCAAATCCTCACACTGGACAGGCTGGAATCAGGGAATCTTTGGCATTTTATTACTAAATGGTTGGCAGTATTACACAGCAAAATTATGTATATTGGAACACCATTCTTAGAGTGATCTACTACAGATACTCTATAATAAATTATCAGATAATCTGACCAATGTTAAAATCTCTAAAATCTGTTTTCCTCTGATGTTTGAGGAAGCCTGACAGTAAGGTCAAGGTCAAGAGTGTGGAAAGGCCTTTTTCATGAGAGATATTTTAACATGTCACAGTAGGAAAAGCACAATAAGTAGTCAAACTTAATTTAGCTGCTTCAGTTTCAGGTTCCTGGTACACTGTTGTGGTTTACTGGGACATTTGAGTAGAACTGAGCCATCGTCAATGTTACTAGTAACCCCTGTGGTTTTCCGACTACGACAAAAGTACTCCAGTGACATACCCAGTAAGGAAAAGGATAATTTAGCAGAGTATGGACAACATGCAGAACATACAACTTCATGACAGCATGCTGACATGGTGCACTAATTGCTGTGATGACAACAACACTGGATGATAGAGTTTGACCTGTCTGGCTCTTTAATTTCTGGGTGCATCTTTCATGTCTTTCTGTATTCATGCAAAGTGGATGTCTTTTGGTCCTAACAAAGGATCTCTTTTTTGTGTTCTCCCAGGTTATCATACACCTGCAGTGCCAGACATGAGGATGAAGATGAAGATGAAGCTTCAAGTCACTAGTTTGAGCACCAGCCTTCTTTCCAAATATTTCGCTTTGTATTAAAATGACTAGTTTACTTTAGCAAAACCTGCAAGCAAAGATACTAAGTACAAAGTAAATGTATGTTAACTCATGGTTATGCATCCATTATTGGCTTTACTGTATGTTGCAGTGCAACACTGTCATGGGATTGAAGTAGGCCAAAAGATTTCATATACTAGGATTTGTACCTTTACACACACACAGTTTTTATCTACAAGGACATGAGATGCTCTGGCCCGTAAGGTAAAAGTGGATGCAGAGAAGAATTAAGTTAAGAGGCCTATCAATGTAACTTAGGACGGTCTTGAACTAGTAGCTTTAAGGAGACTAGCGGGGCTTTTTGCTGCTCTCACTGAGAGTCAGCAATATAGGCCTCTCAGCCTAAATCCTAATTGTGTCTGCAAACAAACTGAGGATCCACTATCACACTATCCTTCTTCTCAGTCACAGAAGTATGGTATTGTGACTAGTCAAACGAGTCCATTTTTTTAATCTTAATGAGCCTACAATATTATTTTTATCTTTTATATTTGATATCTTACATTCTACCATGTCATGGATCACATACACATACTGTAAGTAATTGTTTAAGTCAAAACTAACTCTGCTCCCAGGTTGTTAATTCCAGATTCACCTCCACTGTCACAAATAGACAGAAAACTCGTATTCACTTAATGCTTCACACAATAGTGTTTGCATTTCAGGTAAGTAAGGATGGAAATGTGTTGGTTGATGTTGAACAGAGAATAATTTTGTAATGTTTTTACGTGTAATAAAGATCATTTTTGATGTAGTGTCAGTCCTATAGAACTAATAAAAGTCTATTAATCAACATAATTTTCCTAAAAAGTGTTACTTTGAAGAATAAAGTAAAAACAGACTCACATGGCTGCTGTCTGTCATTGTATATATTCATGTTTAAGTGTGAATATGTGTGTTTGTGTGCAGAAATGCCACATTCATGCAGACTGGCTGGTGACATTCAGTAATTGAATGGGTCACTGAGTGTGTCGCACACACACACACACACACACACACACACCCATACACACACACACACACACACACACTCACACACACACACACACACGACGCACACATAACAAGATGTCGTGCCAGGATTGGCTGTCTGATATACACATGCAATCTCCGAAGACTCGGAAGTGCAATTGTTTACAAGAGTCAAAATAGATTTCCCCAGAATAGAAAAGTACAAACAGAAACACTGAATTCTGTTATGAAATACTCAGAGGAAGTTAGAACCAGACACAACATTGCCATCTAGTGGTCATATGAAGTAGTTCAGTATAACCTGCAGTACTGTGGACAGTTTGGATGGACCTGAGGAGCCAGTAATGAAGATTTGCTACATGACTTTCTGCATGATATAGATTGATGCATTATTAAAAAAAAAACAAATTATAAATACTACTATTATTACTGCTAAAAAAGTGAACACATTGGCATTAGTGATACTGACTTCTCATGAAAATACTCTTCACTTAGTTGATGGCTCATGGATACATCTCCATATCAACAAAGATCTGATTTGTCGGAATAAGTTGTAGATTTTATTCAGGCCCTTCAAATCAGAAAACTGACCTACAAACAGCCAATAACAAGGACGTTGACCTCAGGTAATGTGATTACCTCACTGATGCCATCTGCTGTTCAACAAGGGGAATGTTGTTCAACCAGGACATTTGGCAAAATTTGGGAAATAAACACAATATCTATCCGTTTTAGTTACAAAAGTTGATACTCTTTACTCCTTGACTTAAAGCAAAACAGTCATTTTTAAATTGGTTGACAATGAGTCCAATGGACAATTTTTATTGCAATTTTTGAAGTGTGGCAGTGACTACAAGAGTGGTGTTATAAACTTACAGTATTAAATAAGATATGTGACAAATATTCTGTACACATCCTAACAAATGGAGAGGCTGTCATGACAAATACCTGAAACACTTCATTTTAAACATTGAAGAATGTTTTGAAGAATTATGGAGGCAAGATGTCACAGCTTGTCTTGTCCACTCAAGTTGATCAATATGCCAAATCAGATATTTAAACCTAGTTACACAATGTCTGTCCATGTTACTATATTGAATAAAAAAGCCCACCAGAAATGTCTTGTAAAATACTATGAATCAAACCTACAGCAATCCTTTATAACAGAGTTTCTTCTTCAGGTGTGCATGATTAAGCTTCCTGCGTACACCAAGTGTAAGCTAGTGTACTTCTGGATTTCAGATTGTAGGTAGCAGTGTTTTTAAATTGGGCTAAATCAAGCACACCGAAAATGAAATACTACGATGAATCTTGGATGTTTGTTGGGGCACCTTTACTCCCGTTCTGCAATGGCAACCAGGTGGGTTTCTATCTCTGCCTCCGACAGTGTCCTAATGGAGGAAAAGGGGAGGAAATGAGAAGAGAAAATGAAAATGGGAATAAAAGTCAGAGGTAAAAAGGAAAAAAGCAAGGAGTGAACAGGGAGTCATGTGAGACAGATAGCATGACTACTGCATCAACCACATCAACTTTTTGATCTATTCTCAAAGGTTAGTTTAACAGAGATTAAGATATATATTAGACATACAAGCATGAACATTGTGACAAAGTATTAGACTAATAATATGAGAGCAAAAAGTCAGACGACACTTACGCTTAAGAATGCAAAGCAAAACTACAATCAAAACCACATAAAGACATAACAAAGTAACATTTCTGTGTGTGTCAGGCAAAAAGATAATAAACCAGAACAGTAGTAGTCCCTTGTTGCATCTGGGCCATAACAGCCTTCATCAGTTTAAATTCCTCATACACCTTTTGACTGAGAAAAAGTGAGAAAAATACTCTCCTATGTTGAGTACAAAGGTCTGAGAAAAGTTACCTGAACTTAGGTTTTTCTTTGGTGACCACACCGATCTCCAGCTCACTGGCCTTGAAATCCATGGACAGCACAGAGGCCAGACAGGATATAGCCAACTGAAAGACACAGATGTGTAAGGTGAGTGTGCTGATAAGCTTAAATACATGGTAATAAATTCCTCTCCCAGACATGATTTTCAGGAAATGGTTGCAATGGGACGACACCCTGTGTACCAAAACAGAGTTTAAACAGAGTTTACGTCTGCTTGACCTACGTGTCTGGACAAGAGCAACATTAACTACAGACATTTGTATAACATGCAGGATGTTGAAAGGAGTCTTGAACTCCTTCCTTTACCTGTACTTATTACACGGCTTTGTTGAATATTCGATTCTGATTGGTCAATTATGGCATTGTATGGCCTTTTATTTCTCATTAGCAAACCGCTGCTGTGAATAACAGACCGTTGCTATGGAATGTCAGCATCATTCGCAACACCATGTGGCAAAAAAAAAGTTAGCTTTCCGTTACTCCATCTCAGCTACAGATATCCGGCTATGTTTAGAGTGGTGTCTCAGAAGAACCACAAAGATGGTTCTTCTGAGACACAAGAACCACAAAGACCAAGAACCAAGACCAAGAACCAAGAACCACAAAGATGCCAAAGATCCATGTAAAAATTACGGGGTGCATCTTCACTGAGCCTGACAATCCAAACTGCCCGTTGCCAATTTTAAAAAGTATTTATCCCTTTACCCTCCTTACACTAAAGCTGTCTACTTTCACCCACTAAAAAAAGTCCAACAGCTACTGAACAGACAAGCAGCGTGGTACTCCCCTTTGAGCCCTTGGGGCACAATTTCCTCAAGCAAATGTTACCCCAAATCAGCTAGGCAGCCGGGCTTTCAAGGAGGTACACCAATCACAGCTTGAGGAGCACAGCTGTCCAACTCCTCTCAGGCTGGTCTTTAGAGTAGGGAGATAATGTCTGTGATTGGCCACAGATGTGAGAGCAGCCTGAGGAGCTATTGGACTCAAACCATTACGGAAAGTGAAAAGTGGAGCAAGATCCTGTCCTCCAGTTCAGGCAACGGCAGCAGATCTGGTGAGCGCCTCTCCTAGTGGCTTATCGCTACATATTAACTCAAGCAATAAGCGATAGTGATAATACTAATAGTTACCAGGTCTAACATTAGTAACAACTGTGTTTCCAGATGTGTCAACTGCAAAGCCCAAACAGGAAAGAAACATAGAGATCAATGAAGACAGAAACATCAACATCAATATTCCCAAAGAAGTCCCATTCACCTTGTCTCACTTCACCATCAATGAAAATGTTCAGTTTAACATGAATTATAACACTAAGTAGGTTAATCTTAGGAAGGCTACAGAGTTTATGTTGCTATGCACGCAGTTCCAACCGGAGGATCTGATGTACTACTGTTTTAGCAGAAGTAATAAAATCATTTTTAAATCAATATTTTGTGTAAAATTATTCATTTCTTTAGTTAAGTTGTCGTGTAATAAGCAAGGTAATGTACAGGGAGTGCATCAAGAAGTAAACCACTTCAGTGTGTTTCAAGACCCCTCCGCTTTCCATCGGGGTCCTGCATCACCCTGTCCAGGTTTATTTTGCAATGGTATTTCTGTTACAGGAAGGCTCCCCAGCAGCCTTTACCAGGACTAGTCTACTCTTCCTTCCCTGGACTAAAAATTAATCAGTGCCACACTCAGTAGATCATCATGTTTATTCAGCTCGATTAATTAGATTTCACTCTACCTGCACCGTCCTGTCATGAGTCAGCTCAGGCTTTTTCTTCAGTTTCTTCTCCAGGTAGCTGTTGGCCTCTGTCTGTTTGGCGCCAACTGCTGTGGCTCTGAAGCCACAGTAGTAGCCTGCAGGGTCACATTTGTACAGGACGGGACCCTGCTGAGGGTCCATAGCCATCATGATCATACCTGGGATGAAACCAGAGGAGAAGGAAGAGGAGGATGAAGGATAATATAAGAGAAAATAAGGCATGAAAACGTTCTTTGAGTCATTATAAGGAAGATGTTTTTAATATTCTGTACACTCAGTGTATGTGAAGTCATTCTATAATAATTCCCTGAGAGCTTTTACACTTTAGTGTCTTTTTAACTAAAATTGAACATTCAGAATGCAATAAAAGGAAAATACATGCGTTGGAATGAGATAATTTATGGAAAGGTAAATCAGAGAAAAAAAAAAGACAAAGCCAAGGAGACAATGTTCTGATTTAACAATAATAATTATTTTGCTAAATAGGATGAAATATTTATTGATGCATAAATCAAGACTCTCACTCACAGCAGCCAAGAGGCCTCATTTCAGCATTTTGCGTGTAGACCTGGGAGATATCAGCCAACCTACGACACAACATGTCTGCATTGATGTCGTAACCAAACTTATATTTCCATTCTCCTGCTTCCACTCGCGCCCGGTGAACCTGGGAACGACTGTCCGCTGCACAGGACAGAAAAGGAGGGGATGTAGCTTTTTAACACCATTTAATCAATATTATCTTTGAAACAAGATAAAAGTGTAATTACAGTAACCGCAAAATACTAGGAGCAGTTATTACTACTGTACATATTGCACTGTTGTCCAGACTGTCTCAAATGAAAATCTCATGAAGGAAAAGGAAAAGAAAAAGTCTTTAAGAAAAGTCTTTATGAAGTGAAAGAGCAAATGCAAAAGTGACAACATCCACTTTGCAAACGAAAGCAACAGGGTTTTTATTTCTTACAATATTACTGGTGTGAGTTTAAAAACTCATCACATTACAGTACTGTATTACAACTTCTTGGACAATGACTTGTTGTCTGTGTGCTGAATACTTGCCATTGTGTCCAGTCATCACACAGCCGACGCGAGGGGTCAGTTTGAACATGTTGGTCACAGTGGAGGAATCCAGCAGCTTGTCCTGCAGTTGAGAAAGGTCCCAGTGTCACATGCAACTTACAAAATTGTTTATATATAATATATTTCACTGTGCATGTGAAATATCAACACCATATTTACAACAAATACATGACTGCGTAATGTGTTAGCGTGCAGTTCAACCAAACTTTAACAGAGAGGTTTTATTTGGTAAAAAAGATTAATGATGTACAACAGATGCATGTGGAGGCAACATGTTTCATTTCCCATAATGTGAATCTCATTAAAGATGAGGTTTCTAAATGAAAAGATTCTGCAAAATCTTGCTTGATCTTTGCTGTCCATTATCATTTTAAGTCTTCAGGATAAAACTTCAGCACTTTCTGAATGCACTTAAAGCTTGTCAAAATTAAAGTAGCCTCTGGCTTGGAAATGTGAGAAGTGGCATCATTATTGCAGCGTCTTATTCATGCATTTGACTGTCAAGTCAGCGGAACACTATAGTCACGACTCTGAGGTGTTTCGCTTCAACTCACATCATCCCACTGAGAAAGTGTGTATGTTAGTGTGTGTGTTAAATGTCTTACAGGTATTTTCTTTTGTGTGATCACCACAACGCTGTCTGTCCCCCGGATTCCCACTGAAGTCAACCCGCTCTGGGAGATGGCTTTGAAAGCATACTCTGCATGACAGCACATGTGACAAGAGAAAAGGATAGAAAGTTTTTTTAATGAAACAGTGTCAATTCTTGTTCATCTGTGGAGAACATCATATTGCATCCTTCACTTCATCAGTGTTATGATGAACTTTGAGGAACAATTTATTGTAGGACTAATGTTACACTAAAATAATGTACATAAATATTACCAACAGAGAATGCAACATTGTTTAACCACTGAAATTACACTCCCCGGCCACTTTATTGGGTACACCTGTTCAACTACTCTTTAACGCAAATATCTAATCAAACAATCATAAGGCAGCAACTAAATGCATTTAGGCATGTAGACATGGTCAAGTTCAACCCAAGCATCAGAATGGGGAAGAAAGGTGATTTAAGTGACTTTGAATGTGGGATGGTTGTTAGTGCCAGACAGGCTGGTCTGAGTATTTCAGAAACTGCTGATCTGGGATTTTCATGCACAACCATCTCTGGGGTTTACAGAGAAAGGTCCGAAAAAGAGAAAATATCCAGTGAGCAGCAGTTCTATGGGCAAAAATGCCCTGTCAGGTCCATCCCTCCATGGTGGATCTTATGCCCCCCCACCTGTACCCACCAATCTATGCCATGTTGCACCCTCCATGTGACAAAATTAATTTTCTAATAAAAAGAAAAAATATGTGTTTGCATTTGTGCTTACATTTGAGATTATGTAGATAAAACCTGTTGTGGTGCATAATTTAATTGTGATTTAGCAGCCTACATAAAACACTGAATTATCGCTTTTATTATTTGTCAAAAGTGTCAAAAAATAACACAGTGGTTCCTTGATGGATTACCAAACCCCTGACCAAACCCCAAACCGAGTGACGGCTTGTTGTAAAGAGTGAAAGGCATGCGAAGTCGCTACATACATCCGTAACAGAGATATTATTAAAAGTATTAAGTGAGTGCTTTTGCGATCGTAGGTGACCGATGCAATGCCTGAGGGTTGATATGAGGGGTTCTCTTGTCACATGGTGGTATTGGTATTATAGTGTTGTAAAAATATACGTTTCCAACCATGTTTAAAGTCCGGTCCCCCTGTGAAAACTGAATGCACCCCGTTTAATTTGTCCTAGTTACTTGGCTGTGCCTTGATGATGGCAGAGATCAGAGGACGATGGCCAGACTGGTTCAAGCTGACAGAAAGGCAACAGTAATTCAAATAACCACTCGTTACTACCGAGGTATGCAGAAGAGAATCTCTGAACACACAACACGTCTAATCTTGAAGCAGATGGGCTACAGCAGCAGAAGACTGGGTGCCACTTCTGTCAGCTAAGAACAGGAAACTGAGGCTAGAAGACTGGAAAAATGTTGCCTGGTCTGATGAGTCTTGATTTCTGCTGCTTCCAGCAGGATAACGCACCATGTCACAAAGCTCAAATCATCTCAAACTGGTTTCTGGAACATGACAATGAATTCACTGTACTCAAATGGCCTCAACAGTCACCAGATCTCAATCCAATAGAGCACATTTGGGATGCGGTTGAACAAGAGATTCTCATCATGGATGTACAGCCGACAAATCTGCAGCAACTGCATGATGCTATCATGTCAATATAGACCAAAATCTCTGAGGAATGTTTCCAACACCTTGTTGAATCTGTGCCATAAAGAATTAAGGCAGTTCTGAAGGCAAAAGGGGGTCCAACCCGGTGTTACACAGAATTTGGCGACCCATCAGATTCTGTGGCCTGCAGTGTTGGAAATATTCAGATCCTTTACTTAGGTAAAAGTATCAATACCACAATGTAAAAATACTTCATTACAAGTAAAAATCCTGCATTTAAAACCATACTTAAGTAACATTAAAAGTATAGAAGTATAACCGGCTAAATTTACTTAAAGTACTGAAAAAGTACTGCATTGACTCATCAGTATTAGTGCAAGTCACTGATGGGTCACCAAATACGGTGTAACACCAGCAGGTCACATAGCAATGTGTACCAAAGTGGCTGGTGAGTGTATATACTTTTTTAAACTTGACTTTAAAACTGTGCAGTGTATTAAACAGTATATTACTTAAAAAAGAGACATGTGGTGTCCATCTTTGTTGCCAATTGCACCGCACCACCTGACAAGCTAACCATTTTAGCTAACATTAGCTACATAACAAGATGTTTTGTTGTACTGTTTGTATATATACAGTAATTGTGCATAATAGTAACTGTGCGTAGTTATAATGGCAATAGCCTTCTGCTGTGTAGTAATTGGCTATGTTCCAGCGCTAAATACAGGAGAAAACGTCTCACCGACTTGGTAGAGGCGGCCCTCCGGTGAAAAGATGGTGATGTGTCGGTCGAAACCTGCGTTGGACCCGCGCGACATGTTTTCTTCCTCGTGACCTCAGATGAACTTCACAGCACTTGATCTGTCTTTCTGTCTTCCTAAACAATCGATAACTACTAACTTTTGAGGGTCAGTTTATATGACACAGCATGCCCGTGCTGCTGCTGAACGGTAAGCAGGATAATGGAGTAACTTCCCTCAGAGAGTTTTACTTTCTCTTTCAGTTGAGTGAGGTGCGCTCCATGGCCAGCCTCATTCAATATCATTGGGTGACGGCAATAAGGAAGTTAAGTGACTTTACCAGTTAGACTGGCCCTCCTGTGGACGAAGGTGATCATGAATCTGGAGACAATACTTCTTAAAAGACAGACGTATTTTTCATGACTTGTAAGCAGCATTTAAGGGGGAGGGCTGAGTGGATAAGAGCGGGGCATCGCCTCAGACATCCTCCCTCTCTCTCTCCTTCTCTGGCTGTCTCTGTCTCTGCTGGTGGACCCCAGACAGGCAGCCAAATGTCAGGCCGCCGGGTTGGCTTCTGTCTCAGCGATAAGAAGCGCAAGAGGATGAACCTGGACGCTTTTGCAGAGTTCTGTGCGTAAGTTGATACCGACTTCTGTTTTTTCTAATTCATTCACAGCTCATGATTATTGTAATAGTCTCTCTACTGAGGTGAATGGGTCCGCTTCATGTTCATTATTGTGGGATAGAGATTCTAGGGGTTCCAAACCAAAAGAATTAGGATGAGAAATGTATTGATTTCAGTGTATTCTAACTTGGCGTGCGTAACTATGTGTAATATGACACACTCACTATGATTTTGTATTACATATTGTGCATTTTAATTTAAAAAAAATGAAAATCCAGTATGACACTTCATTGTCACATGAAGAGCATTGCTCACTGTCTGTCACCCCTGTATGACATCAGAGGACTGCTGTGCAATCGTCACCAATAATTTTTTTTTTCCCTGCAGGGGTCATGGAGTGGAAGTGGTTGAGGTGAGTGGTTTTTTGTTAGATACATTGAAATAATTATTTCTGAATGTCAGACAATATAGATTTACAAAGAATAAATTGTGAAATATAGGGTGTGTGGTGGAAAGGGAGGAAGAAGATTTGCAAGTTTCTTAAGATTGTAGCTGTTAAACCTGTTTCTATGTATGTTCGCCTTTGGGAATGTGCTTGTCTTTACATCTCTGTGTGAGTGCATAAAGATAGGTGGATGTCTGCTTCCACACACATGCCATAACACCCATGCACACAAATGCACACATCGCATGATGTGATTTTATTCTAGGGATTAAACAGTTAAAGTTTGACAGTGTTGACAGTAGTTGGAAACAGCGTGCACCAACAGACACACACGTGTGTCATGTACAGATGTCCACGGCACAACTTTAGTAATACATGTCACGGCCACCTGCAGCCACCCACTACAATCTGCTTGCAGCAAAACTGTAAACAATGACAGCCTGATTGTAACTGCTCAAACATTTCACTGCACATGAATATCTGTACAGCAGCATGAGAAACAGGTTTACACAGAGCAGCAAGGATTTCACCTCACCCCACATTTTACTTGAGTTTATAATAAGTAGGCAAAAAATAATACGAGCAAATAGCAAAGAAAATAGGCAGCAATACTGCATTTAACGCAGTCTGATTCTGGGTTTTATAGAAACATGCTGCTATATACAGAATATTGGTGTCTAGCAGCACCTGACAATAACTCAGTTGAAGTAGAGAGTCTGTGGGGGAAGAAACAACCAAAACTTTACATATGTCGGCTACTGTGGCCTTTTTCTTGCCCCAAATAGCATCATGTAGGTGACACCTTTTTCTAAATGTTTTCTTGTGAACCAAATGTGAAAACACTATCTTTTCAGGTAAAAATGCTGAATTTTTTGTCAAAATAATCTTATAAATAGGGTCTTAACATTTCCATAACTCTATGCAGAAATATTTTGATGACATAGAGTAGACCTAGCTCCTAGGAAGTTCGTTAAACACAGGGGTGTCTAATTAACATTATTTATGCTGCAGTCCATTAATTGTATGTGTGCCGGTGACAGGGCTGGTTGTTGTACATAAATGGAGCATTAGTTTTATTAGTTACACCTGTGCTTTTATTGCTGTGACTGATCACAATGTCTATCATCAGAGGTCAATTAAACATTTGACTTACTGTTGAAAATCCTTCAAACAAAAGATTTTTACTCTAAACCAAAATTGAATTGGTGAGCAAAACATCTAATTTATTGCCAAAACATTACTTACAGATTAGCAACTATTATGCTACTGTATTTTGTAGGGATGCATCGGTATTGGCCCCAATACTGACCTTCTTAATTGGACTGTTTCTTTGTCAATGTCATTATAAAATTGAATGTTTCTGCTATCGATTATATCAATTTAGTCACAGAAGGCATATAAATGATTTGAATGAGTTTCAGGCAGTGAAATATAATAAGAGATAAGGAGCGGTTGATCTACTACATAGGGGTGTACTGAGTGTTTTTCTTCTGTCAGATTGACCTTTCTCAGCCGCTGGTACCCCAGGGACCCTTCAATGTTATCATTCACAAGCTGTCTGATGTCATCGTTGAGGCTGAACATGACAGCCAATTGCAGCAGCTCCTCGCCAACTTCCAGGTAAGGCTTTAACTGCATCCTTTCAACCGCATCTTTTGCAGCTGCTCAGGGAGTATTATATCATCTGGTGCTGCCGATGTGGTAGAATACAGTTGCCCACTTCTTTGAAATGTATGTGAATATATCAGTGTGTCGTAACATGAGGAAGGTTAATTATGTATGCGGTATGAGTAAGCCATATATGTTTTCTTGTGATAAGCAATTCAGTGCTTCAAGCAGTCATACTGTAAGTGATAAGTGAAACTGAACATCTTCCTCTTTCTGTTATATTACAGAGCTATGTGTCAGCTCATCCCACTACAGCTCTTCTGGATCCCCTCCCTGCCATGACCCAGCTACTAGACCGCTTTGCCTCTTATCGGATCATGAGTAAACTGCACAATTCACTCCGAGGTCTCCGATACCCTAAAAATAGCATGAATACTGTATGTCTACTGCTTGATTGTGGATATCAACACCTGCTTATTCTACTATATTTGACAGACTGGCGTATTTGCAGTCCTCCCTACCTAGAGATCCACAGTGCCAGTGACCTGTCGTCCATTCAACAGGCCGTGATGACCCAGGGCCTGAGCTTCCCTCTCAGTCAGTTCATTGTCTGTCTTTAGCCTGTCAGTTACTTACTTATTTAATTCTTATATTTTAGATCATGTAAGTTGAGAATTTTCAAACATTTAACACTTTTCTGCTTCTTTATGTGTGTAAATGAAGCCTGAAATCTAATCCGCTGCATTTTAAAAGGTGTTAGTCAGATTACTTGGGAGTAGGGTGTGGTTAGTGGTGTCTCAGTTTGATAAAACCCACAAATACTTCCTGATCTTCTCTTTTGACCCCAGTTTGTAAAACCAGAGTGGCACATGGCTCACTTTCCCATGAGGTATGTGGATTTTGCTTTTCCTTGTTCATAAAGTGTCAGTTGTGCGGTCATGTTTGCTTTGTGTATTCGCTATTGTTTATTTGCTCTTCCTTCTTACAGTGTCCGTTCTTCTCTCTGTGTGCTTCTATATAGATGTCTCTGATCTTTAGTGCGGGGAGTCTGGCTGATATCCATCCTCCCTGTGTGCTCCAGAGCTTTGTCAACCACGGAGCTGTTCTGCACAAGGTGTTTGTGGTAGGAGACAGACACTTCTGTGTAGAAAGGCCCTCACTCAAGAACTTCCCCTCCGGTCCCTGTGGTTAGTCTGCTCCTCACCAACACCGCTTATCCTCTTTTTTTCCTTCCCTTACCTGCCATGTCCTTCCTTTTCCTTTCCTTCCCTACCTTGTTCTCTCCTTATTTCCCGTTTCTATCTTGGCCTTTTCTTGCTTTTGTTTTGCTCTGTCCTATCTTATGCCACCTTGTCTTTCTTTGGTCTATTTGTTCTCTGTATCCACTGCAGCTGTGGTTTTTGTCTACCTCCAGACAGGAAGACCATCTTCTTCAACAGCCATCAGGTCTCAAAACCAGAGTCCAGCTCTGATCTCACCGCTGTGAGTATTAGCAACGACATAACACGTGTAATCAAATGCGCTGTGCCGTGCCATATTTTACATCTCGTGGCACTGTAAGTGTGAAAAGTGACATAATTTTCTTTTTTTTAAACATGAGTTACTGCATGAGAGTGGCCACTCTTAGTAGAAACATCCTGTTTACGAAGGCTAAGAGCACCAGATGAGTATAGTGTCATCATCATGGTGTCAGTCAGAGAAAAGCCAATTCAATGGCTTGTATGTGGTCATAAAAGGAAAGGTAGATAGATAGATAGATAGATACTCTATTAATTTTTTTTTTTACATTTGAGAGCAGTAAAAACACCTTAAACACATTTCTTTTAGCCTGAAATTTTATGATCTTTCCTTAAGTGACCCAGAATATACAATCATTGAAATATTTCAACTTTTTCAAATTTTTCTGCAGCTGATATATATTTTTGTACAAAGTTCTGGGGGAAAAAAATCAAAAATGTTGCTGCATTCTTCACATTCATTGAAATGTATTGAAATCATTGTGGCTATTTTACCTAATAAAGACTATAATATATTGTAATTGTAAAAGTTTTTTCTCATCGACAAATAGTGTAAAACCTAAAGAATACAATTTAGGTTACGGACCCAGCCGTGCAGCACCTTTGTGGGCTGAATTCCATCCTAAAAATGTTCTTTCCTCCTGTTCTCCAAGCTGGACGAGCAGATGCCGTGCCTGCCTCCTCCCAGCTCTGAGGCTGTTGCCGCCCTGGTCCGAGAGCTCCGAGCCCAGCTGGGCATGGCTCTGTTTGGAGTGGACGTCATCATCAACATACACACACACACCCTCACCGTCATCGACATCAACATCTTCCCAGGTACTGCAGGTGCACACAATTGAAAACACACACACACACACACACAAAGTGATATTCTGATACACTTTTCTCTCTGTCAGGCTACGAGGGAGTGCCCCAGTTTTTCTCCTCTCTGCTCAGCCACATTGAGTCAGTGCTGGACAAACAGACCTCTGCTGGCCCCCGGGCTACTGGCTCTCTTGAGTCAACAGACACTACGGGTGGTCCATCTGCTGCAACAACTGGTCTGTAAGAAGTCGCCTCAGGAGCAAATCACAGATCGTGTGTGTTTCGTCAGCTTCACAGGACAAACAAAAGTCATTTGTTGAAGTTTTCCTGTTTGGTTGGGACCAAAATTTGCCTCAGCTGCTTTCAAGACTTTGCCTCAATTGTAGGAAGTTATTTATTTATAACTGTAAGAACATCTAAAATGACTCCATCTTAAACTGTATCCCCTGTAATAATTTTGTGTTGTTAAGGGATTCTGCTCTACAACGTCTGCGAGTCGAACAAAACATCCAACACATAAAAGGTTTAATACACCTTCCGTTTATTGATTGACAGGTAGCATAGAAGAAGATACAGCAGGCACAAAATACAGCACTCTGATTGGCCAGTAATATTACAAATGGTGTTTTTGTCATCTTTTTTTTTTCTCCTGACGTTTGAAACGTCCTCTATGCCCTTACGTACCCCCCCACCCCCCACCCTGTCCCACCCAGACATTTCCTACATCTTTCTTGCTGGTTTGTAAGATACATTTTGTGGAAACATTTTGCACTGCTATAGAAAAAGAAAACTACAGTACATTCATTTTTCATTTAAGTGAACAAACATCTCATCTTTGGAATAGACAGTAATGATCTCATCAGTTTTAACTGATTATGTGTGTTATTACGATGTGTTTACACAAGTTGACCGGCTACTTTCACCTGTATTCAAATAAAATTGTAAATCTTGGCTGTGTAGAAAAAGAGATTATATTTGCTATATGAGTAATATATGATGCACTTTGATTACATATTAAAATACATGTATTAATTCATTACTTGGCTAATTATTGCATTTACATGTGCTGTAGTCTATATTGTGTTATTGCAGTAAATTGGCCTCCAGTGGTAACCCTGTTAATCCTGAACCATGTGCATGTCTACCCAGTGTCCTGTTGGGAGCGCTGTTGCTTCATATTTCCTATGACCTTGGCTTAAAGACGGTGATATCTGATATTTACACGGATGACATTAGAACAACAGCCATGACAAATGTGATGTAACACTACTGAGCAGTTATCAATGCTATTGTCAATGTTACCAAAAGACAACAAATGGCTTTAGTGTCCCCTCTTCCCTCGACTCCTCCTTGGCTTGATAAGATAAGAGTGCAAAGCTGGCTGAGAACCTGAAGTGACACTTTTAGACCTTGTAAGCTCTAAGTACATCACGTCCTGTCTCCACACACTGACCACGTGCAAGACAAATTTAACATCTGACATACGTATTGGTGTGAAGAATTTCAACAGTAACCAAAGACTTCCTCCGTGTTTTGCTCGTGTCACCCCGGTTCGTCACAAACAGTCTGGTTTTAACAGTGCATGAGCCAAATGAAAGACAATCCTTGTTACTACTAGAAATAATGACTACTACTGTGTAGAAATATCAGTAATACATATCGTTAACAGTCAGAACAGCAGGAACATCTTACACACAGTTATCAATTATTGCACAAAATATATATATTGAAATACAGATATTACTTATATTAGGGAAACTGTTTTTCCCACCAAGAACACACCATCGAGCATGACACCTCCAGAGGCAAGAAGCACTGATTGCTGTGTTCATGACTCAGATTTCAAAGATGAGGGTGTATGTGTGGTTGGCAATCTTCAGTCAAAAATAACATTTGAATAAAAGTGCTGAATGCTTTGCATCTATGGCGGTTTACGACTGAAGTGAAGTCACCTGTCTACCTTACAAACAGCATTTACTGGTGCAGTGACAGGGACACGAGTGATGGACACAAAAGCTAGAAAATGCATCTATTTCCCCTTGTACACTAAAATGAGCATGGAGGAAAGTGTGACAACACATTTCAGGCGAACTAAACGCCAAAATGAAACAACAGTATGTACAGTTTCTACTAATGTCCATTTACATCTGAAGATCTCTGAGTGCTGACAGGATTCGAAGGCTGTTAATGGAAAACGTGAGCTGAGTGTGTGAACATGGATGCAACAAAGGGTTATGTCAGTCTGTGTGTGTGTGTGTGTGTGTGTGTGTGTGTGTGTGTGTGTGTGTGTGTCTGTGTGTGTGCATGTGTGTGTCTTATCCTCTGCGAAGCTCCCTAAGCTCTGCAGCGACTTTGCGCAATTCTGCTTCAATCTCCAGCAGCTCCTGTAGATGAAGAACATGAGAAAACATGGCTCAGGAATACAGAACACATGGTAATGCTTTAGATAACAGCACACAGATGAGGTATTAACAGCATCAAAAAGGGAAAAAGTAGAAGGGATGTGGAAATAAATTACACCAATTATTTTTAAACTACCTGCTACATATCAAATATTAACTGAAAGAAGGAAAACTATTAACTGATATCATTCAGCTTTATCCAGACAATTCCAAGTTCAGTTCAGAGCCACTGCTTATTCTGCTCACTGAATACGCAGAATAAGCAAATACCTACATTTTCAATTTATCTATAAATTTGTAATCCAGTAATTTTGTTATCTTAGTCTATTCTGAACACACAACATCTATTGCATGTCTGTCCGTCCTGGAAGAGGGCTCTCTCTTTGTTCTTCCTGAGATTTCATCCATTTTTAACCTGTTAAAGGCTTTTTAAGGAGGGAAGCTTTTCCTTGTTTGAATTGAGGATCTAAGTATAGAGGAAGTTGTATTGCTGTACAGATTGTAAAACCTCCTGAGGCAAATTTGTGATTTTGGCTTTATAAATAAAACATGATTTGACTGTTTACATTATCTCTTTTCACAGTAATAATGAAATAGACACATTTTGTTTACTGTTCAATAGTATTTATTGTGGTGAAAGACTGTACTGTGTAAATATATATATCAGTAATGCTACATATTACAGCCTGCATATCAAATATTTACTTTGTATTTACCTTGTAAATGAGGTGAACAAGGGTCTGCTTTATTTTACAGCTCACATATTTTTAAACTGTAATAAATGTTCCGTGTTTCAGTAAGTAACGATCATCACCTCAGCTTAAATTACTGATGCATGCTTTTCAAAAAAAGTCAGTAAAAACAAACAGAAAATTTATGTCCTCTGTTGAGTTGATAAATCACTTGTCACACTATTTTTTATAGTGTAAATTGTCCAAAAAATGTTGATAAAGTTTGTTTGTGAGTGAAGGTATGTGTATCAGAGAACAGAAATGCTGGTCTGATGATTAAAAACTGATTTTTGAAACACTAATAATTTATTTCAAAGCTTTGACTCCTTTATTCCCTAAACTCTCATCTTCTTCCTGGTTTAAGCACCCAGTGAGTATTTTATTGGTAACATGTAGTCCTGCTGTATATATTAGTATAAAGTCTAAAGTCACGTATTATTAGCACCAACTTACCTCCCCTTCATCCTCTTCTGCGTCACCTTCATCATCATCTTCCTCCTCCTGCCCCTCCTCATCCTCTCTGACATACTCGTCTTCATCGTCCTCATCTTCCCCATCTTCCCCATCCTCCTCGTTTTCATCCTCCTCTTCCTCATCCTTGTACCTCTCCCGCTCGAACTGCCGTGTGGCCTCATCGCTGGCTTTCTCCATCACTCTCTTCTGCTGTGGCTCTTTCACCTCCACCGCCTCCTCCTTCGCCTTGACTTCGTTCTCCGCTTTCTCGTCAGACTCCTTTTCTCCATCGCCCTCCTTCTTCTCGCTCTTCTCCTCCTCCTTTGCCGGCCTTTGATCCATGCTATCCTCTTTCTTCTTGCCCTGCGCCTCCTGCTCCTCCTCCTCCTGCACCCGCTTCATCTTCCTGACCAGTTCGTCCAGCTCCTCCTGCTTCTCCTTCCTCTCCCTCTCCTGTTCTGGCTTGCTCTTGCTGTCCTGCCCCTCAAGCAGCTGCTTCAGCTCCTTCTCCACTTTCTCCTTCTCCACCATCAGCTCCACCTCATTCTTCCTCCTCTCTTCAATCCTCTGCTGCTCCACATCCTCTGCTTTTTCTCCTTTCTTTTCTTTGTCCTCCTTTGGCATCTTTTCCTTCGCCTCCTCCTTCTGTTCGCTTCCAGAGCCCTTCTGGATCTCCCTCTCCTTTACCGACTCATAGCGCTTCTTCTTCAACTCTTTCAGGAGTTCTTTGAGCTCCTCATCATTCCTCTCCTCCTTCCCTTTCTTGGTTATCTCCTCAGCCAGAAGCTCCTCAAGCTCCTTAGCTCTCTCCTCTTCTTCATCCCTCCCTCTGTCCTCGATCCGTGGCTCCTCCATCATCTTCTCCTTGGTGTCATCTTCCTCTGGTCTGTCTTCCTTTTTTTCCTCTGTCTTGTTGGTCACTTCTCTCTCCTCCTTCACCTCCTCATCCCCCTGCTCAAAGTCGCTCTCGTCATCGGCCAGATTGTACTCATATCTCTCCTCCTCGTCCTCTCTCTCGCTTTCTCTCTCTGCAGCAGTCAGATTTTAATGGTCAGTTTCGTGCTCATTGTGGCGTGACAGTGCATGAGCATACGTGAGTAATTAGGGATGAAGACATTACTTTTACATCATTTAAGTTCCAAGCAAAAGAAATGAAACACCAATTCAGTGTTTCAGCCTGATATATAAATGTGTGTGAATGTGAATTTCGGCGTACCATCATCAGCCAGCCTCTGCAGCTCCCTGAGCAGACCCTGGTGTCTTTGCACTTCATCGAGTTCCTCTGCGAACGAAAAATAATGACACAGCAACACTTTAGAACAACTGTGCAGCAGAAACACAGTGTAGAATAACAACAGCGTTATTGAAAAAGAAAAGGAAACTCTGCAAATCTTTGCACAACAACAGAAATGTGACAAAACACCCCTCACTGATTAAGAGTAAGTGTAAATTACAGCAAATAAAGCTGCATCCTGTGATGAATTTCAGTGATTCAGCATCTTCTATTCTCCTTCTGTTAAATTGAAAGCCAATCAATGAATTATTTGGTCTATAAAATACTGTATCAGAAATTCTTGGAAAATTGCTGTAACAATTTCCCAGAGAACAACTTGACATTCTCAAATGTCATGTTTTGTCCAACCAAAAGCCCAAACCCCCAAATTTTTAATTTACGATGATACAAAACAGAGAAAAGCAGCATATTAATGTTGAATTTTGGGCATTTTTGCTTAACAAATTACTTAAAAGATTCATCAAATATGAAAAATTGTTAATTTTCTGTCTCAGACACTACGTGATATTATTTTAGTACTGATGAACAGATTATTAGAGGTGTCACCTGCCAGCTGAGGGCCACACTCATGTTGTGACCCGTCTCCATTCAGCGTCTCCTGAATAATACATTCAACCTTGAGGCACAACACAAAAAAGCATACATACTGTAAATAATGGGCGAGATATTAAATTATATATATGCTGAGTGATAGAGGATGGAAAAAGGATTTGCTTCTGACCTTTGCATCATTAAGGGGTGAGGTTACTGGCCGGCATCCCACTGAGGCACAAAAGAAGGGGGGAAATGCAGAGAGAGTAAAGAGAGAGAGAGAAAGGGAGAATGGCAATTAAAATCAATATATTTAGCATTTCTACAGCAGCAACAACTGCACCAAACTACCTCACAGAGCACCGCAGATGAACTAGTTTATTTACTTAGTGGTTTGTCCTGCATGGGTGTGGGTAGAGCTGTTCCCTCATTAAGGTAAGCACAGTTACCTTGGTAAAGCGACACAGCAAAGAAGCTTATCCCTCTCTCTCCCTTGCCCTTTCCAGGATGCAGATATTCCCAAAGGCTTAAGCTCACAGGTAGTTTCCCACCAGGGCTAAATCAGTCACCAATCCCTGCCTGCCAGTAGATCATTAAAGGCACACTAAGCAGTACCTTCAGTGTCTCTTTCTCACGGAGATACATTGAATCCAACAAGGGCCGAAATGTCAATATAGATCACAATCCATGTTCAACCTGCAGCAACCTTTGTTTTGTATTGGTTGAGGCACAAGATAAGGTGCTGTCCAATTACTGCACTGTCATTTATTCATGAATCTAAATGTCAATCCATAGACTTTGGGTCAATTGATAAAGGTTTTTCTGTTTTCTGTCAAATTGCCACCATCATAATGATACAAAACTGCAAAATACAAATTTACAATTACAATGTAATATCTGACATCAGTTAGAGTCTAAATTATTACAACCATCAACCATTCACTTGAAGCTATTTCACTAAATTTGATTGTATGTCTGATATAAACTGTACACACTGGTGTTGCTTTGGTTTACTTGGAAAACTGTATTTATATGGACTCAAACTGTACATATATTGCAGACACAGACTCAACACTGTCTCTAACTCAGGTGCATATACTTCTTTCACTGACGTGACACATGCGGCAGCTGTTCATCTGAACTCTGATGTCTGTGGCAGCTCACAGTCAGATCAGTACAGATAAGGATCAATAGGACTAATTGATACCATGGTCAGTGATGAGCCCACAAAGACACGTGAGTGAGCTGCCTACAGTTTGGCCCTGTAATGCTCAGCATGTCCATGTGATGAACTGGTGTGTGTGTGTTCTTCAAACTCTCTCTAGGCTGGGACACAGCAGGCCCATAATTAACACTGTGACTTGGCCCTGATTGTATTCTTGTCCTGCTGCTGCATGGTCAACCAAACTGCATGTTGGAAATGAAGAAATCAAAAGCAAGCCAAGGGGCCAAACGATTTGACAGATTCCGCTCCAAAATTCACAATGATGAGTTAATAAAATGACTCTTCCTCTCGTTTAATTGACGTTGGACTGTAGTTGCATTTCAGAGGTATAGTAGTCCAAAACCCCTTATAGGATATAACATATTCCTTGCAGTTTATGTGGTGATGTGTATCTTCCTAAAACCAGCTAAAAAGCCTTAGTTTGATTATTGCTGGCCTATAACACACTGCGACAGACATTAAATAAAACTTAAACCAACAAACAGTATGTAGGTTATCGCCTGTGTTACTGCATAACACTGTTATGCAGTAACACCGCTGCAATATTATTCTGTTTTCACCCGCATGTCTCCGTGGGAAGCAGACCTTCCTGTCATTCTCACCCTCTATAGGCAGTCTGCACTTATTTTAATTAACATGATGTTCACAGCAGCTGGCTGGCGCATGTCATAGTGCACATGTGCGCTGTTCCGCTCACCTGCGCCTTAATTCGCATTATGCGGTTCATGAGCACAGGTTGATAGTAAAAATATGCGTCTGTGTAAAATATATCCAGAATCCTGTCTCAGCATCGTCCGTCCAGCAGACATAAACATAAAGGTGGGCGCATAACAAATTATGTAACAACGCTTTTGTTTAGCCTATTAGTCTAAACCCCTGAGGCTTTCATTAGGTTACCATACACACAGTCTATATTCAATATGACGCGTTGCATTTCGTCTGTTGTCACTGTAAGGCTGTTTGAAGCCAGTAGGAATAATAACACAGCAGTGTGTGTGAAAGATGCGGCTTTGCCTGCGATGAGAGCTCCTCGCATTTTGTAGCATTTATTCTCACACTGAGCGCCCTGTAGCTAAACACACTGAATCTATCTGTCTGTTAAATGAATGTGATGGATTCTTACCTCCGACAGCAGCCCAGAGAAAAACTGCGGTTATCAAAATTCCCATAGGATCCGAAAAGTGAGGCTCCTGCAGGAGATAACCTTGAAATAACGGGCTGGATCCTCTTCACACACCCGCCGAGCGAGGTGGAGCCGAGCATGTGTGTGTGTATGTGTGTGTGTGTGTGTGTGTGTGTGTGTGTGTGTGTGTGTGTGTGTGTGTGTTTGGTCTGACTTAGCCTACATACGGGGACACATTTCAGACTAAAGACCAATTAATTGGGGACAGCTTGTCCAATTGGGGATAAAAGACGTGTCCCTATTTGGGAAAAGGCAGATTTTGGGGTCAATGGTTAAGGTTAGGAAAGTAGTGGTTAGGGTTAGGGTACATCTCGAGGAAATGAATGCAATTCTTTGTAATGTCCCCAAACGTGACCTAAGTAAACGTGTGTGTGTGTGTGTGTGTGTGTGTGTGTGTGTGTGTGTGTGTGTGTGTGTGTGTGTGTGTGTTTGTGTGGAGTCTCTGTACTTTGTGTGTGAACAAAATGTGGATCCTCAACATTTAATCTGACACTGTTTATCTCAGGAAACATTATTAGTTCTTGGCAAAGCAACATCATCTGAAGAGCTTAAAGTGCCCAAATGGGTCCATGTTAAAATGAAGAACATTATATTTCACTTTTAATTCCACTCTATTCAAATCCTGATGAAGTATCATCATCCGGCGAGGATACTATTATCAGCTTTCACTTTATTTGCACGGTCCATGCAGACATCCTCACCTCCTCCACTAGCTGCTGGTTAATTACATTTGCACATCAATTATTGATAATTTGTTACAGCTGCTAATGTAACACACACACGAACACGCCTGTATGTCACCTTTGGGAGCCATTAAATATTCTGCTATAATTCACCTGCAGGCCTCCCTCAAGGTCACAGTGTCATTCAGTGTGTTGGAGAGTTTGCGTGCCAGACTTTCTGCACGCAACACTCTGCATAAGACATGAGAAATAAATATGAAGCAGAAAGCAACACAAAGACAGACATTAAACACTTTTAACTTATTTTAATTGGTTATCCACTATTATGGTTCGCCTCGTTATCTGGAAAACACATATTCAGGCTTACATTCACACTTCTCATTGCATTTCACAAAAGATGAGACATAAATATATTTACATCGACAGTTAACAGCTGGGTTGAGCTTGGATCCAGTGCCTCAAAACAGAGATGCACTCAATTCACTCTCAACTCAAAAAGTTTCAAGCATAATGGAGATTTACAGCTTTTAAACAGACGTACAACATGTATGAAGAACTTCTTGCATTAGTTAAATATCTACTTTCTTTCTGGCTTGAATGTGTTGAGGTGTTTGTGGCCGATGGCTGGCGTGAGAGCGCTACACTTGTAAGTGTGTCATCTGGTTTTGGGAGCGGGTCTGGGTGGCCGGGTGTGCTGGTTTGGTCCGATGTATTTCAGCGGAGTACACTTTGGCTTCTCAATCACTTCGAGACCAAAATAAGGCTGCAGGGCTCGGGGGACACGTACTGATCCTTCCTGCAGAGATGAAGAGAAAAGAAGAAACAACAATCAAATTTGTATTATTGATATCATTCTGATGTCAAAAACATTGAAAATGTCTTAAATAAATCTAAATAAAATGGAATTGTTTTGGTTTCCTCCAGGCAGATTGATGTATGTCTGTAAGGAGAAATTTAATAATTGTAGTTTTGGAAATAAAAGACATACTAATGCAACATATATTTTTATTTCTGTGGTTCTAATGAAATACTTTATAATTTGTATAACTGACCACAGTCACAAGAGGGAGCCACTTCAACACCAAACATTACACACAGGGGCATGCAAAGTAATCCAGATGTATTATTGTGGAAGATGAACAAAGCGATACTTTGTTGGAAGAGACAAAAAGAAAATATGAAACCCCACATTTACTGTTCAGAAGAAGATTCACATTTTTCACATTTTCTTTCAAAGGGTGTCTTTGAAAGAAAAGAAAAAAGTTCTGTGTTTTAGTCGTTAACATGTTTTTTAAACTGTCTGCAGATTGATATTTTTTTCTCCGCCAGGTGTAAGTTTGCAGGAGATTATGTGTTTGGTCATGTGTTTTTGTGTGTCCATGTGTGTATCTGGCAGCTAATCTCACATACTACTGGACCCATCAGTCTAATATTTTTTGTGCACATTTATGACTGTATGCTCAAGGACCTCTTATGGTTGCAGTGATTCACGATTGTTGAAAAACCTATTTTATAACACGTTTTACACCACCGCTGACTGCTGACTCCTCACTCCTCGTAACCAGCTGGTACGAGGAGTGAGGAGCAAGTGATCAACAACTGCAGCAAAAGGCATTTCTCTGCAATCAGCTTGGGTAAAAACAAGTCTGTTGCAGGCCACATTTTGGCCTTTGTCGTGGTTCAAAAACTGACATCCATAGAAATGTTTGGTCTCATCTTGAACTGCAGCATCTGCAGATTCATTCCATACCTAATATGTTATGATCCACTAAAGTTAAGCATGATGTGAGATGAATAAATCCCCATCTGAGATTTTGATGTATTTTCTAGGACCTTTCCATGACTGGAGATCTGAATTAAAGAATTCTAGGTTTTTGGGAACCCTCATGCGTGATTTACGTTGGTGTCTTACTTTTGTCTGGTGAGTCTCCAGGATAGCGATAATCGTTCGAGGGATGGCACACGCTGTAGCGTTCACCTAAAGAAAAAAAAATACACACACACACACATCACATATATTGCAGTAAGCTAAAGCAGCAGGAATGTGCACCAGAGCTGTCTTGTCTGCAGTCTTACTGTGTGGGCGTACTGCAGGCTGCCATCCTCTCTCTCATACAGGATGTTGAGGCGTCTGCTCTGGTAGTCTGTACAGTTGGACCCACTGGAAATCTGATGTATAGAGAGATGAACTGCGGTCAGAATCAACAGCAAAATACAACTGGCCCAATGAAGACTGATGGGTACAGCAACAGGAATAGTTCAGTTGGAAAAAAAGAGTTTTTATATTTTTACTTAATTACACAGGAAGGACGCCCTGCAAATCCATCTCCATTAAAATGTGGAAGGTGTTAAAAAATGAAAGAGATAGAACCGATGGGCCTCCCAAAAAATTTCAATTTTTTCGCCTGTTTGTGCAGCATTTTGTAATCAAATAGTGTCCAAACGTTCAACATTTACATCTTTTTTACATAATATTGCACATAAAAATTGGACTTTTGAACCAAACAGGGCAACTGTTTGGTTACAACTCATTTAAGTTATTATACATGTGCTGTATGGAACATTTAAATAAACATTTCTGTCTTCTTGTTGCAAATGTTGATTTCAACTTTAGAGTTTTGGAGGAAGGATGAGACGAGACTATTGCTCGTATGTTTGGACATCCAACAGTTTTGACTGACAAAGGAAGTGTGTCACTAATGAGACTAAAGGCAGGTTGAGGTTGAGTTATTTGGCATATATCTGACATATAAAATGGAAATAAGATAAGTAATTAAGCAGGTGAGCAGGTTAAGACCAGATAACAGTGATATGATGGGGCTGACCTCTCCATAGCTGTTCCTCCCAGGCATCCAGGCTTCAATGTCATACTTCCTGTACGCTGGAGGACCCAATTCCTGAGTTGGCATGTCCAGCACTCTAAAGAAAAATACACACAAATGCAGCAATCCATAACTGGTGCATTTATTCTAAATATTATTTAAAAATGAACATGTGTATATGAAAGAATATGGCCAGATTGTGATGTGTGTCTGCACTGACCTGTAGTGTAGCTCCAGTGCAGAAAACATCTCTTTTTGCAAAGAGACAAACTCCTCCAGCAGCTGAGAGCTTTCCTCTCCTGTCTCATCTGCTGTCACTCCAAACATCTCTACCTGGACATTTATACACACACAGTTATTCAAAGCTCATTAGGATATTTATTGAGTTGGTACTTGCTTATAAACTTTCCAGAATGAAAATGAAAATTGAAAATTTCCACTTGGTAGCAGTTAATTAAGAGCTGGTAGCACACATCTGCAAATCTTAAAGCCCTGTATGTGTCATTTATAAAAATCTAATCTACTTGAGAAAGTGGACAGAGTGTGGTTTGCATTCAGGTGAATACTGCTGTGTCTCTAACTTTAGACCTTGTTGAAGTGATGAACTCTGTAGAGGCCCCAGGTCTCTCTGCCGGTGTCTGTCTCTGCTCTGTAGCAGGTGCTGCTGCACACCGTCCTGCAGCGGGAAAACGACAGATCACGTCAGATGTAATTACTCCAATTTAACACTCAATCTGTAGCAAACCAGGAGAGAAGGGTGCTGCTAACCTGACAGGCAGGTCCTTCCAGTTTACTGCATGATCCATGAAATAACCTGGAGAGAAGAGACGTTACATAATTATTTACTGCACATGTAAAATACATTCTTCCGGTTCTTATCTCCGAGTAACATTCAAAGCTGTTGTGAAACATCTAATCAAAACATGATTGTTTAAACATCTCATTAAACTGGTTCTTAATACTAATCAAACATCACCTAATCACATCTAATAACTGGTCTCACTTAAAGCGCCTGTTCTACCTCCTACATGTTGCCTACAAGTTGCATTTTGCATTGTAAAATGATTGAAATGTGACTGAAAGTAAAGAAACGTTTGATGTGAATTCAGGATGGTTGGATTCAAGATTTATGATAAATTATACAAATTTAGAATTCAGGTTTGCCAACAACAATCCTGACACAAAATTAATATATAACAATTCTGAAGGTGTCAAGTATGAAAGTTCATTACAGAATTACAGAACAGTAATCCAGCTGATCAGTAAAATCTGGGAGGTTTGTGGTGAACCTGATCGCAACTATGGGCTTAAAAAAGCATCAGAACCAATTAATAACACAGATTAAGATTGACAACATGTACTTGTCAGCTACTACACGCTCTACAGCTGCAGCTGTATAAAATATACAGTACAGTATGTAGTGTCTGTTAGTTCAGTATTCATTCTTGTGTCATTTATCAGGATGCACTGTGATTAACATCTCTGAACCTATTCAATGAAACATGAAAGCCATTAAGATCAGCACCTGTTCTGTACAGTCACTGGTACTGACAAACAATCCTACTGGTCATTTAGTACTACAAAGAAATGGAGACATGTTGAAACAATGTGGTGAAGAATTGGGTTTCACCTGCTACTCCCACCTCTCCGGTCCCTGCCAGGTTGAGGTCTGGGAAACGAGCCGGGTCCAGTGAATAGACCTGAGAGCGATGGGCGTTGGGTTGCATACCACAACCCTCCTGGAGGTGGAAGAGAAATAGAATGACAATGAAGGGAGGAGAGGTGAAGGACAGCGGGACATTGTGTGGTTCAAAGATGCTTTGGAAAAGTTTGGGAAATTTGTTTTCCTGCCAAGAGCTAGATAAGACAATTTATACCACTGCCATGTCTGTACAATAAATATGAAGCTACAGTCAGAACCCGGCTAACTAAACTCCCAACCAAGAAATAGCAGCACATAACCCCCCTAAAATGGTGAATTGTCTGTTTTAAACTAAACAAATGACACATAACTTGTTAATTAGTGAGTTTTAGAATTGCTGTTTGGTGGATTTTGATAACTTTGGGTAGAGCCAAGCTAGTTGTTTCCCCATGTTTAAAGTCTTTGAGCTAACCTAGGTTAGCCATCTGCAGCTTTATATTTACCGTACAGACATTATAATGATATCAGTCTTCTCACCTAACCATGAAAGCGAATGAGCGCATTTCCCAAAAGGTTGAACTTTTCCTTTAACCTATTAACTCTTGAATGTTTTGCACCATAACTACAGAATATCAACAGAAATCTCAATAGTACTTTGTGAATGTTGCAAAATACTTTGATATTTAATTTATGAGCAATAAAATCCGTTTTTTTGATATAAGGTTCTGTATCTTCCATTAAATCACGTTCTGTTATCATGACAACCACTAATGCAAAGTCAGATATGTTCCAAACAAATGGCACAGAGTCACTGTGGAATAAACTCACAAACACTGCCCCCTTCAGGATGTCAGGTACAACCATGGGAATGAAGCCCTGCAAGAGTCAAAAGGAAAACACAGGCTTAGCTCTCCAACAAAATTATACCACACATTCATTTTATTTACAGCCAATATTTCACAGGCTTACCCGACGCTGCAGTGTGTCGAGGGCGAAGTTTTGGAGTGCAATCTGAAGTCTGGCCCCTGCTCCCCTCAGATAGTAGGACCTGTGGCCTGAGACATGAGCTAGATGCCTGTGGGAGAGGACAGAGGAACAAAATATAATGATACCCATTCATATCAATGAGGGCAGGCTAAATATTGGACAATATATTGAATATTATGGTATTACCATATTCATACAAAACTGCATAAAACTTTTTCTAAGGTCTTCATATTTTTGCTCTCAACCTGCATTGGAATAAACTGAAATACTAACATCTTCTCGTCTTCTGTTTTCATATGAGCACAATGTTCAAGGAATAGTGCACAGACAGTTCAGAAAGTGGAATGTCAAGTGGAAAAACCAGAGTCATCCTCACCTCTGCCTGATGAGACCCAACTCCTCCCCCAGTTCTACATGGCCTCTGGGCTTGAAGTCAAACTCTACAGCAAAGACAGAACACATTTTCAGATCATTGTTAAACTCATGAGGATAAAGCATGTCTATTCAAAGTCAATTCCTCCAGAGTTCAGATCAATAACGGTATAGATCACATCAATCACCTGGTTTCTGTCCAACCAGCTCCACCACCCTCGCCTGGCTCTCATCTCCAACTGGCTGAAAAAGGGAAAAGGGGAAATTTTAGGAAGTTTCAAATGTAGTAAATGTCTCCCCAGATACTCCAGTGTGTGTGTGTGTTTATACTCACCACATCAGGGTGTGTGGTGTTGGGAAGTCGGAGCGCTCGTCCGTAGTGTTCCTGATCCAGCTCAGTCTCTTTGTCGTAGAGCTGATTCAGTCTGTTGCGGATGTCTCGACCCTTCTGCAGAGCCTGCTTGTACTCTGGAAGCTGCATGATGAACAACAAGCATTCAGAACTGGGCCCAAATTAAGTTTACTAGTGCAATGCTGCCAAGATTGATGATTGAATCAACTAAGTAATAAAAGATGATGTGGCAAAGTTTAACTTACATTGGCGAGGGCTTTCTTGTCATTCTTGGTCTGTGAGGAAAACATTATGTCAAATGTTTGGATCATCTTTATACTCTTACAACATATGACCCACATGTGAGTCAAGAGTCATATAAGGTGAGTGAGTAATAGAGTGAAAAGTCTTTAGAGATATTATTTTAGTTTAGTTTTTTGCATCTATAAGTTCTGTAATACTCAAAACAATCAACACAAATAACTATAAAAGGTTTGACTAATCATATTATGGAAAACTGGTCATAGTGACCAGTGCAGTAATGACCTTTAACCTTTACTGACCACGAGTGCTTTGACTGTTTCACTGATGTGTTTCTTCTGCATCTCCAGCTCAGAGATTTCTGTCCTCACAGCCTGGAGCTGCTGCCACACACACACCTGAAATGTGCAGGAAAAAAACACACACAATCAATATATCAGTTGAAAAGCTGGTAAAACAGCGGGTGCGAAACTGAAAAAGTAATTCAATTTAAACTCTTAACTTTCAGTGTTCTCCTTTGTGACAATGTTAGCTTTGCTGTCTTTATTTAGCTGTATGTTAACTGTTCACAATGTAAATCCTGGTACGTTTTGTTTAAATTTATTGAGTATACTGCTGCGTATAATGATAGCTTTCAACAACCAGAGTCAAATTTCTCGTGTCTGTTTCAACTTACTGGACCAATAAAGTTGAGTTTGATTCGATATATTCTTAATCTTACAATGTTTCTTTGAAGAAAAATTGTGCTTAGAGTAAATATTCTCGCTTAAGTTACCATTTTTTACGGCTTTATAACATCAATTTGACAAATGTAAAATGTCTTGTCCATATTTACCATGTCTGTTAGCAGGAAATAGTTTGATGTGATCTGGACACAATTTAAAGATCCCCACCAGACATGTTTTAATACAGTATACAAAAACTCTGAATAAAAAAAATGAATAATAATTTGTATCTAATATGGTTTTTCCACAAAAAAGGTGACATAGTTAGTAGTTAAAATTACATCTACTACATCTCCCTCATATACAGAATCTATGAATATGCAAATATCATTGTTGTTACAACTGATTCAAAACTCTGCTGCCTGACTGCTGACCAGGACCAGAGGAGAACACGTGACACCTGCTTTAAAGTCCTTATACTGATGGCCTCAGTTTCTGTATTCATTTTAAAATTCTTTTACTTGTTTTTAAAGTACTTCATGGTCTTGCACCAGCCTACTTTTCTGACATGCTTGCAATTTATGAACCAGTACGACCCCTCAGGTCCTCTGGTCTTTTAGTTGCTCCAAAGTGTAGGAGTAAAACTTTTGGTGAGGCAGCTTTTAGTTTTTATGCTGTGAGCTGCTGGAACAGTCTGGCTGAGGATCTGAGAGCAGCTTGAAGTGATGATATCTTTCAACCGACCTCTTCAGCCAGGCTTTAGATATCTGTTAACTGTCAAACACTTTGAATTGCGCCAACCCGCATGAAAGGTGCTATAAAAATTAAGTTTGTTTGATTGATTAAGTATGTCCACTGAAGGCTTGAAGTTCCCCATCACACTTGTGTAAGTTGCATACTGGCAATGGTGGAAGGTAACTAAGTGCATCTACACAAGTACTGTACTTATATTAAGTGCAATTCTGAGGTACTTGTACTTTACTTGAGTATTTCCATTTCATGCTACTTTATACTTCCACTGCACTATATTTAAGTGGGAAATATTGTGTTGAAAATTGAAAAAAGTGTTTTAATGAGTGTCTAATGTGGTCTGGATGGGGGGGAAAGCAGTAAAATCACCCTTTTTTCAGTTTTCCCAAATAGAATAAAGATTTCGAAAATCTGAAACTATGTTTTAATGACTCTCTGAAGTCTCCTTGTTAATCTAGCCCAGATTTGACAAGTCTAAGTATAGTGCTTTTGATCTGGAAGAAGAAAAACAAAACAAAAAAACAGTGAAATCACCCTTTTTTTCTGTTTTTATATGCAAAATAAAGGTTTTGCAAATCTGTAAGTGGGTTTAAACAGCCTTAAGGCTTCTGCTACGATGTCTAACACTCTTTCATAAGTGTTAACTCATAGGCCAAGATTTTTTCTTTTTCATTTCAGTTCTTTTAACAATATAATAATACAAATAATCACTAACAATTTAATTTCAACAAGCACATAAGTAAATGAAGAGACAAACAAATAAAAAAACAACACAAACGTTTTAGTTAAGGTGTGCTCTAACACTGACGTCATGACCTGTGATTGATGTATAAGTGAGCTTGTGCAAATCAAGATATTCTATTTCCGGTTCAAGCAACACCGATGATGAGTACGTACCGATGCGTACGAGTATTCCTCAATGAATTATGTGTAATTAAACCGGTTTCCCCACCTTTATGATGCCAGCGCCAACAGTGTGAGTGCTGTCAATACAGAGAAATATTATTATGTATGTTCCCCTTAACTTTACCCTTAACTTTTCCCTTAACCCCGAATAGGAAGCTAACTTCAGCGTCTTCTGTGTGTGCAGGTTGCTCTAGCATTAATGGGAGACAGTTCCATTTGATGTACGTGGGCTATAAATTATTTTAGAAAGACTTCTGAACACTCACAATGTTCCTGACATCCTCCCCCCGCAGGTCTCCCTTCCTGCTCTCCACATTAGCGATGACCGAGTCAGTGTGCTCGCACACTGCTGTCATGTCCAGCTCTGGTTTGTCACTGTAGCCTTCACGGACATGCTCGTACAAACTGCTGTGGGCTTTGTGAGAGAAGCGGTGCGGGATAACTACGCTGCTCCTCTGCCTTGAATAATGTCTAGCGACCGGCTTCAGCACAGTCAGTGCAGCGCGTCCAACTCTAGCTGCCATGCTGAAGGCAGTCGCCATGTTTGTCTTGTGTCTGATGTTACATTCACGGAGCGTGGGAATAATTGAACTCTATGTAGGGCTTATGGTCACCCTTTGTGCATGCACTTCGAAATATTTGCACATGAATCCGTGTTTCGATAATATATCACCTAAATTAAGTGATATTATGACATTGATGGAATTCACAGTTCTTTTTTTACAGCCGTCTTCAAGGAACCAGGGAGCATTATTTATGTTTCTACACGGTCGTATCTACCTAAAATGCAGCATGAATGCGGAAATGAGTAAAATAAAGCATTACCAATCTGCTGTTTGTTTTTAGTTTAAACACATAGTAGCGGCTTAAAACGCATAATTTCAAAGAGGGTGAGCGGGGGAAGGTTTTAATTTTTCGAGTGGCAGAAAACGAGACTGCTCCAAAACAATCGTCACGAGCTAAAGGTCAGCCAATCAGATGGGCGGAAGTTTAACGTTGCGGTAATCCGGTTCAGACATGACAAGTGCGGCCGACTGAACCTGACCTCACTCCTGATTTTTCTGCCCTGCAGGCTCTGAAAACTACACTTTGCACCGTTTCCCCGCTGAGCCGGACGCGTGTGCTACATGCCACGGTGGACTGATGTGTGTTACGACCAGACGCTTTTGTGCAGGAGGAGATTTTTTCCCCTTTGTGAGCTAGTTTGGTCCGTCAGTCAGCGGGGATGTTGTGCGTGGGGGAGCTGGATGAGCAGCGAGTAGCCTGACGCGTCCTCTCACCGCAGGCCGGACGGAGTGTTTCAGCTGAGCCCGGAGGACCCAGACACTCAGATGGGAGCCAGGAAAGCCTCGGGAAGCTTGTGCTAATAAACGGGGTGCTTGGATACAGATAGCCTGCTCCAAACTGCCTCACCAATTCCTGCTGAAAGTGAGACCCGACCAGCCTTCACGGTGGAAACGAGAAGAAGAGCAAAGGTAGTGTCAGCTCCAAATGTAACATCTTACCGGTGAACTGCAACAACAGGATTTTGCTTTGTATGTGCCATTTATCATAACCAGTCTTTTATGAAGACATCCCTCTAGCAATGGATATGAAAGCATACTGTAACATACTGTAAATCTGTAGCAAATCATTTTCACTCTGCTTTAAATTAAGTTGCACAATACTCATAAGCTATGAGGAACTTCATCTCAAAAAGCAACAATTTTTCACAGAGATTGGTGTTATCTGGGTCATATCTGCACCAGGCCTCTGTCTATAACACACAGGCCTGTGTCTGTGTTGCAGATAAGGCCTTTGCATGCATTAAGGTTAAAGTGTTAAACCCGTTTGCTCACTTTGTATGCATAATGCATGTGTGTAATTCTGTGTGTGTGTGTGTGTGTGTGTGTGTGTGTGTGTATGGGTACTGTACCTCAGATGAATGCTGTGCGGGGGGGCACAGTCACCTGGCGTCCCCAGCCGTGGCAGGATGGGGACGGGGGAGGAGGGGAGCCTCTGTCAGACAGCGACTCGGAGGAGGAGGACTTCCCCGATGACAGCACCACACCGTTGGGAGACTACATCACACATGGTGAGACAGAAAGAAAGAGGCTAAAGAGTGGGGGGATTGTCCCCTCAAGGACAGTAATTAGTCCCTTTTACTCATTTCCTGTTTTCCCCCTCCTGTCACCTGTGCTCTATACCTTCCCCTTCTGCTCTAATTTGTCCCCTCTTCCGTCCTCACTCTCTTCTGTGTTTCTCTTGTGTGTTTTAAGGATTGAAGCAGCTCCTGGATGCTCAGCAGCTGTGTGATGTTACTCTGCTTGTTGAGGGGAAAAAGTTCATGTGTCACAGGTATGCCTGCCTTATCTTACAGAGCAGTGTGGTGATGGACTCACTTTACTTACGTGCACTACTGATGGGTGGGATACTACTGAGGGGAGCATGTCAGCCAGGGCTGCAGCTAACAAATATTTTTGCACTGTTAGTTATTTAGAGATGCTTTTGTGATAATCAGTTATGTCCTCTATCAAATGTACAAATAATGACATGCCAATTGCAAGTTGGCAGAGCTGTCATGTCTCAGAAGGATGCTATGTCTTATCACCAGTCAGTTTAATATTTCAGTATCAAGTATTTAGTATTATTACTTGATAAGTGGTTATCAGAGTTGCAAGTATGGGTGAGACTGTCAGACTTTTGAAGACAGGGAAATGTTTCTTGCAGTGAAAATTCTTCCCGTGAAAGTCACTTGTAGCTTTTGTTTGACATCAAAGAGGTGAAATGACAAGGAGGGCCTGCCAGGTGCAGAGTTAAATTTTGGTTCGACAGTAAGTTACTTCTTGTGAATACATAGAGAAACTAACAGTATTGTGCAGAAATGTGAACTGACTTTCCGTCCACAGAAGCAGTTATCTTCTATACTCCTCATCCTCTCCCTCTTTAGAGTCCTCTTGGCAGCTGTGAGCCCGTACTTCCGGGCCATGTTCACCAGTCCTCTCGTGGAGTCTCGCCTCACTGAGATCCGACTGGAGGAAGTGACGCCGTCTGTCATGGAGACTGTCATTCAGTTTGTGTACACCGGTGAGGCGGGGCTCTCTCTGGACACAGCTGAGGATCTGTTTGTGGCCGCCAACCGGCTTCAGGTCATGCCCCTGCAAGACCTGTGCTCCAGGTAAATCTGCTGAGTGACAGATAATCATACAGTCTAATTTAGTTATGATATGATATGATATGATATTTGGCTTCAGTTAATATACACCAGTTCCTGTCGTTTGGATCTGGTCTCCTTTCTTCTCTCCTTTTTTCTCTATATCGCTCTTCTCTTCCTCTCCCCCTGCTGTTTTCCTCCACTCTTATCTCTCCAGGTTTCTATTTGAGCACCTCTCAGTGGATAACTGCCTGGGGATGTACTCTCTGGCTCGCTCTCACCACGATCAGCTGCTTCTGCGTGCCTCCCTGAGGCTGGTAGCTCAGCACTTCCCCCGGGTGGCCCGGCAGAAAGACTTCCTCCTGCTAGACCACGGCACCTTAGGCAGCCTGCTGAGCTCCGACCGCCTTGGGGTGGACTCTGAGGCGGAGGTCTACGATGCAGCACGCCGCTGGGCAGAGCACCAGCCCCTGGATCGCTACGCTCACATGCCAGCACTTCTTCACCACCTGCGGCCAGGACTGCTGTCACAGGAAGAGAGCCGAAGACTCAGCCAGGAGTTGGGCCCCGCTGCAGCTGGTGAGGGCCTTGGGGGGCCACTAAGACCACGGGAGGGCATGTTTGAGAAAAAAATAGTGTGTGTGGACCTGACACCTCGGGAAGATGAGAATTTAGCTGCAAGAGACTACACAGTGGACTGCTTTGATCCCCGGACAGGGAAGTGGGAGAAGTTAGCAGCGCTGGGTTCACTGGTGAGTCCTGGCTGCACGGCTGTGGGTGACAGGCTGTTTGTAGCTGGAGGGATTCTACGGACAGGCTCTGTGTCTGCAGCGGTGCATGAATATGATGCTGTATTGGACCGCTGGATAGAGCGGCCTTCGATGGTCCAGCCCCGGGCTATGCTAGGCCTCCTGGGCTGTGGAGAGTCACTCTATGCCTTGGGTGGCAGTAACCGCTCAGCCCTACTTGACTCCAGTGAGATCCTGGATCTGGCTACACTTCAGTGGGTTCCCGGGCCGCGGTTACCGCTCCCTCTGCGCGCTTTCGCCTGTGCAGCACTGCGTGGACGACTCTATCTTCTAGGTGGAACCACACTTGAACAGAACCGGGCTGTGGTTCACTCTGTGGTTCACTCAGGGGTGCTTATTTATCACACCTTGACAGACTGCTGGACACGTGTGGCACTTGACTCTGGCGCAACCTGCCTCGCTGGAGGTGTGGCGGTGCGAGGAGGAGTCTGTGCAATCGGGGGATACATGAGGGATACCACCAAGTTCCTGGATGGAAACTACACCAATCTGGAGACTTTAGACGCCACTGGGCGTGTGCTGTTTTTCAGAGAGGGCCGGGGGTCTGGAGTAGAGAGGGAGGTGACCGGCGGAGGAGTGATGGTCACTGCGGAGCAGCGAGGGGGTGCAGGTGGTGGAAGCGACCGAGCCCCAAGCCCTGTGGTTTTTCCTGGTCTGCCACGGCGGATTGCAGCTGGGGGGGTGGCCAGGTGGAAACGGAGGATTTATGTGTTGGGTGGGGAAAACGGCTCGCGGTTCTATGACAGTGTCTACTGTTGGAAGCCCGGCTGGCGGAGCTGGGTCCAGAGACGTGAGAAACTCCCTGGAGACACTGGAGGGGTGAGCCAGTTTGGGTGCACCACTCTAAAATTCCCCAAGAAACACATCCTGTCCAGACTGAGACTAGCCAAAGAAAACTGCAAGAAGGCCGCTGACTAGCTTGACAGGGAGACGAGTCGAGGCAGCCGTTCATGTGACACAGAGATGAGCTCCAGGCTGAGTTTGAATGAGCTCCTCCTTGACCTCAAGATATGTTGGTGTTGAGTTGAAGTCACAAGGAAAAGACCATTTTATACATTCTGAGAGCAACAATGGACTCAATGCAGACAGATCTTGTTAATTTTATTATAGTAGATCGTCAAATGTACAGGCAGAGAGCAGGTGGGGCCAGAAACAGGGTCAAAGTCAGGCAACACGCACCTGAATGTAACCTAATTTCTATATCTCAGAACAACAAAGTCCTTAAGTGAGAGAAAAGGGCCTTTTTAATTGTTTTCTCAAAGTGTAACATTATTTTCAGCTTTTTGCCAGTGTAATATTTTTTCATGGCTGTCAGGAAATCATTCCAAAGCAGCGGACTCTAGTTTAGTCAAAAAGATATGCACATTCTTACAGACTGCTATGTTCCACTTTCAAACAACTTTTATTAGAGACTGAAATGCAGATATTTGTGATGTAGGATAAATGGCTTGGGTTGTGTTCTTTACTTCTGAAATGTAGTAAGTCAGTTTTTAAAAATTTAAATGCATTTTCTGTTGCAAAGAGTGTGATAATTGTGATAATTATAAGTTTCATCTGTTTTTCACGTTAGATGTTTTTGAGAGTAAGCATGTCCTTGTTTCCTGCATAATGTAGGCCGTTGTTAGTGCAATTAAAGGCTATACCGATAACTTGACATGAGAGGAAACACAGCCCAGCAAACACATCATAACATCAACATATTTTTTTCACTGGGCCAAGAAATGTTTTTCTTGATGAATTTTTATTATAAAAGCAGTGCAGGGTTACATTTTCTGTTCTGTCTGTCTTTGTCATAATACTTGAAGCCCGTCATAGGAAAGACTGAGCAGTTTCTCATCCCAGGAAAAGTCAGTCCCTGTACTGATATCTCAGTTCATACTCTTATTTAAATGAAGGACATCAGTCTTGTGTTTTATGTGACAACTCGTACGTTTCAGTGGCTCACTCGTTCAATGTTCATCCTTCACATCAGGACAGTCTGATCTACCTGTCCCAAGATGCTCCTTGGTGATGGTGCAGGGACTAGATTGAACTATTGCAAGCCTTACCGGCCTCACTACACATACAGTCAAACCCTTCCTGTGGATCCAGAATGGCAGCTTATGTGTTTAACACGGGCCAGAAAGCATCTTTTAACCTGGTAGAAACTGTTCTTATGTTTGGTGTTTTGAATGCTCTTAAGGTGCTGTCTAGTCAAAGAAGTGGAACATAGCAGTGGAAGAAATGTGCAGATAGGGCTGGATGAAATGGAAAAAATGACATATGATAGTCAGATCACCTCCCAGTCATTCTGGGTGAAATCTTACAAAGGAACAGTGTTTTGTTAGTTTCCACAACAAAATGTATCTATTTATGGTATTTAAAAGATCCCACTGTAAAATTACAGTGATACATTCATAGGGGTGTCGTGCAGCCCAATGTGAGGATGACCTTCATTATCTTCGTGTCTGGACTGTCGCTCTAACCAGCAACCTTACAAAACCTTCAAGCCAGTTGTCTTTACTTGATTCAGCAGCTGTGTCAATTTTTTTTGTTTCAGTTGCTCCAGCCATAGGACTTTTTTGAATGTAGTTTGCACGGAGGTTATGAATTATCTGAACACATTAGCATTGCACCTTATTTATTAAAGTGTTTTTTTTGTTTTTTTTTAAAGGTTTTAGTTTTTTTGAAATGGTAACTTACTCTGACTGCAGTGCTCAGACATTATGTAGGATGGCAAGCTTAGACAGGCCTGTCGAATAGAATCTGATGTATTTAGATCTGAAAGATGCTGAGGTTGGTAAAGTAACTCAATTCCAAAATTCCAGCTTAATGAAAGGTAGAAAGCTTGCCCAGAAATGTAAGCACATTGTTTTGTTGCAAGCCGCTATGTTTTCTTTGCTCTGTTCTCTTGTTTTCCTTTTTATTTATTCAAATTGATCAAATCCAGATACTCCTGCTGGAGATACAAGCATATGAGAAATGCCACCAGCTGTGTCTGAAAATGGAAAACTTTTTACCAATGTCGTCATTACTTCATTGCCAAGATTGCAAATTATCAATCAGGGCCATAAAATATAAACTATGAACTTTTTGCCATTACAGGAATTGAAGACACTTAATGCTTCATGTCAGGAATATATACATTGCACCACTGCATGCCAGACATTAACTTTATTCCTAAATGTGACTTCATGATTAGTGAACAAGATTCACTATCAATTTAAAATCAGATATTAAGATGTATACAGGATGTGTTTCTGTAATTGCAAAATTAGATTTTTTCACCCCCAATTCTGACTGAGAGCAACAAAGCAGATTTATTTATTTTATTTTATTTATTTATGTTTACTGAAACAGTAAATCAATGTCAGTCAGAAAACTAACAGTTTAGACCCGTTACAAAGTATTAATTAATTTTCTCGCATAAACTAACCGTATCGCAGACCATTCATGAGCCAGGAGCACTGAAGCCAAATTCATGCATCTTCCTTAAGAAGAGTCAAGTTAATCTCAAAACTCAGCTTTCCACCGCTTCACTCTATATCATACAGGATCAACACACTGTCTCTCAACCAATAAAATCAATAGTACATTTCATCATTTTCAGTCAAACCATAGTCCCAAGTAGAACTTTCCAAAGTGTTACAATGAGTTAATCTCCCTCGAGGACAGAAGTGGAACTTCCCTAACTTTCCCAGCTAACAGCAGATGTTTAACACGTTAACTGACATTTGAACTGCTTTCATTTATTTGCTCTTCAAACTGACATTTCAGCTGTTTTCATCTCTTGCTCTTATCCAAAAGCGGTGAGTCAAGAGCAACTGGACCTGTTGTAGATTCTTGGAAGTTTCACCTCTCATCCAAAGGGCTTGTCATGTGACTTTAACAGCTGTCACATGATGGATAAGAGGACTAATGAACCACATGTGACCTCAACGACCTTGAAGGTGTAAACGACCCTACAGAGGTTAAATACCTGGGACATCCCACCCGTCAGTCATAACTGGAGAAGCTTTTTGGATGGGAAATGTCTTCAGGAAGTCCAGTTGCTCTCGACTTCACGACATCTGACAACACGTCAACTGCTTTCAATGGTTACACATCAATTTACATTTCAATTTTTCTTCAAAATCACGCTTCAACTGCTTTCAGTGGTTACACATCAACTTTCAGCGATTCAGCTTTTTTTTTAGCTTCTTTTAGTAGTTTTTTAGTATTTTGATTGCAACTTTAACTGTTGCAGTATTTCATCTGTTTTCAGTGTTTCAATGACAAAATTTCAGCAGTGAGCACATGTACATTTTCTTTAGAAATTTTAACCATTTCTAGTGGATGCATAAAATCAGTCAGTCAGTATTTTTTAAGTGTCTTCCATGATATCTTTTCATTTTCTTGTTCAGTGTACTCAGGCGGGCTTTGATATGTGAAGATGTAGTGGTGTATCGATACATAAAAACGTCACTTGTGCTTCTTTCTGCCTTTCAATCTGCCAGTGCCATTAGCAGATATAGCAGGGGTGACTCTGTGTTAGATGGGGGGGCTCTTTTTTTGCCCCCACTGGTGGCTCAGAGAAGGTCATTGGGGCAAGTCATTGATTTAAAAAGGACATGCTTATCTTTAACTCCTGGTGATAGAGTGTTACCCAGCAGTAGCAGAGTTATGGATTCATGCTCCATCTCTGTAGTGGTGCTGCCCTCCTGTACAGAGAAGCCTGAAGCCCTGTTCATGAAAAGTTAGAGGGCAGCTGGGATGTTTGGGCTCGTGACATTTGATATTCAAGGATTGATACCTGCTGAGTATGATGCAATCTGTACTGTGTGGATCACCAAAATGCATTTAAAGGATGAGAAGGAAAATAGTTAGTAAGGTTCCTGAAGTTTATTTCAGTAGGAAGTTCACTAGTTGAGCACACAATGAAGACAGTTTTTTGTCATTTTGGTTAAGAGGTGTGAGTTTAAGTTTGTGTTTATAGGAAATAAATATCACGCTGTCTGTGTTAAATACCACGACATGCTCTGAATTTCCCCCCTGAAATGTCAAATGAATTGAATTTCTTTTACTTTGTGTGCTTACAGCTTGTATGAAATGTGAAAAGTGACTGTGTACGCATGCACGTTTTCTATGCTGAGGCGTAAATCTGTTCAACACAAGCTCTTTGCACACATACTGTACACAGCCACATTCTGTATGTCCATTCAGAGAACTAAAGCTGCCCTCATTTGTACAATCTAATGAAATTTGTGAACTGAAAGGCAAATGGATGTTTTGATGAGATAAACGATTAAAGGACTATTTGCTTACATGTTTTTATTGGTGACTTTATTACAGCAGCACTACAATCAGTGATCACATTGGGAATCAAATGTCTACATTCCTGCATGTAAAATGGTGAAAAAGCAGTGAAACTACATGAGTGAAAGCATTCTGGTAGAAAACATTTCTCGTGGTTTGATGTTAATAATTACTCAAATTAATAAACTGCTGAATCTGCCCATTGTTGCTGCTGGCCAAAGTTCTCACTTGGACTGACCACTGCAGTCCTGCTGCCCATACATCAGTCAGCCAGAGATACAGTATTTGTTCTCTTGTAAGTATTCGGTTCTATTACTATATAAGTTTGGGTGTTTTTGCAGATGATAGTCGTTATTTTAAGGCTCTAATCTCCATTGGAAGCAAAGCTAGTGTATACAGTATACAGTTATTGAGTAGAACAATGGAGGAACTCTCATCAGACAAGGTGATCATCAACAACCCAGCAGACATCATTATCATTGTTGGATATTTCATCACGGTCATTGGTGTCGGCATTTGGGTGAGTGCACCTGTGTTAGTCTGTGTGTGTAATTGAGTGTAATAATCAGTAGGTTTTGATAACTAATTAAAATATAAACAGTATATCACCATAAGACATGTATGTCATATTCTTGTATGTATAAGCAGGAACAAATAACATTGCATTTGTGATAATATCAGATTTTTCCTCATTGTGTTTCAGTCCATGTTTCGAACCAATCGTGGGACAGTTGGAGGATATTTCCTGGCAGGGCGGACCATGACCTGGTGGCCGGTGAGTTCAATGTAAAGTTACACTGACAAACATATAGGCTGATATTACCTTATTAGTATCAGCATATGTGTATAATATAATAGGAAGTTGCTAATTTAGAGTGTTGCCGTTACATTGTCCACCAGAGGGTGCTGACAAGTTTATTTTTCAACTAAATCTCACTCAGTATGCTACATATCTTTAAAAAATAAAAAAATCCCCACTCAGGAGGCCTACTATGACCCCAGCATGCCTCCCGTCACAAAAGGCCTCGTCCTCCACTGCAAGCCAATCACTGAACGCATTCACAAAGCCTTCAGAGACCAGAACAAGTATAAGGAAATCTTATCTTAATTAAAACTGCTTATTGAAGTTTTTAGATTTTGTAAACTCTCAAATATCAATATCTGTATCTGCTTCAGAAATCCAGTATAGGCCAGGCTCTAGTTCAGTAAAATCAGTCTGCTTGAACTTTGAGATGACAGGATTATCTTTAGGTTCAATTCTTCCTGTGATGGAAGAAAGGATGTAGACCTAAAGTCATCTCCTTTTGGATCTTCTTAAGTAAAAAAGAAAAGAGACAATACATAGCTCAATTTTGAAGATTTTGTGGGGTTCACTATGCACTCATTTCTCAGTTTTGTGCATTTCTGTTACCCACATATGTGATTTTTCTTCTGTGCTATTTTGTGTTCTTTTTTTATTCAGGTTGGTGCATCTTTGTTTGCCAGCAACATTGGTAGTGGTCATTTTGTCGGCTTGGCAGGCACTGGAGCAGCCAGCGGCATCGCTGTGGGAGGGTTTGAATGGAATGTAAGTCACACTGTATACTTCCATCCTGTTGAACTCTGCAGTTTAGTTACACATTAATCACCACCTTGAAACATCAAATCAATACATAAATGACCTTCATAACAAGGAGATACTGAATCTAATTTATGGTGCCACAAATTAAATGTCATTGAGAGTGAACTACAGTAGGAGAAGGAATAGTCTAACATGTCATATGTTGTATGTTGTGTCAGGCTCTGTTCATTGTGCTGCTGCTCGGCTGGCTGTTTGTACCCGTCTACCTCACAGCTGGGGTAAGTAGCTCAGGCTGTATGATAATTTCAGTTCACATTCACTGATTTCCTATATTAATATACAGTGTGCTGTGTTAGGTGATCACGATGCCCCAGTACCTAAAGAAGAGGTTTGGAGGGACCAGAATCAGCCTCTACCTCTCTGTTATCTCCTTGTTCCTCTACATTTTCACCAAGATATCAGTGAGCCATAACGTCTGAGAAAACACAATCAGAGGAATATACTGTTTGTATTTCTTTTCCTCATTGCTGATTACTCTGTCCATCTCTCCAGGTGGACATGTTTTCAGGAGCCGTGTTTATCCAGCAGGCATTAGGGTGGAACATCTATGTGGCCGTCATCGCCCTCCTGTTAATCACAGCCTTGTACACTGTTACAGGTATGTGAGTGAATGTGTGTTTATGTATTGAACCTGGTCCATGAAGTTATTTTTCTTAAAGGGCAGTCCACCAATTTTACACGTGGAGTACAACCCTGAAAATAATCAGTTTACTTTACTGTACGTACAGAAACTGATTATTTTCAGCTTGCAAAAATAGTTGTATAATGTCTCGTGTGGCTCTGAAGGTAGCACTGAAGTTGAGAAAATAACAATGATCATGTCATAGTGATGTCATCACGGTTACCTTGGCATGGGATTCACATTCCTGCGTCACAAACTGGAAATGTGTAGAGTTTGAAAGATGTGGACATTTAGGCACAGAGGGTTTAATGAAAATATGCTATTGGTTGCATTGTGGGAAATGTAGGATCCAGTGTTTATGTGGCTAAAAGTCTGGATATCTCAGCATCTGCTGCTTCAATTTTGATCATTCTTTTTTTTTTAGTCTGTCTCTTGCAAACCCCTCAACTTTATGGAAGTGCAATACCAAATCACTGGAGTACATTTCAAGATTTCTGTTGGTATGTGTATTTTAAGGTGTTTGTGTGCGTGTGTGTGTATCACCAGGTGGCCTAGCTGCTCTGATGTTCACTGACACAGTTCAGACCTTTGTCATCATTGCTGGAGCCTTTGTCCTAACCGGCTTTTGTAAGTCCAGACTGTATCATCATACTCATAAACCTTTTGTAGACACATGATATTAAATCTTCCAATAAATGCTGTATTTTAATTTTTTTTATCTTACAAAAAAACTGCACATTGTTCATGTTCTTGGCTTCTGTCAGTCTCTGCAGACCTGCGTCTATCAGGGAACAGGGAAGAGATTAACTAGGGTCACTAATCATTAATTTCACTGCAGCAGCATACAGTGTGCTGACACTGCAGAGTCAAAACTTCACTGTCCACCTTCAGCCGACAAAACAGCAACCCCCCCCCGACAACCTTATTGATTTTTTTCACAAAAGGTCAAAACACAGTATGTCAGTCTAATCCTGGTGTAGATTAAAGAAGGAAGCAGACCAGATAAAAGCGGGAGAGGAACCAGCGGAGGAGGAAGAACGGCAAATCCCTTTTGTGAATTGGTGATGCGTTAAAGAGATAGTGCTGACTCAGCAGCTGACTCATATCTCCAGTCAGGACTGTATTAGACAAGGGAACTCTGGACTGTGGAACTGGATGGGAAAAACAAATGCAGTACACTTTTACATTTAACAGTGATGTATTACACCTAAATGCAGAACAGGAATATCCATACCATAATGACTCTTGTAAGAATCATCATACGAAACACCCCATACTGCCACCTAAATTAAAGGGAGTTGAATTGAGTTCCATCAAAGCTATGCATGGAAAGATACAACTTGCCTTTTCTATGATTTGCTTGGACAGACCCTTTAAATGACCCACATCTCTCCCTTTTCCCTCTAGCTTTTGCTGAAGTAGGAGGCTACAGCGCTCTGCTGGAAAGATACAGCTCTGCCTTGCCACGTAACTTCTCCTCCCAGGATCCCCAGCGCTACAACATCTCCTCTCACTGCTACACCCCCAGACAGGACGCCTTCAGTCTGCTTAGGGACCCGACCACAGGGGACCTGCCCTGGCCTGGGGTGCTGCTTGGGATCGCTATAGTTGGAGGCTGGTACTGGTGCACGGATCAAGTGAGCATCCCACATTCTTTAACACTTGTCAGCTGAAGCGCTTGGGCTTTGTTTCAGGTTAACCAGCTACTTTCAGGCTGTAGCTGACTTCACTAGAGCTACTGCAAGTCACTACACTGTAATTTACTTAACCAGTAATGCATAATGTCCTGCACCGTAGACGTGAGAAAATGTGTTTCCATGTATGTGTCCTGTGTGTTTCTCTAGGTGATAGTCCAGCGGTGCCTTGCAGCTCGTAGTCTGACCCATGTGAAGGCCGGCTGCATCTTGTGTGGCTACCTCAAACTGCTGCCGATGTTCCTCATGGTGTTCCCCGGCATGATCAGCAGGGTCCTCTACCCAGGTCTGTGGCTCACACTGGTCCCTCTCATTCCCATTGAAGGGAAGTTGACAAAAACAGAAGAAACAATAGTTCTGCTGTAGATACATTCTGCTGAGGAAGTGTTGACTCAACTTAGCTGTCATGTATAAACCCAGAGGTTGTAATTTTGTTAAAAAATATCTTGTCAAGTGTCTGACTTGACTTTTGTCTTGAAATCTGTATATTTACAGTGTGTGTGTTTCTTTCACCTGTAGATGAGGTTGGCTGCGTGGTCCCTGAAGAGTGTAAGAGGGTGTGTGGGACTGAGGTGGGCTGCTCCAATATTGCTTACCCTAAACTGGTGGTTTCAATTATGCCGAACGGTAAGAACACAAAACAATGACTGACTCAAGACTGCGTCAACATTTCTGCTGAGAGATTTTATCTTACACCTCTCATCCCTTTCCACCGTCCCACTCACTCCAACCTTTTTTCCCCATATCCCACCTCCGTCCCACCTTCCTCGCTGCCGTCTGTCTGCGCAGGTTTGCGAGGTCTGATGCTGGCTGTGATGCTGGCTGCACTCATGTCCTCTTTGGCCTCCATCTTTAACAGCAGCAGCACCCTCTTCACCATGGACATCTGGACTCGTATCAGACCGCAGGCCACTGAGAGTGAGCTCATTATCGTAGGCAGGTAAAGAGGCGCTGTTGCAGTAAACAAATGGTACATTAGACTTCTAAGCATTTCAAATTGTTGCAGTTCTCTAACTTTCTTTCTCTTATACTACCCTATTACATGTTATTATGTTATTGGACTGATGTAGCTACAGTGTGAACGCAGGCTAAATCAACAGCATCTGTTGGGGCTTAAAGTGACGGCTTCTGACTGCTCCCTAATACGTGTTGAAATCTTTTTTTCATGAAGCAATGATGTTGCTCCATGCATAGACAACGGCATTAACGCAGCTTGGGTTTAGGGTTTGAGTCTCTTTTTGAAGGCCTTTTTTTTTTTAAACCTTTTGCATAGAACTTGCAAAATTGCTGCAGCAGATATTTTGTACCATTAAATATCTCAAAATGTGAGCATTTAATAACAAACTAATTTCTACTCTAGACTAGAGCTGCAATGATTAGTTAATTAATCGATTAGTCAGTTAATCTGTGACTATTTTTAATATTTGATTAATCATTTCAGTCATTTTTCAAGAAAAAATGCCAAACATTCTGTTGTTCCAGTTTCTCAGATATGAGGATTTGCTGATTTTCTCTGTTCAAATCATTGTAAACTGAATATTTTTGGGGGAGATGTTGTTATTTGGACAAAACAAGCTATTTTGAGACCATCTTGGACTCTGAAAAATTGTCATTTTATTCACAATGTTTTGACATTTAGTAGACTAAATGATTGTTTATTTGAGAGACTAATGGACAGATTTGTTAGTTGCAGCTCTGTTCTAAACATCCCATAGGCCAACGAAAACTTATAGATGAAGTGTTTGCCACTTTGGACTCATCCCATATATTTCCTTTTCCTCTTCACATCCTTCTTCTCTCCTTCTCAGAGTTTGGGTGCTGTGCATTGTAGCCATCAGTATCTGCTGGATCCCAGTTGTCCAGGCAGCCCAGAGTGGTCAGCTGTTTGATTACATCCAGTCAATCTCAAGCTACCTGGCTCCCCCCATCGCCTCGGTCTTCCTACTGGCTGTGTTTGTCAAGCGGGTGAATGAGATGGTGAGATAGCATATGCATATTATTATTATCTTGTCACATTCATGCATTGGATATATGTGTGAAACACCAGGTGAAATCCTATCCATACCTTCAGGGTGCATTCTGGGGCCTGATAGGCGGCCTGGTGATGGGTCTGTGTCGGATGTTGCCAGAGTTCTGGTACGGTACTGGAAGCTGTATTTTCCCTTCTCACTGTCCTTTCTTGGTGTGCGGGGTCCACTATCTACACTTTGCAATCATACTCTTCTTCTGTACGTCAGTGCTGGTGCTGCTGGTCAGCTACTGCACCAAGCCCATAGAGGACCAACATGTAAGTTATTTTTTAGACAAAGACACAACACCCAATATATAAAGGTCTCTTATTCCTCAAGACTCCATGACATGAAAAAAGTGAAGAATCTGCTGCATTGACATTTACTAGGAAATTTCAGATGAAATCAGTTTCTTGTCTAATGAAGTTCTGAGCTCGGTCTCTTTCCTTTGCAGCTCCATCGTCTGGTGTTTAGCCTGCGTCATTCCAAAGAGGAGAGGCAGGATTTGGACTGGGAGCAAGAGGAGAGAGGGAGGAGAGCCCGGAGAGAGGCTGCTGAGAGGATGAGGGAGAACAACAGTAATGATGCCGGTAAGAAAGCCAGACAAATGGAACAAACATACATTAACAGAAAGTACTGACACATTTCTCTCCCTCTCAGTGGCTGAGGAAGAAAAGTCTGGTATCTGCCATCTGGTTGGCCGGCTCTGTGGCGGGGGCAGCTCCCAGGCCCTCGAGGAAGAAGCACCTGAGGCGTCAGAGCAGCTACCTGACATCAGCGAGAAGCCTGTGTGGAAGTACACTGTGGATGCCAATGCTCTCATCATGATGGCTGTAGCAGTTTTTATGTGGGGTTACTATGCTTAACAGTCTCACTTGAAAGTGGATTTGTTTAAACTTGAGTTGTAAAATGTGATTAGATTTAATCACTTTGTGTGATGGAAAAAATACACCAGTGCTGTCATCTGTTGGCAATGACTCATCACTACACTGCAAGTAATGTAGTTGTTTTCAGTCACAAAAGGTTCAAAATGAGCAATATTTCATACTACCAAGTCTCACTTTTTCTGCAGAGCACATCAGGTTGTGCTCAGTTGCAGCCAATTGTGCAGTTTTGAAGCGCATGTGTAATGCAGTGTGAGAATGTGGTTTTATCAAGTTACAATGCCATTACTGTATACTGTTACACATTGATTAAATCACAAGTCAATCTTTCCCTGCTTCCAGCACTGACATAGGTGTGAGAAGAAATTTGAATCTGAGATATCCATCCTGATAAATGTAAACTCAATAAAGCCTCACGTAGCCCGAAGATTTGTTTTTCTCAAAGTTTTTGGACTTCTTTTAAAACTTTGGCTCAAGAACTCAATGAAAAATTGAAAAGGACTTTACATAACTTACCTTCACTCACAATTCATCACTTTATCTAAAGAAAAGTAAAGAACAATGTATGTCACTGTACATTACATGTACATTAATAATAATAATCAAAAGTATGTCAAAAACTAATACTCGATTCACAAGTGTTGCCTGTCCCATATTGTATGTTGGGCAGATTTAAATCAGCTCTGATAAGATGTGACAAGTTTTAATCACTGACATTGTGTAGAACAATAATTTAATCATTTTTAAATGAACAGATTTGAAGCCATTATTAGTTCCAGGCCTATATTTACTGATCACACACCACACAAACCAGGTAGGGATTCAGATTTCCAGTTTTAATCATCACTTCTTTTTATTTAAGCAGATATTTCCCATTAGCATTGTACATGTCTGGAACCTACAGAGTTCTCCCGTGACTACCCAACCATCTTCCCACCTCCATGCAGAGTTTCAGCATCATTCATAACATCAGTTCTTTAACGTCCAGTCTGTCAGCTTGCAGGGGTGGGGGAGTGTAAAAGCAAGGGAGGGGGGGAGAGGAGAGAGAAAAGAGGTTTTTCCAAGACTGAAGAGTCAGAGCCGTCACCAGGCACTGTTCATCTTACACTCCCACACAGAGTTATGGGTGGATCCAGTAAAGCTGGATGAAGTCTGTCAAGCATTTTAAAATCTAGCCACTTACAGGGTCCTGTGCAACTCCCAATACTCTTGACCATTTGTGAGGTATCTGACGCCTCAATCTCCTGCAGGGGGTGGGGGTGGGGGGGGGTAAGAGGTAGGGGGCTTTTAAGGCTGGAAGCTGGTGTAGAGAGTTTCTGCAGTCTGTGGTAGTTGGTTTCACCCGCTTCAAAGCATGAATAACGGCTTTGGCAAACACTGCCCTCTGCCGAATCGGAGGACGGAGGGGAGAGGAGGAAAGAAGAGAGCTGGGGCTTTAAACAAAGATGAAGTTTTAAAAAAATGCATCTTTGCAAGTTGAGTAGGGGGACAGACTGATACAGGGAGAGCACAGTCCTCAAGAATAAAAGCAAATACAACAGCAAACATTCTCTGACACACACTCCAATAAAACAGCCAAACCAAAAACAAAAAACAAACAAAATGGCAAACAAGCAAGTCAATCAAACCATACAAAGTGACATCAGGCCTTTTCCAAAGTGACATCAAGTTTCTCTTTTTAATCCCAATCAATCCCACTGGTCTTAATTAATAGTCCATCTCCCATAATTCTCTGTAAACCAGAAAGTACTCAGTGGCTCCTCTTTATGGCTGGTCAGCAAGGTTAGGGTCCACTCTGAAACAATGACAAGAACAGGTCTCAGTGGCCAGTAAGACTGGCTAGTATGGTGAGACTGTGCCTGTCATTAACCAATAGTATGGCTATTTCAGAATTAACATCAGTGACACAGGCAATGATTTCAGCAGCATTATCAGGGAACTGATCAACATGGTACAACGTTACAGCACATTCAGAGAAATAGAAACGCATGGTGCAGGACAGGTACATATGGCAGTCTTCTACAACGGAAAATCAAGTTTGCTTTATACAATCACATTTCTTTAGCAACGCTGAACATTCCACCACTGAAAAATTTTACATCTGTTGGACTCAGTACAGCTCATTCCATGAAGCACCATTGTACAGCTAACATGGAAGTTTGTGATATAACACAGAACATAGAACAAGTATTGGGAACAATAAGCAGGCTCTAGGGCATTACATTTCTATGCGTCACTTTATGAATGCTAATCTCAATCAAATACACTGCAAAGTTTTCACATGTATTACCTAACAACCATGTACGGAGTTAGACAGAAACCCGAATGAGTAAGAGGCAGAAAGAGGGCTGACTGACAGCAGCAGGAGGGGACCCCAACCCTGGTATGCAAACTTTTAAAAGGTGCCACTCTGGAGCACAGTAGGGGGAAAGAGGGATTCTGGAGGGCTTGAAAAAAAAGGCAAGGAGAGTGACACACCTCTCTTCCTTCTTTACCTCTCAACCTCCCTCCACCGAGGGCAACTATGAGAAAGGAGTGCTGGAACAAAGAAAAAAAACACAGTCCTGGAGTGCTGATTCCTCCTCATACTCCATACTCTTTGTTATGTTCATCCTCTGAGTAGAGATGAGAGGGAGTAAGAAGTACGCAGGAGGAGATGAGAGTTGGTACGTGAGGTGTACCCTTTCCTCTCTACCTGGCCTCCTCCCTCCTGTCCTCCCTCTTGGTGCGGATGGGCTGAGAGCCATCAGCAGGCTGTTGGACCCAGTTATTATCATGGAGCCCAACACGGCAGCCTGGTGTGTCCTTGTCTGTACGCCGGCAACACATCCAGTAGGAACGTCCATAAGGCAAGTCATGGTGGTAAGGTTTGGGGTGCCAACGGCACAGGGAAACATCCCCACGCTCATATTGCCGCTTACACTGCTTGCAGGGGTCATCCCTGTAGAGAGGGTCTTGATTCCAGCGAGAATCCACTGCCCGCACCCCGTATGTCTCAATCAGCACCTTGAAGTAGTGGCAGGTGCACTTGAGGGCTGCCAGGGAGCGTGTGGGCAGGTAACTGAAGATATTGACCATGATGTGGTCCGGGAGCAGCAGCATGTACTGGCGCGGTTCAAGGAGGCGCTGAATCTGAAAGCGGATCTCCAGGAAGTCATGGGACACGTGGCGATAGAGGCGACACAATGAAGGGTCTGAACAGTCCTCCCCAACGCTGGCCAGGGGAGAGTCTGGTCGAGTTGTCCGCTCCCCTGAGCCCACTGCCACTCCTGCCCCAGGGCCGTTGTTGTTGGCACAGTCCAAAGAGCACATTCCTGACCCACTGCCAGTGCCTGTTCCTTTTACATCCTCCTCTGCACCCCGAGGGGGCTGAAGGAAGAAGAGCTGTCCAGGAGGAGGATCATCTGATGAAGGGTCAGTGGAGCTGCCTACACCTCCACCACCTCCTCCCCCACTAGGCATAGCAAAACACACCGTCTCTTCTTGCACATTCTCTGTACTGTCCTTGCCATAAAACACACATTGGTCCACAGCACCTGTCACCACCACCTCCACATGAAAGCCGGTGACTCGCTCCCTCCCTACACCCACCGCTTTCTTCTCCCCAGAGGAGAGCTCCTGGGTTGGGTCCGGGCTGCCACAAGCCTGCCTGTCCGGGTGATGGAGGTCCCCTTCCGGTTTGGGGGCAGCAGTTGTGGCAGCGAGCAGCAAACTACTGGGATCCCTTGAGGAGGGACTGACAAGCTGGTAGAGGTCACAGGTGATTTTTTCTTTGGACCTGGCTGCTGCCTGGTTACCACCACCACCACAGCTCATAAACATACAGCGGGACCTGCCAGCTGGCTCCAACTGAGACCGTGGGTCCAGATTTGACACTCGGAAAGCTATCCTCACCTCACCGTGACTGTGGCTGGGGGGTGGAGGAGGTGTTACAATGCCAGACTCCCCTCCTTTCCTGCGCTCCCTTTCTGCGTCTCGATTAGAAAAGTCTATTCCAGAACTAGCGCCCAGATGAAGCCGATTCTCCAGGTTCTGGGACTCAAAGTGTGCAATGGCCTGGGCTACCCTGCATGACTCCTGCTGCTCCTCCAGCTCCTGGTCTGTCTGGATGGGAGATGATGATTCTTTGGCCTCTTTAGAGGGTTGGCCATTTGAACTGTCAGAAACAAACACGATAGGAGTGGGGTCTGATACTGTGCCTCGGAGTAGAGTGTGCTGGTGGGGGGTAAGGCCCTGGCCATGAGTGGTAGTTGGAGGCTGGTGGTGTTGGTTCCCATGAACAGCCACAATCCCCTGGAGGGCCATGGCTGTCCTCTGCTCAACCAAGGCAACCATCTCTGCCACGGACAGCAGGTCTGTCTCATTCACCCCTCCTAGTGGTGGCTCATCAGGGCTAGGAGGTGCATTGGGTGCCAGGGAGGACTCATGGCCGAGGTGTGGCTCTGAGGATTGGGAGCGAGTTGGAGGATCGTAGGATGAGCATCGCCTTCGTCTTTTGGCTTTACTGCAGTCAGTTGCCCAGTTTCCTTTAACCTGCAGAAAAAAAAAATCATATTCAATTGAAAAACAACTAACTGGAACTGATGTGTCCAACAAAAAGCAAATCCCTGCGGCACATTTTGTTGTAGCCCCTTACCTTCATGGCACTGGGTCTGGGCTGGCCTGCTCCACTGAACTGGTGTGCCACAAAGAAGGCAATCTTCTCCTTGGTGTTTCCTGGCTTAATGACATACCAGGTGTCTAACAGCACGCGGCCGTCTTCCATCTGGGACCCAGAAGAGGGTGGTGATGGAGGGGCTGAAGAGGGTGGAGGGGCCTGGCTCTGTGTCAGGGAGCTGGAGACAAGCTCAGGTTCAGGTGGAGTGTTCTCCGAGCCCACATCCTCCTCCTCTCCATTCTGTTCCTGCACCCCCACTATCATCCCTCCATCTTCAGTCCCATCCACCGTCCTTCTGGCACCTGGAGAGGGTTCAGCCTTGCAGAGGGATGGGGACCCTGCCCCACCGCCACCTCCGCCACTGCCCCCTGAGCCTGGGCTCCTAGCTTTGTTCTGGGAGTAGGTGCCAAAGGGGCGTGGGCACCACAGACGGATGTGGGAGAAGGTGTCTCGGTCCATCAGGATGCGGACCACCGGGGCATATCGGCACCTATGCTGGCCAGCAAGCACCCAGAGCCAGAGCTCTCATTGTCGGCACCCTGTCCCAGTGCCAACTTGATGGGCACTGTCTGCCACCAAGGTCACCAGCAACACTGGGCATACAACCTGCATCAAGAGGAAAGTGGGAGATAAGAAGAAAGTGCAGAGGGAGAGAATTAGAGAAGAGAGAGCAACAGCACAGTCATTCAAGTGCTCAGTCACTAACAACAGAGTTCATATCTCAGGAGCAACAATGCTCGTCAGTGCTGGAATCAACTCAGTTAATCAATGACCAATTGAGGTTGTACTGAATATTTGCCTCGAGGTACAATTCAAACTGGGTGTTAGCATTTTACAGCAGCAGCACAGTCACTGGTATAGAGATAACACAACTATCCTCACAAAACTATCTGAAATAATCACAACTGGCCTGCCTCCAACTTTGGCCAAACTCCATTTGCAATTACATTTGCTACTGTGTAGTAAGATCATCTCCCTCGCCTCGAAGCCTCTAAATCAAATTAAAGGGATTCCATTTCAGGTTTGGTGTCTGTGGCGTGCAGATGAAAGGGATGAAAAGATGGAACACAAAAGCTCCAAATGGACTCTGCTCTGTCTCCCTCCCTCCGCTCCTCTCCTGCATCTCAGTGCTTCAAAGAGGACTTGCTTAATAGGAGGCAACACAGGGAGGAGCATGCAGGCATATGCTGGACCTATTTTTAGCACACAGCATGAGGGGGTGGGGTAGTAGTGAAACTGCTGTAGCTGTCCTCACCCCTTTCTCCATGCCAAAGAGCCTATGCTACAGGCTAGGGGGGGGAAGCCTTTAGTCCACCCAGCGTACTTTGCTTCTGCGGCTATGCCAGCTGTAGGGGCTGCCAGGAACGTGCTGGCACGCTTAAGGAGAGAAACAAGTGGCGACGGAGCAACACGTTTGGCTCACTGCTGATGCTCAAGGCCTCCTCTGCAGCAGAGAACAGCTTGAACTCAGAGTTACGGCTCATCTGTCAGTCCTGAGCTGCTCCCTTCGAGGTTACACTTCATATATTACATGTTTAAACTGTATTATAGGGTTAAGCTAGCTAGAAGTTTTTTTTTTTTTTTTTAAATCATATTAACTTGTGATTTGAAACTGTGCAATTTCCAACTTTAAGATCCTCCAGACATGTTTTAAAACATAAAAATAATACTAATACTTGATTAATAATTTTTGTCCAATATGGTTTTTCCACAAAAAAGTTCAATTACCTTGTTAAAAACTCAAATGTTTAACTGCTAGACATATGTACATTGGAGGCTTCATGTTTCTACATTGCACTTGTTAAAGTTGCATATTGGACCACGACTGGCTTCCAAACTAGTCGTCATGTCACAAATCCTGGTGCTCTCTCCTGCTTTGACACTCCCCCGGCGCTGCAAGCTGACAGACTGCACGTTAGAGAACAAATGCTGATACAGCCGCATCTTAAACTGAGATTTCAGGTGAGCAAAGAGAAACTTTCCTCTGTCAACCAATGAATGTGAAAACAGTCTTCTAGTGTCAAACTCATTCAGTGAAGCTCAAACCAATCAATCCAAATGAAGTAACAATAAGCAAATAATTTTAGTAGAGGGGGACTTTAAGATAACTTGCAACAGGCTAAGACCAGGTCCCGACAAAAGCCAAAACCACATCACTGACTATACCGTGGTATATATGGGATGAATGATGATATACTTATCTTCACTCACCAGCTAATATACAAAGTCCTGATTGTACCAGTTGTAACTACATAGATGCAAACACCAGGACCAACCAGCCACTCCAGCCTTTGAGTAGTTCAATAAAAATTATGTTCAACTCTCTCGCATGCTATCAATCGTTATCTAGAGGTGCAACATTTCACAAGTGATTGGCTGGTCAGAAAATTAATCATCAAGCATTTTGATAAATGATTAATCATTTATGTCATTTTTAAGCAAAAACCCCAATCATTCTCTGGTTCCAACTTCTCAAATGTGAGGATTTTCTGCTTTTCTCTGTTTTATATCCTTGTAAACTCAACTTATTGGTAACTTATTGGTTGGACAAAACACGACATAAGACATCACCTTTGACTCTGGGAAACTATAATGAACATACTCAGTATTTTCTGACGTTTTATAGACCTAATGATTAATCGATTAACCAGCAGATAAAATAGTAATGAAAATAATAGTTAGCTGCAGTGCCAATATCAACATGAGCATCAGACCAGATGAACCACAACATCCAGAGGAAACATATCAAATGATAAAAGTGAGGACTCTGACAAATTTCAATCAATACCGATAAAATAGTTGAAACTATGTGTACTGAGCCCATGGCAAATTGTGCCTCACACCAGTGTATACTAACAACAACCTCATAATGTGTGAAACATATTGTTGACAAGCCCTTTTTATATTTACTATAAATGACAACAACTCACTCCCACTTCGTGTCTGTGCAGTGTCCTTTCACCTCTACAGGTCTAGACATGCAGTTAGCTCCTGTGTGAGTATCTTTGATTAGCTTGTTGTCTGATCTGAACAGTAGTAAATTTACAAATTGCATGGTAGATTTTAGAGTGTGGCAGCAACTTGACAGGTCAACAACCTGTCATGGACTTTTCATAAACTTTTCAAATAAATGCATTTGAAATGTTTATTTAGAAACCAATTATTTTATGACATCTGAGGTTTACATTATTATTACTTATTTTTTTAAACCGCACCAGTTTGAATGGCTTCGGTAATTTGTGCGGTAAGGGGAAAAAAAAATCAATACCGCAGCAGCCCTAGTGGTGCTTTGTATATTTGGACTAATGGAAACGCTCAGAGAGGTGCAAAAAGCAAACACCGCCCACACAGCGTGGTGGACCAATTCAAATGCTTCCTCTATAATCACACAGCAACAACTCGGCTAAGAGCAAGCAGATTATACTGTTATGAGGGGGGGGGGGGGGAAAGCTAGTGAACCCATTTTACTACCCTTTCTCTCCATGACCCCTCATGACTCTGTCTCTTTAAACACTTTTATTCTCAACCTCCTTTCCATCAACCCCTCTTTTCCCTCCCTCTCACTGCATCATGCAATCTACCGCTCAAACAGATTGGATGGAATCATAAGAGGGGCCAGAAGAGAGACAATGTGTCACTGCAGCGCTCAAGTACAAGACTCACACACACACGAGTATCAGCCACCTTATCATGCTATCGAACACAATCATTAGCTCTCAGTTTCTTGTGAACTAAAAATTGTTGAGAAAAGAGAGTCTACATATAATAATTCTTAAGCAATGTTCACACTCACTGTTTACATGTAAACATGACGTGTCCACATTAGCGTTTTTGATTGTCCTCCATCTACACTGAAACAAAACAAAAGATGAAAAACATTCAAATCTCTTCTTCTTCCTCCTTTTGGGTTGGCAAACAAAATTATGCTGTGCAGCCAACATTTGGCACAGAGTGGTACAGACACAGCCTGGTTACTCCTGTTGGTCGCGGCAGGTTAAAACTCCATTTGATCACTTATACTGTGTTTCAATGTAGTTTAACACACAATTTAATATTTGTCGTTTCCTATGTTTTTGTTTCTGTTGTCAGATGACTGAACCAAGTATAAAATTGTTTATAAATGCCTCTAGTTAACCAAGTGAAACAGTAATTTCTGGGTTGTTGCGACTACGGCCAACAATCAAATCACTATTTAATGCTTGAGATGTCATCTTACAACATAAACATATATAAAGATCAATGACAGTATTGTGTGATCAGCTTAACTGCCATTCAAAATGAGCGATCACAGAATGTCTTAAAATGACTGCTACACAGCACCCAAGCTTGTGTGTCCATGTATCATCGTTTTGGAGGAGCTTTGTTCTTTCTGTCCACATCACACTCTGGAGAGCTTCTCCCACAAGATTAACTTTTTTGGTGTGAAAGAGGCTGAGTGGTTGGTGGGTCAGCTCAACACTATTGAAAAGTGTCACTCAACCGAATTTAAAGAGTCTCACAACGTTTTCAATTTATGCTTTGGTGAAGGGTTCGGTTGTCTCCATGGTAACCAGATGCTATCCTCCAGCCAGCTTGTTTAGTTACATTATATCATCTCAACCGGGACTAATTAAACAAGGATGTTACAAATTATGCAAAGTTAGTGAAAACTACAATCTCCATGGTGACATTAGTAACACTACCCAATCACATTGCGTGACGAAATATGACTGTGTCCACGACATAACAAAATTCTCCAGGTGCGTAACATGAAAGAAAGTGTCAAACGACACTTTTTCCTGTTGAAAATACATCATTTCTGTTGAGCAACACTTATTAAAAGTGTTGAGCGACCTGACATAAATCAGCCTTGACTGTGGCTTTAAAGGCCAATTAAATAAAATACTTAACCTCAGGTCAGACAGCTGCGGTAAATGTTGGAGAGACTTATTTTGAGTTGAACTTGTTATTAAAATTAGGCCTATAAAAACTGAACCACTTAACAGATACTGGTTGTCTTTCTCATAGACTTATCACACATTGTCCTATCCAATATCTCACATTTAGACATAGTTGGAGAGTCATCACTCATTCAGTTTTCCGTATACCACATTACTCCCTAACAGTCGGTTTAAGCCAGTACTGAGCTATTAGGGCTGGGCGATAAAATGATAACAATAATTATCTCAATATAATTTTCCTAGATAGAAATATAACAAATATTCAATAAATGCTAGATATAACTCAACTGAGAGGCTGAGTCGGCTCGCACCAGCTACTGGGGCCTGGCTAACTGCTGATAACTGCTACGGAGTTGCGCTTCTAATTCACGGCAAATGAACTACATTTATTACATGTACCATTATCACTAAAGCAGGCAGAGGAATAGCTAAACATAGGACACACCGAGTAAGAGAGAGCAGGAGAGTGAGAGGGAGAGAGTGAAGCCATCACTACCTGCTAAGCTAAAGTAACTAGCAGATCTGAATAGTGTGTAAACAACTGTGGGATTAATGAGAAAGTCACTAAAAGAAAGAGAGAGCTATGAGTGCTTAAGAAGAACAAGTGTTCGTTTAAATGTACAGCAGGTAATGAATGCAGTAATGAAGAATACAGCTAAATTAACAGGGTTGAGAGCAGCAGAAATGCTATCAGTTACACAGAAACACTGACAACGGGGAAATGAGACAATATGCTTACTGCAGCACATCAGGTCACAACTTCATCTGGGCAGAGGTGATTTCTGTAGGCTATGTATTGCGGGTGTTTTCATTTGTATAAATTTAGTTGGAATTTAAACACTTACTGGACATGTAACTAACTTTGCAGTCTGAGCCATCTTACATATGTGCTGTATCACACTGCAGTACTTCATTTTTCTATTAACATATTTATTCTGTTGAGGAACAGGGATTTTACTTTTTTTTACTCTTGCATATTTTGATGTTGATAAAAGATTTTATCATAATAATTGTTTTGAATGTTCCATGTAAGATTTGTGAAATGTTCTGCTGTTTGGTGTTTGTCATGTTCTGACCATGAAGACTAGCCGTCTATTTTCTTCAACTTTCACTCAGGAGCAAAGATGAGCCTTTACACTGGAAAGAAATAATGATTTGACATTTGTCATGATAATTATCGATATCAGCTGATATGAACATTTTTATCATGGTAACATTTTTGGCCATATCGCCCAGCCATATGAGCTACTTTAACTTTTTTTCCCTCTTCATTTGTGGCAGTTCAGGAAAATGAAGGCTTGCGTTTGGTTTTAAGCTTTCTACATCAACCTAATCCTTCAAATCCTGTCCAAGCACAGAAGCAGCCAGGAACATCACAGCAACACTTCAGTGCTGGAGACTGCATCGTTAGGTACCCAAGCTGTCTGACAAATTACTTGTCAAACCGTAATGATGACTTTCTGTATGCCTTACTTAACTGCTTGCACAAATACACAACTATGCAGTTCCACATGTAGACTGCAGGAAGGAGATCAACCTGCTAGTGTCAACCTGGATGACACAACTGTACCACAGTATGCAGGGATGTAGCTCCGTTTGGGACTCTCTCATCTACATGGAGACAATCCTAGATGTTTCCCATTAAAAAGCTTAGTGAAGTGGCTTTGAGCTGCTCTTTATCAGGAGGCGGGCAAGTTAACAAGACATACATTTTACACTTGAGGAAAAAAAAAAAACAGTCAGTCATCATCCTTCACATATTCTCTCTTGTAAAACTGAAAAAATCTGTTTAAAAACACTTCTGATGAAATATAAAATCTCTCCTTCTCAGAGCAGCATGTTCTTCAGTACATTCTGGTGCACCAAGCTGCCTCGGAGGGCAGAAAACATCCACTGGTACTTGATGGTCTATGAGAATCACAGTCATAGTGGGTCTTTTTCCCCCCGGTCACAAGGGGCAACAATGAGCCCATTCCACGTGTGGAAAAACTTGCTTGATTGATTGATTGACTGATGCAGAATCAGAAGTGTTTTCAAACTATATTTACAAGAGAGGAGACTTCAAGGATGGAGCTTAAATGGTTAGTTTGGCAAATGTTCATCTGGTTAACTTCTCTACCTTTGATAAAAAGCAGTTCTTCTATGGGAACCATCCAGGGTGGTCTCCATGCAGTGGGTGAGACAGTCCCTAACAGAGCTAGCAGGGATGGTGTGACTGAAGCATTTACAACAGAAGGTATACTGAATAGGCCAAATCGTACAATAGATTAGTCTGTCTGAAATGAAAGGACAACAATGTGAACTGGACCAGACCACACACAGCAGTTCTGCTATCTGGACCATTCTGATTAAGTTTTTTCCAACATTGCGAAACATGTTGTTTTAAATACACAAATGCCTGTGAATTACTGCTGCAGTCAAAGTGTGGAAATCCACACAGTCTTGACTACACAGCTACACACAAACACTAAATGTTGACAAGGTACTGATCTGTTTACAAATTACTATCTTGGTGTTTTTCGTGGTGTGAGATTGGCAGGTTTGTCTCATTGCATTAAACTGAGTTTCTGCTCCCCTGTTCGAATTGAGGGCAGTTTGACATGCACTCTGACCAGGATAATAGTTTTATTATGGCAGGTGTCTGCAGTTTAGAACACATAGTGTACCACATCCCATATTAAATGCTAGTTTGAAATTTAACAAGTCAGATTAGCAAATGGTGCACAAATTTTAAAGCTTGTGACTTAAAGCTTTGTGTTTTCCTTTATGACTATCAGCTCGTGAGTCTAAAGCTGCCTTCAGATGATAAGAAATTTGCTCTTCACTCACTGCAAGGTAAGGTGCAGAGCATAGTGCAGACACATGGTGCAGATGCTCTCTACCTCCCCTGCTTGCATGCGCCGCTTCTGGCTACATCACTACGTCATTGGTTGCGCTTTCAAAGGTCAGTGGCAACCAAGGTCAAAGTTGAAATAATTTGAACTTTGCGCGCAGCACTTGGTGGCAATGTTGAGTGGTGCACCATGCCAAGGGTAGCGCTTCCGCCTAGTTGGGCGCCACCGCTCTCCCCACAAGAAAACAATGGCACAGCCAGTGCAGAGCGGTTTTACCGCTGATCATGTGTGGGCACCTTAAGGCTGTCCTTACAAAAAAGTCAGCCTGATAAATGCAGAACAGTGTCACTCCAGCTCAGCCTCCTCATCCTATACTCCAGCTCTCCCGCAATCTTTTTCACAGCATTTCAGCCTGCCAGCCAAAAGCTGACGAATGATAATACTGAAGCTTGCCAAAAAGTCTTAGCTCAATCTCACCCTCTCCATGTGTGCCTGTGAAGACAATGCAACAGAAGCCCAGCCAGCAGGCCAGCTTTGCTGCAAACTGTCAACAGAACAATAGGGCTGAGTGCATCACTCCAGCAGTCTGCCCAGGAACATTACACCCACAGCAGCCCTTCTGTTGGGACACCTAGGGAGAGTGGCTGACTGGCCTGCAGGACAAGGTAGACTTTGATGCAAGCTTTGACACCACAGTCACAAAGGCCACTGTTTCAAAATGTTGTGTTGTCCTACTCAAACATCTGAGAGGAGGAGGGCGAATCATGTGCTGTCTAACAATATCATATCAGACAGTACTCCTTGTGAGTTTTGTTAAATTTTAGAGCAATGACAACGTGAGATTGTAATATGCTACAGTAGCAAAAACAGATTCACTCTAGACTTGTTTATCTTAGCTCATGTATTTGTACATATCTCCTTATAGCAAACTGAGTTATGCCATGCGACATGTCAGTTTATTCGTGGCATATGTAATATCAAAACAACCAATACAGTACTGTAATAAGCTTCACTTTATACAGGGTCCTTACTGCAATTCAAAAGTGTTGGAGGAAAACGGAGGCCTGCAGGTCACATAACCATTAGTTTTCCTGGTCCTGTTTTGGAAACCATTTAACCCTACAAAACTAGCTGCAATTGAGTTATGCCAACTTCTCCACTGACAACCAGCAAGTGTGGTATCACCAAAACGCACATCAATAACAACGACAATATTTATCCGATTGTTAATTTTAAGTGTAGCAAATCACCTTTGAACCAGTAACGTTAGCTGGTTTTACCCAACTAGCAAACAGTTGCTTACACACCGTCGTAATCAAAGCTCAGTACCTAGAAAGACCTAGCATGTTTTTCAGTGTATTTGGTTGATATTTAACATTAACTACGCTTAAAGGAACTTTAATAGTCTATTTAACTAATAGGTAGTTAACACAGGGTAAATAGACCCGTCATTAGCTAAAGCTAAGAAGGTAAAAAAAACACCTCAATGTTATATTTTGCTAGCCTACTTACCTCAGCAGTGTTAATCTCCACAGACAACCTTCTTGACTTGCAAAACGGTCGATGACAAGTGTTTTCCTCGTTGTATTTCGCTTGTTTGTCTGGTGAAATGCAGGTGACACGAGTTAACTATCCGTGTCCACGTAGCTAAGCTAAGCTCGCTCGCTGGCTACCGTCGACATTAGCCAGCAGCTCCTTGTATCATCAGCCTTGTTTAGTGGCGGCTGCTTTCGAGGCTTGTGTGTGTCTGTCAGTTGTCTGAACACAGTCTAGCTGACCGTACGCCTTGTTAGGACTCTCCGCGGCCCATGTAACACAAGCTTTTACGGTATGTTCTCGGGGATACCAAAATAATCAGTGTCAAAACGGCAGTAGGAGGAAGGCCATCTTGTTGACAAGCAGCTGCATAAAGGCCCGCAGCCAATAGCGATGCAGAGTCGGTGGTGTGCCCATATATGGCGTCTGCACGGCTCCCTCCCTCTGCTGCCCCCCTGCTCCCCCTCACTCACTACACTGGACCACTGCACAGTCACAACATCATAAGGTCACTGTGTCAAAGACAGGTGGACATTCATATACACCTAAAGTAAGGCGCATTTACACTCATAAGGTAGATTTAGTATGTGTTGTATATGTATGTTTATATTACATTTATATTGTGTGTTTATGTTATGTATCTTATTACATGTTTACATTTTCTTAAATTTTGCATTGTTTACATTTTAAAGATTCCCCCCCAGACTTGTTTTAAGATTTATATAAAATATTCTACTTTGTATGTAATAATTAGTGTCTGATATGGTTTTTCCACAAAAAGAGGTTCAATTATCTTGTTAAAATTCTTAAAAATTACACCTTCTCCTTCTTCCTCATTAAAAAATCGAGAGTCTATAAATATACAAATATATTACATCTCTGAAGTTTAACTGCTGGACACAAGATGTCTCCTACTTCACTGTAAAGTCCATTCTCAGTGTTTGTGCACTGGAGGCTTCCAGTTTGCACATCACATTTGTGTAAGTTGAATATTGGACCAGAACTGGCTTCAAAACTATTTGTGATGTAAATGTGAAAACCTTCCAATGTTAAACTCTGCACATAAATCATTCTGTACAGTGAAGCTCAAACATACAACTGTAGGAACAAGAAGTAAAAACGTATTTTTGAGTGGAGGGTCACCAACATTTCACTGCCATTGTCCTGATAATGTGTATGTGATAAATAAAACTTGAAATGAGTCATAGTGCGCTAATAGTAGGCACGTTTTGCTGTATATTACCATTCTCCATCTATTTCAATCTATTTCACACACTATATATTGATGTTTTAATTTTTTTAATCAGCAAAATTTTTTCAATGTGCATTTTCCATATTTGTGGCCACATAGCAGCACATAATGATCTTATGAGAAATGTTTTATTTAATCGTGAGCTCTAATTTTTCTTTCTCCCTGTTGTTATTTTGCACATCTTAATATGACTTATTGTTGACATGAACAGTGTTTTGCCAAATTTACACACTTGTTTCAATTATCTTATGTTTACATTAATTTTTTGACATTCTATTTAGCTACAATGACCCAGTTTGCCAACAGGGATCATTAAAGGAATTTTAATATTTTAAATCAGTCTTTCAAGTCTGTCTTAAAGCAATAGTCAGGTGCCCACCAAATGAGCACTAAAATAGGTTTTTCTTGCCATAATCATTCCTCCTGTTCATACTGACCATTAAAAGATCCCTTCATGATGCACTTACAATGTAAGTGATGGGGTCCTCCTTCTGTGCAAAAATGTATTGAAAAGTTTAATTGAAGCTAATATGAAGCTTCAGCCGTCCAAATGATTCAAATCAAGTTACAACGTTACAGTCTTTTTAAAGTCCCTCTGGTTGTTACTATACTTCCACCACAGCTCAACAGGGAAACACTGTCTGAGGAAACACAAAGAGGGAATTTGATGCTAAAAAGACTGTAAATGTGTCAGATATCCACTTGATATGACTAACTCAGACTGCTGAAGCCTCATATAAGCTTCAGATCAACTTTTAAATGCATATTTGCACAAAATGACTGTGTGGACACACTGTGGATTTTGGCCCCCATCACTTACTGTACACTGTAAGTGCATTTAAAGAGGATCTTTTAATAGCCAGTATGAACAGGAAGAATGATTACAGTGAGGAAAAACCTCTTTCAATGTTATATGGGCACCTGACTGTTGTTTTAAGACAGATTTTAAAAATTGAACCTGTACTTATAAGTTTCATCTTGCTCTCGTTAGAAAAGAAACACAAGAATATTTCAGTATCACTTGACTTCACTTGTATCTTTACACTACATGTGCTGTAGCACATGTAAGAAGTAGTTAGGTTACACAGATAGTGGTGGAGAAATACAATATGTGTGTCATAGTGGTAAGTATGTTTTGCACATATTTACATTTCAGATAGGCTGCAGAGAAGCAAAAGCTTAGAGCAACACCTGCTCAGTCCAGCAGAGGGCCAGATACCACTGAATTGTGTGTAAATGTGTCTGTCCTGCATACAGTATTTCTGTATTGTACACCTTACTGAATGTCAGTACCCAAATCACCATTAATATTTACTTTATTGTCATAGTCAGATGTATTTTCTCTGTATGTAATTACATTACACTGTAAAAGATGACCATGTGAATTATCAGCAAAACAGACAAATGCAATCATAACAGTCATGATGCTCTGGGGTCAGTGATGTAGCCTTAAAGAAAAACCAACACAATCTCTACATAATTAAGAAAAATCTGTTCTATCGTATTATCAGTCAATTATCAATTTTCTGTGGACTCATATTGTGATTATATGTGTGTTCCATATGTTCCTGAAATGTCTGTTGTCCAAATTAATGACTCAAGGCAGACTGTAATTAAAAACTAACAAGCTACTATTCTTCCAGTGAAAGGAAGATAATAGATATCCTAGGATGGCACAATAAATTATTGTCTGTTATTTGCAGTCCAATAATGGATTGTAATTTAAAAAATCCTTTGTGTGTTTACATGTGACTGAACCTCACAGTTGGTAATTAATTACAATTAATTACTCTGGAATTGCGACTGTATTTTCTCAACAATTTTCTAGCAAGTCATGAGTTTCTTATGTATCTCAGTGACAAATTGTTTAGTGAAACGAAGATATACCAATATAACTTACACAAAATATCAAAACGACATGCCCTCCAGACAGTCAATTACAGTTTTATGAGTTTTATGCAATGAATAGCAGATCTGTATGATAACATTTGCTCAATAGGCCAGTTGTAAAATTAATTGGACATAGACCGTCTTTGCACTCCTTTCTTGTGTATCATACACAAAAGCTGCAGATGCATAAAATATACACATTATGGTAGAGGATGGTCTGATGGTCAACAGAAGAAGTCATCAACATCATGAACATAATGTCTGAAATGCAGCAGAAATTTGTGATTGCATATTACAGCTTAGAAAATATCTATACGCTGCTCTTCTTCTTTAGTTTGGTAACTGTACCTTGCTGCACGTGCATGCAGGCATCCTCCAAAAAGGCAACACCCCCTTAATTCTCATTGGACGTTGTTCAGGTTTAGTCCCGCCTTATCTTGACTCTGATTGGACTGACACTGGTGATTCGTGGTTGTGATAACAAAAAACTACCATAACTGCTGGGTGAAATACAGCAATGTGCAAACACAGCAGCGACATATGTGAGTCGCTGTCATCGGAAAAGTGCGAATAACCACAATGAAGACTGTCAATCATCTGTGTTTTCCTGCAATGACCATTTGCACTGTGCCGATCTCTGTAAATAGACATACTTACTGTCCACACATACAGAACAAATATCTTTAAATACATTCATTTAAAAATAGTTACAGTGTTTACACAGTTCTCATTTATCTTTATTTGTATTTTTTACTGCAAGTCTACATTTTTCTATTTTATTTTAAGTTTTTTTCACTTATCTGTATATAGGTGTGTGTATGTAAATATATATATATATATTTCTACCAGCAAAAAAACCATATTTTTATTTCACACTTGCTTTGACAATGTTAATATCTATTTCCCATTACAATAAAACCCCTTTTAAATGAATTAAATTGGATTAATTGAGTCAGACGTCCATCATCTGCTGTTCTGCACTGCCATTGGTCAAATAAACACGCCTCTTCTCCCTTGTTACTAGGGTCCCGCCCACTCACTAAGTTTCGCACTGTGGTTGGATGACGGTCAAGTCAGTCAAATTTGAACTTCCGGGTGCTGAAAGCGTTGCAAAACAGACTCCCATCCAGCGAGACAGTGGTGGAAGAGGACAGTCACCGAGAAAACACTGGATAACACAGCTTTAGGAAAAGTGAGTAACTTCACTTGTTAACAGCAGAAGGTGTCATTTAATAAGGTATTTATTTATTACTTAAAATAAACCCCGGATATATCTGTGTGCATGTGGCTAACGTTACCGTTCAAGCCTATGTCATGTCTGCTGACGTTACACAACATGGTTAACTAGAGAAGCTATTGAGCTACTTAACCCAGCTGAGAATTTGTAATTCTGTTATCTGTTACTGTGAAATATTTTGTAAGTTTACATTGCTAGTACAATACAGTAGGTTGGTGTTGTACTGTTACTGCAGGCGACACGTGTTTCATGACACATTAGCATGTATAGAAACATGGGCAGCCAATCACATCCAAGGTTAAACCATCAAGCGGGGTGAAGAACTTAGTACATGGTGTCCCAGCAGTCTTTATAATGATCTGACACTCAGCGAATTATCTTCGTAGATGTATTATCTTGCAAAAAATGCCTCTTATGGCTTTCTGTAAAAGTTACATAAAAGTGTGTAAAAGTCTGGTGGGTGTGTCTGTTTTTTGTTTGCCCATTGTTGTCACTCTTACATCTCACACAACATAACTTAACTCCCTCCTCTCTCTCCACCTCCCTGCATGAAGTGATGATGTCTGAGGTCCTGCAGGTGCTGCGTGGGGCAGGTAAAGTGGGTTCTGCCCTGATCACCACCCAGGGAGAACAGCTCCGCTTAATGGCCTGCAACTCCACACTGGGAGCAGGGGTTAAAGTTGCTCAGGATGTGGTGGAAGGGCTGGCGGGCACCTTCATGGGCGGCAGCAATGCGGTGAGAATTTTTATGCTATCTACCATCTGATGGATATATCAATAAGATATTGGTAATCTGACATGAGATTAATATCCAGTCTCAGCCTTTTTAGGTTTTGGACTTTTGGTCAAATGCAATAAATAGATCGAATCTATCATTATGGGCTCTCTGAACTTGTGAAGGGCATTTGACAAAGCGATTATCAAGAATAATAATAATTTATATTGTGAATAACTATTAAGTAATGTAAGTTATATGCAAATATATAGTATTTCTTTTGGCTAAATTACTGGTCCAACTCTGTCTGTAGCAACAGTCAGTAAAGGAGGATGTGTTTCCGGATGCTGAGGGCTGGGAGAACATGGACGCTGATGAAGCAGCCAAATGGGCCATGGGTGCAGAGTTCCACTCTGATGCAGTGGACCAAACCCAGACAGAAGCTGGAGCTGCAGGTATTATCAAGATATGAATTTTGCAGTGTCGCACTGATAGAAGATTGTGATGTTTTGAAAAATAAATGTATGAAAAGAAACATTTATTTGAAGACAAGTTGTTAAGTTAAAAAAGTTCTTTTCAGATAAAGCTTTTCACTATATCAGCACACCTGCAGACCTTAAAGGACTAGTTTGTAGGATTTAGAGGCATCTAGTGGTGAGGTTGCAGATTGCAACCAACTGAATACATCCCACCCCCACCCCTCCCTCCCTTTCAAGGGTGTAGGAGAACCCATAGTGGCTGCAAAAAATGCGAAAGGCCCTCTCTAGAGCCAGTGTTTGGTTTGTCCGTTCTGGGTGCTGTTGAAACATGGTGGTGCAACATGGCTGAAGAGGACCTGCTCTCTATGTAGATATAAAGTGCTCATTCTAAGGTAATGAAAACACAATGATTTTTATTTTCAGGTTTGAATTAAAACATACTTATGAATATTATAGTCCATTTCTGCCAAGTCTGTTCAACTAAATTCTAGACACTGCACCTTTAAAAAAGTAATCTTAGTGAAAATAAGAATCTAATATAATATGTACACAGTTTCAAAACGATGACTTATTTGTGAGACTTTAAGCGCCAACTTTTGTCAGTATTTTGCCTTCAGGTCTTCCAATGTGTGAACACTGTATAGTTCTGTCCTAACACAGGATGGTAAAAATAAAACTCAAATCTTGCCTTCTTTTAGACAATATGTTTTTTGTTGGGTTTTTTTCTTGTGCGACATTAACACAGTCACACAAGTTAAACATGATTAGACTTCAAAGAATCACATCAGGTTTAGGACTTACTCTGGTGTTCAAGTCCCGTGTTCACTAATACATTCATCTCCTCTCCATATCAAAGGAGTGCACTCTTCTCCAGGGGCAGGTCCGGCAGGGGCGGGATGGCCAGGGCAGAGCGCTCGTTTCCTCCACACGACCCCCGGCCTCCACCGTTACTACTACTACCAAACCAGATCTGTCCACGACACAGTGGTGGCCAGACTCACACCAGAAGACATCAAGAAGGCCAGAGATGCTAAGCAGGCCCTGGCCAAACCTGTCAGACAGAAGGTTGGTGGAATGATCGAATTACAGAGTAATTACGATTCAATATGGGCTGCATATGTTGCAGATTATGTCTATGTATTTTATTGATAATGGAGTTAAAACAATACCTGTGAAGTACACCATGGCTAATTGGGATTTTTATTGGTTATATTTTTGATCATACTGAAGAAGCCAAGAGATCTCAAAAAAGAGGATATAAAGGAGGATGCTAGAGTCAGCAAATGTGTTCATGTCCCAGGTAGAGGCAATATTTATAATAGATATTTCTGAATATGAAATGCTTTTTATTACAGTTAAAATAATTATTCTTTTTGCTTTTTTCATGTAATGGGTAAGTCATGTGGCTGTGCTGAAATAAGTGAAGTTTTTCATAAAGTAGCCATGTCAGATAAGATCAGTTTATTCACCAAGTGATCAAATTAATTTAAATGCTTTTTTTTATCTGAGGCAGATAATGGGGTATATTTTTCTCTCTGTGGTCTAGTTCTGTCTCTGGTGCCAGGACCATATTTTGAGTATACTCACGTTATGTAATATGTGTCATGTTTGTTTCTGATGTAATGCAAGGTTACTGTCAAGAGTTTTGTCTTTTGTCTCTCTTTAAGCAAAAGTCATGAGTTAATCACCAATGATTTAAAACATGATTCAAAATAATTCTAAATACATTTACAAAGTATTTTTATTATCTTGTTTGTCTTCCTTCAGCTGAGTGACCGTGCCAGAGAGAGGAAGGTGCCTGCCACGAGAATCAGCAGGCTGGTTAATTTTGGGGGTAAGATCAAATGAGTTTCTTTATTTTATATGAGTGCATAATCAAACTTGGCAACCCGCATTGTTCATACCAGAGTGAATCCTTCTCATTCCTCTTCAGGTTGTCACATGGCTCCAAGCACAGCAGGAGAAATGTGACCCTGCACAATAACACACCTAGCTTATGAAACACACAAGCACACAGGCTGTTGGTTATACAACGCATAGAGAGCAGTAATTACACACATACCTGTATAGTGTAGCTGTGATACCAAAGTTCAACTGACTTCCCATGTTAGTCATTCATCATCAAATCTACAAAACACTTTTTTTCCTTACAATACTAGCACTGCACATTAGAAAGTGTTGCAATAATTATTAGATGACTTGAATAAAACTCAGTGTTTTCACAACTGTAAATGTAACCCATGTATGAAAACCTTTGTATTATAAGCTGGACTATCATTATGCTTCAACATTAGTCTGTCATATATTGAAGCATAATGATTTTTAAAGCATTAATGTTGCTTCATGGCTAAAGCTATCCTTACAAAGCTTTATAAATACAAACATATGGGAAAGTCTTTTCCTAACAGGAACATACATTTTGGAGATTGTTTTCTTAAAATTGAAATTCTTTATAGATATTCTCACATTCATACAATGTTTGTCCAAGGGCCTTTCATTAATAGAAAAGAATGGGACTGTTTTTGTATTTTCTCAACAGCTTAAAAACACTTAAGTGTTAAGTAAACGATGGCAGAGTGAAATGTGATTTCACTCTTGAACTAGCAGCAGCAGCAGCAGCAGCAGAAGCCTCAAGCATCTGTTAAGTGGCCCTAAATTTAAAATCATTCGTGTCTCCCTCTCTCCGCCGCAGGACTGGCAGTAGGGCTGGGGATCGGTGCCATTGCAGAGGTGGCAAAACAGTCACTGGGAGGCAAACAAAAAGGAGGTAAGGATAATCTCTCCTCGCTCCTCCTCTCCTGTTCTATCCTCCCATCCTGTGAAGTAGCTTTTGGTCCAGCGCTCGCCGGGCAGATCCGGCAGACGGATGGACAGCTGGTCAGCCCTGGAGAAGTTTCTAATGTGTCAACACCTGCCAGGCACTGGACTGGCATTAAATCAAACCTGTTAACAAGAATTTAAACAGAGGCTTTAATATGTGTTAAATGAACAGTGTTTAATGATGTACCACTGCCCCAGTTTCTACTCACTGCTTTCTAAAAGTGACTTGTTAAGGCCCTGAGCTTAGTTATTTACATGCTGGTGTTTAAAGATAATTGCCAGTACAAATTACTTTTGTTTATGCTGTTGTACTTCTAATATGTTGTGCCTAACATCACTGCTGACAATCGTCTGTGTGTTTGCTGTCTTTTTTTGTAGACATGAATGCCCTGCTAGACTCTCCTCTCCTCTCAGAGGCCAATGCTGAGAGAATAGTCAACACACTGTGTAAAGTCCGCGGGGCTGCACTCAAGATAGGACAGATGCTCAGCATACAAGGTACACGCTGCATGAATGATACTGCTGCAGAATTCTGCTTGATACTGTTCAGAGTATTTATAGTCAGTGAAAATATTTATCTAATATCTCTGACTTTTTTTTTCTCCTCAGACAACACCTTCATCAACCCCCAGCTGCAGAAGATCTTTGAGAGGGTCCGGCAGAGTGCAGACTTCATGCCGACCTGGCAGATGAATGTAAGCAGGGCTGATCGTTTTATATATGTAGTTATATAAATAAGTTGATCAGAACTGAATGTTTCATATCAACAAAACAAATCACAAGCTGTTCCTTCTCTAACTGACACTTAATGTCTGTGTGTATGTACATGTAGAAAGTATTAGAGCAGGAGCTGGGGCCAGGCTGGCGGGAGAAGCTATCGTCCTTTGAAGACAAACCGTTTGCGGCAGCTTCCATCGGCCAGGTGCATCATGGGGTTTTAAAAGATGGTAGAGAAATCGCCATGAAGATCCAGGTAGGAGGGTATTGATACACACTCTGAAGTCTGTCTCCTTTGTCTCACTCACTGCATTGATTTGACCGTATGTTATTCCCATAATCATCCCAGTACCCCGGAGTGGCAGAGAGCATCCACAGTGACATCAACAACCTGATGTCAGTACTGAAAATGAGCGTGGCCTTGCCGGGAGGTAAGAACTTCATTAGTATTTGTTTAAGTGTTTGTTCACCCAAACAACAATCCTGTTAATAAGGCTTTTTTTTTTAAGTCTAAGGATGTGTTAACTTATGACTCATGCTTTATTGTTGCACTCAAAGTTGTTTTGTCAAAGACTAAAGATGACCTCATCACTTCATGCCACACATCATCTCAACCATCTAATTATAGACTTTAAATTCATCAACAAAAGTGGGCCTGTGAAGTCTTTGCAGGTTTTGTCATAACAATATTTACTGAGGATAATAAATCCACAGCCAGATTTTTTAGTTTGGAATATTTGGATGATTCAAGCTGCGATTGCTGTTGTTTTATTTTAACTGTCCTCTGTCAGTCGTCATTGTGGGAGTTGACCACAGATTGTTCTTTCAGTCATTTGTCCATCACATGTGTTTGCAAACCTGTGTTCTGTTTCATTCTGACATTTCAGTATTACAGTTTAGACCATGGGGTGGTGCTATAGTTACAAAAGTGGATAACAATTGTTAATGACTGAGGGGCAATGAGGATTTGTGGGAGATACTTGTTTCCTTGTTTTTCCTAATCCTATGCAAATTTAAAACAGTCTAAAGCATGAGACAATTTATTTTAGCAAGTGATAGCACAGTTGTATTGGTATTCAACGGTGTACTTCCTCGGAGAGCTGCCCTCACAAATTGTACAAACATGCTAATGAAGAAGAGACAAGCCCTCTCATGCATAACCAGAGGCCTGTTCGATTAAGTAACTTTACTGGGTGACCTTATTTGTGTAGATTGTGTAGTAGGCACCACACCGTTGTGTTGGAACATGACAGAGTCCGTACGTTTTCTCGGGTTTTCCATGCTGAGATTTGCACAATTTATTTTTCCATAGGTCTGTTTGCAGACAGCAGCTTAGAGGTTCTTCAGAGAGAGCTGGCATGGGAGTGCGACTATAAGAGGGAAGCCGAGTGCGCCAAGAAGTTCAGGTGGGTTTATGTGGTGTATTGAACCATAAATGCTGCTCCACTGAAGCCCACTTGTGAGCTATGCACACCATTTATCTGCAGTGAGCGGAAAGCACACCGGGTCAGCTATAAAGAAGGTTTCACTGAATGGCTGCTGCTGCTGCTACAAACTGTACATATACTGTACGTTGCTCCTCCTGAGTCCTAAATCTTCAAATGTTTGACTTTATTCTAGAGTTCATTAAAATAAAAACACTGTTTCTTTGATATATTGGGTGCTTATAGAAATTCTAATCTTTGTACTTGTTTTATTTTTTATAATTCATTTTTATTCATTGGTATAGTCTTGAAAAGTACACTACTATTATTAACTATACTGATAGGAAGTATTATTGTTGTCATAATTACAATATTACAATATTTGTGTGTCTGGCCTGCAGGTCCCTGCTGGAGGGAGATGAGTATTTCCAAGTCCCAGAGGTGATTGATGAGCTGTCAGGGCGCAGGGTGCTGGCCATGGAGCTGGTACAGGGAGTCCCACTGGATGGCTGTGTAGACCTGGACCAGGAGACTAGGAACCAGGTATGGGTTGACTCAACAACCAATTAGCTAAAAGCCTGTGACAGTAGAGGGAGCAAACTGGATAATTGTCCCCCTATAGCAGGCTTTTATTGACCTGTAATGTACTCCATATCTGTATTTCATTACTCCAGTTCAATAATGTTATATGGAGGTTTTGTAGGAAATCCACTGCCTGTTGGTAATCAGGAATGTAATGTAAATCACTTTAATTTGTCATTTTTGACAAGTGCAGGCAAATGAGGGCTCAGGACCTCAAATACAGTGTGAAAAGGACAGCAGCTGTAAACATGAGTCAGTGTGTCACTGTAAAAACAGGCATTTAATAGCGGTGATTGATGCACTTGAAGCATGACGTACAGTAAGGCAGCATCTTTAGACACGGTGAGTGCTTTACAGTGCACTGGGTGAGAGTACCATGAGATAGCCACACTGAATAGAATAAGATGTACGAAACAGGATATATTCATCAGACCAGAGCAGATCATGACTCCTGAGGGGGAAAGGAGCTGTACCATGAAAATAAGAATGACATTAATAGTAACAGCATCGCAGTAAACATGAACCTCTCTTTTCCTTCTCCAGATTGGTTTCAACATCCTCCAGTTGTGTCTCAGAGAGCTATTTGAATTCAGGTTTATGCAGACAGATCCAAACTGGTCCAACTTCTTCTACAACGCAGACACAAACAAGGTGAGGGATATAAGAATCCATATAGCGAACACAGAAGACATGATACGTTGACCAAACCTTTAATAGTAGTAGTATGCAGAACATGCATAATACAAACATAATCCTCTCATCTTGTCTTCAGGTGATTCTGTTGGATTTCGGAGCGTGCAGAGGCTACCCAGAATCCTTCACAGATGACTACATACAGGTATGATGAATCTGAAATTATGTGAAACTCAGCACAACATGATTTATGCAAAAAGATTTCTGTAAATAATTAAGCACTTTGGAGAAATTTTGCAGCAGCTGTGGAAAAATGATCATACACAATCACATGCATGTGCAATATGAGAGAGATTTAAATAGTGGTTATTAGTGCCCGCATTCGCCTAATTGCAGCTACTTCAGTTCGCTGGTGCCTCGAAGGGGAAGTCTTAAAATACACATGATAACCACGTCCATATCATTGATTTGTGTGTGTGTGTGTGTGTGTGTGTGTGTGTGTGTGTGTGTGTGTGTGTGTGTGTTCAGGTGGTGCACGCAGCCTCCGTGGGTGATCGAGCCACCGTTCTTTCCAAATCAAAAGACCTGAAGTTCCTGACAGGCTTCGAGGCCAAGGTAAGATATTTTAGGCTCTGCTGCTGTGCTCATTTATTTTTGATATGATTTATCCTCCTCCGTCTCCTCCGTTTATTACCGTCTCTCCCTGCCTCAGTCTCACTCCCCGCGCTTGATGTCGTTTCCCCACAGTCAGATTACATCATCCCCTCCTGCTTCTATTCCCACATTTATTCTGTACATTTCATAAAGAGGATATGTCCTCAGCCTTGTTTGACATACAGAAGGATGTCTCAGTGTTTTATAAATGGATTTTTATGAAATCTGATGAACCCAGAGAGTGACTGAGGTCAGGAATTTCCATCAATCAGGCATTTTTACTTTTTTAAACTGACCTGTGATGCTCTTAATAGATACTAATCCAAATAAATTAATATTTACTTTGTAAATGTAACAAGTAACATCTAAAAACAAGTGTGTGCTGTGTTAAGGTGTTCAGTATTGGCCAAATATTGTGTGCTTCAGTCACATTTTCATGTTTTCTATAGAATTAAACTATGAATAGAAGCAAAATCACCCAGAAAAAGAAAAGAGAACAATTGTTACTCAAAAGGAACACTATTTATTCAAAGCTACTTTGGAAAGATGAAGATGTTTTCATATACCATAGAACTGTATATATGGCTACATAGTACATTTTGGGTCATACATTTCAAGTAACACACTTGATCAAGCTGCTTCAAAATGTACACACCCAAAACATGTAACTTAAAGTCTGCTTGTGTTGTGCATTAGTTTCAATATTGTTCTTTATATACCTCTGTACCCTTCTTTTAACACCATAACACCTCTCCTTGCTCCCCTCCAGGCCTTCGAGGATGCTCACGTGGAGGCGGTAATGATTCTCGGTGAAGCCTTCGCATCCGCCGAGCCCTTTGACTTCGGCACCCAGAGCACCACCCAGCGCATCCAGAGCCTCATCCCCGTCATGCTGCGCCACCGCCTCACCCCTCCACCCGAGGAGACCTACTCCCTCCACCGCAAGATGGCCGGCTCCTTCCTCATCTGCTCCAAACTGAAGGCGCACATATCGTGTAAGGACATGTTCCTAGACGTGTACAATGCCTACAACCAGAGGAGGCAGGCGGAGCAGGCAGCACAGACCAGTGCTTAGACGCTCAGGGAGAAGCTCACTGCAGAAATATCTCCTCATTAAGAACTAAGAAGTAAGAGAGGGCTCCTAAGTAATGGGGCAGAAAAGATGGAGTGTTGAATCCACAGATGGAGACAAATGATCAGAATCACCTTGAACTCTACATCGAGATGTAACTGACTACGCCAGCGTGCTCTAATGATCACTATGAGTGTGCTTGACTTTCTCTCGTCTTTTCAGTACTGTAGATCACTGACATCAGTCTGAGGGTGTAATTACACGTCATTCAGTGACTCATCAAGGCCCGACTTTGCTGTCTCATGTATAGACAGACATACTGTAAATAGTTAATGGAATTGAATTATTATGAAAATAATGGTGATAATTTTGTCATAAATGACTATATTATGGATGCAGTGTTTATGTTAATTGAAAAAGAAGATAATTTAAATCATTCTGAGGGTCGGTTTGTGTGTCTCATCATATTGGCTCAATGGTTACATTTTTCTGTCACAGCAGACACTTCACACAAGGTTGCTGTACATTTTAAGCCAGCTTCTGTGCAAGTTTTTTTAAAGGCAGGTAATATATTTTCCATGTTCTCCTGTGGCTAAAATCAATTGAGGCTGGCTCCTACTCTCTCTGACAGCAAGGTCCACTATATTTCTAAAGAGAATAGGTATCTTATGTCTTAAGGGCAGATAATAAGCCCTGCATCGCCTAGTTGATGCCGCCAAGTGCTCTATTTTGCTAGAAGAACTGTGTGCCCTGCCTGATGAGTGGGCGAATAAAGCTTTCTCCTAAATGTAACGACTGGCAGAGTAGATGAGCAGATTAGCAGAGGAATTAGTCAAGACAAGCTAATGGAACCTCAGTGAATAATGGCCTTGCATTATAAAGTAGACTGTATTTGACACAAAACTCCTCATAATGTGTCGGTTTTGTTACAGCAAAGAATTTTGTACATTTTAACACTATGGCAGAGATATGTTCTGTAACCTATAAGGCAGTGTGCTGTGTGTGCGTTTTTTTTTTTTTAATGAAATATGAAATAAAATGTGAGACCGATTTATATATCATGAATCGAGCTTTACTGGCAGGTGTCAAGAGAAGGACATAAGGACAAAGATGTCTTCCAATCCGTATTGAATTTTCCATTTCAGTTTTAGATCTCTTTGGGAAATGTCATTGACTGGAGGCCATGTTTGACCTCATTCTCTCCTGATGCTGTTCTTGTATTGACCGCTGAGCATTATAGTACAATAATTTTGGCTCACACAATGTTAAGACTTGAGGTAATGGTGGCATTAATGGCTTTGTTTTTTTGCAGGTGCTATTTTAGTCTCAAGGCAGTGCAGTCTTTTTTTGTTTTCAATCAAGCCATTACAGCACTACAGGACTGTCTGGAGGCTGCTCACACAGTGTTATTGTTATTGTTCACAGCACAGAAGTTGGGATGTGAGGCTTTCACTGACATCATATCCTGATGGAGAAAGATGCAGCCTTTTACTGTATCTCCATTAGTACTTGCTGTTAGTGTCCCTCAATTGAGTTGTATTACATCCTGTACAGTACAGCTGCTGAGCTGGTTCTGCAGCGAGGTTGGCCCTGACACACTACATCAAATCACTACATCACAGCTTATTTTTCTGAGTTTTGGGAATCGGCCACGGTTAATGACTGCAGCACATGTTGGGAGAAGAAAAAGCACATTCTTCTCTTGTAGTTTCACGCAATGGAAAGTTGGAGCATTGCTGTGCATGTAAGAAGCAGCAGCTGGCTTCAGTTTTTGGAGGAGAACTGACTCTTCTTGGCCCCGGTCTCAGACTTTTCATTAGGACTCACACCGGATTGGTGAGGACCAATTACCAGGACCAGTTCATTTATTAAGAGAAAACATGGTGCATGTTAGGAGACGGAAGTTTCAGTGTTTACATTATGTTAGTGCATGGAAAAATCTCAGTACATTCAACATATGGTGTGCTGTAGGTTTTTATTGTTGTTGGTGTTCCTGAAGGAAAAATAATGTGATGTTGTTACAGCTAAGGTTACTGAGGATCACAGTGTGACGGCTGGCAGCTGCTCTGCCCTCTAGACTTTTACCATTTATATTGTAAAAACTGAACTGGCTACATCGCTGGAACTTTACTGTTAGTTTTCTGTCCGCACCCTTTATGACCATTAGGATTCCCTGTGGTGGCTTACTGCACCTTATTGTGTTTGATTGTATTTTTTATTTCATTTTAAGCTCCTATAACACCACTACAACATTTATCAGCAGGGCTGTAGCTACTGACCACACCGTCAAGGCCTTCATATGTTTTTTTCTCTGGGAATGTGGGGTTTTCTGCAGCCTGGGAGGAGTTTCTACAATTAAAAATGAGCACTTTCTGAATATTTTATCCAATAATGTTAGACTCAGTATATTATATGTAACTAGTTTTAGGCCAAGAGTAAATAAATAATGGATTCAGCATTTCCCCACCAGAATTTTGTTCCTAACAACGTGTAGAGGGCTTTGAAACAAACTCTCTAAATTAAATGCTTTAGATCCTTGTGTTGGGAATTAAAATTTACAGAGAATATAACCTTTCTGTCTGGACAAAATGGAAATACTAATAGGGAAGGGGGGCAGGGGGACTCAGGCCCATGATCTCTTGCTACAGCTCTGTTTATCAGGAATAGTTTTTTCCATCATTTTTATATACCTTCAATGTAAGGTCATATCAAGGCTGGACATTGACTCAAGATTGAAACAGCTTGGCACCATTCATTAGAGTGCATTTAACAAGACAATGTTGCAGAGTGGCTTGCAAATTTTCAAGCCTCCGTGCAACCCTGCAAAAGCACCTTTGAGCAAAGCACTTTCTATCTACAAGCCCCCTGCTGTTGTGACGTGTATAGCTGCAACTCCTCTTTGATCAGAACAGGAGCATTTCCCTACAGGCATGACTGGAGTAACACTATTACAGTAGGATGCCGCACGGTGGCGCAGTGGAGAGACTGAAGCAGCGCCCTGCGTTTCTTTCTTTTTTTTTTTTTCTTTTCTGGAAAACATCAATGGGAAGAGTGGATTTGCATGTCCGGCCGTCTGTGCCAATGGGCGCACTGGGAAGGCTGGGTTAGCGGGTGGAGCCGGGGGAAGCAGCCCAGTAAGTGCACAGTCAACAACCAAAGCATCAGAGATTACTACAGATACTGCAATTTCACCCAAATCTGACTTGAAACCCCGTGTCTTTGCTGGGTTTTTTTTGTTTTGCTTCCACTGCATGAGTGAGGTTGAATCGCTGTTGTAAACCTTTTTTATTTTTTTGGTGTGTGCGCCGACCAGGTTGATTTGCGGCTCCACATCGCCTCCATACATCGCTTCCACAGTGCGGATGAAGAAGATTTTGTGAAATTAACCAACTACATCTTATTCTCTCTTATAATACATTCTCGTCCGGGGTCCTGGATTTACACAGAGGAGGTGCGGGGAGCCGATCATCCGTCGTTCTCTTGGGTGAGTTCACTGGATTCCCGGCCAATCTGGCATCCCTATTTACTGACACTTCCAGGGTTATTTGGAGACCCGGTTACGTCTCAATAATGAATGAATCTACAGTTAGGAAGTGCACGATCCGCTCAAAATGGCATTGGATCTTTATTTGGGAGTTACACGATTGTTATAATGTTTGGATACAACTGCGGCGCTTTTGGACATGAATCTCGCCAGTGGGCCCATATGTGTGAAATGAATGAAATGTGGCAGCTCCAGCCTTTGATAAGGGTTCACATCCGTAATCCTTAAAGAAAGAGATATAACTATATCCTAGTAGGAGTTTAATCGACTCTTACACGAAACTACAGGCAGACAGACTGTCTTAAAATGGATATTATCTTGTAGAAATATTGCAATGATGCCACAGAAAATTTTTAGAAAAGCTTCATTGTGCTATTTACAGCCCCCTAATATGATCCTATTACACCCATTATTGTCAGAAATTGAGATTTATTACTCATTATTGGCATGGGAATGAAACAGTGTGATATATAGATTGAGCTTGCACAGAGTCACATTGACTATTGGGTAATTATTGGTTTATAGGTTGGCTTTAGTTGTGGTGTTTCCAGGTATTTCCTCCAGGACAGCATGGCCACTCAAACACGCGCCTTGGGTTTGAATATGCAGGTCCATAATTCTACCTGTCTGCAGGTTTCCTCTCTCTCTCTCTCTCTCTCCTTTGCTCTCCCTTCATTGCATCAGTCTGTGTGGTGAACTTGTGTCTTTAGGGTATATTGCATCATCTCCAAATTTCTGCAGGGCTTAATCTTTGTTGAAAGAAAAAAAAAAAAAAGTACTGCAGCATATTTTGATCTCAAACACTTCTTGTTCTCTGACATGCATGGGGGGATTCCTAGAACATGAGAGCAAAAGTGCCAAAGTATGGCATTCAAATGACTAAGAGTGTGCAGCTGTAATGCACTCACACACACACACACACACACACACACACACACACATACACTTACACACTTGGCACATGCCTTCGTATATAGGCGTAGCAAATGCACGCGGTTCTATTGTCTGTGGAGCTCCATCTGTTCCATGACATGGCATTCCTCAGACAGCCTGTAATGCTGTTAGGGGGTGGTCTACCCTGACCCACTGCCTCAGAGAGAGAAAGACAGAGAGAGAGAGTCACATGGGGTGTATTAAGAGAGTAGGTGCAGGGCTCAGGGTGTCTCAGCCTACAAGCCTTAGACCACCTGCATAGAGAGCTTCTGGGCCGGGCTGGAGGGTTTTTGAAGGTTGGGGGTAGTGAAGCACTAAATTTGACCTGAAAGTAGGGCTAGAAAAGGGTTAGGTATAGTCTGGAGCCTGGACTAGATCGAGGCTAGGTTTGGTCTACTGCTGGGGCTAGAGGAAGGCTAGATTTGGTCTGGAGCTGGCATTAGAGAAAGGTTAGGTTTGGTCCAGGACTGGGGATAGAGGAAGGTTAGATATGATGTAGAACTTGGGCTAGAGGAGGACTAGGTTTGGTCTGGAGCTGGGGCTAGAGGAAGGCTAGATTTGGCTCTGTTCTGGGGCCAAAAGGGACAATGTGTGGTCCAAAACATGGACAAAAGGGGCTAGAGAAAGGCTAGGTTTTGTCTAGCTTGCAGCCAGAGGAAGGCTACAATAGGTCCAGAACTTGGGATTGAGGAAGGTTAGGTTTGATGGGGAACTGGGGCTAGAGCAGGACTAAGTTTGGTCTAGAGCTGGGGCAAGAGGAAGGCAAGGTTTAGTCTAGAGCAAGAGCCAGAAGAAGGCCAGGTTTGGTCCGGCTCTGGTGCTCGACGGGACATGGCCTACTCCGAAGCTTGGGCAAATGGCACCACAGAGAAGCTAGGATTGTGAATTTTGGTCCTGTTCCGAGGCTAAAAGGGTAACAGTTTGATCCAAAGGTCAGGTGAAAGAGGCAGGAAAAAAGACTAGGTTTGGTCCTTGGAGGGACGGGTATTGGCCTGCTGCTGGATATAAATTGGGTGTGATGTAGCTTATGACTGCTGCAACTCAGTCATCACAACCAACCAACACACACACACACACACACACACACACACACACACACACACACACACACACTCTCTCTCTCTCTCTCTCTATCTCTCTGTCTCTCTCCATTTCCCCTTAAACCATTTCCCCTCTTCCACTGCTCTGATTGCTGCATTAGGCTGTCTTTTGTTGTCCACACACGCACACACACACATACATACACACACACACACATATATACACACACACACACAAGGGGGAGGGTTAGCCCAGCTGAGACCACAATACAACGGGGATCAAAGGTCATCCAGCTGGCCAATCAGGGTGCTGTCTGAGCTGGCTGGTAGCGGAGGAGGGCGTTGCCCCCCCTTTGTGCCGGTCAGGGTGGGTCTACTAAACAAGCGGCTCCACTTCCAGCCCCGGTCCTGCTACTGCCGGCAGCCACATTGTGCTTCCTCAGAGCCAGTCACACCAGCCTCTGGACATTTTGTTAGTCTGCAGGTCAGGGGCCTGTCTGCTTTAGAGTCTTTTATTGATTTGTACTTGAATTAGTTTGTGATGTTTTTAAATCAGATCGTTTTTGAAAGCTTGATTTGTTGAACTCTCACTGAGGAAAACTGCAAGCATAAAAAGTTATGACTGAAACTATAAAATACGTATACAACTGTACTGAGATATATTCTGAGTTGGCTGCTATGTCAATAGATGATCATTGTTACTGCGCTTGCGTGCACTGTACACTTCGGTAATAATTGTGTGTACATGTGTGTGTTCAGGTGTTAATGAATGAAACAAACACTGCAACCAAAACCCTTAAATTGATAAACGAATTACAATCCTGCTGATGGGATTAATTAAATAAACAGAGTGAGATAATGAGATTTGAGGTACTAGAAAGATGGTAAAGAGAGGAAAGACGAGAGTGATGGGTGGACAGGAGTTAGAAAGAGGAAGTGGTTTATAGGAGGCGCAGGGTGGTGAGGAGGAGAAGGAAAGACCGGATAACGAGGCAGAGAGAACGATTGAGGCTGCTGGAGAACAGAGAAAAGGAGCGAATGACAATGTAAAAGAACAAGAGGGAGAGAGAGAGATGGACTGAACATAAGGGAGAGCAAAAAGTGAATATTAGATAAAAGGGACCCTGGAAACCATTTGTTCCCTGGTTTCTGTCTTCAATTTGTGGCAGAAACACATCTACTCATTGGATGTGATCATATCAATCTGCGCAGAACCCTAACACAGAAGACTGTCCTCTAACATTTATATTTCCCTCTCACTTTCACTCTTTTACTTGCACACATACACACTCTCACACACTCACACACACTTCAGTCACGGCTGTCTGATGCCTGAGTGCCTCCAGTATGTGCTGAGTGCAGTTATCTGATTTCTGCAGGCTAGTTAAATGCAACCACTCCTTTCCCCCCATATAGTTCCATTACTGCACACACTAATGGCATGCTCACAGTACAAAGACATAGGCTCATTGTTGCATCTATGTGTCTGTTTGTGTGCATTTGCCACACTATTAGTATTGCGTATCATGTTGATATGGATTGATAAATGATCGGAGCAATGGATTTGAATGCCTGTCCAGTGGACGCTCATGTGTGAAGGCACTGGATTGTGTTTTCTGAGTGTTTGACCATGCGTGTGTGTGTGTGCAGAGGGACGATTGAATCGTGTTGTGTGCACACGCCTGTTTCCCAGGCGATCAGCAGTTTATTTCTTTGCCTCAGTGGCGTTTTTCTCTGCAGATAACAAGGAAAGTGGAAATGGGTCTTTCTCAGGGCAGCAACCACAACTCCGAATGGAGCGCTCATCTCAACTAATAACTGTCACTTTGAGTCGCGAGGGTTGTATTTTTTTTATCTCATTGGTCGCTGATATATTTTTGTTGTGGTGACCCATTTCAGCCTGTTACGCTGTTGAAGCTCTGATTCAAAGCTCGACAAGGGACTTGCTTCTAAAGAACCCCAAAATGCTAAACCCCCCCCTGCTCCCCAAGCTTCTGAAACACCACATCCCTCCCTCTGGGTCTGATTTGATCTATATCCTTTTCCAAGCTTTTAGCAGCTGCTTTACTTGCTGCTTTTCGATTGTTTTCACATGGTTTGCCCCAAATTACACCTAGCACCTACTGTGAAAGTCCAATACAGAATGCTTTTAACCCCATACCTCCCTCTGCAGTGTGACCACACATGTGCTGCCAATGCAAGGTTTCCAGTATCTAGTGTTGGCTTCCTACTGAGGAGGCTTAACACAATCCCAGTGTGAGATTCATGGCAGAATGACAGAATTACCAAATAATTAATCATCTCCTCCCCTCCGTTACTGCACTAGTAAAATGTGTAAGGAAAAACATGGACTATGATAGACACAGTGTTAAAGAAGTGTGAGCATCGTTAACAACTGGGTTTCAACTTTTTCTGGATTCAAATAAATCAGGATTGCATAACCAGGATTCTCCATTTGATCTATACAGCGAGGTAAATGAGCCTAGAAGGCCTGTCTGGACTGTAATACATCAAAGGAACTCTGGCATTGTTAGTTTCTTATCTTGTGTTATTTACAGTACCTACAGCCCACATACAGTGACTTCCTCCCGTACTCTTCTGTTTTAATTCAAAGCCTGTATAGTGTGTGTGTGTGTGTGTAACTGAGCTTTGGTTTCACAGCGTGGAAAAAAAAACACACTATTTAATATGACGCTGGCTTCTCCGCTGCACTATTTCAGAGTGATGCTGAGGGAGAGAGATTGTTAGCGACAGACAGAACCCAAGTTAAATCTTCCAGGGCACAGAGGGGCCTATTCACTGTGCTGAGTGAGGAGTGGAGAGGGAGGTTGGGGGGGAGGCAGTGAGTGGGGGTGGGGGTGGAGGTGGAGGAGTGGGGTGACAACACTTAAAGCGTTTTTTACGGTCGATGGCATGCATCTGTGTGGTGTGTGTTGTGCCTGTCTGAAGCAGTCAGAGAGGCAGGGACGGGGTGAAGGATGGAGGACAGCTGATTGCAGTCATCTGCTGATAGAGGACACGTATAGGAATCAAGCTCTGGACATGGATTGGTGTGTGTGTCTGTGTGTGTGTGTGTGTGTGTGTGTGTGTGAGAGAGAGAGAGAGACAGATGGAGAAAGGGGGCAAGTTTCAGTTTATGTAGGAAAGCAGCTACAAGTTACCTCCAGCTGAAAAAGAGTGAGTCACTGCAGGAAATGGGAACATGTCGGCACTTTGTTTTGGTGCACTGTATGTAAGTAGCGTACAAGTGAATGTGTGACTGCTTACTCACTGGTGTGTATGTGACAAAAACGGGACAAGGCCCTGTCAAAAGACAGGTGAAGGAACGCTATCGTAGTTTAAAACTAAGAAAGTCCACATAGTGTGTAGAAAAGACACACTGGAGGTGATAGTTGTCTGTATGGCTCTCTAACTAAACACTTATAAAATTGAAATGGAAACGTTCATTAGACAAATAAATTGTCCAGGCCAATATATCGGCTGATGTCAGCTTATTGTAGATATATTGGGTCAGTGTTGGCTGAAAAGTAAGGAGGAATTGCAGCACAGAAATGCCAAAGATTGATTTGAGGTACATTAGAAGCACTTTCTTCATCACATAATGTATCCACCAAAAGATCCCTATTTTTAAATTGTAAAATGGCTCGCTCAGTAGGTTTCAGTTTTTTAATAACCTAATTAAAGAGCTCCATTTCAAATAACTGAAAAATATCTCTCCACACCTGGATATGTGACAGGTGTAGGAGTTTTTCTTATCAAAATGGTTATTTAGTAATTTTTGTGTTGTAGCAACTATGCTCAGTTGTTGTTCAAGAGCTATAAATCACCATTAGTGGGTAATAAAAAGAACTGCAATACACAAAACATTAGTGCTCTTGTTTTGTTATTGTAAGAGTGAGATACCACATTTTTATAAGTAGAATAACTTTCTAGTGATTTTTTTAGTTCAGCTGGAGTTCAGTTGGTCTTTTATTTCTTTTTGTGTAAAGTTCACAACCATCAATCAGGTGTTTCAGCTTGTGGTCTAGTCTGAACGAGTAGTCTGTGTCATTGAGAGCAGAGATCAAGCAAAAATATTGAGAAAACCATTTTGAAGCGACATCTTTTAAAAAAAAAAAAAAAAAAAAAGCTAGATCACATCAGGGGAGCACACTGACCAAATAAAACCATATTGCTGGACATCAGTCATTGTTTTGCTTTGTCCCAAGAACTTTTTGGCGCACTCATGCCAGTGAAAAACAAAAGACTCTTTTGTTTTTTGGATCACACACTCCTACAGGCTACTCTTGTAAAGTTAAATGTAATCTCAGTAATAAATCCACCTGTAAAAAACATGTCAAGCTGAAGGAAAGAATACCTCTTGGAAGCAGCACGTGTTCTTTTCTGCACAGACCAGTTTGTGGCTCGCCTCATGCTATGCTTGTAAAAGGTAGAGTGATGCCATGGTGAATGTGCCAGCGAGGCTTCAGTTTATAAAACTCTCTCTCTGTTTACCGGTGCTATGACTCATGGTTGCTATAGCGAGGAGCTCTGACAGCAACACAGCTGATTAGGAGCATCTGACTCCACATGACTGTACTCCCTTCATCTCTCTCTCCCCACCTCTGTCAGTCGCTCTTGATTTCGACCTCCATCAATCCTTTCTCACTCTTTTCTTTTCTCTCTTTCTCTTAGCTGCTTTCTTTGAATTTAATCTACTTTTCTGTCAGAGTGGCAGCCGTCGCCAACTTTCATTTTGTCCCCCTATTCTTTTCTGTTCTTTCATTCCTTCCTTCTCCTTTCTTGTCACCCCTCACTTCAGTTCTGCAGCACTCACCAACCTTTAATATACCTCATATAGATTTTCTTATCACACCATCATCCTCTCCTCTCCTTTCCTCTCCTCACCTCTCCTCTCCTCTTCTGTCCTCTCCTCTCGTCTCGTATCCTCTCCTCTCCTCTCCTCTCCTCTCCTCTCCTCTCCTCTCCTCTCCTCTCCTCTCCTTTCCTCTCCTTTCCTTTCCTCTCCTCTCCATCTGCCTGTATTTCTATGGTGGCCAGCTGCGCGCCAGATGTGGCCCACTCTCCCAGCTGTTGGCATCATGATCATGAAGAAGACAGGAATGAGATGGAAATGATCCCTCACAAAAAAATAAGTACAGGCGTAGTAATCCTCACGGTACATGTGAGAATGATAAATATATAAAAGAAGGAAGGAAGAATAAAAACCCCTATTAACCAGAGTCTGGTACAGGAATGTTACAGTAATATCCTGCCATAATGAGATTAAGAAGAAGAAGCACTGTACTGTACTGAGTACCACAGACACACTGTAAGTCCATATAGGAGCATTATAGTGATGCCACAGCAGATAAGAAAGCCATTAAGTAGAATAAGGTCACTGTTGAGTAGCACGGAGTGACTTTACGGCAAATCAGTATTAGACGTATACATTCATTAGAAGCTATCACAGAGCTATAACAACCCTGCAAGAGAATGTTTTCAGTCAAATTGAATACATTGATTGATCTGGTGGATTTGTTTAGTACAGACAGAGGATTATGAGGAAGCAGACAAGAAACCAAGGAAAACAACAGGCTGCATCATAAACAATGACACAGCAGATGCAAAAATAGAAGAGCGAAAAAGAGGAAAAGGAATGTTGCTGCTGTGTGAAAGCACATCACCCATATGTCAACTTTCAGGAACTTACAATGAGACCAAGTCTTGTAGAAAAAAAAATCACCTCACAGCTTATTCTGTGATTCTGTTGTTTGTTTAATCTGCACAAAAACCTCCATGTAAAACTGGCAGTTTGTGGACAGAGGCAGGCTAACTGTTTCCCTCAATTTCCAGTCTTTGTGCTAAGCTAAGCTAACAGTTTCCTGGTCAAAGCTTCGTATCCAACCGACAGACATAAAAGTGGTATCAATCTTTGCTTCTAAGTCCTGACAAGAGAGCAAATCATTTAACTTCCCAAAATGTCTAACTGTTGCTTCAAGACGTTTCTAGGAATCTTTGCATTCAACTGTTTGACATTATTAACACAATTTACACTTCAGAAATGTGTAGCAGCATTGGATCACAGATGTAAGCATCAAATATTAGTATGAAATTATGCATAATTTTATTTGTGGGTGAAAAATAGCTCCTGCCTGATGAAGGGGCCTGCTATTACCCATTACTTTTTAAACTTTGAATGGATATATTGGGCACTCTGACACCACAAAATGTCCTCTACATGGTTCTCACCATCCCCAAACATCTCACATGATCACCCCAAGCTGTTCATTTTCTGAAAGTGTTTATCTGCCTGAAATTATGTAGAACATTGTGTTTGCCGCAAAAACTGTTTTTCAGAATGAAATGTAAGACATTTCAAAAATGGAGAAACCTAGAAATTGAGACCGGGAGAATCCATATCATCCAAACAGATTTTTTTTGCATGAAAGCAGCTATTTGCCTTGGCAGAAGGATGAGGGTGGAGGCCAAGAGGGAAGAGGTGAGGAGCCATTGTACTGTGGGCGCTGGAGAGATGCACAGGGCAGAGAGAGATATGAAAGGAGGGAGGAAAGATGGAGGAAGGAGAGGTGTCTTGTTTTGCAGGCGCACACAGCGAGCTGCAGCAAAATGCCACAGGGACCATGACCAAAAAAAATAAATAAAAAAGAAACAGCCATTCGGGAGATGGAGATTGTTGATAGTGTTAGCATTTAGAGTGGGTCGTTCCTGTCATGACTGCTTAGGGGCTGTGAGGCAAATACTTTGTGAAAAGGGCAATAGAAAGCGACATTTTGATTGATTGTAGGTTATTACACAAGAACCATATTGGACTATATACAGCTAATAGTCAGTTCCTGACCTTCAGACCTTTTTTTTATACATTCTACTTCTCCTTTTACCTCCCCTAATTTTTTATAATCCTTCCTGTCCTTTTCCAATTTCCTCTCAACTCTCAGTTGTTAAAAAGCTCCCTTTGTCCTGCCCCTTCTGCTCCTTATCTTTCTCAGTTCTCCCCCTTTCCTCTCAAAACATCAGTTTCTTCATCTATCTCTCTTTCCCCTCTTTCTCTCTGTCTGCCTCTTTCGGTCAGGGGAAGTGGCAATCGCTGCCTGCTGGCTCCCGGAGGAACAGACCTTCCTTTGTCTGTCTGCACTGTAGGAAGATGAGTAGTCGGTCCACCCAGCAAGCCCAGTATAGGGATTCAGAGTTTGTCTGTGCTGAGCCAGCCACCCAGAAAGACTGTAAATCAGCCAGCCACTCAAGCCAGCTAGTGCAGGGCCTTCCCCGGTCTTCACAGTCAGCCAGTCAGGTTTTATGTTAGGCACTCCAGACTATTAGGAAGAATGGATGGGAAAGCATGGCGGAGACAGAGACAGAAAGACCTTGGTGGAATGTTTTCCAAGCATAACCAAAATGTATGATGACTTTGAAACCAGAACAGAGGCACTGTCATTCAAAAACGCCCTTCCTTACTTGGAGGAATTACAAAATGTGAAATTACTGCAGCCCAATTTATTACCTCATGCCATGGACTGAGGGCAACCAGTGGGAAGTTTTCTGATGATTTACAATGCTACATGACATTATAGCAGTCAAGTACTGTCCTGGTTCTGTTTTTATTTCACTTGTTAAATACCTTCTTGACTGCTAGCTTAATTCCACAATCTATTGATACTATCTGTGTGATGGAGAGAAAAACAGTAACACCTAAGATTTTCCATTCAGGAGCCTTTAAAGCTGAAACACACTGATATGAGGGGCAAGCGTGTTAATGAGTATTTTAGTTCACTGGAAGAGATATTACTTTGACGAAGACTTGCCTTGAGTCAGTATCAGCCAGTGTGTAATTTAAGCTGCAGAAGTTGATTAAAGAAATAGTTTGACATTTTGGGAAATACACTTATCTGCTTTCTTGCCCAGAGTTAGATGACAAGGTTGATACCACTCTCATATCTGTATGCTAAATATGAAGCTGACTCCATGCAGCCAATTATAGTGGAAGATTAGCTTAGCTTAGCATACAGACTAGAAGCAGGGAGTACAGCTAGCTTGTTTTTTGACATAAGTGACAAAATATATCTACCAACACATCAAAAGCTCACTAAAATATGTTAGATCTTGTTTAATCTGTAAAAAAAAAAAAGTGTAAAAACATCAATTTATGGTTTGGGGGTTACATGTCGCACCAAGGCGAAAAGTAGGCTAGCTAGCCAGGCTTCTTCTTTATTAAGTTAATCTAATTAACCACTGGCTGTAACTTAATATTTAACCGACAGATATGAGAGTGGTATCAAAATTCTCACCTAACTTTCGGCAAGAAAGCGAATAAGCGTATTTCACAAAATGTCAAACTATTATAAGAAAGAGAAGATCACAGTCTGTGGAGTGAAAAGTTTGTCCATGTCTTCTAATTTTAAGCTGCTCAAACATGACATTTTGGTGATATGTTTTCAATCATAATCATGTTATTTACTCAGTGTCACTGAAATAATAAATCAGTAGTCTACTCCTGCTTTGGTTCCCACTGTTATTCCAAGTAAACTAAATAAATAAACTTCATAAAAGGAAGAGAGAGAGAGCTGAGATATTTAGAGGCACAGGAAACGAAGGAAACAAGCAGCTTATTGGCGGCAAGTTAGCGCGTTATCTGTCTGTACAAGCTCATATGAGCACACTCCTCTTTTTAGAAAACGTTCCTAACTTCACCCAACCACATCAAGGCCCTTTTGGGATAGGAAACCAAAAACTACTTTACATCATTACACACAACATGATCCTTCTGATATCATTTTCACAGCTACACTCTGAAATGACTCTACAAGCATGATGAGTACTCTCTCTCTCTTTTTTTCCCAAAATTTTGTTTTAATGGATGAGGCTCCAGGCACCCCAGGCCTCGACAAACTTCAACAAGGAGATCAATAGAAAGTATATAGACTGTTTTCCCACAGGCTGTGTTTGCTCTCACCTCGGATCGCAGAGGAATATTGTGGAGATGCCAAGGCGACACCCAGCCAGCGCGGAAATGATTTGATGTAATGGGAACACTATGGTGTAATTAGTGGAGCCTGTCTCCCTTCATGTCTCACCCCGTACCACCACTTTACTCTCTGAAGTCAATATGTCAGGGGAGGTGAGCGTGCATTTACCATTCTCTTTAAGCCTCCCACCCCCTATGTCATCCCTTGTCTCTCTGTTTTCAAAGGAAGGCGAGAGGGTAACAGTACGGGTTTACAGGAAGAGGAGAGGGTGTAGTCCGTTCGAAGTGAGGAGAGGAGGATGGGGGAGACAGAGACGATGAGAGGTTGTGAGGAGAATAAAAATAAATGGCTGCAGGGTTGGACAACTGTCTGACTCAGTCATGTCCTGGATGGTCCAGTTTTACCAGATGGCTGCTTGATATGTGCAGGGAGAACAGAAGAAGACAGTCCAGGCTCTCTATGCCCATGTGTGTGCGTGTTTACATGCGATGCGTCCTGTGTTGCTCACTGTGCTCCACATGAGAATGTGTTATTGCTCTTGCGCTGCATTCCTACGAGCCAGAGGAAAATCTCAACCCCTTTTAACCCCTCTTCTCAGCTGTAGACCAGCTTTGAAGTCTTTTTTTTTTTCTCTTTCTCTTCACGCACTCACACCCTGTACATCTTTTTTCTCACATGGATTTTGTTTACATCCTGGCAGCCAACTCCCCACAATACATTGCTCAGACGAGGACTGTATGGAGGATAGGTGTTGCTCAGTCAAGCTGTATTTGCATGGGATGATGATTTGCACAAAAAAAAGGCACAATTGTTCTGACACAAACGCATTTTGAAGGGTTTCTGAGACTGGCTGGTTGTTAGCATAGTGAAGGAAAACAAGCTAACATGCTCTCCTCCCTTCTTTCCCCTGGAGACTTGATTTGATGGACAGATCCACAGCCCACAGAGTGGTTGCATGTACCCACTGCTTATGAAATGTAGGATTGTTTATGCATGCTTTCTGTGTCTATGTATGATGTCTGCTGCTCCACAACAACTCCTGCACATTGTTTCTACTGACAGTGAGGAGGATTTCCAATCTGCTGTTCTCTAGCAACGCTTTAATTGATTCCTATATTACCTTTATGATAATGTAACTCCTTACATGACAACCAGTGCGTATGTGTGCCTGTGAGATAAGATGTTCAGAGATCTGATGAGGCGCATACAGAAGCCATCCTATACATGTATTATATATACATGTTCATATTCCCATTATGCTGCGGCATGCAGCTCTCAACTCTATTTCCTTTCACTCAGAGTTTTCGACTCCTCTCTTAAAATCCCCCAGCGCGCCAAAAAATCTTCTAATCTAAGTGTTCGCCTGAGGTCTCAGCTTTACAAAGTAAAGTTAGAGAGATGTGGTTAGGCCCCTCCAGTGTGTTGTGTGGGCTCCTCCGTCCCATGTGTATCAGTAGACTGCTGCCTGTGTTTGTCTTACAAGATGTGAAAAAGAAATATGCGTTGTAAGAAGAACAAGGATGAGAAACAGCAGTGTTCAGTTGGTGTTATACTGCAGATGATTTAGTTTCTTACTAATTACTTACTAAATACTTAAAATGTATTTTTTCCAATGAGGTTCTTTCAATGCTGTTCCCCCTTTTTAAAAAGATATTAAAAGATACAGATATTAAATTATTAAAGTAGGACAGTGTCAAGGAAATTATGCCTGGTTTGCCTTAAAACTAACAGTAGTTAAACCTGCAATAATCTTGGCCACTTTGGAGCAGCTAAAACAAGCTTTGAAGCCATCACTGACATATTATCACCTTACAAAATTAATATGCTGGATGTGTGAGCAAACAGTCACCTTTTTACACATCATATAGCAGACAGAGCAACAAAAGCATTCATAGAGTTTTGTATCTATCCACCTGATGAATGTAAGTCCAATATTCACTCTCCTTTTAGCTGTCGTTTAACTTTAAAGTGATAATGAGTAAAATATCTGTCTCTTTAGTTGCTAAATGCTCCACTGTGTTCAGTAGCGAGTTGCTAACTTTGTGTGCCTGCTGTTTGGTGCTGAGTGAGTAGTGTGCGGTGGGTTTTTAGGTTTCTGAAAACAGCTGCCTGCTGTGGCTGAAAATGACGCTGATGACAGCAGTGAGAGTGAACCGAAACAGTACACTTACAGGCTGTAAAACCAAAACAACAAGCTGAAAGGTGCTAAAATTCTTAGTAGAGCTGAGGGAAACTACAGAGTCAGGACACTTTTCATATTACATTCAGTCATACAGTCATTTGGTCACTTGTTAATATTAAAAAAAAGATTGTAGCTGCCTTAAAGGACAAGATTTAACAAGACACACACACAAAAAGTTTACTATACTTTTTGCAAAAATCTTTGTTAAACAAGTATTTCACCAAGCTGTCGTAAAGTGTCCTTTAAGTACAATCTTCAGACCATCTGTGTATATGTAAGTCATACAACTATCTCCCTGTGTGTGTGAATCTGTGCATGGCTCTACGTACTGTATGTAGGTCTGTGTTATCTAATACAATCTGTCTCTATCTAATATTCACACTGCTAACCCTTGGGGGTAAAGAGGCTGAGAGGAGAGGAGAGGAGGGGAGGAGAGGAGAGGAGAGGAGAGGAGAGGAGAGGAGAGGAGAGGAGAGGAGAGGAGAGAAGTGGAGAGGAGAGGAGAGGAGAGGAGAGGAGAGGAGAGGAGAGGAGAGGAGAGGAGAGAAGTGGAGAGGAGAGGAGAGGAGAGGAGAGAAGTGGAGAGAAGTGGAGAGGAGAGGAGAGGAGAGGAGAGGAGAGGAGAGGAGAGGAGAGGAGAGGAGAGGAGAGGAGGCCTCACATTTGGAGAATGAGAGTAGTAGGATGGAGGAGAAACATGTAAAAGAGGGTAGAGGACTTTGTTTGGCACATATATATGTTATACAGAACTCTTGTTGGAAGTCTCCTGAATTTAAAAGGGAATCCTACACAAAACAGATTTAAGTTGCACACACAGATATACAATACTCTGTAAACCAGGACCCAGTACATCTGTATTGTGCTATAGACATTCCAGTAGTAGATGGATTAAAACGAACATTACGAGCAGAAAACCACTGCCTTCCCTGTAATAGATTCCAGTTGTCCTGCGCTGTGCTATAGTGCAGGCCAGTCGTATTTCATTTGCATCCAGGTATATTGTTTGCATGTGTTGTTGAGGGTGTAAACATGTGGATATATAACCAGTCAGTGTGTGTTATTAAAGACAGGTCGGCAAGGCGAGTGACACGAAATCGAAAATGGATTAAATGTTTTCTGAGCTGTTTTTAATTAAAACAGTGACATAAACTTCAGGAGAATTTCATTCCAGCTCTGAAGTGACTCTCTGTTGACATTTCCAATGTTTTGCACAACTCCTCCACTGCCTGAACCTGGACCTAATATAGCTTTTTAAATTTTCTCTTTCTCTCAAGCAATCAGTATTTTAGCCATGGTCCTCTCTCTCTCTCTCATCTCTCCGCTTTCTCCTATTTCGTTTTGTTCTCCTCCGACACAGCAGATTCACCCCGCCAGCTACACATGACGGAGTGAAAAACAAGAACAGAGCTTGAATCAATTACTCTGTGGATGCACTTGATTTAGTGGTGCTCTGAATAAGCACTTCTGGAGTGATGCTGGTTGCATCAAGCAAGGCAACTTTTCTTTCTTTTCTTTTTTTAAATAAATCAGAGCTGATGGGCGCTGATTCGCTGTCAGCCTGGATGCAGATCATAATGAAAGAGGCGGCAAACAGGGGGGTGGTGAGATCCATGAGTCAGCCTCTTTCTTTCAAGTGGCTTGATTTGAGAAATATGAGATGCACTTTTGGAATAACAGCTTGCTTTTTAGAAGATCACTCAAACATATGATGAATCTTACACTAAATCTTCATATTTATTTATGTTAATGTGGCATAAATGGTTTATTTTTTTCTCACAGACATAATAAAATGCATCAACTCCAGTCAACTGATCATTGTAAGACATCATATTATCTAAAAATGTATTAATTCCTAACTATTAAAGCCATTATAAAGTGATACTGCCTTGTAAACATGTGAAAAACAGCCTGTTTGTGTCCCTGTTTTTTTCCAGCACTGCTGAAGGCAATTGTTCTTCTCTTCATTGCTTCACAATCGTGTATAAGTCATAGCTTTTGAGCCGTAGTGATCTATCCAGGAAACCTGTCTCCGGGCTTGAGACGTCAGAGGAGGCTTGTTGGAAGATGTCTGGTTAAGAATAGCTCCGTATCTCCGGGGCTTTTGTTTGGGGCGTGGTGCTGGATTTTAGTAAGACTTTCTCAACACCGTTATGGAGCAATCATGAGAGACAACTCTCCTCCTACTGACAGATGGTCATGTGTGGTGTGGTGTGTGTGTGTGTTTCTGCCCACATTTGGGTGATGATTCTGGTTAGCGGGGGAGGGGAAGTGGAGTTTGGGGAGGAAGAGGAGGTGGAGAAGTGTGGGGAGAGGTCAGCGGAGACACAGCTGGTGAGACCCCCACTCCAACCAGCTGCTGCCTCAAAAGAGCCCGTCAGCAGCCTGCCTGCCTGCCTGCCTGCCTGCCTGCCTGGCTTTACGTGCATGCCCCTCTCCTTCTCTTTCTCTTTCTGTCCTCTCATCCCCCCATGCTCTCCCTCTGTTGTGTCCCCCTGCAGACTCAGCCCAGCTGTTCCAAGCTTTCTGCTCCCCTCCCCTGCCACCATGCACCCTGACCCCCGCATAAAAAAGAGAAAAAAAACCCCTTCCTGCATTTTCAAACAAGTGTGCATGTTCCTGAGTGCGCACATACACACACATAAGTACCTATAAATTTCGTCCAGCCCAGGCAGTAATCCAGTAAGTCACATCAAAGGTGTCCCAGGAGTGGAGGTGTATCTAAGGCCTCTGAACCAAGTAGAGGCCTGAGGCTGGAGTAAATCCACCAGCTGGGTCTGGTTCCTCCAGGGTGGACTTGGTTTCTGTCTCTGCATTTGACATCAAATACCTCTTAAAGAGTCATACTGATGGCTTTGCACATTTTGTGCTTATTAACTACAAATTGTGAATACTTAACGTCACTGCTGGCCATTTTCCTGGAAGCCATTAGTTTCATTTTATGCTGCTACGGTGTATAAATCAACTTGCTAAGACTTGAAACATGCTTGAGATAGGTAAGTGATTCACAGGAAACAATCCACCATGTACATATCATCACTGTGTTGACAACAGTTACCAGAAAACTAGCTGTTGCTGATATCTGATATTTGGATGTTGTCTGATGAAAAGCAGTGGTGGTATGTAGTGAATACTTTTGTTCTAGTGTCAGGCATGTGGGCTTACAGTACAAGAAGCTCTTACGCTACATTACATACAGAACTGAGAGAAAACAAACATCTGGGAGTATACACATACATTATGTATCAAACGCAGTATATCATATATAAACTCAAATGTAGAATGCTTTCATATGATTATTGTAAGACTTAAACAAACACTGAAATCAAATGCTTTTTATGTAAACATGTTAAACATGGACTGAAACATAATGAAAAGCTATGTTATCAGAAGATATAAGCTAGAAGGCAAAAAGGATATGGTTTCTTACATTAATTAATAAGCTAGCAGCCAAGCTAGCAGCTATGTGAGACTGTACTAATGCCTAGTGGTGCTCTGAGCTAAATGCTAATGTTAGGATGCTAACATGCTCATGTTTAGCAGGTATAATGTTTACCATGGTAACCATAGTTGAGTGAGTCAGCATGCTAACGTTTCATAATTAGCACTAAACACAAAGTACAGCTGTTAGTTTCACCAAAGTTATTCAAATTCAATGAATCTAAAGATGGTTGACATATTTTAGTCCGGATCAAACAACATTGCTGTGCTGATAGCCTGGATATAAGGTTTGCTGTTTCACAACTAACTGTAAGTCTCAAATCCTGAATATCAGAATAGAGTTTTAGGTAATTTTTAAGTCCTTATTTTAACTGCATTTCCACATAACGACAAGAAACTATAGTGCTCTAAATTTTGATGGATGACGGATCTCAAGCAGATCGAATGTCTCTGCAAGTCGATTATCACACTGCTCTGAAATGAAAAGAATACAGTGACTGCCTGCAAGGTAGGAAGGCAGTCTGAAAGCATGCTTTGATAACAGCCGGCAGTCATGTAACATAATACATAATTTGTAGTTAATGGGCTGAAACATGCAAAACCACCAGTATTATCTTTCAAACCAGACAAAGTGAAGGAGTGACTGCTGACTGAAAACATATAATTTGCTGATTTTTTTTTTGATGAATTAATATAAATAAATAAATTATCACCACACAGCTCAGAAGCAGAACTGATGAATGTTCCTGTGATGTGAATGACTTCTGGCTATTTTGCTCGATATTTTCCCTCCATTGAAAAAAAAACAAACCTACAAGTTCAAATCTAAACTCGGGGGGCCACCCATGCTGCACCTTACCATCCCCAGTTGCAGTGGGTGCTGGGGTGCCACACCCTCTCTCTCCCTCTCTCCCCGGTGCTATTGTTCCCTCGATGACAAGGCCCACGTGCCCCCCTATTCAGCATCCTGGTGGGGGGTAGGCGGGCTCTTTGTCTGGCTGCCATTGTCCCAGACACACGCTCCCATTTGACGGACACACGTGCTGACAAAAGAGAAAGGGAGCGGAGGAGGAGGAGGAGGGGCCACCGCTGGCCATTATTCTCGGCGGTGGTGGCGGTGAAAAGACGAGACGCGCTGGCCATCTGTGGTGCGTGTCTGTAATCTGTAGTGACTGAGGGGGGGGGGGGTGTGGACTGCACACACACTCACAAACACGCACACACTTCTCTGTTTCTAAAAGAATCCCTCTCTTTTGTCTCGCCACGCTTTTCTAAGGGCATGACGCCAATTGAGGTGGCTTCCCTTTGCTTTTGATGGGGTTTTGTTTTGCTCTGAAGTGGGGTGTGGAAAAAAAGAGGCCGATATGGTTGGAGTGAACCTACTTTCTCTGGATAGAAAGTGACCACGAGTATCTTCCTTTCCTTTTCTCTTCTCCTCTATATGTCAAAGTGACTATTGTTTAGTGCTGTCTCACTGTTTTCTAGCAACAGGCCTAAACACTAGTGCACCTGTCTTTCTTCTCCGTTTCTCTCTCTGGCCTTGGATGACCCGGTCTGCTTGAGGGTCTTCACCTCAGCAGTGTTTACTTTGCTTCTTCACAATATCCCACCACTTCCCTTTTTCTGGAGGCACGCTGATGTTCGTGGGAAACTGGAGGCTCTAAGACAGGCGAGTTTCTCGTAGTCACTGCAGGATGTTTTCATGTTGTGAAACGCGAGATAACTGTCCCAACTTGTTTCCCTCTTTCCCTCTTTATTTGTTCCTTCCCTTTTTTTTCCTTTCTTCCATCCCTTATTCCTGCGTTCATTCATTCAGTCCTAACCTTGCCATTGACTATTCCTTTCTCTCTCATTAATTACTTCAATTTCTCCATCCATCTTTCTATCCTTCTGTCATTCCCTCCTTTCATTTCCCACTCCCTTTTCTGTTCCTATGACTATCCCCTCATTTCTTTCCTCCCCATTCTCTCTTTTCTGCTTCCTCTCCTCCAGTCCTCTCACACATTAATAAAGGAGATATATTTGGCAAATCCCACAAGACAGGGCATGTCCTTTCCTGAAAAGATAGCAAATTTTCTTAAATAATGATGTGAGTCTCAGATAGAAAAAAACACCAGTACAGCTGAGCAAAAGCTGTAAAATCTGGTATTTCTTTTTTTTCTTTTTTTGGATGATCCAGTATTTTCACTATTTCAATTTTCTATTTTCTTCTTCTTCTTCTATTTTCACCTACAAGACTCATACTATACAATGTTTGCTTAGGTTGTTAAAACACGTAAGACATTTTTGGATTATCATCTCATATTTTCTATCGCATGCCTTTTCAAATGTTTTGGTATCAAGTTGTATATTGGCCTTGAGAAGCCCATATGAGCAGTGTGATGCAGCACCGCCACAGTGCCTGAATTTCTAAATCCATTTCCCCTGCCTGTGTTTCTGCGTGAGCTTTGGCTTTTAGTGCCGGTCGATAGGACACGACCACCCTGTGAAGGTCATTGAGTCTCACTTCTCCACAACAACCAAAACTCCCAAACCACTGTAAATTGTCTATTGCCACAATGATAACACAGACTGACTGTCATTTCTTCTCATGTTTCTCTCTATGTAAATAAAAAAAAAACCCTACTCTGCCTCAGAGATATTTCCCTTTTTTTCCCTGTGTAGTAAGTTTCTGTGTCACCAGATGTTGCTGTAAGGAGGTTTGTTATGATGTAGGCAAACAGAAAAGGACAGGGCTGCTTCCTTGTGGCCCAGAAAACGCCGCAAGATTTGTTCTCCGAGGACAGTTTGAGGGCAAGCAGACAGATGGCTGATGTCACACAGGCAAACAGATAGATTGACAGACAGATGGATAAACAGACAAATAGATAGTAGATGCATATATACACAGAGCAAGATTTTGACTGTCTGCAATGTGTAAGAGGATATTATAAGCAAAAAAAAATGTAGGAGCAACATATATCATTTAATTTTAAAGCTATATTATCAAGGCAGGCTGTTATATTAACATCTAGTCAACTTCCAAATGCTTTCTGTTTAGGAATGCAAAGGCAAAGACAGACACAATCTTGTCAGATAGACACAGACAGAGAGTGATGGTGATGTTAAAAGCTTTAAAAGCTTTATTGATTTTAGAGTTTGGGGCTTGTATCTGGTTGCTTTACATGCATAAACATGCATTATGCATGAATGCATTGTATCGACAGTCAACACTTGAAATCTGAAGAAAAGGGACTTTTACACGGTGCTCACATTGAGACAGCACACGTTTTGCATTCAGCGCACACATCCGTGTGAGTGTCAGCAAGCTGGATCTGAAGCTCTTCCTGTCTGGACAGATCTGACACGAGGTCAGAGGTGAGAGGTCAGAGAATGTGACCTGGAAAGTGACACACACAGACACACACAAATACACAACATGAACACAAGCAGCTGGCCTGTTACCATGACAGTGTGCTCTAACTTTTCTGTCCAGCAGGGGCGCTGTTACACAGGCAACAGACTTGTCTCCTCTCTGCTTCTCTTTCCTCCTCTCCTCTCTCCATGCCATTCAAATTACTCTAGCAGCACAAATACCGCACATCATTGTGCGTGCTAGTAAAGTCTGCCGTTCTTACTTTGTACATGTAAATGATTGGGAGGAAGACTCTCTCCATGTTTCTTTCTGTTCCTCTGTGTTACTCACTCCTTCCTCTCTGCTCCTCACCGGGAAGATGTCGCTGTGATCAGCGCAGAGGGAGGTCTCCTTTCACCCACAATGTTGTCACTGTCTGTCTCTCTCCCCTCACGCTCATCTGATCTCAGCACAGTGAAAGAAATGTGTGTGTGTGTGCGCGTATTCATGCTGCTCCACTGCTTCCTCTGCCTTTCTATTTTTGTGCTTTTCCAGAGTTGCTGTTTCTCTCCCAAATATCTGTCACCCCCCCCACCCCACCACTCCCCCTTCCGCTTCCCCTTCTCTTTCACTCTCACTCCCCTCTTGAAAAAAAAAAAAAAAAAGCCCATACCACTGGTTGCCATGGGATCCGGTTGCCAAGCAGCAGCGAGTTTTTCACATGGTCCTCGCGTGTGTGTCGTAGTGTGACGGAGTGTGGATGACATGTTGATTGGGAAGACGGAGAGGTTTAAAAACTAGCTGCTGGTCGGCCCCGAACACCTGACCCATATATACACACACACACACCCTAGAGGACGGAAAGCTATTGATCATGTAATCTAGTGCCAAACTTGATCAGTTGACATACACACAGCCTGTTTGTGTGTGTGTTTGTCCAGAAGCCACTTGAAGGTACATTCACACACTCCATCTTCTTACAGTTGGTCAGGCTTTGTCTGTAACTAGCTACAGGCTTTACATTGGTCTGTAGAAAACGATACGTCGTGGATAATGGAGACATACTATGATGATGAGGGGAGAGAGAGAAAGAAGAAAAAGAGAGTGGTATTGACCAGAGGCAGAAATCGATGAGCAGCCTGTCAGGATAAGGCAGTGGATTTGGCTGTCACGCCTCGCTATTGGACGGCTCGTCCATCTGGATGCAGTTTTGCAGATTGGGACTGGATGAGAAAGAAGGTGGTTGGTGGATTCTTTGGCAGAACTGAGTGGATGATCAAAATGTATCAGACTTTCTTATCAGCAGATGATTGGATGGCCTGTGTTTGGTTTAGCAGAAGTCACTGAGGCGGCGAGATAACATGATGAAGAGCTGGAGCAGCTCAAATCTCCTTTGTTAGAGCAGAGTAACCAAGCATGAAGATTAAACCCACTTAAAGAGTACTCACCTGTTTTAGTGCAGAATATCACTGGGCTCTTATTTACTTATCTTACATTAAAGCTGCAGTTATCAATATTTTTATATTAACAATGGATTTATGACTACCTGTGATGTGAATGGGTCACTCAAAGTGACAAACCCACAGTTCCCCTATGCTTTATGGAGTTTTTTAGCATCCATTAATGTTTTGGTTTTAAGACCCACAACTGTTTTGATCTGCCCTCTTATCAACCTCATTTCCTGCTGCAACAGGAAGCTTTTTTCAGTGAAGAAATTTTCACTATAGGCTACCTGCCCAGTCTCAAATGGCAGCAGACAAAGTTAGGTGAACACAGTGGAGCATTTAGCAGCTAAAGAGCCAGATATTTCCCTCAAAACAGAGCTAAAAGGAGAGTATCGACAGGTTGCCAGACACACGACTCCAAATGAATGCTAATGTTGCTCTGTGTCTGGTGGATGTGTAAGTATGCATCTTTTTGCTAACATGTTCAGCACAACTTTATAAAGTGATAATCTATCAGTGTTGATATTTACAACATGATGCACTGCCCTTAAATTGCTAAAAAAAAAAAAAAAAGAATGAATGCAGGTTTAAGAAGCGTTTGTCCTCCTCTACATGTGTAATATGGTACGTTTTTCTTTAAAATGTGTTTTTTTTCATTTCCTTCATCCTTGCTGTAACTGATGTGTTTGATAGTGCTGAATTACAGACCATCATTACATGTTTTGCGGACACACACACACATTTACTATTGAGGTTTTGGGTGTATGCCTGAAGCATGTGGTATGTTAAAGGAAATTATGTCATAGTAAGTGGTTAGATTTTAATTTCCTCCGCTCGGCGTAGTCACAGTAAAGAAAACAAGAAAACACAACATTTTTGTGGATCGTGTGAACACGATTCTGTTTTGACTTGTGATTTCCATATTGTTTTTTTAGTTAAATGATACTTATATAATGTAGGAAAAACAAAGCAATTGATTTAAACAGCTAGAGTTGGAGCCTTATACAAACATAATCCTGTTTTGAAAAATCCTAACTTGTTTATGTAAATGTTGCACACAGCATCTCTCAGTTTGGCCTGAGAACAGCCTTCTTACAGCTGTCGTCTGATAAACAGTTTGTCCATGAAAATCCAAACTTCCACGTCAATTTGAAAAGCAGTAACAAGGCTTTGCGTGTCCAGTAGAGTAGTCAAGTATAATGCTGTAAAATTCACCTTCCTATACATCATTGTACTGGTTCAAATCTTTTTGAGGATTCATATAATTTTCTCCTGACATTGAAAGTTCAAATTGGGCTAATTTCAAGCCAGAATTACTTGATTAGTATAATGAAATAAGAAAAACAGCAACTCTAATCACAGTAATCACACTTAATTTTTAAAATTAGTGTCATTAGCTGCATTGCTTCAAGCAAGGATACAATAAGTAGGTTATTGCTTGTTACTGTATACAAGTCTCTGCTTGAGGCCCTGCATGCTGGCCACTGATGCATTGGAGGACTGCTTATTTACATGTAGAGTTAGATTATTGAGTATTTGTAACCTTACAGATCATTAATTGTGGTTGTGTGTGTTTCTTGTGTAATTGTTGTGTGTTCCTGTGTGTGTGTGTGTGTGTGTGTGTGTGTGTGTTAGAAGAAGCGTAATTTACATTCAGACAGTGTTGGTTAAAATAACAGGCTGTTAGGGAGTCACTGAGGCATAGCAGTTGTAAAACCACAGAGTCTCCGATTTAACATGCTCACACACACACACACACACACACACACACACACACACACACACACACACACACACACACACACATACGCAGACAGCATGATTATATTTCTCTGTTTCTGCTCTAACTGGTGGAAAGGCTCACTTGCAACACGTGCCAGAGGGCTTATTTGTTGCGAGCAGGAAGTGTGTCTGCTACCACCTGGCTGGTGAGATCATCATGTTTCATAACTACACAGCAGCTATAATAGGCTTATGTTAGCCTCTGCCCAGTAGACAGATATACACAGTCACACAGATGAATATGCATGCACAAGCAGATGCCTGCACACACAAACACAGACACACAGTCATATTCACACAGCTACTCTACTAGTATGCACAGCACTGTAGAGATAATATCTGCCGTACCTTCCTCTGATTTGTTTAAAACTCTCTCTTTTGTCTTCTTCTGTGGCTTTGTCTTCTCCTCTCCGCTTATTTTTAGATCCCTCTATTTCTCACCCACCTCTTCTTTCTGTCTATGCGTCTCGCTTCTTGAGAAGTGCAAAAGAAAGGAGGAGGAGGACAAGTTAATGACGATCAAGATAAAAGGTCTATAGACCACAGAGCAAATGATAGAACTTAAGTGGAGTTCAAAATGAGGGAAAGTAATAGTTCTTACCTTTAAGATCTATATTTTTCTCACCTACTCATGATAATAACGATCACCCTCACCTTTGTCAGTTATTACTAATTTCTCTGAAACAAATAACATATTGTAATACAGATGTAACTTTAGTAATTACTAAGTTGTTTTTGTTGTCAAATAACTGCCAATTTAGTTGATACAGACAATGATTGCATGGAATTATGTTGAGGACATCAGATTTAAAGAAAACAAACAAACAAAGACAATAGACCATCATTACCATCCTGATGGCATTTGTGTGGGGTTTTGTTTTTTGAAAATGTCCCAAAGATACTGTGCACCCTTCAACAATAGAAAATAACCTAACCATCTGAAAATAATGTGGCGAGTGCGTGCCGTTATTATAATGGGAGACCATCTTTTGTTAGTCAAAAGTTAGCCTGTTATGACAAGTGAATGTCAGGGGTCAGTGTCGTGACCAACCAGGAAAAGATATTTCCCAGACGTTCATCAAACCTATATAATTGTGTTTTTGTTAGCATGTCATGTTACTTAACACCAAAAAGTAACATGTTGCTGACCGCAGGGGTTGTGGAATATGTCTTCAATGCCACATGTGTTTTGGATGACTGGATTAGATAAAAGAGAATACTGTGTTGTGCAGATGTGTATGTGAGTTGCATCAGACTATGCAGTGGTTTGTTTGTGGTGCATATTTATTCACATCTTGTTGTAATTGGGGCAAGTCTACAGATGAAGTCTAAGACAAGTTTTCCAGCGGGGACATTGAGGTACATCACAGTCACAACCAGAAAGATGCTGGACCTGTCAGCTTTTCATGTCACCACTGTCAACACACTGGCAATAAGCATAAAGAGACATGGTGTCAAATGGAGGCAGTTCGCTACAAATACTCTGTGTATTGTGAAAGCTGTGTGTGTGTGAGAGACTTGAATGAAGTCAGCGCACTACAAGGGTGTTTTGATCCCTCTCAGTCTCATCTATTGTTGAGTGAGGTGTTGGAGGTAAACAGCTTAGGGGATGAACTGGCACCATGAAAGGTTATGAATGTGTGAGAAGAGAGTGATAGCATTAACAGATGACACACCACTGAATTATAGTGTCTACAGGCTGCCAACCCTGTCTCCTAGATATTACATTCATATACGACTAAATTGCAACCGTAAGTATGTTTAATTAGAAATGTAATGCTGGCATTACAGAATTGAGGATGGTTGTTGTCTGGTACCAGCTTATGCACAAACTTTAAAAGTGAGTAGTTCTGAGGAGGCAATTTAAATGTGACTGTCCAGGACTTCAATGAGATCAGGGACAAATTTGCATTCAATCTAAGCTACACACCTTCCCTGACTTGGATCCCAGTGCGTTTTCAGTACATTCACACCTTTACTTGAGTTGTAAGATGTGCGAGGTGTGAACAAGGTGTAAGGTGTGGTTTTAGCCTGCTTAAAATTGTCCCTAAATCCCCCCGCCTATAAACCCCCAACTGCCAATAAACCTTTAAACCTCCCTCCCCAACCATCTCTACAAGTCAACTAATGCTATTTTCTTCAAGCTCCAGGCAAAAGCCTCCTAGACTCTCAAGGTCAATTTCTCCTTCCTGCCTGTTGTTGTGTTAGCCTTTAATCCCCAAACAACTCACCTTGAGAAACGGCCCTCCACCTCTCTTGTTCAAGTTCAATTACCAGTCCTGTTACCTGCTGTCCTGTATGTCTAACCTTCCTCCCTTCTTGCCTCAGCAACAGCACTGTCTGTTCAGTTACCCATCACTTTTCCCAAGGCCCCAACCACCAATTTCCTCTCCAAGTAATTGGCCTTAAACCTAACTGTACTTTCAGTTTCAACTCTCATCCAGCCCTTGCTCTTCTTTATACCAGTCTCACCGGGAGTGAAAATAGCCCTGGGTTAAAAAATTGTAAGGGTCTGCATAGGTGGGAATATGTTGCTTCAGGTATGATGATGAAATATGATCCAGTGAGTCCAGTTTGAGTTGTTGATCCATGAATGTGAAGACTTTCAGTCTTCAGTGTAATCTTGCATTTGGTTAAGATAAAGGAAAGATCATAGTTTCAGTTAATCAGTCAGTGCTTCAAATCGCTACAATGCCATAATCTTTCCCTAACCTCAACCAAGTGCTGTCCCTAAACAAAACCGCCTTGCTGGATGATGTTGCATCGCATTGCATCAACAGTTGTGCCAGGTTCGACTCTTCTGTTGGACTACGTGACATCGGCATTCTCTCTGCATGAATGCAGTGGTCCCATTCAACTAAATCTGGAGCTGAGTTTTCACACACAGTGCTTTTGTATGCTTAACTCAGCCCCAGTTCTTCTAGTCCTAGCTTTAATCCTCACTTGATCTTTGCTTCTGTCCCTGGACCAGCCCTCCAATCAAGGCATAGCACCACTTTCCTGCTTAAGCTTTGACTCAACTCTTGCCCAAGTATCAGCTATCTTGCTGCTCTTGCTCCTCTATTAAATTAGATTAGTTTTTTATCTGGAGTAAGATTTCCATGTTTCTCAGTCACATAATTTGTAAATGGTGATGTAATGCGGAGGCAGTTTGATACATTGACTGCTCCACATTTGATATACAACAGAAGAGTCGACCTAAACAGTATGTAAATCAGGTCTTTGCAGCATGACCCACAAACCTCTCGAAACTCCCAACTCCTGCAAACAAACTTTCAAACTAGATTTACTGTAACTGCTCTGAAATAAATTACAGTAGAGCAACTGATAGGCCAGTTCTCACCTCATTTACCACTTAACTACTGAAAAGAAAGTAACTTAACGCTCTCCCCCAGTGCACCAGAGTTCGCCCATAGCAGATGGAGAGCAAAGAAAACTGTGTCACCACCCGCCATGACTCGCTTAATCACCCCTCCACTTTCTCTTTCTCTTTACCAAACCTCAACACCAGCACTGGGATGTTTTCAGAGACGGATTTCCCCGAAATGTTTGGATGAAGTAGCTTTTCCTGCGAATGTTTTCCCAGCTTGAAAATATGGTAGAGAAACCAATGCATACCCAAAACATGGAACGCTCATACTACCAAGTGCTTGAGCGGGTGTGGTTTCTAGGTTTCATCAGTTTGAAAAGGAAGTAACTTAACTACTACTTAATCATCTGTTGGGCTATATTTCTGTGCCCTGCCCTTCCAGTACTGGGGAGCAACCCTCTTCCTCACGTCCAGTAATGCCCCAGTGGAAACATACTACCAGGCTGAGTTCCAGTCCTCACTTTAAACACATCCTCCAGTCCTGGCCCTATTCCCCAGTTCCAGCTCCAGTGCCTGTCCCCAGACTCCAGCCCCAGTTGTCGCCCTCTCCCCCAGTGCACTCTTGACCAGTGCACCCATAGCAGATGGAGAGCAAAGAAAACTGTGTCACCACCCGCCATGACTCGCTTAATCACCCCTCCCCTTTCTCTTTCTCTATCTTTCTATCCTCCCACTCCCTTCTTTCCTTACTCCCAGGATTTGGAGCATCAAACATTGATTTGTCTTTATTTTTAGAGCAGCTGTGAGTGTGCGTGCTTGTACAGTATTTGTCTGGGTGTATCTGTCTACCAGACACTCTACCACGCTGGGTTGTGGGCAGTTTTGATTGTGTTTGGGTGCATCACTGTGCGTGTATTTTCTAGTGCATCAGGACTCCTTTTCCAAGTTAATCCCTTAAGAAGAGGTGTGGTTCTCTCTCACTCCGCGCTCCCTCTCCTCTCTGTCCCTCACTCCGAGCGTAATATCATCACACGCTCTCTCGCTCCTCTCCTCCTCTCATCTTTTTCTTGTGCTGTTGTTATCGCTGTGGCCACTAGTCTGAGGGAGTTCTTTCTCTCAGCCTGTCATCTCTGCATCTCCTCTCATCTGCTGCCGTTTCTGTGTGAGATGAGTTCTTGTGGCGAGATGGCGGAGGCCATTGAACTCAGGTGAGTGAAAGAATGAGCAGTGGGTGTGAACAGTGTGTTTGTGTGTGCACAGGAACTGGCAGGTGACACTCAACTTATGTATGTGCATTCACTTTATTTGTGTCTGTGCATACATCTATATGTTTTTCTGCATGTGTGTCTGTCTGATTTTGCACCTGCATGTATTTTGGTTTTAAACTGGGTCGACTGTTTCCGTAGCAATCAGCACCTTGGGCTATTTTTCCCGGCCTCACCTCTTTTTCTGTTCATCAAGTTGACCCTGTTTCAACAAGGCAGAAATCTGCAAGCTCTATGGAGGTCAACAGGAAATCTGCAGTGTTTGTAACAGTGATAGTTGTGGTTTGTTGTTGCTGTTGTTGTTGGGTTATTGGCTTCGGTGGTATTTTCAGTCACTGCCAAACTGGTAATAGGTCTAGTCTAGCCTGTATCCACAGGGCTCATAGCGGCTAATAGCCTTAGCAGATGCATTAGCCCCCATGCCCATATGGAAGGGATTAAACCCGCTAAATTGATACAAACACCCAACATCTTTTTTTTTTCCTGCACAGTGTTCATGCATTCATGTGTTTTTGTGTGCGTGTAGAGACATGAGTCTCTTCATATGTGTGTGTGGACACTTGTGCAGAGAAGATGTAAGTTTCCAAGCCCTGTCAGGCTGAAGGGAGGGACCGTTTTGTTTAAATTTCCTCCTGAATGCAACATTTCCTCTCTCTCTCTCTCATGCCGCCCTCATGATGAGACAGTCGAGAAGGACAGCTCTCATGTGTTTTGGAAAACAGAATAAGAACAAGGCGAAGAGTGAGAGTACTGTGGACCACAGAGACCTGTGTAATGAGTGAAACGAGGACAAATGAAGAATAGCAAGACAGAGACTCAACAGGAGGGAGAAGATGAGAGGAGGGTGTGAAGGTTGAGTTTGAAAAGCGGAGGGTGAAAATTAAGAGGGAGGAAAGGATATGAGAAGAAGAAGTCATGGTATAGTTGATCTTTAATGGAGAAAAATGAATTCCCTGCTTTTTTTCAGCAGAGGAAGCAAAAGATAGAAATAGACTGAAGATCTTGTTACTTGGTTTGTCTGTCATCTTATGGCTTGTAGAAATAACAAAAGCATGCCACAGATTTATGTTACCATTAGAGAGAATTATTTAACACTTTCAAAATGCGAAGAGAAACTTTCGACACACACTGGAGACAGGATAAGAGAAAACAGAAAGATGTAGAAGGAGATGAGAAAAGAATAGATCTGAAAAATGTGAATGTTTCATGAAAGCGGCAGTTTTCGATAGACGCAGAACCTCTCAAAAACCAAGAGACGGTTAGAGAAGGTTAAATTCAACTTCTTTTGACTGAGAGTTCTGTTTGTGTGAATGCAAGCTGCAGAGCCACACCGGGGTCACTTGGCATTCTTCGCTGACACAAAAGTCTGACGTACAATCTGCACAATTCAAGCTCAAGGGTGGGGTTGACAAGACATTGAGATATTGCCGCAGCAACAATGGATTCTTCAGTTCGGGAACATTTGAGTTCAGTGTTTAAATTTGTGAAGTGTTTGCGTTTGAGTTCAGTGAAATAAACTTTTTCACAATCTTTCTGTATGTAATTTAGTCCCCTGAAGTTCATCTATGTTTTAAAGCAATACCAGTAAAGTGACGATTGGTGTTGAGTATGAGGTTCACGGCTAGGTGTGAATTGCCCTCTTCATGGAGTACTCTCAAGTTATTCAATAATTTCCCTGTTTTGTGAGTTAAAAAGACCCCGGAGATGAAAGTGTACCACACACTTTAATGTAATATCAGAGACTTAGTGCTGATGATAAGCTGGCCTGCGGCAGTGGTCTAGTCTAGTAGGAGAGAATACAAAGTGGGAACATAGCACCACAATATGATACTGGAGCATATCGACTAGACTGCTCCACTTCACGCCTGGCTGCACTGTGTTTAGATTAGTTCCCACCACGCACACACTTTTCCCGTCACAGTTACAGACACACGCTGGCATACAGACTTATGACACATATACAGGCACATGCCATACACATATGAGTGCATGTAGAGGTGGAGGTACACAGCTACACTTACAAACACACATTAAAGCTAGCATGGTCTGTGCCCTCTTAGCCTGCTGTTCCAAGGGCAAAGAGGGATTTGGATATTGTTATGTTAATCTGCCTCTCTTTTGTACACAAGCATGTGCACGCAGGTATGAACACACGCAAGCATGCACGGACTCTTGTGCACAAATGCATGTATACGTTTTGATGTACACAAAAAAAGACAAAAACTTTATCTTACAAAAAACTAAACAACAGAAAGAGACAAGTTACCCTGCAGAAACACAAGCTATAACACACACACACACACACACACACACACACACACACACACACACACACACACACACACACACATACACACACACACAAACAATCTCCTCTCAGCTTAACTTGGATGGGTGGGAATTTAAACAGTGGCAGGAGGGGCAGTGACACAGCACCATGATAAGCTGTGGAGGAAGAGGATAATAGGTGTGGGAGCTGTGTGTGTGTGTGTGTGTGTGTGTGTGTGTGTGTGTGTGTGTGTGTGTGTGTGTGTGTGTGTGTGTGTCTCCTGGGGGGGTGTTGAGGTGACAGAGCATGTGTATCTACATGTGTGAATGTGTGTGTGTGTCTCCTAGGCTTCACACGCACTCTCTCTCTGCAATAGCTAATATAATTGTAATTTGAACTTTCCCAGCTAAATCCTATTTGCAGAAAAGGCTGGGGAGCGAATAATCTTAATTGCAGGATGTTTTCCCAAACCCCCAGTCCTGTAGACTGACCTCCTCAAGCAGCCGCTGGACCCACTGCATTGATTGTTCCTCTCTTACTTCTGGTGCTTTATCGTAGCTGTGATTTGAATTTTCTTGTTTTCTTTTAAGGGGGGATTTATTGAATTTAACTGATCTCAAGGTTATTTAGTTTGTGTACTGAATAAGTTGTATGCATGTGTGGAAACTTAGGAGTGTGTGCCGGTGTGTTTAAGCTGATATTACTGTATGTTTGTCTGTTTATGTCAGAATGCCAGTAAATCTTATTTAGCTGTAGTCAAACCATGGCAGAATCGACTCTGGAAACCTGTTCTGCTTCCTGGATCCATCCATCTTCATAGTGTTAGTGACACCTAATTTCATTCCAACCTTTCCCAGAGTTTACCCATCTTGTCTAAAAGTTGTCTAACTTATCGTGCTGTAAATCTAACTGTTTGACTCTGAGGTGTCAAGATTAACTAGAAAGTGTCCATCTCTCTCTGTTTGCTTTAGATTTCAGTTTAACTTGATGCAGAATGAACTTAAAGGATAATTTCAGTTTCTTTTCATTTTGGCCATCACACTTTTCAGTAATAATATTGTACTTGTCAAGTTAATTGCTGAGATTGCAGTAAACTTGGCGAACTGATTTTCTGAGGGAATGCGGTGGCATTGCTAAAAAGAAATGAAGTGGGACGAGAAACACGAGCGTTTAGATAATTATACAGGTTTTAAAGGTTATTTGGATGAGAAAACGAAGAGAAAACAAAGGCGAACAGTAAAATTAGTACGCAACTTAAACGTCCACCACAGATTACAAACTGGCTTCCCGGCTCAGCTGGGATATGGTATGATATGGTACTTAATGTAGTTGTGAGCATGCACAGTTTCCTGTGCAATGAGGAATTATTGCTGACATTTTGGGTGCACTCACTTTCATTTTACCTCTAAATGAAGTTGTTTAGACGTTCTCTGACTAAACTGTTGGCTTGTTTAATACTTGCTTGCGTTTCTTGCCTTGTTTGCTGTTCCCAGACTTCAGCAATTACTTTTTTATAAATTACAAATGAACAAAAATAAAACCAAAGTTGGATGAAACTGCAATTTTACATGTTAAAACTAATGTCAAGTAAAAGATACAAAGTCTTGAAGTGTTCAAAAATGCTTCAACACACCAATAGTTAAGTTTTCTGAAGACTTTTGTGGCTCCTTATCAGCTTTTTCACACAAACTGTAACACTTACAGCAAACCAAATGTTGCAACTTGCTGGTTACAAACAGACTTGAAATGCATTTTTAAATGAGATTCTGCATCTTTTCCATATCATGCACATTCAGTATAAATACCTCCACCCTATCACAGAACTGATCCTGGATCAGCAGATTGAGTCACCTCCTCATCCAGTCCTGTGATCATCATCACGATTACAACATCTTACTCACTCACCATTCACCTGTTACTGTAATCATGCACCGAATTCCCACACTGCACTGCAACCTGAGTCACAGAGGACGATTCAACCTCATTATGCAAGATACCCACCAGCTAATACACTTAGCACAGCTTTCTGTAATGCTTCCCTCTGCCCAGAAACCCCTCTGAAAGATCATAATGCATTAGAGGCTCAGAGGAAGGACGGGACATGTTTGCATCCGTGTCTATCAGTCAATGTCAAGCTAATTAGTAACTATGTTGACATTCTGACACACACACTCTCTCTCTCTTCTTCTGTCTAATTCATCTAACTTATTCTCCTCAGGCACTGTTAAGAAGTCATGGCTCATAGACTTCAATGACAAATACAACATAATCAATATGACCAACAGCAGGACAGAACAAATAGCAGTAAAAGAAAATATTAGTCATATGTGTTAGTTGCTACCTGAACATATTACCAATCTGTCATTAGAAATCGATTCAGTTCAGTTGGGACTGAATTCACAAAGTAAAAATGTCAACAGCTCTTTTAAAAATTGCAGCTACATTGTAAATAAAACATTTTTATTATGGTTTGCAAAATAATCATTCATTTTCTCAGGTTCTTAGTGTCTTTGCCTCAGTTGTGGGCAATTTCTGTCATGTTTGCGCCTTCTTGCTAAGTCAAATGTACCAAGAAATGACTTTGCATTTCCATTTCCTCACATAAAAATCTAAATAAATCAAGTTTTCTATGTGCTGGTGTGCAGCTGGAGACGGCGATTGTGTCTCTAGATTTCCTTTGCTTTCTACTTTGAATATGAAAATATGAACCCTACACAGGAAACACTGGAAAATCTAATAGCAAACAAATAAAACTGACTTCATAAATCATGCAATTTACAGTGTGGAAAATCATTCAGGGACGTACCACTGTTCTATATTTTATGCTGTTATGAACAGTATTGACCAATACTGCATAGAAACTACTATGGATTGTGGATTGGTCCTGAATTTCAATGAAAGAGAGATACATGAACCCACTGACCCCTTTTTATAGAGTGGTGGATCTGGTTTATGAAGCTAGTTGAAGTGTGTGCATATGTGCGTGTGCGTGTGCGCGTGTGTAAAGGAGAGAGAGAGAGTGACAGAGACAATAGTCACAGTGGGTGCCAGGCTGATGGTTAAGCACATGGCTCTGCTTCAGCTGTCGCTGTACATCACTCTTTACACACACACACACACACGCTTCTAAAAGGCCATTACTGATGCAGTATGTTCGCTTTTTTGCCTCCTCACTTACAGTAAAGTCTGCTACATAAGCCACCCACATACTGTACTGTATACAGCACTCAGCTGAACTGTATGTGCTGTTGTGAGAGAGGTTCTGCCTCTTTATATTTGCTCACTGTAACTGCTGCACCCAAGGGCGTTTATGTTTCATCTGAGCACAGAAGAGGCAGCATAAGTACAGTCCATACATGGCTTTTTACATCTTTATTCCAACTGTCTTGTTTCCACTGTTTCTGTGGAATTGACTTATTGATACTGTGATTGAATGACTTGTAGGATTGTGTTGTTTTCCAGCAGTAATATTGACCTGGAAAATTTCAGCTCACCACCAGCCTGTTGTGACTTGGTCATCCGGTTGTTTCACAGTGACTGATGATCAGCAGCAGAATTACAGACCACTTTTTATTCTGTTGTTTTGATGTTTTTTTTTTGAGGACACAACTACACTGACATTGATTTTAGAATTTTGACCAAATTTTTAAAAATACATATATATATTTCAGGGAAATATGCTTGTTTGCAGTCTTACTAGAGGTTGGATGAGAAAACTGATATCAGTTTCATCTCTGTGAGTTCTTGGCCCAGGATGTTTTTTGCCTAACTTCACACATTAGCGACTTCCAGCGGGAGAAAACTGCTAGCTAGAAAGAGAAAAATACACCAAAATGATCTATTGAACATGTTGTATCTAGTTAACTTATTTTGTTATCAACGTGGCAACTTTACATTGACAGGACATCTGAGCTGCTGCATGCAGCCACTGCAGTTATTGTTGCTCAGTGAATAGTTACACATAAAATGTCACAACATACATAAAATACAACATGTAAGTGTGAGACCTATTTCCATCTGTTTCTAGTTATTGTGCTATACTAGGCTAAAAACTGCTGTTTTTAAGACTTTTGGAGCAGGTCCAAATCAATTCTCAAGTCATTTGAGACAACAGGCAAATTGCAAATCATATACAAGTCTTTCACATTTTTGAATGCTGACCATTAAAATGACAAAAAGACTGATTAATTTACATTCAAAGCTAATAATTTAGCTAATAACTAAGTATTCAGCACTATAAGACATGTCTGACACTGTGTTATTCATTTTTTAGCCTACTAGGATTATAGCGGTTCAGAACGTAAGATGTGCAAATGTTTTGGCTTTTAAATCAAGTCAAGTCTTTATGGAGTCAAGTCTCACAGCAGTGAAGTCCAGGTCAAGTCTCATGTTCTTATTTTTGAGACTGAAGGTTGACTTGAGTCCAAGTCTCAAGTCTACAGCTCTGCTAAAGGCACAGAGTTGAAACTGAAACTGATCTTCTCCTGTTACTACCAAGAAGGTAAACACATGTATTTCCCAAAATGAGTGTGATGAGATTTTGGCCTTGTTGTATCATGAAGATGGTCTCACTCCAATATAAAACCAGGAAGGACCACTGAGCTTACAGGAGCACTTTGTAGCCTGAACTCTGTCTGTTTCTGTCGTTCACATGCATAGACACACTCCCACACAGACTCATAAACCACTGCAATGAATAAGGCCATCCCGTCCTGGGTCAGGCTTCAGTGTAAACACAAGTGCCCTGGTTTATCTCTGCTACGTCACACTTCTTTATTTTTTTAATCACACACACAATCACAGACCACCTGTCACTTTCTGTGTGTGTGAGACAGAGAGTTTTGGATGACAGTAAGCGTCAGTGTCCTTATCCGGGTTACTCAGTGTCAGCTAAAGTCTGCAGGGCCCAGAAACTGGGTCAGGTTTCTGTGTGTGTGTGTGTGTGTGTGTGTGTGTGTGTGTGTGTGTGTGTGTGCGTGTGTCAGCATAATGTGCCTGTGTCTAATGTGTTTTTAATTGAATTCTACCAACTCTATGACTCGATGTATTGTTGATGTATTGTCTCATTAGCCCGGAGATGAGTCACCACTGAAGTGACATTTAACGGTTGTGAAGAAAGCTTCCTTTATAACAGAAAAGCTAAATGACTTATTAACATCAATCAAACCTTTAATTTCAACTGTGTCTCATTAGAAAGTGCTTCTCATGGGATGTGCAAACTTCCTACTTGCTGAGTTTTGTTAGTTTAAGTTACTGATCTGACCATTGTGTGGAGAAAGTAGGCATCACTAATCCAGATCCAGAACGACGACATAAAAATGCATAAAATGACAGTGTGTAATGTGAGAGGCATCACTTGTAGTGGTGAACCTGCAGAGAATTATCAACAATTTTTTCAATTTTAGCATCTTTCGGCTCATTGTTTCGGTTTTAAAGCCTGAGACTTTACTGTTTTGATTCACTGACACTGCTCATGAGTCACAGCAAGCAGATGTCTTCAGCAAAAAAACAGATAAAGAACCCACTGTACAATACCTACTCAGCACCAAACTACAGGCAGACACAGTTAGCGACTAGCTGGTGAACATAGTGGAGCATTTAGCAGCTAAAGAGCCAGTTGAGCTATATACATATACATATATTTATATATACATTCATCATGTGGACAGAAACACAACTCCAGATGAATGATAATGTTGTTCCGTAACTGCTGGATGTGTAAATAAGCAACTTTTTGCTAAGTTCACCATATTAACTTAAAAAGCAATGAATTGTCAGTGTTGTGTTTATAGCTTGTTGCGCTGCTCTAAAGTGGCCAAAAAAATCATTTATTGTGGGTTTAAATATGATAAAATTGGGAGAAAAAATCTGAATTGTACATAACAAGTAAACTGTGTTTGCAGCTTAATGTGTTTACACTTGTGCGATGGTTATATAACACTGTTTTAAATGACTAGAACTACTATTGAGCTACACTGTGATTTACTTTGCTGTATTGGAAATGTATAGCATATGGCTTGTGCATATGGATTTTATGTACCCTGAAACAATTCAACAATTGATTTATACTGTATGTAGCTCTTGTAATGCTGACCTTTGATGCTTGTTCTTCTGCTGTGACTTTAGATTCGCTCTCTGAGTCACACTGAAGGCTTTAGCAAAACACATCAGCCTCTCAGTTGTTCAGCAAGTGAGACACAACTTGAATTCAACTGAAGAGAGAGTCAGAGGTACATCGTGTCCATATAAAGTGGTCAGCTCAGTGATGACTAAGCCAAGACAATCCCCTGCTGCTGCAACACAAACACACTCTCACACACACACACACACACACACACACACACTTGGACACTTGCTCCACCTCTCCCTGTCCCCACCTCGTCTCTTGTCTCTCTGGAGCTTCACACATATGGCTAGCTTACCGTAATGTGAGGTGGCAGTGACTCATGGGGTGTGTGTTTGTGTGCGTGTGTGTGTGTTTGTGGCAACATCTCCCCCTCTCCCAGACTCCTCCATCTCCCTCCTTGTATGAGGTGTGATTAGCGAGCATCTGGTTGAGAAGAAGTGTGAGGGAGGAGTGTGTCCCGTTTTGCCAAAATCTCTGAGCCGCCGTTCAACACAGAACATCTGGATCAGGGAGGAACACTGTGTGTGTGCGTATGCGTATGTGTGTGTATGAGAGAGAGAGAGGGAGAGAGAGAGTGCCAAAGATATCAATCAAACTCACATCTGGCAACCACAAAACACAGCTGGACACACATGAGTTCATGCAGACTTAACACAGATTATATGGAGGGAACACAGAGGTGACACACACACATATATACAAATACATAATGACATTAAATGATGTTGTTATGTTACTCTTTAAATACAGACTGTGTGTGCATTTATCAAGCCAGAGAGCATCAACAAGTACTTTACTGAAATTAAAAACACACACACACACATTATTAATGACAGTCCTCCCAACCTACTAACAGTTAAAATACCAACTTAACAAGCTGGACCAAATTGTTGGAAATTTTCCCCCCGTATTTTATTAGTCTGTACGCGTAGGCGATGTTTTCATGCTAAATTCAATCCTGTGAAACCCATTTCCTCACATTCATGTCTCTAGAGCTGGAGACATTCTGCTTGAAGCCTTTTTTTGCATCCTTCATCACATCTTTTGGACAAGAGCAGAGCAAAAAGGACATGTGGAGTATAAACACTAGGGAAGAAGAATAGGGAGGAGCAGGGAAGGAAGCAGCGATGAAGGGAGGTCAGCCTGGGTGAACAGACTTGAAAGTCAACGACATAACATCGTATGATCGTAAGTCGTCCTTCTTGCCATCTCGTCTGTAACAATACATTCCAGATGGCTGCTAACTCAAACACTGGATAGGGAACAACTATGTTTTTTGGCACCAGGCCTCCTGTTTGTGTAGTCTACGCTGAAGTGCTTGGGAGTTTTGCGTGGGTTCGTGACGAGAGTGGGAATTCATTTACGCCATTGATTTACAGATTTATTTTAATGTTTTGCATCCTTGCCTGCCAGCCCACCCCCCTCCGTCTGCCTCTCTCATGTCTTGTTTTCCTCATGCAGATGGTTCTTGTTGTGCAGGGTGAGGTCACAGCTATGCAAGGCCTTTGGATGTTGCATGCTGGGTAATGTCTCCACCCTAATGTCTCTGACTTCATCAAAGAGTGTTTACTACAAGATTTCTATTTATTTCACACTGTGGTGCTCAGTAAGAGGAGGGCTTGTTTAACTTCTGTGTCCCCGCTGCAGTCTGGTTTAGCTCATATTTTACATGATAAACATGTTGGCTTTGTGTTTGTGTGTCTGCGTGTAGACAGACAGACTCTTACGAGCACAATAATTCAATACAAGAACTGAAAGAAACACAGGTATCCTCTATGTCAAGCTGTTTTTTTTTTTTACAACTTCTTCAAAATAGAGAAGATACAGAGTTCATGTTAAGGAACTGCACAGATTTCACACATCAAAGTATGTCCAGAAGGAGCTGAGCAAGGTCTGATAAATCGCCTCAAGTGATATCACTGCAGTCTACATCTGAACTGTTGGTAGTTGAGTTGCAGTATGGGTAATGTAGGTGGCAAGTGTTTCACTAGGAAGACGAATATGTGGAATAAAAAAAAAAAAAAAACATCTCTGGTTCTGCTGCATCAATTTTTAAATTTCCATCGTGGGTCCCACAACCCTGAACTTGTAGAAGTTCAATGCTAAATCGGTGCAGTACTCTTCACAGTGTGGTTGCTTTTGTGTGTGTTGATCTATCTGTCTGTTTTTTTCTGTCCTCATCCTGTTTTCGTCCTTCTGGTGTGGTGGCCTTTAAAACTCTGCGTCAAACCACTCAAACCCCCATTTATCAGAAGTGGATGAATGAATGATGAGCAGGATATTGGGCGTATTACAACACTAATTTTCTCATTTATTCATTCCTCCGTTTCTCCCCTTTTGTATCCACTTGTTTACTTCGTTGACACCACAATATATGATGTTTGCACAGAGCAAAATCTTTGTGTGAGTGTGTGTGTTGTGGTGCTGAACTGGTGGGTGTTGGTGGTGAAGTTAGGCTCACTTTTTATGGGTTAGTCGGCAGTTGTGAAGCATCTTGGGGTTTACATCCTACAGACAAAGAATGTAATGCATGTGTGTTGACATTTCTTCAACAGACAACAAACTCACAATTACAGTATAATATATATTTACAGTAATCTGAATCATTAAATCATGAAACCTCTGTTGTCTTTACAGTAAGTATGATGAGAGAGTGTGTAGGAGCAGCTTTTTTAAACAGACTCCTGATCTCAGTGTCAACCAAAGGTACAGACAGATATGTTATTTCTCTTGTGAAAATACATCTTTGCTCTAAGTGGATACATTTAATCCTGAAAGTTCATTCATTAAATATAGATGTAAACACTTTATCTGAGTTTAAAGAGAAGGTTCTCTTCTCTTCTCCGTCTCTTTTTGCTGTTACAGTATGCTGTCAACATGAAGTGGATTTTTCTGGTTTTTAGTCTGTGTTTTGCTGGTTTGTTGGTCTGAGTCTTTATTTTTCTATCCTCAGCTGTCTACTGTAGTTTATTGGCATGTTTAACTTTGTTGTCAGTGACTCAACCGCCTCACATTTCTATTTATTAGTACTAAGTGACTGATTGATGATGAACAGGATAATTACAACACCACTAATTTTCTTACATAATTTCTTCATTCCTCCACTTCTTCTCTCTCCACCCCTCGTATCTGTCCCTCCGGTCCAGTCATTTTTCACTTGTTCCAGTACCCTGGGTTCACATCATTTCACTTCTATGACTTCCCCTGTGAATTGGCATCAGATGCCAGTCCTATTCGCTCACTCCTCCTCCTTCTCTCCTGCTGTCCCAAACCATATGAGGGCAGTTACAGGGCATCCTGTATTCCCTAACTAGCACCTCATTTCCCCCAACCTGCCTCCATAATTCTCCCCTCGATGTCCCTTGTGGGGAATTACACACCAGCCAGCTTTCATACACTCACGCACCCACATTCACACCTGCTGCAGCAGTTCTGGTGCCAACCAGGTGCCAGTAAGTTGGCGCTTTGCCCAGAAATGACTGGCAGAACCTTTGACATGTGTGTGCATCGAGCTGCAGAGGGGCTTGTGTGTGTTTTTTGTGTTTGTGTGTGTGTGTATATGTGTGTGTGTGTGTGTGTGTCTGCACTTGGCAGAGGACGCATGCCTCTCATGCCAGGAATGAGTAAAGCCACTCGAGCTGTTTTGCAGCAGTTGCATTTGAATACTCCGCATTACACACACGTCTCAGTGTGTGTGTGTTTGTGTAAAGCGAGCAAGAACATTTAATTTCCAGCACACCAGTCTTTGGTTACCATTACCAGTAAGGTCGCTGTGATTATGAGAAGTGATGTGTGTGTATATATATTTGAATGAACGCTGACCTGCGTGACAGAGCAGGAGGAAGTTTTCTGTCCTTCAGTATACAGATGAGTGCTTTACATATGGACATTGCACGTCTTCAGTGTAAGATTTGTTTAATTTCACACGCTGTTATAGCCAGGATGCCGATTTATGGGGTAACCAGACGGTAAGAAAATACAGTTTTGCTCTTTACTCAGATTAACATGAAACCTTTTTTATATCTCTCCACAGTTATTATTTTATTTCTTTGCTCTTGATTGTACTTTATTTACTTTGCAAAAGTTCAGAGGTTCTTGGTGGGCTTACTACTTGGATCTAATGATCTATGAGTTTGCCAGGCTTGCTGATTCTTCCCGCGTCAGATCAGATCAGTGTCATGATGTACCTTGAATGTGAAGAACATGTAGAGAGAGAAAATGGACTATAGTTTGTACAGAGATTGAGAATAGAGGAAAAACAGGGGAAGAAGGGGCTGTGAAGTCAAATTCAAAGCTTTTGATATAGACAACAGAGGAGCTGGTGATGTGGAATTCAGTCCTGATAAAGGAAAAGGACGCACACAGGGAGAGATGTTTTTTATTGTACTCCAGATCTTCTGTTGAGGGAGGATGTGACTGTGGAGGAATGAAAACAGTAATTATCATTTTTTAAGCAGGTCATGTTTTGATGGCGTCATGTCTCATTATGCTGAAAAATTAGCATCGCTAAACAGGCCAGCAGGCTGAATGGTCTAATTAAGCAGCCGAGGGAGGATTGTGTGTGTTCAGGGAAGGATTGAGGTGTGTGTGTGTGTGCGCTGATCAGAACTCGCTCAGCTTTCTTGATGTTTCTTGAGAAATGAAAGCGTGCGCTATGCTTTGTGTTCATTAGCGTTACATTCTACCTGTGTGATTTGTACAGCCTGTCTCTGAATGAAAATCAATGGGGCATCATGGCGGGAAGTGTTTATGACACTAATGTACTGACTGCCTTGTTAGGCATGATTACTACATAACAAGCTTGAGTTAATCAATGAAATCCATCCCACTTCACTCATAATCCTGAATGAAACACAAGGCTGCAGTGTCTGAGCAAAGCTATAAAGTGGCATTTTTTAAAATGATAGTTTGGCGCTGTGACATTTAATTAGCTTTTAATGAGCCTCACCGCTAAACTGAGAGTAACTGAAAGCTGTTTTCATTGTTTTATGTGTGTTTGTGTTTTGTAGGGAGTTAGTTTTTTGTGATGATGCTATCATTTCAGTGTTGTTTTTTTAATCTCTTGAGCGAATTGCAAAGCTCAAATCCAACCTTTGAACCTCTATGTTTTAGAGAACTAAACCATCATCCCTCTCTGTGTCCACAGTACCAGGGAGCACGTGACCCCGGAGATGAACAAGCTTCGTCAAAGCCTGAGGAGGAAGAAGCCTACCTATGTGCCAGAGGCCAGCAGACCGCATCAGTGGCAGGCTGACGAGGAGGCTGTACGCAAGGGCAAATGTAACTTCGCTGTGCGGGTACGTATCCAAGTATCTGGAGGCCAGCGATGACTAGTATAATTAAAAAGAATGATATTTTATTTAGATTCTGCCCCAGAGGCCCTGAATTTTCATTTAAACATGAAAGGTTAATATTACCATCAGGAATCTTTATCATTATCTTTATTCATCAGTATAAAAAACGGACCAGAGTCAAACACAATCATAATGTCTGGCAGTTATTAATATATGGTATGTTGACAAAAGTAATCTCCCCACTCTGAGTGAGTAGTTTAACTTTACTGTGTGTGTATATATTAACATGAACCTCAGTACACCAGAGGGCCACACAAAAGGGCAAATGAAGGTTTTCTGGGTTGAGGCTGAGACCACAGTACACTCACACCATAACTCATGTCGGGGCTGAGAGAGGACGCTCTACAATAAAAGGTGCACTGGATCCTCATTTATTCAGCACACTATCCTTGAAGATCACAGAGGAAGGCTAAAGCCAGAAGCTGCTTCTGGGCAAGGCCATGTAAGATGCTCTATTTACGCCTCATACATGTAGGTCTGTTATATAACAGCATTGTAGCACCACACTGTTGTAATTTACATATGATGTAACATTCAAAACGTTTTTTTTGAATGATTGTCTCAGATTGGTTTATATATGTTAATTGTATTTGGTTATTTTTGCTCTTCTTAAAGGAATAGTTTGACATTTTGGTGGAATACACTTATACTATACGTCTTCTTGCGGAGAGTTAGATGAGTACGGGAGAGGGGTGTTAGTTTTCTCATCTATAGGCAAGAAAGCGAATAAGCATATTTCCCAAAATGTTAAGAGATACTTTTTATTTGAATGTCAACATACTGTATGAATATGCACAAAACCGACATGATCACATAAACTGCACGTGGACTGCTTCATATAAGCAGATTATGTCTTTTATACGTATTCTAACTCTAAGTACTATAAGCTTCCGGTAAAAAAAAGGACATTTTTTTTGTCAGGGCACCGCTGTATGCAATATTGGCAACCTGGGAATTTTCGCTTGTGCTGTTGTTACATGAAAAATGATGAAGAATGGGGACAGGGAGGACATTTGATCCTCACAGTAACCATGTTGTACTTCAAGTGCTTTCAAACAAAGCACAGATTTATATTTCAGCTCTCCGCTGAATGCCTCACATGCAATAAATGCAAAAGAATTATTAATGGCCCCATGTACGGATAACCAGCTCCAGTCTGAATGTGTACATTATGTCTGTTGCTGTGAGCTGAAGTGATTTGTTGAAGAACTAGAGAGACAATGACAGTAAGAGATGGAGGGCAAAGATGGGGGAATGACGACAAAGTGGAGTTATAGATTAAGGAGAGCAGCGGAAATGACAGGGTGAGGGATGAGGGCACACAGAGGGGACGGAGAGACACTGGAAGATATTCAGTGAGATTGTGTGCGAGATATAGAATTGGATGAGAGGCGAAAAACAAAAAAGCCTGGAGACTGAAAGGAGAAACCAGAAGAAAAAGACAAATACAAGGCAGAAAGAGACAGAGAACTAAGGAAGACAGTGTGAGGCAGGCTAATGGTAATGCTCCACAGAGTTAGCAATGAGATGGGTAGTGAAGAGGACTTGTGAGCTTTACAGCGAGAGATGTTAGCAAAAAACTTCTCAGCCTCTTTATCGTTGCTTTCCTTCTTGTTCCCTTGTTCATCTTTTCTTTCTCACTTCTCTGTCCTTCACGCCAAATATATTCACAAGTCATATACTATTATTAATGCCTCTTCAAGAGCTGCTGAACTGTATCGGAGAACAAAAAAATAAAAAGAACCCAAAATGGCGTCCTTAAGCTTAATACTGAGAGAAAAGTTGAGTCTTTGAACAGCAGTAACTTTGGGGAGGAAAATGGAAAAGTTTTCCAAGAGAAAAAAACAGACACAAAATTTACTCATGTGTCCTCAGTAGAGCTTGTTAACTTAAGTTACAGGGATTTTGATGAAGGGTTGATATCAGTATGGACTCTGCGTCTCTGATGAATAGGCCTGTCTGGTACGCGTTAGCTTGGCGCAGGGGCCGGGGGAAGGTGGTTAGTATCTACCAAAAGGGAAGAAATGTGACTCCCAGCAACTCCAAAGTTGTCATATTTACATCTCTCTGTCTATAGCTAGCTTGCTAACGTTATCAAAAGTAAGCTTTGAGGTTCAAACAAGGTACAAAGAGAGGAGTGCTTTTTGCTAACGTTAGCAACTGGTAAGCCTACATTCAGGAGTTTTGTGTGAACCCTGTGGCTTTACTGTGAGGACAGGACCTCTGGAGTCCTCTGTGCAGTCGTTGTTGCTGACGTTAAACTAGCTGTTCATGGTCAGTAAAAATCTTGTAAATGTAAACTGGCAGCTTATTAAACCATAATGTCTTGTTCTCTATTTCTACATGTGCTAAACACAGATTATGAGGGTATGGAGGATTTGGAGTTGTTTAAAGGCACCTTTGACGCAGCTGTGCTGACTAACAAAAGTAAATTAACAAGCAGTGCAAGTACTTACTACTAATTACTGAACTTTTGGTGTTCAGTAATTAGTAGTAATGGAATCACTTTTTCAATTAGTAATGGGTAATTTATTACATTTTTCAAGTAACTTTCCCAACACTGCCCATTACCTTCACTTCCTCTGGCAACCAAAAGTAGTATTTTCCTTCTTCTAGCTCAAAATGTAAAATTCTCGTTCACAAAACTGTCACACTTTGCCCACAGTTTGTTTACAATGAGTATTTCAGTTCAGGGACCAATCTACCCAAAACTCAGAGCACTCCTTAAAACTCTGAAAACTCATCTTCCTCTATCCTAGTCACTTGTCTTCTGACTTTAGCAGAACTGCGGGAGCTTTAATTGTGTCCCTGTGGGCTCTCCGTACACCACAGAGCTGAACACCGGAGAGACAACAGAAGGGGATGTGAGGCTATAAATTACTCCAGTCCTCCTCTCTCTCTCCTGTCCTCATTATCTGCAGCAGCATGCGGCTGTAAATCCAGTATGGGTGCTTATTAGCTACTTGCCTGTCAATTTCATAGCACTTATAGAAATACTGATAGGGACTAATGAGACTTTGGTTGTTTTTATGTCACTTCTCTGTCTCTTTCTTTTGTTTTGACTTTCTCTTTAGTGGTATGAAGGTTAGATGAACAGTATTGTTAACACATAAAAACAGCGAAATGCAACAAACACCTGTTTTGATTTGGCTAATAAGATTTCTGCCTTCTTTCTTTCTCTGCAGTACCTGGGGTTGGTAGAGGTGGAGGAGTCGAGAGGGATGCATGTATGCGAGGAGGCGGTAAAGAAGCTAAAAGTTGTGAGTATCCCACACACACACACACACACACACACACACACACACACACACACATTCAATACTCTCTGCAGTTACCTTTCTCTTTACCTCTTTCATGTCTCACATCGCCCTCCCTGATGGGCCGTATTCCTGTCTGTGTCTGTGCATCTGTCAGTCTGTCTGCTCATCTGTCTTTCTGTCTGTCTGATCCTTCTACACCCAAGAGAGCAGAAAATGAGATCAGGGCTACCAAACACACATACAAACACACACTGATACACACACACACAGTTTGCACCCCTGGGAAGCTGGATTTGGACAAGGAGCGTGTGAACAGAGTGACACAGGCCGGCCAGTGTCAGACAGCCTTACACACATGCAGAGACACACACTCTGTGGTGTAGAAAACAGCAGTCTGTGCAACTTTCTTCATCACCTTCCCAAGCTTTGCTATTGCTGTTTTTTTTTTGGGGGGGGGGTAATGGGGATTAAACTGGCCAACATTTTTCTGTATTCAGTGTAGAAAAATGTGCACTCATCCTCACATTGATTCCCCAAGTTGGAATGTAACTTTATATAACGCTTTCAGAGGATCTGAGAGAGAAATGCTGTTAAATGAATCACAGCCAGTTTAATGCATACGGGAGAAAATGTTTAATGCATTCTCTCTTTCTACTCTTGCAACAATTTCCTTTCATTTGTTTTTCTCTTTTCGGTGCTCCCTGCTGGATCAAGCATCTTTCTTAAGCCGCGCTCTGTCTTCTTTGCAGTTGCTCGTGCTGAAAACTTTCTTCCACAGTTATTTTTTTTCTCTTAATTCCCTGCTCCACCTCCTCATTTAGCCTCCCTCTCCCTCTCCCCTCTCTTCCTTCCATCATCCTCAGTTTCTTCACCTCCATTCTCACTCCCTCTCTCTTCCTCTAAATGGGATTATGCAAAAATTGAGGCTCCTTATCGGCTCGCTGTGGGTTTCAAAGCCATTTTCTGCAGTGCACCGGCTTTCTGTTTCCCTTACTCACACCCGCATATGCCGACTCATATGCACACACACGCACACACACACTTCCACTCACATGGAGTGGAATGTTGCTTTTTTAGCCTGTGTATTTTTAGCCCGGCCCATGCTGAGTGTGTTATTAACTCTGCCTGGTGCCCTCCTCTGGAGAAATGACTGTTAATGCCAGCTGGCACAGTTTTTCCTTCTGCCCGCCTCTCCACTCTTAACCCACCACAACCTCATCTGCTCTAAAGATGCAATGAAACACTTAACACAACCGTGAACAGCAGGATAAGTGCCTTTATATGCTAATAGCTTGTGAATCACACCACTATAAGAACGGAGTTTGCTTAGGAACACCTGGTGAAATTAAATACGCTCGGTATACGACTTGGTCAGTCTCCCGTTATGCTATAAATGTTTCACTCTCTCTTGTTTTTTCTCCTTCCAGAGTGGGAAAAAGACAGTGAAGGCAGTGTTGTGGGTTTCAGCTGATGGACTCAGGGTGGTGGATGATAAAACTAAGGTAAGCAAAAGTTTTGCTGCATGTGTGTTGCCTTCGTCTCCTTGTTTTGTCCTCCTTTCTGTCTTTCCTGTCTCTTTCTTTTCTACCTACCTCATCACTCACTTCTGGCAACAAGGACATGGAAGTGTGTGTCCTACAGTCATATACAGTACACAGCACTCAGGTAATTTATCTCTGTCTCCAGTCTTGTTCTTTTACAACAACCAGAAAGCAAAACATAGAGTTTTTGATCAATAAGACAGAAACAGAGTAGTGGCAAAAGAAATCCAACTTTTCTCTTATATACGTATTCCAGTCAGACACGTGGACAGTTTCCCTCCTGAGACCAGCAACAAATTCTCATTCTGCCCTAGTTTGATGATGCCGAGGCTGACAACAGAAGGACCCAGTATGCATCTATTGTTTTGATGCTCCCAGGCTAGTTTGGGCCTGTGTCTGTGTGTGTGTAGTTTCAGAGCTGACATATGTGACTCATGGTTGCTTGCTGAAGGTGCTTAGTGGGGGAGGGAAGATCAAGTAAACACAGACACACACATGCACTTGAGGAGTGTCTGGCGGCTAGGGAGGCCTCCTACAGTGAGTGCAGCTAGCTGTGGCTCTATTGAAAGCAGAGCAGAATAAAGAGCAGCAGAGAATGGAGGAGAGAGCGAGCCCAAAGGACAAGCCTCTCTCCCTCTTTCGCTTTCCCCTTCTTTTTGTTTGGAGGCCATACACATGACCTCATACCTCTTCCAGTCCTTCGGTCTCTCTCCTCTCCTCCTCCACTTTAATCTCCCTCCTCTTTTTTCCTCCTCGGTGATGTATCTAATCTAAACATTTTTAAGGAAAAGGCTGGCAATATTCTATGTTTGTCTTATTTTCATTAAAAGACTAAAACCAACAATGAATCGATCCTGCTAACAAAACACATCAGTGAGCCACACTGTTGAAACAGTCATTACAATAAATGTTTACTTTGAGTCAATCTCACACTGTCCTGCTGCAGTAAATACTCATTTAATCCGCCACTGAAAATAGTCCCACAAATGCACAAATACAATATCCAACTGTTTTAGGAAAATACTCAGGATTCTTTTAATTAAGCTGCATATTTTAACCCACTTTAATAGATTTATGTCTTCAGGAGGAACAAATGCACTTGGAGCTGTTTGCCACAGGCAGGGTATGAAGTTCATGAAGTATTGAGAGATGAACTAATGCATTGATGGTTTTGGTCTTTTCATTGGATTTTGCTGACAATAAGAAAAAGATTGACATAATAATGGCAGCTTTACATTGAAGGTGAACAACCATCAATCAGTCAAACACAAGAATAAAATGAGTTAAGTGTGTTTGCTTTCTTGTCTAAATCACATTTCTCTCCAGCCCAACTGCCTCTATAAGTGCATTTTAAACAAAAACTGAAATATTATAATGATGTTAAATGAGATTCACAGGAATTTCCAGCCCCTGGTTCTAATTAACAAGGGGTGCAACTAATGATTTTCACTTTCGATCAATCTGCAAATTTTCTTGGTTGACGTCTTCACATTTCTGTTTTGTTAAACAAACAGTCCAAAATCCAAAGATATTCAATTTACTATCACAGATGAAGAAAAGCAGCAAATCTTCCTAAATGACCAGCTGGAACTGGAGAATATTTTGACATTTTTGCTTTAAAAATTACTTAAATGATTAATTGCTCATCAAAATAGTTGCCAGTTTGTTTTTTTTGTTGATCGACTAATCAATTAATTGACTAATACTTTCAGCTCTACAATTAACTTAACTCGTTGAATGTAGACAGTAGAAAGGACTCGCCATCAAAACATGGTCTTACAGTACTGATGTGTGAATCTTTACCCCCCACTGTTGTTATTTTCAATACATCTCATTAGCATTTCTAATTAAGCACATTACGGTCAACTTAATCAAATTTGATTAGAAAGCCAACAATTATAATGCATAAAGTCTCCTCCTTCCTTCTTTGTTTCTTTCAGTGCCACCTCATCACCTTTCTTCATCAGCCCAGCGTCCATCTCTGAATCATCAAGCCCATCTTTAATAACACCCACACAGCCATTATTCAAACCCACTTCCACAGACTCAGAATGTGTACAGGACATGTGGGTTCATTAGAACCACAGCTCCACATGACCTTCATAATGAATCAGTAGAAAGAAAGAGTAAAGTCTTTCTCTGTTCAGCAGTCTTTCCTTTGGGCTCGAGGCACAGAGACTCTCTGAGTCACATGCTGCTGTGCTGTATTCTTCTTTTCAGTGATGTAGTGACATGATCTGAGTCACCTTTACCCACACATGCAAAGCACACACTTTCAAAAGCACACCTCACATGAGCATACAGAATCATAAACCTCTGAAACACACACACACACACGCACACACGCACACACACACACACATTGCTCTCTGCTCAGCCTTTCACCTCGGTACCAGCGTCCCCCTTCATTCCCTAATTGGCTCACAATGAATGGACTGTTATTCTTCCACCTCTTTATCCCCACATCCCTCCTTCTTTTCTTCTCCTTTCCCGTCCTCGTCCGCCCTCTTCCTTTCTCCTCATCCTCCCCTCTCTTTGTTTTCTGCAACGCTGGAGGAGAGGAAGGACGTGTGTGGATGAGTGTGTGAGCCCTCTGTCTCTTTCGTCCCTTTCTTCTCCCTCTCGGCTCTTGTTTTCCTTCTCTTTCTGCTTTTTCCAGAGAGTCCAAGAGGTGAGCTTGGGGGCCCCTTAATGTACACCGAGAAAGAGAAAGGCCCCTCTTAGCTTCCTCTATAGTCACTATAGACACTGAGACGGGCTGAATAACCCTTTTGTAGAAAGAAGGGCAAGTGGTGGAAACATCCCAGAGATTAAAAGAGGGTTCAGTGTCGTTAGTCTGTAGTCGCTCTCTTTTCTGTCACTGGTAGATGTGTAAATAGGTTGGAGCGAGAAGGGTTTTTTAGCTGAGGTTGAAAGCCATGTGTCAAGTATTGGATCAGTCTATGAGCTGGTGTGCTCAGTATTGTAGTTATATCTCCTGTCTGTCATCGGTTAAGCTGCAGTTAGAAAGACAAAACCATGTCAAATGTGATTTGATGAAATCTTCCTGCTGGAGCAACTCGATATACTCAGTTGTACTGTGTGAGCTGTCAAATCTGATTCTCTCTGACCTCTCTGTCTCTTTTCCATTGTGTCTCTATCAGGACCTCATTGTGGACCAGACCATAGAGAAGGTTTCATTCTGCGCTCCTGATCGAAACTATGACAAGGCCTTCTCCTACATCTGCCGGGACGGGACCACCAGACGGTGGATGTGCCACTGCTTCATGGCTCTCAAAGACTCGGTGAGGAGACAATTAACCTTCCATATCTCCTCCTGGGTCTTTCCATACTTTGTTATTTAACTTTCTAAGTTTAGAAGCCAATGGGGTGTTTCAGTCTCGTAGCTTAGCCATTTTTCATGCTTATCAATGGAAGGAGCTAAAACAATTAGTCTAGTAATCAATAAGTTAGTGAGCAAAAAAGTAATCAACAACAATTTTGTTTGTCATTTAACAATCAAACATGTGAAACCATTGCTGGTTCAAGCTTCTAAAATGTGAAGATTTGCTGATTTCCTCAGTTTTATATGTATGTGAATGGAATAGTGGCAGAAGAACTACTCAGATCCTTTATTTTCATGTATAAGTAAAGAAATATTATCAGCACAATGTACTTTTAGTATCAAATGAATGGAACTAATTATGCAGAAAAATGGCCACTGTAACTGATATATTATTATATATGACATTATTAGATTAACATGTTAAACATGTGACAAGAGGCCCCAACTAGACACTGCTGTTTTGAAAGGGGTCACAATGCATTTTATTATATGAGCTTATCATATGTTTGTTTAAGGTAAAATGTGAAAAGTAACTAGTAACTACAGCTGTCAGATAAATGTAGTGGAGTAAAAAGTACAATATATACCTCCAAAATGTAGTGGAATAGAAATATAAAGTAGCATAAAATTCAAACACTCTTTAATTATCTACCTTAAAGTTGTACTTCAGTACCATTCTTTTAGTAAATGTACTTAGTTTCATTCCACCACTGCAGTTGAACGTCTGTGGGTGCTGTTGGTCAGACAAAACAAGCCATCAGCTTAGACTCTAACATTTTATATTCTAAACAATTAATAGGTAAATGGAGAAAAATCACCAGATTAATCAGTGAAAACTATGGTTAGCTGCATCCCTTTTTCAAGTGTTGAACTCATACTAGAATGTTGTACATATTATATTTATTTGATTTCTAACCTCTGGTGTTTCTGTTTCACTGACCTTGATGATGAGGAACATTGAAATGTAAAGACAACTGCAACAGAATCTGAGCCCATGCCGTCACGGTGCATTGTGGTTTCAACCCTGCAGTGGTTTCATCAGCTTAGACCGTGAGTTGGATTATTAATGTGGATGGAGGAGAGCGCAGCACAGACCTGCGGGATTAGGAGAGGGGATTAGACAGAAGCCTGCGGAGTTATCTATCCATCTCTGTTTCTATTTCCACTACACATTCTCCACATCTCTATCTGCACATCCTAAACTGAACCGTCTCCTATTCCTCCTCCTCATTGTGACGGCTGTATAGTATGTGGATGGTTGAACTTGATTTGAAGGTTGACATGAACACCAATCATGTCGTCTGTAGAAAACCTCTGTAGAAAAAAACACAGTCAGCACAGTTTACACTGAAGACTGTAGAAGTGCGCTAGCCCTAGTCATGCTTTCAGTTGTTCAGTTTGTTTTCTGTCTGCAAAGTCTCAATACACCTCAAACTGCTTTCAAAATTCTGATTAATTATAATCTTGTAGATTTATAGCTCATTGATCAATCCAGGTTAAGTGTAGGTCATACTTTAAAGCTGTAAAGTGTTTTAATCACAGTTTTTTTCTTCTTCTTTGTTCTTTTTTTTTTGTTCCACCAGGGAGAGAGACTGAGCCATGCAGTTGGCTGTGCCTTTGCCGCCTGTCTGGAGAGGAAGCAGCGCAGGGAGAAGGAGTGTGGCGTGACGGCGTCCTTTGATGCCAGTCGCACTTCATTTGTTCGTGAGGGCTCCTTCCGCGCCAACTCCTCCTGCAGCCAGCAGGGCAGCAGCAGCGAGCGAGATGACAAACTGCAGGATAAGAAGAAAGGTGGGATGATATTTCAAAGTGTCACAGACATGTAACTTGATCCCAAAAAAGTTCAAAGTCAAGCACGTACACAGGAAACTCACAGCCTGACGACACTGATAGTATATCATATTTATAGATTATGTATTCTCCACTCTTCCTCCTCCAGACCAGCCCTCTGCCATCCCAGCCCTGCCACCTGGCACCGCCTCCCCACCCGAGGGTGCGGCGTCCCCTATGGAGCGCCCAGAACCTGGCGGGCCTCACGCCATCCCTCGCCGCCACGCGCCTATTGAGCAGCTGGTGCGTCAAGGATCCTTCAGGGGATTCCCTGCCCTCAGCCAGAAAAACTCTCCCTTCAAAAGGCAGCTGTCGCTCCGCCTCAATGACCTGCCATCCACGCTGCAACGCAAGACCGACTTCCAGGCCAAGAACCCTGGTGAGTTGACGAGTTCTTGAAGTTATAGTCACAAGTGTTCACCAAGGGACCTTCTTCTGCTGTGTGCTTCTTCTTATCTTCTGTTTATTAGGGTCAGAGGGTCCCAACCTTCTGCTGCTGTCACCCCTTTGTACTACATTCATTTGTCAATAAGGGTGATTTGGTTGTTAAAATTACAATATGTAAAAGAGCTGGGGTTAGGTACAAAAATTATAAGGCGGGTGGGGGTTGTTATGTATTTTTTCTTTTAACTTCAGCCCTCCTCATCCCAGTAATTTTTGTACAGTCCCATAGAGGGACTAGTCGTAATTTGTTTGGATTTATTTCAAGCGGAAAAGACATTGAAACATCATTTAGACCATAGACACAATAAAATAAACACAGTTATAATACTGCTGGGTCTGAAGTAGGAACATTTAAAGTAGTTTTTTTAGATTGACACCATTAAAGCTGACATCTGGGAAAAACCATTATAAAAGCATGTTTACTATCTGCTGTCAGAGAGGAACCTAACTCACCACCATTAGAGGTGGATGATTGTGCAACGGATGCAAAAGGCTAAAACTGTGCTGAAACATCAACAAACCTCATAGGTCTTGTATCTAGAAGTGATTCATCTTCATCTCATTTATACTCGATATCAAAATTCCTAGAATGAAATCACATCAGACCTCTCTCTTGCAAATACAAAAACAAAAGATTTTTTCAAAGGATTTGACAGACTTAAATCCCCAAATTGATTTTCAAAGAAGTCAAGCAACATTGTTCCTGCTTGTACACTCCAATAGAAACTACACATGGGGACTGTGCGCTCCACTTGCGTCACTGCTGTTGCAGATTGGAGCGATATTACATTTTCCATTTGGCTTCAGTGTGACATCACTGACCCTTGTCTGAAAAGGTCTGAACAATCATATTACAGAATAAACCTTCAGCACATCTCAGATGCATTTGTATTCATGTTTTGGTAGTGCAGACAAGGTGTAATTCTCCAGTTTAATCCTGACGCTTCCACTGAATGAGGGCCGAGATAAAAAGCAGTTATGTGAAGTGCTGTTATTATTGCTATTAGCGACAGCGCTGATTGCTGGGACTGTGCGACTTTGAGGGCTCTTAGCTTTCGACTAAAGACAATTAATAATACCTGACTTATCCCTACTACAGGTTTGTGTATTCACATACACAGGAACACACACATACATATACACATCCTCTCTGTGTGGTTCCACAGGATCAGAGCGCTTAGTAGCAAGGCTGATTATAGTCATTAGGAGAGATGAGAGAGTTGACTCGTGGACTCCTCTGACTGGAATACTAAACCACAATATTCAACTCCCACTCTCACTCCATATACGTATCGCCTCCTCCCAGGATGGGTAGTGTGTATGTATCCAGTGGTGGTGGATTTGATGCAATTTGAATCCTTCATACACAGTGGTCTGCCTGTCTTCCTCTCTTGCTCTCTCACACTTTCTCTCACAAACACACATACACAGATGCAAGCGCTAAGCAGTAGCAGCCAATTCCACTGCCTCTCTGCTCCCTTGTGACTCTCTGAACAATGTGTGTATTGATTTGTGCGGTCAATCAGCTGTCCTGGTTAGCCTTCAGCAAGCCTTCTACCGGCCCTTAAATCTGCTACTGCATTGACAGAAACACTCGCACACACACACACACACACACACACACACACACACACACACACACACACACATATAGAGACACACATATGAAGTGCTTTGAGTGCATCTGAACTCTGTGGGACATTGACAAGAATAGGGAAAGAGAAAGATCACAGGGTTGCCGGTTGTTGCCAAACAAAGCAGCGAGAAATCTTTAATGGGAGACCTTACACATGCCTCCAGCGCCCTCTGCACCCTCCACTTCAATTCAAGCCATAGAGTGCACACAGATGATGGAGAGAAACTGTTAAGGAGTGGGCTTGAATGGCATGTTGGGCAGAGAACCACACTGTGGCCATCTGTGCTAAAAAATTAATTAATTAACTTCACTTTAATACCACTTTTGTGTCAAAAAAAGCAACAACCAGTTCTCTTTCAAGTGTTTTGGACACTTTACTGTCTCCATCTCTGTCCAGCAGAGATGGAGACAGCAAATCCGGAGAAGAAGCAGGAAAGATGATAGAGATGCCGGTGAAAACGAGGGAGGTGGTCCAAGGAACAGGGAATTAGATATTATATCTATTTATATCTGTGGTCCGTGTATGAGAGGTTTTAAAGCTGTAGTCCACACCAAAGTCAGACAGGAACATTACGCTGTCTAATCCCCCTGCTGGTTGGATCAGTTACAGATGGTTTAAAAACGTGGATAAACTAAGCCAAATTCACCTCTGTCTGAGTCGTCCCATTGCATAAGACACACAAGACAATGACATAAAATCTACATGGAGAACATAACGCTACATATATAGTGAAGGGGACTGTAAGCCTTCTTGACTAATTACGAACCTTTTTACATGTAGTAAGAAGTTCCTGATTAACACAATGCCACGTTTGTGTTGAGAACCTTATGTTTTAGATGCTTTGTAGGTCAACAGTGGCCTCCATCAAAGTCTTCATGTGCTCCAGTTTCTATGCTTTTCATGATAATTTGGTCTGTTACATAAGTGAATGAATATTTTTTTCCCCACTTTCTGTTTGTTTGTCCCTCTACTCCATTTTCCTCATCTCCCATTTCACTTCTCCTTCTCACTCTTTTCCTTATTTCCATGACCCGCTCCTTTTTCCTCCTTGCCTCCCTCTGTGTGTCCCCTTCTTGCTAGTACTAGAGATGGATATGGGGATGCCGGGTGAAGGAGACAGTAGTATCAATGCCCTGTGTAGCCAGATCAACACCTCTTTCACCAAGCCGTCAGAGGAGCTCTTCTCCAACCCCTCTTCATCTGCCAATGGCCCGCCAACCTGCACTGTGCCCCCTGTCCTGCCTCCACCACCTGCACCAATGCAGGGTAAGAACTAATGCATCAGATCAAAAACAATAGTTAATTTTATTCAACAGTGCAAACTTGTTCCTAATCTTTCACTTTATCCCTCTAGCCACCTCTTCCTGGGTGCAGCCGGATCCTCCGCTCCACTCTCCTCCTCCAGTCTCAGTGGCAATGCAGATCCAGATGCAGATGCATATGCAGAGCGGACACAAGCGCACGCCCTCTGAGGCAGAGAGATGGCTGGAGGAGGTCTCCAAGGCTGTCAAGGCTCAACAATCCCCTCCTCCAGGCCCCACCATCCCCACCATCCCTGGACCACCCTCTGTGTCGAGTCACCAAGTGTCCAGTCAGGCAGCCATATCAGCTGCCCCAGTGTCCACCATCTCCATGCCGCTTGGCACCATGTCCAAACCCCTCATCACAGGCCCCTCTGCTCTCTCAGGTCAGGCCCCAATGCCCCTCCCACCCATGTCGATATCATCAGTCCCTCTAATACCAGGCCCTCCAGTGTCAGGCCCCCCGATGTCTCTACCTTCCATGTCTATCCCTACCATGTCAGGTCCAAGCATGTCAGGGGCCTCCATGATCCAGCCCTCCCTCCCTGGGCCCCCAGGCTCCCTCCCAAGCTCCATGCAACCCTTCCCCCTGGCCTTTGATTCTACTCCGGCTCCTGTGGGGATGTTCGCCAGCCCGCCTGTCCAACCGGCTTTTGTGCCCATGCAGACCTACATGCCAGGCCTGGCTAGCAGTATGACCTACCCCAACGCCAGTGTGCCTGTGGTAGGAATCACACCATCACAAATGGTGGCCAACGTCTTTTGCACCGCCACTGGCTCGTCCGGAGCTGGAGTTGCCATTGGCTCCGCTGTCGGAGGACCCAAAGTGGGACCACTTGGAACAGCCGGTCAGCACCATTCTTACCCAGCAGCTGCTGGTGCAGTTGGGCACACCGGAGGGTTTTCCACGCCGCCATTCTCTTCCACCCCACCACTATCAACAGCCATTAATGGCCTCCCATCACTCAGCAGCGCCACGATGGCCCTTCAGAACGGGACCTCCAACAGTGGCGGGAATGGTGGCAGCAGTAGTAGCTGGCCACCAGAGGGCAGCCAGCTAACAGCACCGATGGCCAACGATTCCCAAGATGATGATCGTTTTGAGGCCAAGTGGGCGGCACTGGAGACCAAACCAGCGCCTCAGCAGCCAGGGAATAAGGTGCCAGCTGCAGCAGCCAACCCATTTTCCAACAATCTGCAAAAGACTTTTGAGATTGAGCTCTAAGCCAGAGTCGGTCTCCCAAAGCTGTAGTGCTAGCCCTGGAGTTAATGCCTGGGAAAGCCAGATACTGATTCCAGCATCTGTGCTTAGAACGGGATGCAGGTCCTGAAAGTTAGCCTAGCATCCGCTCTGTGGCAGCCTAGCAACCTGCTAAAAGCTCTCATAGGAGTCAATACTATAATGATCTTAATTGCTTTCTTTTCACTCCCTTGAGAGCTAGTGAGTAGTTGGCAGATTGCTGGGCTGCCATTGGAGGATCAGGTCTCTAGCTCACTAGACTTGATGAACTCAATCCTGCTACTTCACCTTATTTCCACCTCTCCCCTGCTTTCACTTCTCCACTCTGGCTTTACTTTACCTGCTGCAAGTCCGTGGATGTACTGTATGTGCCACCCTGAGGACGTTATGGGGGGACACAGTTCTGTGGTTTCTTTCTTTAAAAGCAGACTCCACTCAGATGCATTCCAATCCCATGAGATGTTTTTGGCAGTTTTGTTTCTGGTGGAGATTTTGGTGGAGAACTTAGCAGACAGTCTTGCTACATCACAAGACATGCAGAGAGGCAGAGAAGCGATTAGTTGACTGATGAACAGATTGATGCTGATCTTAGCCAAGCACAGCAGAAGTTTGGATACGTGAAAGGACTAGCCAATTACGTGAGACCTGACCCTACCAACCCAAAAGGACTTACTGACCAATAGTAGAGATTTATGGCCAAAATGATTTTATTTATTGTACTTTATTTTTTATTTTAACAAGTTATATATACTTAAAAATCAAAAATTTAAAGCAGTGTTTCAGGAGCGTGTTGTTTTTATCCCCTATATTTATTTTTGTTGATCTGTAAAGAGGAGGGAAACAACAGTAACAGACAGGTAACCAAGGTGATTGGGCAGCAGTAAAGGGAGAAAGCTTGGTGGGAAACTGAGTCATGTAACAGGAACCAAATAACCAGGGCTGACAGCACAGCAGCATGTTGCCCGACACGTACAAGAGAATAAGTGTATATAGTGGCATGTTTCTTCCACCCGTCAGCCCTCACGTATATACGCTTCACTGCTGCCAGACGAGTCAGTATAGCTTCACTTTGGCTCTGTAGCCCATTTCTGTTGCTAAAGCCTACCTTTAAGGGCACTGGGACATGAGAAATCACTTCAGGATATCCAGCAAACAGACACTCTGGACAATACAACACAACACAGCAGTCCTTTGGACCTCATCTTCTCCAGGAAAACCCACAGAACTTTTACAACTCAGTGGAATTATAAAACACTATAACACTGTGCAACTGGTTGGAAAAAAATGATGCACCACATTCCAACATTCATAAATCTTTTAAAGTGTTCAAATATAAGGTATAGTCTCATCATATACAGTGTGATTGTGTGTTCACTACTGTTGCAGTGGTTCTGCATTCATAAAGAGAAGAGGAACATGAGCAGACATAAACCGAGGCGTGGCAAATGGAAGAAATAAAGGATCTCTGATGCAGAATTACAGCAGAGTGAACAAGATTGGATTGACAGATTAACATAGAGAAAATGTAATGGCAGCAGAATAGATAGCTAGCAGAAAGCAAAGAGGAAGGATAAGCTGTATGTGGAAGACTGAAGGAGAGAATGGAGCTACACCTTTAAGGAATGAGAAGGAGGAAGTCTGAAGACAGGAAAAAGAGACAAGATGTGATGAAAAAGAGATGAGAGTGAGAGACAGAGTGTGTGAAAAACATTCAGAACAAAGACACATTCATTCACGTTTTTTTTTTTTTTTCTTTTTGCCTACCCAAGAGTCAAGGCTGAGCCACTTCCATTACAGCATCATGTTCCTCAACTCTTTAAACCTGCATCGCAAACAATGCTTTTGATTATATTTTTTTAAAAATGTGGCTTACTACATAATTGCAATCTCATAAACAAGATTTTATAAGTACTGTATGTGCAACTCCCTATATAAGTATCTGCAACTCAAACAATGTCATGAAAGCTGTCTGTGTTTTGACTTGCAGTTTGTGGCATGAGCCATAAAAGTTTGGATCTATTGAAGAAGAAATGTTCTTTATGGAAGAGCTTTTCCATGTGAGCTGTAGCAAACAGGTGCTGTGTGTTATATAAAGTGGACCAGAGATGCTCCTGCCCAACAGGACCGTTATGTTCCTTGGGAATTCAATTGTATGGATACGGACTGCCAGTGATTAGGTTTCCTGCTCATTAAATCCCCACAGTTCAATTAGCTTACTGGGTCTCTTCCTGTGGCAGCGATCCCTTCTGATAGGCTGCCTTTTCAAAGAACCTAAATTTATGTGCCACAGGCTTCCAGGGTCCCTCCCAGGGTCTTTGTCTGTCTTTGTTTTCTGACAAATCAATATTTCTTCCCCACCAAACAAATCCAAATTGCTCTCTCTACCCTCCTCTCGTTAAAGAACAAGACTCATGAAATTGATGCTATTATTTTATATTAATTGAAAATATATTTTAGCCCTTGACTCTTGTTTGCACGCCCTCCAAATTATAAATGTAGGTTAATTGTGTTCTGCGTTAAAGCAAACTTAATGACCTCATAAACTTGATTGTAAAACCATAGTTTAGTGATGGTAACAAAGCAAACCAGTTTATTTTTAATCTTTATTTACAGAATTTTTGTATTTAAACCTACATATTTGTATTGTAATTACATTGTACAAAAGATAAATAAAGTAATATAATATTACAACTGCTCATGTCTTGTGGTTGGTGGCTTCTTGCCTTTTTCTTTTTCTTTTGTCCTTTCCATCCTCTTCTTTCTATCCATATTCCTCTTATGACCTTTTCATTATTTCAGTTTTTCTCTCACCTTCATGGTTTTTTTTAAATTTCTATCTCCGAGCACCCAACTACTGTCTCTCCTTATCAATCTGACTATCCTTACTTTCCATCTTTGTTCTATTCTTGGGCAAACCTCTAAAACATTGCAAAAGTTGTAAAATTTAACTATACTTGAGTAATAAAAAGTTTCCTGAATTTCTTTAAAACCCAGTGGAAGCCATTAAAAGCTGATCAGTTATTGGAAAAGTTCAGGAAATTCGCTTGCTTTCTTGCCAAGAGTTAGATGAGGAAATTGATACCACTTACTTCTCCCAGCAAGAAAGCAAACAAGTGTTTTTTTCCCAAAATGTTGAACCTTTCCTTAGTTATTATTGCTCTTTAGTGTCAGCTACATCATGGCCACATACCATACTTTCATCTGAAGACAGAAACAAAGAGATGACTGTGGTGAAAGATTGAAACAGTTGACACCTCATAACCTTATTGACTTGGATGCCACCTTCTTCTTCTTCTTTTGTCTGTACTTTGTCTCTTTTCTTTCTTCTAATCTCCTCCACCCCCCTGCTCCTGGATGTAACTGCTGTCTAACCAGTGCTGTCCTCCAGTCAGCCGGGCTGAGCAGTGCTGCTGCTGCAGCTCAGGTCACTAATGGAACCAGACAAGGCCTCTTTTCTTCTTAAGGGCCGTGAGAAACGGAGCGAGTGCACACACACATACTGAGCTCTTGAGCTGTGGTAGCAGTAACTCTCACCCGGCCATTGTCCTCTAATCTGACGACAGAGTCAGTGAGTGTGTGTTGCCGAGGAGTCAAAGAGGGAATATCAGCAGAGCTCTTTAAGTGCTTTAAAACTGCGGTGGACACACATTTGCTTTCTAGTGATGCTGGATGCATCATTGTTTGAACATTGCCTTTGCTACTTATGTCAAAGTTAATCAAAAGACAATAAGACTTTGTAACTGTTGTGTTTGTAAAAATATATCACTTAAATATAACTAATAAATGTATGAGTTAGTTATATTTAGTTATACTTACAATAATATGATAAACTATTTTACTCCCATCTTTTTGAAAGCATCAAATCGAACAGACACACCTTGTTAAATTCAACCACATTGCCCCCCCACCTACCTGGGCACTGCTGTGCATCGTACTGTGTAGGAAAGTTGGTCACGACAGCCTACATAGGAGATGGAGATGCTTGGTTGCTATGGCTACACAGCAAGACTAATTTATAACATCTGAAAAGTGCCATAGTCGGCAAAAATGCCTCCTATATGTATAAATTACAGTCCCAGAAGAATAGTGATAGTAGCTGAAAATACAGTATCATCCTAATGGATTCTCAAGGTAGGTCAGACAAATGTGAGTGTGTGTGTGTGTGTGTGTGTGTGTGTGTGTGTTGGGGGCCGAGGGGTATCCACTGATCTCTGCTTGTGTGTCTTGGGCTCAAATTTTATGTGTTCTGATGATTCAGAACAGATTAAGCTAAAGATGCAAGAGGGTGAGTTTGATTTTTGCTGAAACTAATCCTAGTTGCCCCTTAATACTCGTCGCAACTAATACTAGCGGACAGGCAGAGATCTTTAAGTGTGTGGTTGGAAAACATTACTGTGGGCCATGTTGTTTCACTTCCAATTATGCTCTCTCTCTCTCTCTTCACTGGTTTTAGTGGATGTCTGCAAAATGAAGGTTGTTGCTGCTATATATATATATATATATATCTATATCTATATCTATATATCTATATATCTATATATCTATATATCTATATATATATATATATACACATATATATATACGTATATCTATGTAATTATATAGAGATGGAAAGGAAAGATGTGATGAGTGTGTGTATGCGTCTGCCTGTGTGATGGCAACATCTGATAGCAATATAAGCGTAGACACAGTAATGGTGTTTGGCTAATGGGCCATGCCTAGATTGTCAGATCAGCACTGGATAATGCATCCATGCTACACACACACACACACAGACTCATTTATCCTTCTTATCGCTACTTCATCACACAAAGGTACAAGCACACATACACACAAACACACACAAGCACACACACACACACACTGCATTGTATATATAAGCTTTTATGCTGAAATTCGCTCATATTTCCTGCATTTTAGGTGTAACATCAGAAATCCTTTCAAGACTTGTTGTACTCCAGCACTCTCTCTCTTTGTGTCACATACACCAGTCTAATGCTGCTAATTGCAGTGGATATAGTGTTGGCAAAGTGACCTTGCAGTCCTTAAAGCTATAGGTGGAAGTAATTACATTGATTAATTGCATGTGTTTGATATTGATTAGTGCAGCAGCTTGTTTATTGTTTAGTGCGCAGCTGGTGCCAACAGCATGACACAACTGCAATGTAAATGTTAAGGATAACGCTTGAGAGGAGTGACGCAGTGATCCATATTAATACTTGTGTACTGAGCAAACAGGCCATGACAAGATTCCACGCAGGGTTTGCATGCTCTGTGTGCGTGTATGTATGTGTAAGTGTGTGCAGAAATATGCACATGTCAAGAAATACTGACTTTGGCCCTCAGGGTCTGAGGCAACCTCAAATGCCAAGGCAAGGGTACACACACACACACACACACACACACACACACACACACACACACACACACACACACAGAGTCATGTTTCCATCACTTCAGAGGACATTACATCGACTTACATTCATTTCCTAGAGACTTATCCTAACCTTAATCTTAATATAACCATAAACTTACTCTTCTTCAGTGTGTAAACAGATTTATGTCCCCACAACATGAGGAATACCTGGACTGCACGCGCGCACGCACATAAACTGTACACACAGTACAGCCCAGTACAGCAACTGTTTCTGGCATTTCTGGCCAGCAAAATTCTGGCACCATTTACTGGCCTTTGTTGCATTGTAAAGCTTATGCAGAATGATGAAGAAGTGCTCTGAAGGTTGGGTTTAGGCAGAGATTCAAGTGTGTAGTTCAGGTTTAAGGTTTAAGTTCAGGTTTAAAGAGAAAATGGTTATATTTAGAATGAGATGACAGATTGTTTGGGTTTCAACAAAGGTTATGTTTGGTTAAGATCTGGGGTAGAATATCCATTTATACTCAGAAGTGATGTTTGATCCATAAGACTGCAGCCTCTCCACAGTCACTCACACACACGTACACACATACACTGTGTCAGCTTCTACCACCCCCCTGCCAGCAGCTGTCACTCTTCAGCGCTGGGTGCCAGAGAAGACCAGAGCCAGTCTGCTCTTACTCACCCATTGTTTGCTTTCCTCACATCATCCAAGCAGTGATGTAAACCCTCTATTTAGTATGAGTGGGCTTTCCCGAACGCTACGTTATATCTAACGAGCCTGAAGGAGACGGAGATGACAGGTCTTGAAAATGGAGTCATTGGAGTTCTTAGTCACAAGCTTAATCACTTATTTATTTACTGTTGGGCATCACAAGAATGACAGATTGTCAATAATATGAGTAAATCCTCAAATATTTATGTCTTTCATTTAAATGGCATTTCTATCATCATGCAATAAACAGTATGACTCTGATTGCACTGTAACTATTACTACTGTTCAAATCTTATGTAATCATATAAACCTCTTCTGTGTTTATGATGGTGATGATGCAGTATGATTATGACATCATCACTGTCACATGTACATACTCGTTATCATATACACATGTATATATGTATCTATGACAGAGTCACAATCATCTCTCCTGGCTTCACATGTGATTCATGCTCTAAACCGTTGTGGATTACAAACAAACCTTGTTGTAGCACAACAAGGTTTGTTGAACCATCTAGTTCTGCTTATAAAAACGGGTTTTAGCTTCTTTTTAAATATGAATAACTCACTGGCAGAGCAGATGCAAATTTCTGACTTGCAAATAGAGAGGCTTCGTAGTAAAAACCCTGCAGGGACTCACCTAGGACATTTAACAGTAGGTGGTCTCATGTAAAATTCACTGTGGTGCAGCTACAATATTTCTGTTCATCTAGCGCCCCCCTGTGTAGATACCAGACATCACCACAATGACCCAACGACCAATTTTATTCTACGACTGTAACTGTGGATCCCACTAAATCTGCTCAAGTCAACACTCCAGGGTTTTTGTAAGCTCCTTGTTAAAATGCACATATCTGAAGGCTTGCAGTAGTACCAGTTCCTTTATACACATCTCAGAATATGACTTAAGATATAATATTATATGACAAACACTGTAACATAATGATGGACACTGAGGCTGAGTACATTAGATAAAAAACAATGTTATAAACGTTGTAATTACCACTGCAATGTCTAAACTTCAATAATATTGGCAACCACTGTATTTCATAGTCAATACTAATCTTGTCAACTGGCCAACATCAACATGACTCAAACCCTGCAGTATTTATAATAATTAACTTCAGGTGTACAGTATATACATAAACCACTGATGGACCTATTCAAATTAATAACCTCTACAGCGCTGCCAGTCCATCAATTGCAATGCTGTAAAAGAAAATAAACTGCCGCTCAGAGACTGACATATTGGACTTTTACCAATCTTTCAGTTAGCATGAAGGGAAATTACTTGATGCAACATGACACTGTAATGTAATTGTCATTATGAAAGCCTTGAAGGTTTGGGGGAAAGTGGCGTGCTCATACAGTGGCTGTTACAATGAGATATAAATCATGCAGCAGCCCCAAAATGAAATCTAATAAAATATTATTAACATATTACAATATCCTATTCAAGAACACCTACGACTATTATTTATATCTTCTCACTCTGTAGCTGTGATATTACTGTACCTACAACTGGAAACAAATGGCTTTCAGCATCTCTCTACTCCTAATCATTTGTTGTGAGTGACATAAATAAAAGGAAGCTGACAGTGTTGCCTCATCTTGTCCTCTTCACTGACATTATTTAATGTGATATGTGCTATATCATAAAGGTTTATATCATTTAAATAGTATAATATTATCATTTAACATTATCATTTAGATAGTATAGTATAATAATAGGCCTCCCTCCTTCTGATGCCTCTATACTAATGTATAATGTATCTTTGAATTACGTAACGCACAACCGTGAAAGCTAAAATCAATTTGAGCTTGCATAATTGGTTTGTGAAGGAAATGAGCTCTGCTTCATGGATATTAGCCAGCGAGCCATTAGTGCACTGGACATCAGGGACCGTGAACTTCAGATAACCTTGAACTGGAGGTTGACAGGAGAGGAAAAATGATCTGGAGACACATCTTTGCATGCCGGTCACCAAATCAACAGAAACCAGACTGTGTCAAAGTCTAGACTGTATATCATAAATAGCAGCATGATCTGTGATTCTCTGGGTAAGTCAGCTGGAGGCCTATCTCATATATCTTTATCAGTAAATGCAGACATGATGGAAGTAATGATGTGTAGCTATCATATGATTGGGTTTTCTTCTGACTCCCCCCACCCTTAGTTTGGTAAGGGTACTGGACACACAATACAAAAGGAATTGTCATGAAAAGATTATAAACTCCATGTGAATCAAAAACTCAGTCAAGATATATTAACATCTCTGTTAAGGGTCTTTATATTACCAAAACAACTCGACAAACAAAGGCAGCCTGTACCCTCCCACCCCCTAAACCCTATAATCCTTGGCTGCAAAGAGAAAAAGAAAAAAAATCTATCGTATGATTGTTGATGGAAAAAACCCAACACCACTGGTGACAACTACCTCAGTTTGACACTGCAAGAGTCTGTTAAGTGTTTGACTGGAAAGGAACAAACTGTAAAGCTTCATGCCAGTAGAATCTAAGTCTACTCCACCATGCAGGATTTAAATAAAACATTTGGATTCTGTAATTCAATCTATCTGATTATTTGACAGTGAAAGGAATATGTTTACTGCTACTGCAATCAGTTAGTAGAGGCTTTGAAATGATCCAGGCGCATTACCAATATGAAACCTTTATGCAGAAACAAGACCTCCTCCAACAACAGCTGGTTCACAAACAGTAGCTAGACTCACGATTACAATTCAATGCGACAAAACCTCAAGAAATGGACAAACAGTTTTATGATGAATACTGGCAAAACAGGATTAAAACACACACTTATTACAGTATTACCAAATTATGAATATGGAGACTCTGATGTCATTGGTGAGTTTAATATACTGTGTATACTGTATACAGCAGAAGAGGCATTTGTGCTCTTATGCTCACAATAGATCACAGAATTTAAATAATATAAAAAATGTATTAATTAAACTAGAAAAGCACCTATTTGTCCTGATGAGTAAAAAATACAACATATCTATAAGATTGCATGCTCACCCATCAGCACCTGCTTTGGATTACTGTGTTCATCATCATATGATTTTGTTTTTCATTATCACTATTGTGTTTGTGTTTTGCAGCAATGTTTAATACCAGAGTAAATAAGGCATATTAAGGAGAGAAGAGAGAGAAAGAGGGGGAGAAAGAAATGCAGTAATTGACAGAAAATTGTCTTTATTTGGACCAGCCTGATTTAAGAAAGAAAAGAAATTAAGATTGTCAGTTGCTAGATTTCACAGGCAGAAAGCAAAACCACATTAATGCATCCAGTATGTTATGCATAGAAACTTCCTGTGACAGAAAGTGTTAATTTCGCATTAATGTGTTTACAATTTGTATTTTATACGGCAAGTGATTCAACAGGAGTTTCTTTCAAATATCAAAATAAACCAATTATCCAGTCTAGTGCAGGTATTCATCATGTGACAAGAGCTTTCTGAAGCATCAGTGGCTCAAGCTTAGCCACTTGTTATACAGTAATAACCTCAGACAGGTAAATTATAATCAGTACACAGGTATTTCCATACATTGGAATGTCTATGTGTTATGCTAAAGATTTTATTTTCCTATACCACTTCACGATACAACTGTAAGAGTAATAAAAGCGAGGCTGTAAATTATATTTCTTGATAATTAGGCACAAATATTGTCATTAATTCCTTGCACATGTGGGAGAATCCCTTAAACAAACCTTAGGGGCTTCAGAACATGGGACCACACTTTCTGCCCCGAGTAAAGCGGGCACCTGCAAACTTACATTTGCCCCAAAAGTCTGAACTGCTTTATGTTTTGCTCCTAAATTCCCTCCACAATTTTCATAATCCTCCTTTCCAGGATCTGCAGGTCAGAGATGCTTCAAATGAAGATTGTGACTGTGAGGAAGATAAAAAAGCGAACACCTCAAATGATCTCCACTCTTCTGAAGGCTTTAAAACAGAATCAAATAAGAGTCAATGCAGGTGTTTGTAATGTCTTGATACTTTTTGAAACAGAAGTTTAAAAACTCATATCCTAGTAGTTTAAAATCTCCAACTATTCCCAGTAGATCCTTTTCCTGGTTTTTGTGTCATTTTAGCCCAAATATCAGTCAGATGCAGGATTATGGACACTTCAGTGCAGAAGAGTTCAAACTCCTGTTGTCATGACAATGGAGGGGGCATCTTCTTTTTTCCTGTCAGTTAAAAAACACGTGTCCAGCTTTCCATTAGTGCAGGTTTGACTGATCAAGTGGGGCTGTAGTGTAGATGATCGCTGATCTGTGATGAGTTTTGCCTCATAACTGATGCAGAATTAGTTGGTCAAGTAAGTCAGATGAGATGGAAAGCAGATCCTAGTTTTAGCACTGACAAAACACAAGGTCTGGAGACCAGACGGTGACCATTTTAAGCATCTGAGTAGTTTGTCGTTTCATAAAGGCTGATTCCAGTTCAGCCATTTAGGGCTATACAGCCAACACTGGCTGCCAGGATTCACAGTGTTTTTGTGGATCATCTAAGGAAGACTGAGTGCACTTTGAGAAGTTCTCCTGGTAGGAATGGTTACAGACTATCCGTGCGGGCGTGGCAGCTGTTGCACACTCTGACTGGGTGATCCCAGCCTCGGGAGGGTACAGGCTTGACGTGTGTAGAGCAGGGACCGCACACACCCTGTCCACAGGCCCTGCAGTGGTGCTTGGACATCACCGGAGTGAAGGTTTTGGAGCACTGGTGGCACTGAGTGATGTCCTGGTCTGGCACCCAGTAGTCTGGTCGAGCCACATCCTTCACAAAACCTGAGGGGAGTGGACGTAACTGTCAATATCTCATCTAAGATGTTTTTCATTAGAAAATAAATATCTATATCCTGAACTGAACATGCTATTAGACTGCATAATATTATACACAGATTGGCTGGTGTGAATCACTTCACAGGCTCACAAGCTTCATTAATTTCTATGGAGTAAATCTCCATACATCCATACATAAATATCTCAGACGGATAGATAGCATCTAAGTCATTAGATGTTTATTTATGCTATTTATTCCTGGCAGGTGAGCCATCAATTCAAAGTGGACACATGGTACAGCATGTCCACCTCATTTGCCAGAATTTAGAGTCCACTATTTATTTTTATCCACAAAAATTGTGGGTTTGTTGCAACATGACTGCCATGGCGTGTTCCTACGCAACAGGAAGGCCATGTGAAAAGCTGTGTGGTTGGTTGTTGTTTCCTCCCCTTAACAATGTTGCAGACTGAAAATCTGCATGAGTTAACTTTCAATTCAGTTCATCTAACAGACAAAAAATAAGAATTTTGTTTAAAACTATTTCCACCCATGATTGTGCTGGTGAATCGCAGTTTTGTGCATACATTAGTTTTATCCTTAAAAACAACATCTGTCTGTTCAAATGCTATTTGAGCCAGAGATAACGGCAACCAGCTGCTGCATGTATAATACAGCTGCACTCACAGAGAGGGTAGTCCACAGCTGTGGTGACCATGTCCAGCGTAGACTGAGCCACCTCCGTCACCCTGCGAGCTATTAGACCACGAGGCTCCACCTTACACACTGAAGAACAAAGGTGTGTATATATGTGAGAGAAAGATACATGTCTCTGCAAAAGCAGATGCCAGCAGCTATCACAGATACAATCAGCATTTAAACACAAGAAATAACCGTCTCCTTTCCCACTGTACAGTCTGCATTTAGCATTCTTTAAATATGTAGAAATGTGACTATGATTTCTTACTGTTGATGACTTTAACACATTTTACAAAAGAAAAAAGTTGTAGAATCAAAAACTACAAATTGAGAGGTCAAGCTTCACTAAGTGGGTGTATATGTCTCACCCTGGCTGTTGGTATCGGGTGGCCCTCCCTGTTGGTAGCAGGCCTTACACACCCTGACAGGGCCGCTGCCCCAGCCCCTCTCTGGCACTGGCATCCTGTGGCTGGAGCAGGGATGGCAGAAGCCTTCACCGCATGAACGGCAGTGATGCTTCCTCTCCGCCTCCTCAAACACCTTCTGACAACCATGACAGGCCTGAGGACCACAGGGGAGAGGAGGAGGATACGATGATTGAAGGACAGATACATAATACTGAGTGAATAATTTGTTCAGCAATGTCAAACATCTGTGTGTTAAGATGTAATTTTATCCAGGGAAGCCTTGTTGTCTTCATCGTTATGCTGAGTTTGTTGTATGTCTCAGCTTCAGTTCTTCATACTCACAGTGATGTCTGTGTTGGGTCTCCAGTACGGTGGTGCCACCTGGTCAGTGAGCCAGGCAGCTACAGCTTTGGTGGGGCCGGTGCTGTACTCCGACACTGACTGGATCACGTAGTTCATCCCATCCAGGACCCTCTGGGCGGCGTTCTGGTGGTTGGTCAGGAAGGTGTCGGACTGAAAGAAGAGAGAGGGGGATGTGTGAGGTTTCATATTTTATATTATCTCAACTTTTAAAATGTTCTGGTCTGGCCTTGGGGAACAGTTATTTCTTCATAATCTAAACCATCTGCTGCCTTAACAGTAATTTCAGTATTGAGTCATTTTGTTGGACAGTCTGACACCTAAGGATGCGTTACAGTTTTGGGCTGTGGCTTGTTTGCTTACATTTGTAGAAAAGCCCACAATAGTGAATAAAAAGATAGAATACATGAACATTAAGATAAAGTAAAATAAAAATGATCAAATCAAATCTAGAGTGTATCTCTGAAGATTAAAGGGAGATATATGTATTTAAAGTGTGTAAGTGAATGTTTAAAAAAAAAGTGGAGCAACAGAGAAAAGCTTGGAGTACCCACCCCCTCCCAGACGTGCTTGACCTCAGATCGCACCACACCGCTCTCTGGGTCCTGGTTTCCCATCCAGTACTGTCTGCTGCGGTAGATTACACCACAGCTGGCACACTCCAACACATAGCTGAGACAGAGGAGAGGGGCAGAGGGCAACACACTGTCAACATGAAATGACTGGATGAATGGGAATGAAAAGGTGTGTGTGTGTGTGTTTGTGTGTATGTGTATACCTACCCTGACCAGGCGTATTTTGCGAGTCCAAACCACGGGTTATCAGAGGAAGCTGAAGTCTTGGGCACAACAATCATCTCTCTGCCTCCTTCATAGCACCTCTGAAGACACAACACACAGAAAGGAATATAGAAAATATATTTTAAAAAGTACATACAGAGTGTAAACAGACCAATACACAGCCTGTAACAATAAGTTTGGATGATGATATTGGTGTCAGGAGCTGTTCTTACCTTACAGATGAGGACCTTGTTGTTGAACTGGTGTGCATACTGGCACAGTCCATCTGCCATGTGGGGGACCCGATCTCTTAGGTGGTTCATTCCATTCTTACAGCGAATACTGAAGGACAAACAGAAAACCAAATGGTTCAGACCAACATGGCAGACTCCAGGGTCAGTGATGCGGGCAGGTTCTTGTAAAAGTCTCTGAACTATGTTTACAGTCAACCAGTCCAGGACTGAATCCTTTCAGAAGCAGTGTTATGATTTCTCACACTCAGTCTCCTCTCAGCTTTCCATAAAGAATAAATACAAGGAGCAGGGGAACGCCATTTCTCCTTCCAAAAACATGGAAAAGACATCAAGTTTTATGTGTCCCGCTGGGCAGAAAAGTTAACATCCAGAAGAACAACAATAGATTTCTGCTTCAAAAGAATAAATTCCAATTCTGTGACGACTGGACGATTTTTGTGTTTGTGTCTGTTTTTCTTTCCATCAGGCTTCAAATAAAAAAGGATTTCCTTCATGAAAATTAACATATGTACCTTTTATTGCATTTTAAAAAGATCTGCTATTTAGCGTGGAAATGTTTATTTCTAGACAGACTCCAGAGTGGAAAACGGAGGTGAAAGGGAGGATAAATATCCTGCATAAAACTACCGACAGGTCACCATAGTGAAATTCTAAATATTGGAAGAAATGCTGTTAAAATTATGAAAACTGTATCTGCAATTTGCTGAGAGGATGCGAAGGATCAATGCACAGATCCTTCAACCTGCTGTAGTTTGACCATGAGGAAAATAAAAGCTGGGGCAGCAAGGTTAGATGTCACTAAGGTCAAATTGGAAAATGCTTTTAGGCCAAAAGTCCAGGCTGTCTGAACTGTCTTAATGTCTTGAAGGCTGAAAGAACACTTAAAATTCTTGGGGAGCAGGGCAGTGAGTGACTTCTCATAAAGCATCGGAGAACTCTAAGATTTGCATAAAATTGTGTTCGGTGGTGTTAAACCGCTAATCCCTCACACTACTGTACCACATCTCCACTAAGCCATGTAATTTTTAAAACGCTGTTTTCATGTGAAAACAACTTGTTTGTAGAGACTTACTTGCAGCTGAGGCAAACAGCAGAGCAGGTAAAGTACTCATCAGGAAAGAAGGAGTACAGAGTCATCTTGTCATCTGACAGTTCCCCACAGAAACGCTCACTTAGGGCCTGACGTAACGTAAAGCGGAAGGAAAAGAAGGATGGTCAATAAGAAAAGTGGACACTAAACAAGATACCAACTACCAACAAGACTAACTCAAACAAAGAGCAACATTCTTCAGTTCTCTGTCACAGTAAGTAATACTTGTACTTGATGTCTATCTTACACCAAAGGTAACAGTCCACCACTTACTTCCAGAGCATGAAACACTATCCCAGGCTGGCGGGGGGAGCGTGTGTGAGTGTTCCTCACTTGTTGCTTGACAGCCTCCAGCAGACTGTTGTAGTCAGTGGGAGGTGTGATGGTCTGAGTGCCTACATACTGCACTGAGCTGAAGGCCTCAGTCCCCAAGCCCAGATCGTGAAAACGCTTCTGGAGCTGCGTGTCAGCCTGGCCGGCCATCTTAGCGTCTGCAACAGATGGGAAAGTCACAAAACAGGGGACGGTAAGAAATTAAGAATGACTGAGAAAAAGAATTAGTTAGTAAGTTAGTTCCTTCCCCTACCATGACCCAGCAACTGGGTGTGTGTTGTCTCCTGGAAGACGATGACAGCAGGCCCAAGACATGAGAGGGGCACGTCCAGACCGCAGCGGGTGGACAGGGCCCTCAGCTCAGGGGTGAAGTGCTTCAGGTAGGCCCCTGAGGCACTGCTCAGGAACTGGAACATATCGTTGTGGAGGCGTTCGGCTCGTGTACGATAGACTACAATATCTGACACTGCCAATACCTGGAGGAGAGGGGAGTTGGGAAATATAGGACAGAGGTAGCATCTATGACTATTATCAAGAAAACAGGACATATAAAGAAACGAAACAGAGATGAAAGTGTTCAAGGGTTTGCTGAAAGTGTAAATATAAAGAACACACAATATTGCACAAGACAGCAGCAAGTAACTTGGAGCAATCTAATACTTTGTTAAGCACACAATAGCTGAAAACTACTAACATTCACCACACACTTTCAACATTTTTCCAATAAACTAAATTTACACGGACATACTTGCTATGTGTCCAGTGTGCACCTTCTGTGGTTAAAACCAGCGATCCCAAAAGTGTGTAAACCTTTGACACCTGTATGCTCCTCACTGTAGTGCATTAAAGTGCAATTAAATTTAAATGTGGCAGCATGGTGGCTCAGTGGTTAGCACTGCAAGTTGGTCCTGGGTTTGAACCCCGACTGTCCTTTCTGTGTGGAGTTTGCATGTTCTCCCAGTGTTTGTGTGGGTTTCTGCTGGTTCCCTCCCACCATCAAAGACATGTATGCTAGGGTTAATACTCCTGTCAGTGATCCTGGCACACCACTGGAAAAAGAACTGGAGCTGGTCCCCAGGCGCTGCACTGTGGCTGCCCACTGCTCCTAGTGTGTGTGTACACAGTATGATGGGTCAAATACAGAGGAACCCAAGGGGATTAATAAAGTACTTCTTCTTCTAAAGATTTATAAAGAACTTTAATGGGCCTGTAAATAATAACTAGCCTCCCAAGTGTCTGATACAACTCCCACAAGACATGGCAACAATATATCAGCATGCTATCCCTCACCCTAATTACAAGTCAGACAACTGAACTGAAGTGCAGTGAACTGTAGACTGTGTGATGAACATTTTCTGTGTAAACATATCCAACTGTCAGTTCATGCAAACAAAACCAACCAACTAAAATTACCTTCAGCAGCAGCCGCATTCTCTGGTTCTGATTGGCTGCGGCCCCGAGCAGGCCCTCAGTATCCAGGGCGACCAGACTGAGGTTGGGGTCATAGGCGGCCCACACACCCACCGTACATGAGCTGGGGGATTTGGAGGTATAAAACACAGTCTCGCCATTGAACAGGATGTGATTGAGGGTGTGGGACTTGCCGTCACCGGTGTTCCCAAAGATGGAGATGACTTTGACGCCAGCCACGTCCCCACAGCTGAGCCTGTCCACAAACTCAGACTCATCACGGACCTGGAGGGGGGGAAAGAGGGGACACCGAGCGGAGAACCATTTATGAACAGAGAATTAATTGCTGACCTGTCTTAACATGATATCATTGGCTCCCCTTCACTTGGCTCCCCTGCTGGCTTCACTGAATCAAGGAAAAAGCTTATTGAATTTGAACACAGGGAACCATAACAGATGAAAACATAAAGCTCTAGATTACCTATATACAGATACATGTATGTTCTATTATATTTGAGACTATTTTCATTTAGCAACAACTAAGATGAGTGTGCACACAACCTAGACTAGTTGGAAAAGTCTAAAAATAATCATTAAGGACTGCACTTTGTACTGTTGTGACAATAACACAATGAGAGGGTCAGCTGTGCAGTATGACTCGCCAGGGACTTTCCCAATGTGAAACATTTGCAACTGCAGTTTATGCCTTTCATTTGTTTGAGATATCGGGAGCCTTGTTAGCAAAAACATATCGATGTGACAGATGTGATAGATGTCACAAGTAACATAAAGCTATTAGTTATATTAGCAAAGAGACAAAAGAAAGCTGACTCAGGCTCATTTTGTTGGGTTAAAAAATATCTCCGTGACTTTAGCTCGGTGTTTTATAGCTATCTAATGTAATTTATAAATGTTAGGGTTAGTGGCAACAGGATAGTTTATGGCAATCGTAAGAAATTGTTGTTGTGAAATTTGTCTTCCTCTTCTTAGCTTAGCAGCTAATTATTAGCAACCGTTAGCTCAGTTGACGTCAGCTAACTTTACCTGCAGGTTTTCTTGTTCGTCCACCAACAGGAAGCTCCGCACACCGCCCGCATGCGCCTCTGGCTTCATTGAACTGATCGATATGCTCTCCATTTCCTTCATCAGAATTTCGGACATCGTGGTTTAAGTTAATGCATGTGTTTGTGACGACGGAGAGCAAAACGAAAGTTCGACATGACTCCTGCCTGTCGGTCAATCACAACAACAGCGCGTGTACTGCCGACGCTGCCGGAAGAGTGACGTAGGACGTATTTTGTGCACGTTTGTTTGGTTCGGCGTCTTGGCTGCGGTGCATCAGCACCACCTTGTGGTTAAAACGCAGCATAACATTAGAAGCTGCCATTCAGCAAACTTCCAACATGGGAAAAAGAAAGAATAAAATTAGACGAGATGATGTTCTCACAGACTCATATATTCTGTGTATTCTGTAGTAGAAGTCCCAGATTGAGATTAATTAGTCCTATGCAAACTAAACAAAAAGTCCATATATTTGTTCCACAAAGTAAAGTAAAATTATGCATATTTTAAAACAGCACTTCATAATCACAGCACTACAGCCAGAATCAAAGTTTCCATTTAACTGGCAGAGAGTGTTTTATTGGAGCAGTGCTGCCATGTAAGAGCTGCTTGCTAATGTTCATTAAATATTTGTTAGCACAGATCTATAAATATCACATGTCACTGAATGGCTTCAGAATGGCGCCACTGCTGCTAACATGACATGGAGAGAGAGAAATTCCAGCATTTCAGCTCTACTGTCCTGGCTCTGCTCCATCTGGCCGGCTGTTCTTCCTACCTTCCTTCCCTCCTTCCTTTCTTCCTTCTTTTCGTCCTTCCATCATTCCTTCCTTCCTTCCTTCCTTCCTTCCTTCCTTCCTTCCTTCCTTCCTTCCTTCCTTCCTTCCTTCCCACTGATTGAAAATGAACGTCCAGGTTTCTTGGGAAGAGGTTTTAGACATACAAACAGGTGAAACAACTCAAATATAATACATTCGCCTGTGCAGAAAATAATAGGCAGCCACCTGAGGTATAGCATGTTTAAGGAGGATTCAGGAAGAAAAAGCAGATGGAAAGGAAGGAAGAAAAGAGGGATGGAGTAAAGGATGGAGGAGTGAGGGGTTTGGAGAGGGTCCCAGCCTTTCTCCGGGCTCAACCATGAGAGACAAATGTCTGAAAGAATCAATTATAGGCCTACTCCCAACCCATCGCCCCTGATTAATGAATAATTAAAGCTGCTCAGTGCAGGGCTACCTAGCACAGATAATATAAGATTAACCATGGGTCTATCAACATGCCACCACTAATGCAAGGTCATGTAGACACAACGTCTCTTAATTTGACTTTAAATAGACAGCATAAACTTGCGACTAAAGGGTAACAGTCTATAATTTAATATAATAACCGTAACAAAATCCACCTGACAATGGTATTCTTTCTGGTGTATTAATTTTTTTTATACGAGTTAGTTTATCTAGTTAGTTGTTGTATATAATTTAGCCTTTAATTGCATTTGTTTCTTTTAACTTTTTTAACCTCATTGTTTTTTTTTACCTCATTGTTGGCTATCTATCTATCTATCTATCTATCTATCTATCTATCTATCTATCTATCTATCTATCTATCTATCTATAGTTTATCTTATCAACTTTTCTTTAGGCTGTGACTTTGACTGTAGGGACATTAAGCAATGCTTTTATGAAAATACTGCCTAATAATTATTCCCTATAATAAGCACACAAGTAAGGCGATATCTGGCCTCTATATCTCACTAAATGTATACTCACATTCACCTGCTATCCCTCTGTAAATGCAAACACGCCTATGGATATGTAAAGAAAAACACAACATAACTTCAAAATATTATTTTCACTTTAAAATGAATTCATCATCAGCTTTCAGTATGAAATGTAACAATGCAACTTTGGGGCAGGTAAGTATAGATTCAACCCTCACCCATCATCAGCCAGAGAAGACAACAATGCATGAGAGAAACTGGCATCCAGATTGACAGACAGTCCTGCAACCCAACCTTGACATAACTATAGACGTTTATATATATATATACATATATATAAATTCTGTTCTGGGGGGGCTGGCTTTGCCCTTACAGGTCCGAGGCGGGACTGTGGTACACTTAAACCGCTATCCCCGCTGGTACTTGTAGTGCGCTCCTCCTCGGCATGTTTCATGTTGACATGCGTAAAAAACTACACTTCCCCAAAGCTGTCACAGAGCGCTCCCGCCTCCCATTGGCTGGTCGCTCCAGCCGCAGCCCCAGAGAATGAATGAAATTGAAATAGCTGCTACATTACATGTACAATACCGGGCTCTGCAGTGTTGCATTCTATCATACTATATCAAAATGGCCACAGCGGTACAGAACCCCCTCAAATCGTAAGTACAACACATTTCCGAGCGATTGCGCTTTTTCTATTTGTGCATGCTGTCAGTGCAATTTAAGACCTTTAAATTCCCAGATAATTCTCAGCATGATTACCAACACATCTATACATGCAATGCATTCAGTAGAGATAGAGATAATGTCAGGGGATGCGAATCAGCCCTAAGAAAAGTTACATTTAAAACTGACGGGGGTTTCTCTCTTTTTTTTTTGGCACGAGGGGATTATTGTGCGCTCCGATGCAATTCATATTATCATTTCCCTGAGCCAACAGCAGCGTGTGTGCAGGGATATGGAGGAATGCTGGAGGTAGATTTGGGTGACCCGGTATGTCCCTTGCCAGTGTAGCCAGCCAAGATCACGGTCAAAGCCAGGCTGGAGTGGCAGGCTGGCCGGGAGGCAGGGAGCTTAGATGGCTTTACAGTAGCCTACCTGTGCGCACATTTTTGGACAGAGAGGGGGGAAAACAGGTAGGCAGAATTAAGCTCACTGCTCGGGTTTTAGGCTGCATCGTTACCTTTACTGCCGGACCTCTCGGATATATATAAGCTGAGGTAAATACACTGGTGTAGCCTACGGCTTCAACTCCGAGGCTTGCTTTCATCTTCAGCGCCTGTAATAAAGCCTTTAATAAAATCTAAATTGCAATCCGGTGTTTTGCCTTTAACCTGTATCTTAGCGGATATTTACACCAAGTGGTCTTTAAAGCGGTCGATTTGCCGTGAAGTTTCTCCTTTGTGCAGGTTTTTTTTGGGGGGTCTTTTTTTTTTGTTTTTCTGAGACTGGTTTCAGCGGAATGCAGACGCCTGCTGCCCGCCTGGGCTCCCGGCCAAAAAGGTGGCTGATGTGCGTCTGTCAGCGGGTACTTACAGAGATCTAGCCGGGGAAAAAAGCACAATAGCTCCAATATAAACATACAACCGAGGAGTGTTTGAGCACACAAAAGATCCAGCTTAGGCAGTTTGAAACAAAGAAAAGTCATAGACCTGTGTACAAGGCAGGGGCGCACATCGGATGCTGCACAGGTTCTACCTGAGCAGGGATATGGGATATAGGCTGCCTGTCTGTCTGTCTCCCTGTCTGTCTGTCAGCCTCTCTGAGATGCAGACACAGGCGACATTTCGTGCAATTCCATGAACGACTGCCCTGTACGTGCTTGCATTGAAGAGGACTTCACAGGAAAGAGGAATTGCAATGGTACTGATTGGGCAAATGCGTGCAGCTCTGATTGACTGTGATGGTATTTTTATTCTATTTTGTTTTGTTCAAATATATTTTACTTCTACATTCAGTAAACAAACATCAGTATTAGTCAAATGAAGTGTAAAGTTAATAATTCTAAGATTCAGATATACTCCAATAAATCAATATCAAGTGATGTTCAGAATCATAATCAGAGATACTTTATTGATCCCTGAGGGATAATTGGGTATGTTATGTGATGATTGGACAGGAATTGACAGGTGGGCTGGATGGAGGCTGCAATGTTGGACCGTAGAGTTCCTCTCCTCTCTTTACTTCTCATCTTCCTCTTTTCCTCTTTGGGATGTTCATCCAAGCAAAGCCAAAGTGTGGACAGATTGCTCCCAGAGGCCCCTGGTGACACCACGTCAAGGGGATTAAATTGACTGATTTGCATGGAATATACCAATGTGGTACCAGGACAGAGAGAGCAGAGGGTGTGAAGATAGTGGGAGAGGAAAACAAGAGTATGAAGTAAATGGTTAAAAAGAGGCTCATGGCAAGTAACTGACAAACTAGTGTCAACATTTAAACGTAGGTGGCCTTAGATTTGCATTTTTTGTGCTTGGAAAGTCAGAAAAAAAGAGGAAATATAACGAAGCAGCAAAGTTATCAGCCAGACTCAGTCCTGCAGGGATGCTGGCACAGTGTTTCACTAAAGCATCTGACTCTATGTGCTGAAATAAAGCTGAATGTATTTATTATGCAGGGCCACAGCAATCAACACTGCCTTTAATATCTTACCAACTGTATAAATGCCATCGTTACGCAGTATGGGTTTAACTACGTTCTAGTTACCACACTGCGATCGGCTTTTAAACAAGCCCCAGTAATTAGCATGTCTACAAACAAACTTGCTATTAGAAGCGTACAAATTAGAGGCCTATCCAGTAAAATGGGCCAAACAACTAGCAGAATTTGGTTCAGTGTTTGTCCTAATAGGGTGGCTGGCTGTGTGCCGGAGACAATGCCTGGTGTATCCCTAAATGTCCTTAAACCTTGTTGAATCTCAGCAGTAAATTATAATGAATTCAGTGGATGTAAATTCTGTGGGAAGCATTTACAATTGCTGCCCATTGCCCAGCCAAGTGTGAGTGGGACTTGCAGTGTACAATGCAGTGTGATAGCCAGTTGAAGTGTGTGTGTGTGTGTGCGTGCAAGTACAGTGGAGGGTTCATTTGTGTGTGAAGACAAATCAGTGGAGGAGGGCAGCTAGCTCCAATCTTCTGGGCACTTCCCTACCAGCCCTCTCTCTGTCTATCTCTTTTGGATTAGAGACTTGTTTAATCTCTCTTTCTCCGCTTCCCTCTCCATCTCTCTCTCCGTCTCTCTCTCCCTCTTATTTCCTCCCTGTCCTCCGATCACCCCTGACGCTCCTCTTCCACGTTCCCTCCCTCCTTCATCACTTTCTCCATCCATCACTCTTTTGCCATCTCCCTTTTGTTCAGCCATTTCCTCTCTGTCTTGCTCTCTGTTTTCCATTTTCCTTCTTTTCGGCCTCAAACCATCTGAGCCCTCCAAGTCGCTCACCCTCTACCCCCCAACCCTCCCTCTCCCTCCCTCCCCCCCCGTTTCCCTCCACACTTCTTTACATTGGGTATCACGGCATGTCACTACTTTAATATTCAGCAAAAAGTACTGAAGGAAATTATCTGTGCATTTTTATTTAGATCCCTTTAAATCTAGTTGGATAGCTAATTTCTAAGAGTTCCTTTACAGGGATTTACTGTAGATTTGGACTACAGAAAGCATTTATAGTCTACTGTTCATACTAAATTATATAATCTTTCCATTTGTGCATCACACCGTTGGCATATTGTTTGCAGAGAAGATATGAAGCTCATTTTTCCAAATGGTTGCATCTATTCTGAGTGTTTCCAGCTCATAAAAAAAGATGATAAAATCCTTAAAAATGAAAATATTTCAGGAACAAATGCCTTAGATATTCAGTAAGTTCAATTATATTCAGTTAAAAGTGGGACTTTCACTTGACGGCGATCATTTCAAAGACACAGGTGGCAGAATTCCTCAAAATGGCAGTTGATGTGGCGTATATTCCAGTGATATTACTTTTTTGTGCTGGTTAGAGGGGGGAGATGTAGATAATAGTGTGCTGTGGTATTGGCAGCGGTCGTGGCAGGGCCTATACAATATTATTTCTGCCCTGCCTGACTGAGCCGAGCTAAATGAGTTCCATGTAATAACCGGCTCTGTGTGCAAACAGCCCCGTGTGATGGCTGAACCACAGCCTGAGCATCCATTTCTAGATCTTCCTCTCCCTTTCAATCTCTCCCTTTCATTCCCTCACTCGCTCATTTGTGCCGTATCACCCGTGTGGATGGGGACAGACAAATACACTAACACACACACACACACACGGGGAAATGCACACAGTTGCACTCATTCTCTCATTTCCTTACTTGCCCTTAATTTTTTTTTTCATTCGTATAGGAAAAAGCCTGAGGTCTGATGTTTTTACGGGTATTTCTTTTTCTGAGTTATTCCTTTCATCATCCTCTTATTTAGACTTTCTATCTGTTTTACTTTTTTTTAAGAAGACAGTATAGAGAGAGACCGAGAGAGAGAGAGAGAAAGAGAGAGACATAGATAAGTATTTTTAGCTCAATGACCTATTTCTTTAGTGCTACCTAACTGACTGTCAGTCAGCTCCACTGCTTTGGGACCTTGCGTGATTTCCATCCAGGAAATTTGGAATCTGTAGTTCTGTGGGGGCTCTAACTTGTAGTCCAAAGGAAAAGAAAAGGTGTGGTGAGAGAGGCAAGAGAATGAAGCAACTCAAATCTCTCCTCTCCTCTCCTCTCCTCTCCTCTCCTCTCCTCTCCTCTCCTCTCCTCTCCTCTCCTCTCCTCCTCAGCATTATTTCTTCTCTCGTGTCATTCCCCATTTATATTATTCCCAGTGTCTGTGCGTGTCCAGTGGATCTTTATCAGGAGTTGTCGAGGGTGGAGTTAACACAAACCAATGGCTGCTTTTCTCTGCAGCACTTTAATAAGGATGCAGACTTGGAGGTGGGGGGTGAGGGGGGTGGCAGCTAAGAAAACACACACACACATGCACTCACACGTGCACGCCCAGATACAGAGGTAGGGAATCCATCGCCATAATAAGAGGCCAAGTGCAGTGGTGATAAATCTCACCTGAAGGAGCTGTTCAGAGGCAGATTGCCTTACCCTGATGTACTGCCCTCAATACACACTGCAGCTAGCTATGGGCTATATACACCCACACACACAGACCAGATATGCATGCACACACACAAATACAAACACTCATACTCAGCATGCATAATAGGTTCATAATACGTTCATGCATATGTAGTGTAAAAAGATGCAAACCCACAAACAGGAGATGTTCACACATACATACAGGGAAAAGCCCATGATTCATAGTTTTAAAGTGACTCCTGGATTACCACACCCAGTGGACATCGTGAGATACACACACAGGAAATGATGAACATGCTCACACACACAGCACTTCATTAAAATCGCACAAAGCAGGTAACACAAAGCGCTGACAGGAATGACACAATCTGTTGCATGGCTCTGCCTCTGTCTACCTTCCTCACGCTTCCTTTCTTGTCTGTCACATCTCTCGTCATGTTCAAATATGCAAACAGTCAGTTGCAGATACACACACATGCGCAGACACAGTGCTGTGACAGCGATTTCGGCAAACTGACGTTTTCCAGCTGGTAGTGTGGCAGACGTCCACTCCTGCGCAGACACTGCTACACACACACACACACACACACACACACACACACACACAAACACACACTTCTGTCTGTCACTGTCAAACTGAGTGTGTGGCCTCTTTGTGTTTCTGACCGACATGCACTCAGTCACTACACACACACACACACACACACACACACACACAAACACTAAAACACAGAGGTGTCTATACCCATTTAATTACCCTTAATTCACTCATACTGTAGGAGTTGGACTGCATTTACTCCAACGTGTGTGAATGTGTGTGTTTCCCTCTTTTTATTGTAGAACTGTGTTTGCCATTTTAGTACTCTCTCTCTCTATATAAATATATATATGTATATATATATCTCCCTGCCACTGCAGCCTAGCAATCTTCAGAAGAACAGGAAAATGTGTTCACATGCACACACACACACACACACACACACACACACACACACAGATTGGGGGAAGAGAGAAAAAAGACAAATCATTTCACTGAGAGTGAGAGAGAGAGAGAGAGAGAGAGAGAGAGAGAGAGAGGAGGAGAGTGGAGAAGAAATTGAATTGAGGGTGGTGTGGATGGGGGGAGGTGGAGGGTGAGGGTGAGGAGGAAGCGGGATGAATTGGTAAGGGTGATATTGCATAGTTTAATCTGTTGAGTTCAGCCATGGAAGGACTGTGGTGGGGGGAGGGGAGGAACAGTACAGTAGGCCGCCTGATATTAGTTCTTCACTGTGTGCGCGCGCGCGCACACACACACACACACACACACACACACACACACACACACACACACACACACACAAAGCTCCTTCGGCCAGAAAACACCAATATGTGTGTCTCTATATTATGCATCTCTGTGTGAGTAACTGCACAGATGGACAATGGTGGATGAGACAGGTGTCTAGACCAGGTGTACAGACTAGGCACAAGTGTTTTTTTCAGGCTAAGAACGAACCCATATACACACACACACACACACACACGCACACACACACACACACACACACACACACACACACACATGCACACACACATGCACATAGCGCTAACAGCCATAGTCTCGGCAGCATTTGCTAACAAACCTAAAGTACAAAACACTCCCATACAATCTGCCCTCAGCCCTCATAAAGCCATTAACATGTGGACTACTTCATTTCCTTCCAGTTTAATTACCTCATTTCACCCAGTTGGAAACCACCATTGAAATGAAATCCTTTGTTGGCGTCAACATTTTTTTTGTAATTGTGGACTAATTTTTATAATTCCCTCATATTTCTCATCAGATTTTCCAATGATGTGATTTCACCTCTAGGGGGAGCCCTCTGTTTCTCTTTTAGTCGGAGAACAAGCTAATTGGTGTGGTTAATTGCACCGTAACCAGAAACTGCTGCCGGCAGTGAATGTGTTTGTGTGTGTGTGTGTGTGTGTGTGTGTGTTTAAGTTTTAGTGTGGATGCAACACCAGGCTGAGACTCAGTATGTGCTGAAGTGGACTGCTTCTGCTGGATGGGACTTGAGGGATCACCCAGAGATTCAGACAATAGCTTACCCAGGGTGGGCCTGGTGGGGTGGCTGTGCTTTTTAGGAAGGCTGTATGTCTACTGTCTGTCAGCAGCGCATGTGTGTGTGTGTGTGTGTGCGCTCCAAGTGATACCAGTTTCTACGGTGTTTTCATGGAGGCCTCTCCCTCCCTGCTGTTTGCTTAGTGCAGGCTGAGGCAGACTGCTCAGTGTGGGCTTCAGGATTCATACTCATATACACACACAAACACACACACTACAAGCTCCAGGCATTCTCATTCCCTTTCTTCATCTAATCTTGATTTGGTGTGTATGTCTGTGACGGGAGGTTTATGTTATTGTCTTTACTGTATGTGCAAACATGTATTTCTTTGTTATATTTCTGCATGCATATTAGTGTATGTCCTCCTTGCTGTGCCTAAAGACTGTTTGTACAAGCGTGAATTTGGTAGCATACACTGGTGCGCCCATGTGTGTGCACATGTATGCAGCACGCGTGTACAGAGGTGTCCTTTGTGTTGTTTTTGTGCCCTTGCACAGTGCAGGTCTGTGTGATTGTCATTTCTGTCATGTCTGCCTGGACATTTTTGGTAGTCAGCTCCAGTTTGTTGGAGAGTTGGCACCATGCAGTTAATTACTAAAGCTGCTAGTATTTCTCTCCGGGGGTGACATGCAAGCCAAAATTCTGGGGGTGGGGTGCACAATTAGAGCGGGGGGCATGGGGGTCCTACCCCAGAAAAAAAAAGAAAATGATGACGCAATTTTCTGCAATTTGACATATATAGGACTTTGGGGGAATTATTTTAAAACTTCACTAAATAAGTTTTTGTGACTCAGTAACATCTCACTTTATATTAGGGTAAATGTTGTATATTTATTTAAAGATTTTCATGTCAATTATTTGTCTTGTTACAGTTAATGAAAATGACACTCACTTATTCAATCGCTTCTACACTGCTGCCACTTTTCTTGAAAAAGAGCTAAATCTTGTCTGCTTCACCCCAAAATTTTAAGGGGCATAAATTCACATAAAATGACTATATCCACAATGCAAATTAATTTAGAGAACATAGATAATAAAGCCACAGATGAAATGAATCTGCCAACATGGTAACAGCTGTATTTTCAAACACAATGCAAAGGAAGCAGCATGAGTACAGATGAGCCTGTGCTGACATCCCATAGCAGCGTCTGCTTCATTGCCAATAAAAGCTCAGACTGAGCAGTAGTAACCTATTTTTCAAACTGCTTGAAAAATCCATCATCACCACTAGCAAGTACAAGTACATATAACCTGTAATCACACCTACACACACTGATATAACTAGGGAGAGCGAGAGGGGGGAAGCAAAAATAGCCAAGTGTAGGATTTTCTTGCCTAACTAAAATCTGTCTGCAAGACTCCAAAAGGAATCTCTAACTCTCCCCAAGTTCACTTCCTGGGTTCTCTCTGCCTCGACTGCAATGACCATCAGATCAGTCATCCTTTCTCGCAACATCGTGGTCTGTGGTCTGCTCTTTCACAAGTCACGACTAGCTAGTGAGCCAGAAGGCTAAACAACCAGATTGACGGATGGCTACTAGCTTTAGCTGGTACTAGCCAACCATCTCGCAAGGCAAACTATTCTGATATTTCTAAAATGCAATTGTGTATAACTAATTGCATTTCATTTTCACACATTTGAAAAAGGGGATTGATGCTCTACTAACCACTTCAACAACACACCGTTAAGCTAGTAGCTAGTAGCCTAGCCCCAGCAAACACTGACACTGACATTTGAGCGTTCAATCAAGACGTCACGTTATAGTTCAAAACTACTTCCAAAATGGAAGCTGCGCCGACATCTGTGATGTTACCTGGCCATCGGCTGGACAGGCAAATATTGCTAGCTACATAGGTAATCGTTTATTTTAGCTAAATCCCACATCCATTGGCCAGTTAATTATATTTACAGTAATTATTTTCATATTCCTCAACCCACAACCCAATCCCAATTCAATTTCCAATTTGATTCAATATCGATTCCGTTTTTTATATTTCAGTTACAATACAAATTTTATAAAATGATCATAACTAAATATTGTAAAAAATTAATAAAAAAAAATCTAGATATTCTAGATAATCTGAATGTTGATAACATGGCAAAAATGAAAATGACAGAAAGTGTAAGATTTCACTCTGAACATGTTATGGTTCTGTTCACAGTCTGACTCTGTGTCCCTAGCTATTCTCCACCACTCCTCCAGAGGCCCTCAGACTTTTTTGCCTTTTTGTTTGGACTGGGCTGAGTGGCAGAAAACTGTTTTGAGTTGTATCTTTAAAGACTTTTGGCATGATATCATTTAAGTTGCCTTTATTAGTGAGACTGTATTCATTGTGTTTCTGGGTTTTTGGTTTTCTGTTTGCTCTGGTTTTTTCCTCCTGTGTTCATGTACTCCTCCTCAGGCTGCTCTTCCCCTCACACCTACCCTGCATTCAGTCTTGTTAGCCCTGCCCTGCTCCCCGTGTCTTCCCCAGCCAATCAGCTCCCAGCCTGCCCTTGTGTCTTGCCACCTGTTCCTTGTTGTTTCATTAGTTCAGTTTGTACTTAAGCCCTGGTTTTCAGTTCAGTATTGTTGGCTCCTTTGTTCAGTTTGCTCTGTTTTTGCTGCATTCTGTTTCAGTTTTGCTTTGACCTGCCAGCTTTGTTTATGCCTGCACAAGTCTTAAATAAAGAAGTTATTCTTCAGCCTCGCTCAGCCTGCAGTTTCCTGCATTTGGGTCCACCTGTTCTACCTAACAGAATGATTGGTTTGCCTTCTGTTTGTGTGTGTGTGTGTGTGTGTGTGTGTGTGTGTGTGTGTGTGTTGGTGTAAAATTAGGATTCAGCTTTCATTCATAGGATGTGTGGTTTGATGATGGGCAGTTTGGTTTCTCGATGCCTCTCTCTGTGGTCTGTGTTTTCAGCAACCTGCGCGGCCACAGGCCAGAGTGGTGCAGCTGTTATAACTTCTCCCTCTACCTAGAGGAAAAATCCTCTGTGCTGACATCTGTATGGCTGAGCCTTTCTTCCTTGTCAATGTTAAAGGAACAGTTCAACATTTTGGGAAACACGCTTATTTTCTTTCTTGCAGGGAGTTAGATGAAAACATTAATGGCGCTCTAAACTGTGCAGTAAATATAAAGCTACAACCAGCAACCAGTTAGCTTAGCTTAGCACAAAGACTTGAAACAGGGGAACAGCTAGCCTGGCTCTGTACAAAAACCTATTTAAACAAACAAGATATAACATGTTAATTAGTGAGCTTTGGAGGGGCTGGCAGCTGCATTTTGTTACCTTTGTACAGAGCGAGAGTGGTATTAATCTTCTCATCTAACTCTTGGCAAGAAAACAAATAAGCATATTTACAACAAAATGTCAAACTATTCTTTTAAGTCTCTGCTACATTGCCACATGTAAAACTGACCAGCATTTAGCTGGTGCTTTGATGCTTTCTATTTACATTTTGACAAGTTGTTCAAGAACTCAGCATTATCAGGGTGTCCCTTGCTGAATTACCAGGGAAGGGCTGGGACAAAAGTATAACTTTTTTGTATTTCCCTCTTTGCACAGATATGCATTTATTTAGAGTAACCATATTTTTATTTTGAGCAACATACACATGTCCTCTACCAATATCAATCTTTTTTTATTTTTCATTTTGGATAAATGCGTCGGACGCAATTAGACCGGAAATTGACATTGCGCATTGCTGCTTTTGGCCCTCTCTGTTGGGATGAAAGAAACACAGGCATGGGACAAAAGTAATGGTTGGATAAATCGACCACAAAACAAGTAAGTACTTAATATTCTGGCATATAACGCTCATTAATGCTTCAGTTAGTCATCCAAGCAAATAACTATGTTACTCTCAAATCAGTTTATCATTAAATGTTGCTATTGTATGAAATTAGTGCAATGCATCAAACTCACCTTAGTGCATAATCACCATTTTCTCCTATTAATAACATTGGATTGGAATTTAAGATGTTTAAACTGTCACAAATCCTTACCCATCATGTGCACTCCATCTCCAAATCATGCATTTCTCTTTTTCATGAACAGCAAGAACAGTCAAACCAAACCGACCAGCAACTTCACTTGAAGTAAGTTGTTTCAGGTAATGTTTTTTCTTAGGCTCTGTCCACAAGACATTTTGACTTGTCATAGAGGGTTAATCAGGTGTAGCTATATAGAATAATGAATAGTTAATTATTTTTTAACGGTTACACCTGTGTTTATCCATTTATGACATGTCAAAATGTCTGCAGTGATAAGGGTCCATTATCCTATCAATGTCAGTAGGATATAGGCCTAGACACAAAGATAATCAATTAAATAAATGGACCAGAGAACTTTTTTTTTTTTAACCTATTAACCTATTAATATCAGTTGTGTAGACACAAAGATAATCAATTAAGTAAAACTGATCAACTGACATTTTTCAGTCACTTGTTTAGAACATGAGCCTACATTAAAAACTAATACATAATAGCCTTGAACAATGGATGGTGCACAAACATGTCTATGTTGTACGTGATCCACCCTCTAACGGGCTTTGCTATTGGTTTACCCTACGAGGCTCCGCCTTGGCACCTGAGAAATGTCTTGCACTCACCGCCCATTTGGGGTGTAGCAACCGCGTAACACCCTCTACCTATAAAGCCCAGTGCACTCGCTGCTCATCTCCATTTTCACTCAGCCACTTTTGAGAATGAATCATCACCTGTGAACTTCATTTCACCATCCAGTGTCGCAGAAGAAGTCATCATGTCTACTAGCAAGTCCTGCATCTCGTATGCCTCACCTATGCCGCTGGCAAATTCTTACGAATCCTGTTTCTGCTGCCTGGGTTGGCGGCACCAGGCTGGGGGTGACGCTTTCTTCACCTGCCTTGCGTGCCCCCAAGAGGAACTCAAGTGGCGACACAAATTCACCGAGTCCGTCTGGTCCTGTGCCAGTGGTGGAGAACACAACGACTTGGTCCAAACCATGGGATGAATACGATGAGGAGGATGAATGTCACATCTATGAGGAGGAAGACCCTGCTTCCCTATTTAAAGATGATGACCTGCCAGCAGCCCACCGCTATCTGCTTGACAACCTGCCCTGCCTGTTTGCCTTGGCCCCTGTCAGGATGGTGACTCCGCTGCCACCACAGCCGCCCTCCAAGGCTGCTACCGAGGATTTCACCACAGGCCTCCTGGCCTAGCCATGCGGGAAGCCTCGCCCTTGTGTTGTCATTGCCAAAATGGTGCCCATCTTTGGCTATGCGCAGCGTGAGTGGGCGACTCCGCTGTCTGCTAAGCCCCTAGTGGCTTACAGTCCGGATTCCACTGTTGAGGGCTGGGAGTGGGAAAGGGGAGTGCCTCCCCTCTGCCTCCCTTTGGCCGGGCGGGTGGCCATTGCTCCTGTCTGAGAGGGACAATGTAATGGCCAGCTTCCTCCCAGAGCCCTCTCTGGTTCTCCCTGATGGCAACCGACAACCCCCCCCGCTGGGGGTGGATACGCTAGTCCACCCAGTTTGGCCCCCTGGCCTGCTATATGTCTTCTCACCCCTTTGACTGATGATGCAGCTACACCACAGGGCCTGGACACAGCATCCATCCATGGTAGTCATGGCACCAGAGAGTCTGGGTGTCAGGTAGTTCCTGGACCTTCGCCTCAGGTTTTAACCAAGAGCTAAGCCTGTGTGCCGACTCTTCACAGAACACGCACTGCACCCAAACTTTACCTGGCCTGGAGGAGATGAAGTCACACCACAAACAAGGCATTCTGATTCTTTACCTGCATGAGGAAGACCACTTCCTTGCTTGGTAGGCTTGACAGGCTCTTTCTGTCTGCTTCCACTGCTTCCATCCACTTTGCCTTATCCTCCCACAAGACTTACTGCACAGGGGTGTCAGTGAGGATGGCGGTTGATCTTTTTCTCCCCCTTCTCTGCTCCTTTCAAGGTCCAGCCATGGGGAAAGGCTGGAGCACCTCTGGACTGAAGTCTTCATCTTGAGCCTCAGCAGTGGAGTGGAAAGGACTGGCTGAGATGAGTGATGTGGTTGGTGCTGGTTCATCCTGGGCAGGTGGTGCTGGCTCCATAGTGGTTGATGGAGAAGGTCTATCCATCACATAAGCAGGTGAGAAATCTCACTGAAGATGTTGGAGATAAAGGGCCAAATTCCTGTACACCTGAAGCCAGCTGCTGTGTTGGATAGTCTTGCAGCAGATGGAAGCGCTGTTGCCACAATACCTGGTAAGTCATAAATAGTATTGGTTTTTCCAGGATTTCCCAACATCCAGCAATCCATAGCTGTGTTGATGTATCTTTTCAGGGGGCTGAAAAGACTGTGATCGAGGGGTTGGTACTAGTGGGAGCAGTGGGGGTGGAGAGGTGGGGAGTAGTAGCACTACACTGTTGGCTCTGCAATACTCGATGCCTTCCAGCAAGAGGTGTCACAAAGTGCTTCAGGAATGTCAAGAAATCATTTTCCTGCATCCACCCTGACCCACTGCATAAGCCAATGCAGCCTGTGGGCCCATCACAGACAAAGTGGTCGTGGGAAATCTTGTGAGGAAACACAAAGTGGGGTGGTATGCTGTTACCCTGAATATTGACCGCTAATGCCATGGTGACTAATGTACCTCTCTCCACAGATGTGATTGCTTCAATCTGCTTCATTCCTAAGCTGGCAATTATTTTTTTGGGCTCTTGAACAGTGACTGTGCTGGTCTCATCAACATTCCACACATCTTTTGCTTGGAAACAGTGGTGGTCCAGGACTTTGGACAGGTTTGAGAAAAAGGTTGACACATTATTTGGATTGAAGCTTGTCGCCCCCGAAAGGCTGGTGGCCTGAGGATGATGAATGGAAAGATGGGGATTCTGCTCTAGGAAGCCAGTGAACCAGTTCTTCCCAGTCATCTAGTGGGCATCCCAGGTCTTCGGATAACTGATACATTCATGCCTCTTGGCCAGCTGGTAGGCAAGCCTACAAACCTGAGGACATTAAAGGGCCACAATGAATTATTAACATTTTTGACCCATGAACTATATGTGTTTTTGAACCTAATTATCTCAACTTATTAATTATTTATGCATTTGACAACATTTTTTAACCTATGAACTGTAATATCTATTTATTGTTTTTAACTTGTGACTTTAATTCAATCAATCAATTACTTATGAATTTGCATGAACTTAGGCTAATTTATGAATGATTATGAACTTTGTCATTGAATTCTGAAGACATGAAATTGATTTCATATTTGGTATTGTGGTATTGTAGCCCTGTAACTTGGTGCATGTGCAATGCTGACCCTGTTTTTTTCTCACACACCATGAGCCTTAGCAATAAAGCCTGACATTCTCTAACATGAACTGTCACAATTATCTAAGCTTACCTCATGAGGACTCAGCCCATAGTACATATCTGCAGCCTTTAGCAGATAATCTCTGAGCCTACCCTCTTGCTCCTCAGAGAACTCCCTATTGTGAGCCCTGTAACCTGGAGCATGTGCAGCGCTGTCCTCATTTTTCCTCTTTACATGTCTGTATAATGTGGTGGTGCATACTCCATGAGCCTTAGCAGCACCTCTTACAGACTCTCCCTCAGATAAAACAGCTTGACATGCTCTAGCATACACATCTGGACTGGTTGGATCTCTGTTGTTCTTCCTCACCCTACCCCTAGGCAATTCCTGCAAACATAAAGAGTAAAGAAATACATCTTTAATACAGTAATAGCGTGACAAAAGTAACACCATGTTACTTTTGTAACACCATGTCACTTTTGTCCTCCCAACTTTATCCTGGTTAGCACCAAAGATGGGCTAGCATGATATATTAAACCTTCAGTGATACTTAGCCTACGGATAGGTCTACAGGTTTACAATTTTCAACAAATAAACATTAAAAACAGAAAACACTTCTGTTTTGTATTTTTTACTTACCAAACGAAACTGATCAGATTGAGCTGATTTTTGGCTGCAGACTCAATGCCAGGGTGTACCTCGTGTGTACTTGCATGTGTCTGACTTCTGTGTTACAAGAGAAAAGGTCGGTGTTGCAACCGTCCCCCTGATACTTTTGTCCCAGCCCTCCCCTATTTTACTTAGCAAAATGGCAAGCAGATGAGATAGCATTTGAGAGAATGTTTGCTGATCACGCCCTTTGCCATCCCCACAATGCAATGTTAAACTGAATCAAATCTGAGAGCAGAAGATTATTAATTTCAATCAATAAATGTTGTCTGCTTTTTCTCTGATGGGTATTTGCAGCTGATTTAGAGCTTTTATGGTGCAGAAAAATGTGTTTGCAGCCCTCTCTTAAATGACAGAGAACTCAAAGATGAAGAGTTATTAGTGAGCCACGTCCTTGAAGAGGAACGAGCTTTTCACAGGTCACCCTGCTCTGTCACTCACTCTACCTTCTTCGCTCTTTGTCCATCATCTGTCTGACTTTTTGTCTATCCCTTCTCTCCTTGTCTATTTGTATTTCTGCCTCTCCTTCTGTTTTCTCCCCCTTCTCTCTCTCTCTATACCGCTACTGCCTTTCTGATTCCCTCTTTCCTTCTCTCTTTCTTCACGCTTCTTCCTCTCTTTGAGTATCTCCCTCTCAGCCTCCACTTCTAGTCCTTCAGCTCCTCTCGTGTACAAGCCTCCAAATGTGCAAACAGTCATGCAGCTCCCCTATCACAATATGAGATTGGGAGCACCCAAATTGAAAGAAGCCATTTTCTACAGCCGTCAACTTATTATCGAGGGGGGACCAACTTATTCCAATACCTCTAAAGGCAGCGGAGGAGAGAGGGATGGAGGTGATGGAGGGATGGTGGAGAGTGGATTTGAAGTGAGAGGGTGGTGAGGGAGGAGGTGGATGGGGAGCTCAGTGGTGAGCTGTTTTACATTTTGAATGTTTCTTTTTTTCACTCAGTCTCTCTCTCTCTCTCTCTGGTATTTCAGTTTGGTCACTGGTGTAGCCTTGAAGTCTAAGTCTTTTATTCACCATGTTCCACTTAATATTTAAAAAAAAACAGCATGTAAGGGTTTCTGGGCCTCTGCTTTTTTCAATGTATGTGGGTGTTTCAGCACCCCTCAGTGTGTGTATGTTTTTATTCTCCCTCCTCATGACTATTTATATGCAAACAGCAGGTATAGTTGTGATGACTTTGATGGCTGCCTCTCAGATGACCAGCCTTCTGGTGGTAAAAACTCTTATATGAAATTCAGGCATTTAGGTATTGCTTTTATCCGTAGCACCTTATGATTGGTGAGCAGGTCAGGGGCTCTGGATCTAACCTGCTACTTTTTTGGAGAGACCTCTATTCCACTGCACTCTTCATACACAGCACTAAAACAAAGTGAAATGAGGAGAAGAAAAGTTTTGGTGATGCACCTCCAATGCAGCCATAAAATACTCTAATGGTCAAATGCGCAACCAATTGCAGGCGCTGAGCCGTAAAGGAGCATACAGTATTATCTTCGACAGAGAAGAAAGCAGCTCAGTCCCAACGACACATTAATGGACATGAGCGCAGCATGCCCCACATATTGTTGCCCTGATCACATCCTTTAAATGTCATACGTCTAGCGTTGGCCCGCGAGATTGCAGAACTGGTTTAGGAGGTTTTGAAGATGCCAGACACAAGCTGTCAGACCTCACCAGCATCTGCTGCATCTGATGGTAGAGTTGAATTTGTCCTTATTTCCAACCAGGACAGTTGATTCTACTTGACATTTTCACAATAGGATCTTTTCTTCCCCATCTTCCTTTATGTGAAGAAAAAACTGTTTTAATCCAGCTTTTAAGGACATTAAACTTGAAAATAGTTTTCTTTTTGTTCGAGCGTCTAGTCAAAAAGTCATATCTTTTCAAACATAATTTTGTTTTTATTCCACTCAATGATGAATATGTGCTCATTTTTATTCTTTTACAGTGTGTTGCGGTTTAATTAATCTAATTAGCAGATATCTCAAAAACTATTTAACAAATTTCTGCAAAATTTTGGCCTTGGGCCTAGAAAGAACTGAAGCATTTCCATTTCAGCTTACAACCCCCACATGTGTATTTTCTTGGATTCCTTGGATCAAGATGAATCTTTCAGCACATGCAATGCTTTAAGAGTTAGTTTGCAATTTAGAATTTTTTTGCAAAACTATCCTTTGAACAACAAATTTAATCTGTCCTTTACTAAACTTTGTACATGATGGATGGGAAAAAAGTTTTAAAATTTGCTTTTTGACATGCCATACTGCCGTTGTTTACCCCCCTTTTTAAGGGTCAAACTGCAGCAACATGAATACTAGCAACACTAATATTACAGGTTTTCTCCTCTTGCTTATACCTATTTTCTGCATATGAGCACAATTTCCAAAACACATACCTCTTATATCTCATCTCTAAACTTGCTCTGCACAACACTTAACACATTTCAACAATTGCACTCTCACTGCAAAATTCAATTTATTTGCCCTTTGCCCTTTAATTTATTTGCATGTATTTGTGTAATGAAAAATCAATAACTCAGTAGTGTTAAACTCTCAGCACACCACAAGTAAAGTGATCCTACAATGAATTCATCAAAAAGAAGTGTTTTATAGTACGTCTAAAAGGTATTTCTTTTAATTTCTAATGTCTAAAGTCAAACTTTCTTACAAATCATGTTGTGTGTAGTGTTTTGGTGTTTCATCTGTTCTGTAATACACTATATATCTTCTCTCTGTGCCTGTCTGTGCTCTGACCATCAGCCTGGGACATTTACCTGTCAAAACTTCAGAATACAGTAGAATACCTACAATCATAACCTGTGAACTTTACTTCATTCCAGCATCTATCTGTTGGATTTACTGTAGCTTCTCCATCTGATCACCAGTAATGGAAGACAAGGGAAGTGAGTGTGTGTGGTTTGATGGTGGCAGGCCATTATGGTTAGTGTGTGTTGGGTGAGGCATGTGTGTTTAAAGATGAAGTAGTAATAATTGATTGTGCTAAAAATTTTGGAACGGGTGTTTACTGTATTGGTAACAGCGTTTTATTCTGGTGGGCCAGTGTCACATGGGGGTGGAGCAGGTGAGCCCAAGTGCTGACACTCAGAGGTAAGGAGACAGGAACATGGTTGGACAAGGTATTTATTGCAAGGAGGGAGGAAATGGGATGTAGGCCTGGGGAGGATTGGGCTGGAAGCTGGGAACCTCAGGGTGAGGCTTGGGCTTGGAGTTGGGAATGTGGGGCTGAGGCTTACGGGACTGTGGGGAACAAGAAACGGATGGGAGTCAGAGCAGACGGGACTGCAGGGAACAGGAGACAGGGTTAGACCAGGAACACAGGCAACAACAAGATTACAGGATAAATGCAGGAGAAATAGACTGACTGAGCAGAGGCTACGATCTGACAGTGTGGATCTGACAGGGCTGAGTATGAGTAGAGGTCTTGATTATGGAGCAGGTTGCAGCCACTGGGAAAGTGGCAACAGGTAGGGAGACACGGGAATCGTGACAGACAATATGAAATTTAGTGATATTGGTGCGTATTTTGGGGAAACGTACATGCAGTTTGTAACTTTGCATTTGTGGTTAAGCAATGGAGAAAAAACATAATTTATGATTAGACCCACAAGTTCTTTTGTTGCCTCTTTGTGCAGTTGCAGTCAAATTTTGATGACAGAACCACAACATCTTCTCTGCGTGTTCCTGCAAAAGGCTGCATAAACCAAATTAAACAAATCTTTACTAGCGCCAGCACTGCACTGTTTTTGTGAAGGTGCCGTTGGCCCAGCTCTGTAGCACTGTAGCTCTGTGTGTGTATGTGTGTGTAGCTCTAGTTTTGTGTGTTCTGTATCTACTGTCTGTAGAGCAGAGTGACCTTGATGTCTGCACTCAGCAGGAAGACACAGGAGAGGAGCGATTAACAGGAGAGAGACAAAGAGAAGGGAGGGAAATGCAAAGAAAGGTGAAAATGGGAAAAGAAGTGTGGGAAGAAATGGACAGAGTGTAAAAGTTAAACATACACCCAAAAACAAGGAGGAGTGAAAGCGAGAGTGAAGGAAAGATGTTGAAAAAGAAGCCAAGCGAACGGTGGAGGGGAGAGAGGAAGTAGGGTGGGGTTGAGGAGTGACTCACCACACATCCGTTGGTTTTTTTTTTCTTCTACTTCTTTTCTTCTTCTCCCTACAGGCAATCTGGAGGTGCAGTCATCAAGAACAGGTAAGAGCGAGTATGAGACATTGAGGGGAGAGGAGGGAGGAACAAAGAGAAGAATATTACACTGAATGTTAATTAAACTCACACTCGTACAGGTGAGAAAATACAGCGCATACATTGTCCTCACAGTGAAAAATGTGTTACAGACTCTTTCACTGTGCTGCGTGTATGTGTGTGTGTGTGTGTAGTGGCCAGCTCATCTGCTGCGCCCCAGGTTAATAGGACTGTTCATCATCTACACACACACATAAAAACCTGCCCTACACTTGTCCATGAAAGTCCACTTGAAGCCCCTCCTCTCTCGACTAACACACATACAAGCATGCCTGCGTGTGTTTGTCATCTTATTTTGCTGCTGATGTTTGACTTTCTGTATTCCTTCTTTGTCCTTCACCTGTGACCCACACACACTCCCTCCCTCCTCCCTATTGTCTCTCAGTCTTGGTGAGGAGTTCTACAAGGAGGCCATTGAACACTGTCGCAGCTACAATGCCCGTCTGTGCGCCGAGCGCTCCATGCGTCTCCCCTTCCTGGACTCCCAGACCGGTGTGGCTCAGAGCAACTGTTACATCTGGATGGAGAAGAACCACCGTGGGCCAGGTGTGTGTGTGTGCCTGTGTGTAAGGTGTGTGTTTGATACCTGGACATGATAAATGATGGTGGGTGGGTGGCTGGCTGAAGCTCGAGGAGCGCTCCTCCTTATTGGTGTGTGTGTTGTTTTTGCCAGCTGTTGTACCACACAAATGATTCTCACCAGTCATTTTATCCCGCGGCTTCCTTCCTTCCTCTGCTCTGCTTGTTTCTGTCTCTCTTTCCTTCCTCTCTCCTCTTTTTCATTTCCTCATTCTCTTCTCGAGACCTCTGTCTACCTTTCTCAACTTTTTTTTTTTTTTTTTAACTTTCCCCAAAGGGTGTTTCCTCATTGCTTTCTGTTTCTCTGTAACATCAGTGTGTTTTGGCAGTGAATCAGACACCCCTGTAGGCGATGATACGCCGCTGGCACCAACTATTCCACAGAGAATACATTTATGTATGTGTGTTTGTGTGTGTGTGTGTGCATGAGTGTGTTAACGATCTGAGTTTGTAGGATGCGTCTAGTTTCTGCCAGTACAATGTTTTTGTTTGCTTGTCACTTTTAGTTGGATTCAAGTAGAACAGAACCGATCAGAAGTGAAAATTCAAATGATTTGTATGATTTTTTTAAAAAAATTTCAGGTTCATTTCTATTCTGTTTTTCTTTTCCGTTAATTAACTTCAGTTATTTTTAATGGTTAACTGTTCATCAAAAAAACATCACCCTAAATTATTCCAAAACCAACAAAAAGTAGTTTATATTTAAAAACCTCATCAATAATGATAAATTATTTGCTTTGGAAACGTGTTCAGTACCACAATAGCATCCAGTCATTTCTGTCTTTTAAAATGTAAAACAGCAGTGTAAGACATACTTTCAAATCTCCTAGCACATCAAACTTCATCTCTTTATTTATCTAATCATCCATTTTTTTCATGTACTCATTAATGAATAAATCATGGTAATGTGTCCTACAACTGAGCTGTGTTTCCGTCTGTGTTTCAGGTCATGCTCCAGGTCAGTTGTACACATATCCCGCTCGCTGCTGGCGCAAGAAGAGACGGCTAAACATCCTGGAGGACCCACGGCTTGTACCGATTGAGTTCAAGATCGGTAAGGAGAAGGAGGAAAATACCGGCTTGTGTTTGTATCCTAATTCACATGTATAGTCACAGTTGGCAAAACTCACTATACAGTATGTTTATCTCATTTACTGACATTCTACAGCAGGCACATGAAGAGAAAACTCTGAAAAGAAAATTTAGACATTCCTCCGCAAGCAACACACTCAGTCATGTAATATTTTAGACAAATTGCAGATGATTTCTTCAGCTGCCGTACACTGCAGAGGCTGACGTCCTTTTTTGCCTCAGTGAACCAGCCAAATATTGCTTCCTCAGGGCTCTGTCAGCTCCACTGTGCATGTCAGCGTGAATGTGAGATCTCCGCTGTTTTCTGATTGCGATTCTCTTGTTCTCCAGACTACGAGGCCTCTCTAAAGAAGGAAGGGGGTATCCCAGATGGTCCCGTGTTGGAGTCGCTGCTTGCTGGGGAAACCCTGGACAAGAAGGTAGAAACCAAGGAAGAAGAGCCAATGAGCGAGTGTCAGGTGAGACTCGCGTCTCTCTTTCTTCCCCGTCTCTCATTTAATCTCTTCCTCTGTGTCTTTCCCTCAGCTCTTTGTTTTTCTGTATGTCTTGTTCTTGTTTTCTTATGTCAGGCTCTTTTTATCTATGTGTTTGTTTTTCTTTGTCTGTCTCTGCCTTTGTCTCTCTTGGAGTGTGTGTTCTGGCGGTGACACAGGCTCCCGCAGCTCTGACAACTCCCTCCTGGCACATAGCTCATGTGTGTGTGTGTGCTGACGATTGTGTGTGTGATTGCATTGCAGCCAGTGTTTTTGGACCAACTTTAGGAATGTTAACATTAGAGGAAAGTCCATCGACTGTACCTCTTTGTTGTTTGTCATCCTTCATACAGTGTGTTGCACTCAGTAACTTCTGAGGCAAAACTTAATGCCCATCCGGCTGAGTATTTCACCAGCTAGAGGCCGTTGCTTTCAAAGATGGACAGCTAATCAATCAGCAGTTTTGTGAATGGCACTCAGAGTGGCCCTTTAAGAACTAGAAAAGTGTTCGGGGCCTCTAATCCAGGGTTTCCCTTGACTCTAGCCCAGCTTGAGGCTCACCCAGGCCGGCATGGCTCTCTCACTCTTTTGTGTCATTTCTCCGCATCCACACCTCCCTTACTGTCATTTTTATAGATTATATGTATTTACTTTTGGCATTGACTGCAAACACGTTTATGTTTTTAATATAAAGCTTTCTTACACTAAGGAAAAAAATATGTGAAAGGTTCCTTGTCTCAAGTTCATTGAGGAAGGATTTGTTGTAAATCGATATGTTTATTGTAATAATATGATTACATATTTAGCTATGATTTGTGTTAATGGCTCTGTTCTTAAAGACAAACACCTACAAAAGCAGCAGTACAATTTCATTTCACCCATGGGTCCATGCAGGTCTAAAGCAGACAGAGGCTGAGATAATTGAGAGAAAGGAAAGGAAACTAACCTGTCTGACGATCCATCTGTCTCTCACTCTATACCTCCCCCTTAGAAGTTGCTGGTGGGGGATTTCCCTCATGAGCTGGATGTGGACGAGATGGAGGAAGATGTCCCGAAGCGCAAGAACCGTACCAAAGCACGGGTAAGACAAGGATGATATTTCATAGTTTATTTCTTCTTTCCCTGGTAATTTTATACTGAACTAACAAGCCAGGAAACACATTGTTTTGCTGTCAATGTAGAAAAGTGAAGCCAATGAAGTTGACAAAAATGACTCAGATCAAGCAGATCTTAAAGTTCAGTATCTTTCTCATCAGGCACAGAACACAAACAGATATTCTCATGTCAAAGACTGAAAGGGAGCCGTTTGCTAAATTTTTCAGAACAGTTATTACCTGAAAGTCATCACTTCATAATGGAAAAACCTATCTACTAATCATCTACAGAAATGTCACTTTTATATAATCCCAGGTCTGAGTTTACGATAGATATGATTTATCGTATTTCATATAGTATGTCTGACTTGTGTTCCAGACTCAGTAATGAAATGTCATCTGACAAACGAACAGTTAACTGGGAATAAATGCAAACACATCCAGAGATTAAAATCATGCTGAGACGACCTTTTATTTTTTTACAACCTTGATTAGATCAGATGTTTTTTATCTCTTTCTTTTTGGGCATCCTATGGGAAGATAATCAAGTGTTAACAATGTATTTTAAAAATCATCACACACACACGCACACACAGACAAACGCTGACACACTGACACGCAGACACCAGGGTTGCTAATTGGAGCTGTTGCTCCCCTGCTAGGTGTCATCAGCCCCCTCCTGCTGGAAGTGGAGCTTTTACACTGAGAACAGATGATTAGAATGCAAACGTGTGTGTGTGTGTGTAGATGCGTGAAGTCTTTTTATTGTGTACGCGCGTGTATAGACTTGCAAAGACAAGAGTGGAAGATCAAACTTTCCCTGTGTATCTTACATGTGTGGTTTTGCATGTGACTGTCGTGCTGCAGTTTTCACAAGTTTGTGTGTTCGTGTGTGTGTGTGTGTGTGTGTGTTCTGCAGGCCTACGGTGTCGGGGGCATGAGGAAGCGACAAGAGCCACCCGCCATTGAAGACAGAGACAAGCCTTACGTCTGTGACAGTGAGCATTGCCACATTGTTTCTTTATTCCTGTTTCTCCCGTACACTTTTATTCTTACACTTATACTCTCCCTGTGTGTGTGTGTGTGTGTTCCAGTCTGTGGAAAGCGCTATAAGAACCGCCCAGGGCTGAGTTACCATTACACTCACACACACCTGGCAGATGAGGAGGGTGAAGAAGACTCAGAGCGACACACGCTACCCTTCCAGCGCAAGAACAACCACAAGCGTGAGTGTGCTGCCTGAATATTAAATTGATTTACGTTGGTTTTTTTGTTTTTTTTTGTCCTGTCATTCATCATCTTCCATGTGGAGTGTTTTACACTTACAGGACTAATATGTGGTTTAGGTTTAGCAGTTTCATGGCCATTCCCACAATCCTTAATAATCAGAATATTATCAAGAACTATTGATCGTCCTGGAGTTCCTCTTGCAGCATCATAGATAGCTACAGTGCTGACTGCTGACCGAGCCAAATCCAAAGTGTGCACTTGTGTGGATGAGAGATAAGATTTCTCCCAGCGGAGCACTGGGTTTAGCTGATTTCTTCAGCTCTCTCGGATTCCCTTGTCAGGGTTGCAGCTGATCAAAACAGGTCACCGGAAGTCATCTGACCTGGCCTCTCCACCCAACTCCTGACCTGGGGTGTTAACCAAAGGATCACGCTGGCTGGAACAGACGCGTCAGTTATAACTGGGAATTTTATTTGATGCTATTGATGTTTAAATAACATTTAAAAGCCTATAAAAGAACAAGAGAAAGAGAAAATAGAAGCTCAGTTAGTTACTGACATAATGCAAGTGTACTTCTATTGTTTGAAGCTACAGGAGATTAATCTGTGAAAGCACTCTCATGAATGGGGACAAACAAGGGTTAGTCAGTTTTTGATCTGATGGAAAGGTGCATTGTCACACTTTCATCTGTTGTTTGACATGTCAATAGCCAGAATATGTGACTCCAGTTCTCTTGATGGTTGCATATGGTGCCGCAACATTTGCATTGTTGCCCCAAGGCTAATTTGGCCTGAGGGTAATTTTACCTTTTTTTCGTAGCATTTAACGCTTCACTGTCTGGTCTGCTGTGCAGGACTGAAGTCACTTCTTTTGAGTCAGTTTGAACACAGAATACGCTGCCTGCCAGCAGTGAATGGTGATAATAATGCACAAAAAAGGGCTGAGGTAACTATTTACATATGTGGCAAGTATAATACAGAATAAAATACTGACTTCACATTACAGTTAAACAATCAGTTTTTGGTCTTATTTTGACAGTGTAAAGGTAAACTCAGTCAGTCAACACCTATCAGAGTTAATGTAACGCTCCACACTCCTTACACAGCTGCTGCAAAGACACCTCAGCTCATAGAGAGAACAAACACCTCTTCAATCAAAACTCATCAACACCAGTCTTACTCTCTCCAACACATTTTACATTTACATTTTAGCTTCTTCTGTATGCACACAGTATGGCTGCAGCTTTTAATGGCTTAATGAGTATCCATTAATGTGCTGGTACCATGAGGTAGTTATAATGAAGACACACGGCATCGCTGGCTAATGCCTCCAGCACTTCTTTCCAGACAGTGTAGACATGTATGTAGATGCAGAACGGCAGGAACCCAGATGTTTTTGTTATGAAGAGGCATATTGTAGACTGTCAAATAGCAAGTATTTCCACTAACTCACCCAAGATTTGGATGGATGCAAGACATCATGCATTTTACTTTGTCACAACAATAAATAATTAGCACAGAGGATCACTGTTGTTGCACTGTCATAAGGAGCACACTATTCAGTATAGATTTTGCATGAAGACAACAGCCCAGTATCCAATGAATTATGTCCATATTTGATTCTGCACCTCACAATATTATGTCCAGTGTAGTGTGAACTAGAGAGGTGGAATGCTGGTTCATGTCCCGCCACAGATCTGCAATTTTGTTTACCTTTTCATTAACTGAAAATATTTACAAATATTGAAGAAAACGAGAACTTTAAAAATATTATTGAATGTAATCCAGGGTTTTGCAGGTCTGAAGGCCCACATGAAGAGTGTCATCGCCTTGTGAAGGAAGAGTTTAATCTGCAAAGCCCTCATTTTATAGACATTAAAGATCCCCTCCAGACATTTTTTAAGATGTCTAAAAATACTCTGCTTTGAAGAATAATTTGTGTAATATAGTTTTTTCACAAAAAAGGTTCAGTTACCGCATTCAGATCCTTAAAAAGACATTTCCTCCTTCTCCCTCACTGAGAAATTCAGGATTTCTGAATATGCACATTTTTTCATTTCAAAAGTTTTACTGCTGGGCGCAAGATGTCTCCTACTTCACTGAAAACTCCATTCTCAGTGTTGGTGCTCTGAAGGCTTCAAGTTTCCACATCGCACTTGTTTAAGTTGCTTACTGGACCACGTCTGGCTCCAAATTAGTTGTAATGTCACAAATCTTGCTTGTAGGCCCGCCCCCTTAAACTCAGATTTAAGGCCAATGCAGAGAAAACTCTTTTTGGCAGATGAATGTAAAAACAGCCTTTTAATGTCAAACTCTTTTGAGTGGAGTGGGGGGGGGACTTTAAACATGTTCAAACAAGTTTCCCTCCTCTTTGCTCACAGCAAACATTTTGACTTGTAGCATCAACAGCACAGGTGTAAATAAGATTAATGATGGCTCTGTTCCATTTAGGTTCTCCAATAAACCAGCATGTACAAACCAGGTTGTGGCACTGCATGGAGCAATTTAATAGAATATGTTCATTATACTAGTTATTACTTACACCTGTGTTTGACAAGTCATAATGCCCTTCATGAAACATGTCTCATGTACATCTGACTCATGTGCATTTACTCACATTGAATATCAGTGTGGATTTCACCTCCTGCCGCATCATTCCCTGTGGGACCTTTGGCTTATATTCAATAAGATGAACTACTGGAAGTAAGTATGAGCGTTATTGAGTATTGGCAGACTTCCTGAAGCTGTAAAGCGGCCTGTTGCAAAACCTGGAGGGACTTAAATTTGTACAGGCAATTAAACAGTAGAGCAAGATTGTCCAAAGATCACCAGTGCAGTAAAAATCATTAAATCGTGGCGTATGCATAGCAGCACTGTGGATCGTAGGAAAACTACGGAGACTGCAGATAGCGCAGGGCTACAAACATTCTGCTAAAGGTAACACAGGTGGTATAAGAGAGCAATAAATGCCAGAGAACAACAAGTCAAGCAAATATTTAGGTTTCTATGAACAGGTCATGAATCAGACCTCAAACCTCCACTCTGTCAGCGGCAGCATCCACACTAACCACAGTGCTACTGTCTTTGTTTCTTTGTGGCTATTTATTTTCACCCTCAGGGCCAGTTTTCTATCAGCATGTGGTTTTGCTCATTGTTGTCTTCTGTCTGTGTGTTTTGTTTGCTTTTGAGCACTTCTTTTAAGGACAATAGAATGCATTTATCCTGCGGGAGACTGCATTTTGGTCAGTAATCGTCAGTAAAATGGCTACAGTTGTTCACACTCAAAACACCAAGAGAAATGGCTGTGGACATTTGAAAAGGGAGTGCAGACGATTCATTCACGTCCTTTGTTCCTCCCAGTCTTAAAACAAGCAATTGGCTCAGAATAGAACACAGATAAACACACAAAAACACACATATCCACCTTATCTGTGTATGCTGCACTGCAACAATGTCCACACTGAAACTATGCTGCATCTCAGTTAATTGGCAGTGTGTGTTTTTAAATTGGCCTGTCTGACAGAACAGACTGGCCCAGTATATGTGTGTATGTGTGTGTGTGTGTATGTGTGTATGTGTGTGTGTGTGTGTCTGTGTGTGTGTGTGTGTGTGTGTGTGTGTGTGTGTGTTTGTGTGTGTGGCCATTCTGCAGTCTTAGGTCTCTCCAGTGGAGGAGAGCAAGAGAGACAGCATTTGAATCGTTTAATATCCCCCATCACTCCCTCCCAAACAGTCAGTAATCACACACAGCACACACACACACACACACACACACACACACATACACACACGGCCTCAGAAAATGCAATCTTCTCTGCTGAAATGAAAAAGGAAGCTTAGCCTTTTTGGTTGCACTGTATGTGTGTATTTGTGTGCGCGTGCAAGTGCACATGCATTTGCAAGGCTCTGTGAGTGTGTACATACATGTGAGTGTGGATGCGTTAATGTGTGTGCGTACGTGCCATTATAGCTTTCCCAATCTGCTGGGTGTCATGGAAGAGACTCCACCACCCTTCGGTATATTGCCACATATGTAATAATATTAATATGGCTCCCCCAAATGAGAGCAACTCTGCATGCATAATTCATACTATATTCAGGCTCCAAAAGCTGTCTAGACGCTATAGTATGTATGAATGTATGCAGCATCCACAACACAAAACACACAGAAACTAATCACCAAAACTAGAAAAGTCTGTCTTTCCTGCACCTCCGCTCGCTACCTATTTTGATAAATGACAGATTATTCCACCAGGAGATGACATTTTCCTTCCCTCTCTTTCTCTTTGTCCATCTTTCACTGTTTTCCTCTGCGCTCCTCTTCTTCATCCTCACTTAACCTCCTCCTCTCTCCTCCCTCTCTGCCTCCCCGCTCTCCATTCTCTGCTTATTTTGCTTCATCTATCATCGAGCTTTGGGTTTTCTTTTCATTTATTTCTTTGTTTGATGTCTTCACTCCCCCGGATCACCACCACCACCAAAATCAACCACCACCACTAAACCTCCTCGTATATATAGACCCCAGCCAATAAAGTGTTTACTCAAAATCAGCAGCACCATTAAAATTCAAGACTGCACCACATACTATATATATATATTTTACTCTTCTTCTACTTATTTTCCCCCAAACAGGAGTAGAGGTGGCTGAAGGTGGAGGGAGGGAAGGAGAATAGGTTGTGGGGTGCGAGGGGGGGCTCTGTTGGCACTGATGTGATGGTGGGAGGGGTGGAGGTAGAAGGCGGAGAGGAGGAGGCTGAGGAGAAGTGAATGAATAAGGGGGATGTTTACTTTAGAGGTCGGCCCTGCAGTGTCCACCTGAAAATTGGTTTTGTTGGTAACGGAGAGAGAGAAAGAGATGGAAGGAGGTAGATGAGAAAGAGAGAAAAAAGAGTGAAATAGTGAAATAGCAGGAATAAGATCAATAGATTGCAGGATGAACACAGACTCAGACTGAGAAACAGCAACTGTGAATTAATGAGAGAAAGAGAGAGAGAGGCAGAGAGAGAGAAATAGAGATGCAGAGAGGGGGAGGGAGGGAGGATAGTTGTCATTAAATCCCCCCTCTCAAATCAGAACTGAGATTCAGAGGCCACTTTATCTGGACGGACAGACGGTCCTACGGTGTGGAGCAGCAGGGACGCCGCTCTCTCTCTCTGTGTGTGTGTGTGTGTGTTTGTTTGAAAATGCACACAGCACACACGCGTGCACACACATGTTTCTTTTGGTGTGTCTGTGCTTCTGTGTGCCACTGAGTCGTGTGAATGTGCTGTATGGGCAATCATGCCCAACTTTGAGTGTGTACGTGTGTGTATGTGTGTGTATGTGTGACATGTAATTGAGCCCTTTGAAGGTCAGCGTCCCTCTGTTCCTACTCACCATTGTTGGTTGTTTTTTTTTTCCCCCTCCAGTTTTTTTTGCCTTTTGTCTCAAAATGGCCTCCTCCTGCTGTCTGCAGACAGAGGAGTGAAGGACGAATTTTGATCAACCAACATCAATATAAAACAACACTGAATACCTAAAATGGCCACTCCTCACTCTGTGTCTGTTGTCACTCCATATGTGCAACACTGCTTGTTGTTTTTTTCCTCTGCATCTACCTTTCTATCTGCCTTTCTCTTCCTAATAACAGCGAAGGTGCTGTTGTGTTTATTGCTTTAGCTGTTACATTGCCATTTATAGCGGTGTCACCGGGCAGATCCAGATGTGTCTCTCTGCTGGGACTCAAGTCTTTGTCACTTCACTGAGTCTTGTAAGCTGCTAAGTCTCTGCATCTAATGCTGTTTGCCACCAAAACTTCCCGAATTCTGACTGTGATTTCTGGGGACAAAGTAGCGCAATGAGTTGTGACTTAATATGTGATGTGTTGTTGTTTAGTCAGTGTGATAAATTGTTAAATGGAAGTCACCCTTTGTTCTGAATGTCCTCAATGTTTCAGTACAATTCTGATGATTTGGAGCATCATCTTTGCTGTAAAATGTAATCATCAATGATGAGAATTGAAGAATGGAGGATGCTAAAGTTTGCCAAATTGCCCAAAACTCAAAATGTTTAATGAGTCTCTCCACTGGGTTTCAGCGGCCTGTGCAGAGGTGTAATTGTATGTAAATGAACATATGTGTGCCTGCATCTATGTGTCTTTGTGTGCCTACGCACAGCAACACCTGTAAAACTGGCTGTGTGTCTCATATTTACAGTAGAAACTTTCCCGATGTTCCTTCCTGTCGCTTTAAATAATATTTTTCAGGCCGATTATGTTTCCCTCTTAGGACACATGTTCAGTTTTAATTTCCTGTTCTTTGATGCCAAGACATGTATGTATGTAATATTTCTGCATGTTAAACTAGTACAGGTGTAAACAGGCAGTAATGCCGCCTGGATGTGCTCTGAACTTTTCACGTACACCGGCATTCTTCCTCAGCTTTGGATTGGTTGATTGTTGCCGCTGCTGCACGGCGCAGGAAAGGAAGGGAAACGGCTGTTGCCTAGCAATCTGGTTGCCATAGATACCGCCAGGGCTCCCTCCTAAAGAGTACACTGTTATGTACATTGAAAAGAGAGAGACGGTAAGGGAGGGAGGGATGGAGGAGAAGTATGGATGGAGAGAACAGAAAGGGAGGGATGGAAGGAGGGAGAATGGAAGAGAAGACAGAGGAAAAAAGGTGAAGAATGGAAGAAGTTGAAGTATAGGAGTGGAGAGAGGAGCGGAGGGGGCACAGAGGAGTTCATTAAAAATAACAAAGAATGGGAAGTGAGAGAAAGAGAGAGAGAAAACAGACAAAGAGAGAAGCAGAGCGAGAAGCTGAGAGTTATATAGACTGAGGGAAAAAAACAGAAAAAAAATCTCTTCATGATTCATCATATAGATTCCCCCAGACATTTGGAGTGGTGAAGGCAGGGTAATACTGGAGTCTGCTTCATTTGGTATTCTGTCTTAAGATGTGGTGCTGTGGCTTGCTGGCTGGTTGTTTTGTGGTTCCTCAGTTGTCTTGGCCATGTTTGGATAAGCCCCCACACCACCACAGTCTAACAACCCTCCCCACACCATCACCACCACCACCACCACCCAAATCCACCCTCACCCAGCATCCATCTCTAGCTGTCTGCTTGTTGTCTGTTTGTCTGTTTCTATGACTGAATGTAAACTGTAACTGTAAAACACTGAAGAGAGGAGGAAATAAGAATCAATAATGCAACATGTTCATTCACGCAGTGTTCATGAATGATTTCTGCTATAATATCAATAACCATAGACTAACCGAAGTAATGCAATAGTGATTTAACCCACCAAAGTAATAAAAACTTTAGCAGCTTTTAATCTTAACACTGATATTATAGTGTTATTGCCGTGGGGAAATTCTTTAGTGCACAAAAAATGTGCCTTTTTACAATTCAGGTTTGTTTTAGGTGGTTAGCATGAGCAGCGATAGCCACCAGCACACAAAGAAAAGGGCACCACCTACAGAAACCACAGCAAAGAGCACATAGTACCAAAGATGGGGACGAATCCAATGTGAATTTCCACTGAAAATGTCTTTTTGTAAAACTCCTTTATATACTTATGTTTTGTTTCAGCCTGGCTGGTCAATTTTGACTTCTCCACATGACAGTCAGGGCTGACACGCAGTATAGTAGACCATGTGAGGTTGGGCACAATTCAAACAGGATTTCACAGTCACATTCTCAGCCAGCTCTCCCTGGAACAAAATAGGATTAATAATTTGCATTTTAACTCTTCATCGACAGGGACACAAGCCCGTACTGGCTAAGTGGTTCTTTTTAAGTGTGTGCAAATGTGAGCACATGTGTGCAAAGCATACGCACAGACAGTAGGATGTGTGTATTTGTGTCTATGTGCGATTCCTTCACATGCATGATTTATAGAGGAGTTAGTGTGTCTGTGTGCGCACGTGAGATTTATTTGCATGTATGTGTATTCACCGAATGTGCACATATCTGCAGACTGCAGAGCCTGAAGGATTGTGTGTGTGTGTGTCTCTGTTTCTGCGGGTCAGTGTGATTACAAAGCAGCCATAGATCAAGTTTTATTATGCACCAAAACTGCCTCTGTCCTCTTTACTTTGCAATGTCATCTCTGCACACAAGCTCACATTACACACACACACACACACACAAATGCATGCATCCAGACCCACAATGCACTGGGAGTTACGCAACCTGCTGACTGGACATGAGTGAAAGTAGTACGTGTGTGTGTGTTTTTGTGTATCAGGGTGAGGGGTGGGGTAGGTTTGGTGGTTGCAGGGAGGAAAAGGAGCAGAAATGGGGAAAAGCAGAGGAAGAACAGAGCATGGCACTGGTGCAGGCATTAGTGTGACAACAGATGGATTGCAGGAAAGAATTCCAATTTCCTCTTTGAGAGTAAAGCAGAGGGGGGAAAAATAGATAGAGAGACCAAATAAGGAAAAGGGAAGGGGGAAAAAAAATGAAGCACACAGAAGAGATCGAATCAGAGGCAGAAAGAGCAGCAGCAATAATGAGAACGCATGAAAGTGCAAAGAAGGAAGAGAGAGGAAGAGGATGGGAGAAAAGAGTGAGGGGAGGAAGATGGAGAGAGAAAGGAAGGCAGTGACTTTTCATCTGTGACTGACGGTTTCCATCTGACTGCATCTCTGCCTCCTTGTCTGCATAGAAAACCTGAAGATGTCTCCTTGAGCTTTTCAGCTTCTGTGTCTGAATGTACATGTATGTGCTTTTGATTTGTGCTTGACATGTACAATTGTTTATCCTCGTCTATCTTGATAAAAATATATATAATATCCTAATTATTAATTGTAATTATGTGTGTATGTGTTGTGTGTATGTGTGTGTGTGTGTGTGTGTGTGTGTGTGGCTGGACAAGGGGCACAGGGACTCTCATTCATCATATTAAAGAGAGCAAGTGGGGGATGGGACTGAAACTGGACAGCAAAAGTTATTATGCAAAGGCTTGGTTGTAAATCGTGTGTGTGTGTGTGAGTGTGCGTGCGCTACTCCTGAGAGGCTCTCCTCATTAAGCAGCGAGGCGACAGGAGTGCAGAGTGTGTGTTTTCACACACCACTGCTCCGATACAACGGGAGCCACTTTTTTTTCCGCCTCCTTTCCTTCTCACCCCTTTGTGTTTCCTCATTTTCCTCCTCTTCCTCGTCCTCTTCTCTCTGTTTCTCTCTGTTTCAGTTTCCCCCTTTGCTTCATCCCTTCTTGAAATCCTTCCCTGCCTCCTCCTCATTCTCTTCTTCTTCTTCCTCCTCCTCCTCCTCCTCCTCACCCTTTTTCCCCCATCCTACACCTGCAATGCTGGAGTGTTTGTTGCCTTCTGTAATTGCAAAGAATAGATGCACTCTGAAAGTGAAAACATTCACACTCAACCATGAACTGTGAATTCCCATCTAAACCTCAGCCTTGATTAACCAAGTTTGTATTTTTGTGATGTTGGTAACCATGGCAACTTGTGTTTCTTTGTTAATGGATGAGTTTTTCTGTACTGTATCCACGTGACAGAAAAGAGCAGAATAGAATAGAAGCTTACAGAAAGCACATAAAATCAGTTCAGGCAAATTTTTGTTTAATATGTTTAATCTGCTGTCAAATTAAGGCAAACATACAGATAGAAAAGGGGCCAAATAGAAAAGAAAAAAGATGAGAAAATGAATAAAATGTGAGGTGGAATACAAAGTCAAGAATGTCAACAGGTAGGCCTATTTGTGTGTGTGTGTGTGTGTGTGTGTGTGTGTGTGTGGAGGCAGGGGTAATTCACTCGGATGGAAGCGCTAAGTTGATGAGGCTTCTACTGCGGCCAGCCAGAGGATGAGATTATCGACCAGCCAGAGTCAGGCTGGTAGTATTGGTTCCAGGTCAGAGTCTTGGAGAGAGATGGAAGAGAGAGAGGAAAAGGAGGAAGAAGAAGAAGAAGAGGAGAGATTGGGAGTTAGCGAGACGGGGAAAGACTGGAAGAAGAAAATGAGGGAGAATGCTAGCGACTGTAAAATTTTGCCAGAAGGAAAAGGAAGGAAAGATTTTTTTTTCTAATACTGTAGCTCTTATTGTCTTGCTACTTTAAAAAAAAAAAAAAAATTACACACTGTAAGAAATCTTATCAGGTCACCATTAGTCACATAATCAGTCATATCTTCCTCAAATAAATTATTCTGTCAAAAGGTTGAGATAATGCCAGTTGTTTCAGAGGTGAAAGCGTTTTCAGAATCTTAATTGATTGAAGAAAATGACTTGTGAATGGTCTTTGAGAATGAAGATTTGTATCTAAAACCACAATGTGAACTTCAGACTCAATATGAAAAGTCTAATTTAAATAGATATGCTTTAACAGTTCAAATAGAGAGTGACCGTCGCTGTCCAGTGAACCTTGTCTTCGTGAAACCATGTACTATATCCTCTAATTATTCCGTCAAAACCAAAGGATCAAGTGTCCCTTTATGACTTGAGATCATTCTCCTACGTCTTCAGCTAAATAAACTGACACAGCATCTATGTGGTGTTTTTTTAAAAAGAATAACTACCATTATCAAGTCCCTGAATATATTATTTTTAATAGTAATATATTCATAAAATAAGAAATGTAGGAATATACAGTTATTTTGCTAAAAGTGAGAAGAGACGAGAGAGCGAAATAACAACGCAAGGTAACGAAGGAGCTGCACGGAGGAGGAAAGGAGAGAATGGGGGGGGGGGGGCAGAAATCATAAGCAGAAAGGGGGGAAGGATGGAGAAGGGTAGGTGTTGAGGGAGAAGGGGGTGGGGGGGTGGGGGGGGGGGGGGGTGAGGAGCATTTGAGGATTCATCTCTTGCTGGATAATTCCCAGGAGGATCTCTCTCCAACACTTGAAAGCTGTGAAGTGTGCGGTTCTGCTCATACTCCTCCTGGTAATTGGAAGAGGAGAGGAGGGGAGGGAGAGGAGAGGAGGATCAGGTAGAGGAGGGGAGGTATGGAGGTTCGAAAAAAAGAAAAGCAGAGGAGAGCAGGTAAAGATTTTAGAGAGGAAGAGGAAAAGGAGGGACAGGAGGAGAGGTGAGGATAATGAGGGGGTAAGGAGGAAGAAAAAGAAAAAAGAACCGCCTGACTTGTGCCATCTTTCTTTCTTCAGTCTCTCATTTTTTTTCAACCTGGCTTATCCTTTTTATTTTGCTCATTAGCTCAATCCTTTCATTCTCCGTCTCTCTCTTTCACTGTCCTCATCCTCCCCTCCCTCCCTCCCATGGTCGGCGATGGCGTGTCTATGGTTGCAGGCGGGTTCTGAAACATGGCCACAGGCGTTTAATCATTGATGGAGTTTTTTCCTCCACGCAGGCAGGCCAGTGGGCAGCCCCAACTCACTCACATGCGTCAGGACCTGCTGATTCACTCCTTGGGGCCTCCAAGCACGCACACACACACACACACACACACACACACACAGACACAACACATACACACACATGCACAAATACAAAGGCAAGCAGCAGAGATGCACACACATTACCGTAGCACACACACAGATAAAATGTAACTTCAATGTGTTTCATGTGTGTGTGTGGCTGTATCCACATGTGTGCCTGTCTACTTTATCCCACCAGGGATTGTGAGGCCCAATCAGCAGCAGTGAGCCCAAATAAAAGCAGAGGAGATAAAAGCAATTTATTTGACCAGAACAAGAAGACAAAAACGTGTTTGCATTGGCTCCAGGCCTGCACACCACATATGTCTCTACAGCTTTACACGTCCTTCTGCTCGACTCAGTAAACATCTAGCTATGTTGGTTTCTTAAAAAGTAAATACACTTATATACTGTATGCTCATCCTGCATCATTCTGTTCTTTAGTTATTCTGTTTATCATTCAGAGTAGGAACTCTTCACACAGTTTGCACATGAGTTTCAATGTCCTACTATTTTAGCCATGTTAACCGTCAGGTTGACATTTTTGTTTTTTGGCCACGTCTTGACGTGCATTGGAAGGATCGCCAATATGTAATGAAATTAAATTTATGTCCCCTTCAGGATGAATTAACATCTTTGGTGATAAAGTCAAGTCAGTTTTATTCATATAGTCCATAATCACATATATGCCTCAAAAGGTGAATATTCTCCTCAGGTCAAACTTTTAATTTATCCAAAACCAAAATTAAAATGTATTTTCCAAGACTTTTATTTCGTAGGTATTTTAAATACCTACAAAACTAACGACATTTCCTGCTTCAGTTGTGTTCAGTGCAAATTAGCAAATGTTAGCATGCTAACATGCTAAACAAAGATGGTGAGCACCTGATAAACATCAGCATGTTAGCTTATTGTTGTGAACATGTTAGCATGCTGACGATAGCAATTAGCTTAAAATGCCACTGTGCTAAAGCTACAGCCTCACAGAGTCGCTAGTATGGCCGTATGGACTCTTAGTCTTGCTGAAATTATAGGGACTATATTTTGGGATGTGTTGGATTTATAGTATTTTACATATTTGGGATTTAGGTAAAACTTGACGTAAAATGTTGCTCAGCCACTAGCTTGATGGACAGGGCTAATTGAAGATTATTGGTAAAAATGATGTTTTATTAATTTCTAATTCAATTAACATGTTTGGCATACATACAGACGGTGAGTTTTTCCTTTAGTAGAGAGATACTGTCTGATGATTTTTAATAAAAGAAACACAGACCAGGACATATCTGTCTAACCTGATGATGTGCAGGTAAAGATATTTTCCATAGTGAAAAAGCTGACACAAGCAAAATCTCATAGTATTATCTTTAGCAAAAGAGATTATTGAGAATTATGGGGGTAATGCCATCTGTCTTAAAATACTAAATTGTGAATTTCAGGTAAAGTGGAGAAAGTGATTGTTTGTAATCACAGTCAGTACAACCCACTCAGTTCAGTAGTTTTTTAGTCTCAGGTAGAAGTGCTGTAAATCACCACAGAAAATACTTAGTGTACATCTTGGTAAGTACAGTTTATTATTTCTATTAGCAGTTGATCAACAGTAGTTTACCCTCCTTGTTATTCATTGTTGCACCATTGTTTGAGTCTGAGGTGCAGTTACATTCTCACAGTATAGATCACTGAATCTTGCTTTTGGGTTTTGCTCAGCGTACAGTAACCCTGTTGAATTCTGCAGCAGCAGGTACAGCTTATCATTTCCCTCCCCTGTTCTCTGTCTGTCTGTCTCTCATCCTGATCAGAGAGTATTTTTTATTATTTTATTTCCCAGAGGATTAAAGCCAGACCCTGTGGAGTAGAAACCCAATTGCTCTCTCACTCTCTCACTCCTCCTTTCCTTCTCACCCTCTTTTCAAATTCACCCTCTCCTCACCCTCCCTCCCCCTTCCAGCCAAACAAGACTCCACCCTGGACTGGATGGATTAATGACCTCTCTCTCTCTCTCATGTTAACACACACACAAACACACAGTATCTCCCACAGCTCTGTCTGTCTGTGTGCCTGCGTGTGCTTATCTTTTGTTTTTCTGCAGGATGAATGGCTTTCTGTGTGTGTAGGCCTGTTACAATAGTTATGTTATCGACTTATCGAACGATATATGGACATGACCTCGGTCATTTTGGCTGACCTCGATATTGCCCATTGCGTTTACATGCATGTTTGTTTACATAAGAATGTCACCAACATTTTAGCCAACATGAAGCCAGAATAAACAGCATAACTTATTGTGTGTGGTCTATCTATTTGAGGCTTATAGTCTGTCTACCTGTTTCAGCAGGTTCCAGCATTTTGATAAACTGTGTATAGCTTAACTGAGCGTACATTCATTGACACACATCCTAACATCGTTTTCTTAACCACTTAATTGCTTCTTTGTTTTTTTTTTTATTTGATGGTTAGCCTACTTTGCTCAGTGTTTTTTATTATTATTATAGTCCTCATGTAGTCTAGCCTATGTAGGCTACTCTCGTCACATTATTACTGTTCCTTTCTAGCCACTGTAGGCTACGTGCACATGCAGAGGTAAGATGCTTCTTAGGGGCAATCAATCAACGTAGGATGTGGTATTAGGCTAAATAGGTGTTTTTCTCGATGACTGCATAATTCCAGCCAGAAAGTTTGGAAAAATAAGTCCAAGTTGATTTGGTTTCATCACGTATTCCACATACGCATTCCACAGCGTCAACGAAAAGTGGCAATACATCTAACCTGAAAGCTCATCTAAAACATAATCCCATTCAGTTTTCCGAGCTGGGAACAAAAACCACAGTTGGAGATGGAAAGGGGCCTTCCCGACAGGTATTACGGATGCCTTTGCCCTATGTGCAAATATAAATGTGACAGCACTAAATGGCGCATGCTCACAGATAGCATAACTGGCTATATAGCCAAAGAGATGCAGCCATTCAACACGGTCCAAAAACCAGCATTTAAAGAAGTGCTGCAAACTTTTGACAGGCTAAAGAAAACTTACATCTCACAAACTGCTGTTCCTGCCTTGTACAACAAAGTGAAAGACGCCATTCTGAAGGAGATAAAAGACGTCTGCTTTTACTCTGCCACTACAGATATGTGGTCAAGCTCAAATATGACCCCATACGTACATGAGCTTTACCACACATTACATAACTTCTGACTGGACTCTGCAGTCAAAGTGTTTAGAAACCAGATACATACCCCAGCACCGTACTGCTGACATACCTGCAGAAACCCTTTAGTCTGCTTTAGCAGACTGGACATTGGATGAGTGCAAAATGGTCTGTATAACTCTATAAACTTGGCTGGCCATGGCTTTCTTTGGCCACAACCTCCAATTGGCTGTGTCCCATGGACAGTGACAAGGATCACTTTGGGACTTTGTAGGAATCTTGTCAGCACCTTCAACCTGAGCAGGATAAAGAAGAGAGACCTGAGGAAGGCACAGACTGAAGCCCATCTCCCCCAACACAGTCTATTACTGGTGAGTAATGGATAAATCATTGATAGTTGAGTTAATATGCAACACAAAATATGTAAAGGTTTAATTTAAAGTTAATTTAAAGGGTTGTTATTTTTAACTTATAACTTACTTTGGGGCCTGTCATGTACATACTTTCATGATCATGTATTTATGAGATCATTTGTTACATTATAATATAAACATGTAGAATTATTTGTGATAAATAACGGAAATTTTAAAAGTGTTATTTGTTGAATAATGTTGATATAGATCAACTAATGAAAAAGAACAAATTTTATCTTTCCTGCAGGATGTTGCCACACGATGGGGCACTAAGCAAAAAAAAACATGTCTTGGCCACCTCAACCCAACCTGGCAGGATGTTTCTGTGTTGGAATCCATTAATGCAGCAATGAAGCAATGGCTGATTTCACAGATGTTCTCTCAGGGGAAAAACACATCACTGTGTTGTCAGTAAAGCCTGTGTTGGAATTTCTTGAAGGGGAACTCTTATCACCAGACCCCGATGACACTACACCGACAGCAAAGATAAAGGAAAACATGTGCAGGGTATTGATGGAGAAATACAGCCCACCTGAAATCCAAAACCTCCTGAGAAAGCACGGAGGATGCAGAGGTCTTGGATGATGTCAAACATCAGCTCTGGAGCGCCGTGGTCACCGAATGGTTACAGCGCATGCCGGTCCACCCAGGGACCTTTGTTGCATCTCTACTGTCAACTGTCACATAAAAGCAAAAACGCCTTTAGATAGAAGACAACTACTGGAGATGAAATAGGAAGAAGGAAGTGCCAGTGGTGAGAGCTGCAGTAAAGCTGCAGAGGAAAATGATGGATCTGAACCTCCAGCGCCCAAGAAGAGGCTGAGTGACCTTCTCCAGGACAGGCTGATGCAGAGTTGACCAAGTTCCTCCAGGAAGAAGCACTTGATGCCTCATCTGATCCCTTAATGTGTTGGCGTGATAATCATATCATAGATTTCCTTAAATAGCCAAGTTAGCACAAAAATACATATTTATTTGTGCAACGAGCACTAGCTCAGAGAGAATGTTCAGCACAGCTGGAAACATTGTTACCCCAGAGAGATCCTACCTTTACAAGGTTGGTGTCTTTTGCTTGGAATCTGCCAAACAGTTGAAATACAGATTTGGAAGCAGATATGGCCTGTTGAGACATCTGTGCCTTTGTGTTATGCCCAGTGAGTCCTGAACTGACTCTATGTCAAACATGTTATTTTGTTCTACTTGTTGTTGTTACTGATATCTAACTTATAGCTAATATGTTGTTACTTTGCACTTTTTGTTAACAAAGGTCCCAACCACAGAAACAGGATTGGCAGTATATTGCCTGTTAAGGAATGAATGACTCTCTATACACCATAACATGTTAAATTGCAATTTTTGTTAACAGAGCCCAAGAGTCCATTTGATTTATTGTTTTGGTTGTGTGGTTTTATTCTATTTATTTAGGATATTGTAATATTTTTCTCACATTGCAATTCCAACGTCTGAATATTCATAAGAATTAAAAGTTCATTGCTCCTTGAAATGGTGTATTTGCCTCATTATGCTATTATATTATCATTGTAACAGTGGCATAAAGTGGTCTTAAAATGACAATGATATTGTTTATCGTAATTGTTTCTCGGACAATATATCATCCAACAAAAGTAGTTATTGTGACAGGCCTATAAGTGTGTGTGTGTGTGTGTGTGTGTGTGTGCGCGTGTGTGTGTGTACCTGTGTAATCCACTCTATTGCATTTACTGTTGCTCTGTCCTGCCTGGTGAGTCATTGTGAAGGGCCCGTCCAGTGCATTACATCTTGGAGAAGAAAGCACACATACAAAATAGTCTGCAGTGGTTATGTGATTGCTTCCATTAAAGTGATTATGCAATCAACAGCAGTGAGACAGGCAGACCAGCAGACAGACAGACAGACAGACAGAAGTACAGGAGGGAGACACACACACACACACACACACACACACACACACACACACACACACACTCTCGTACATACACAGCATTCAAGCAGGCAGGGGGAATTTCTCTCTTGTTAATAATTATTATGAAACGGCTTCACGTGGAGCACTTGCTTCCCCGCGCACAGCATGACGGCAGGTCTGTCCCAGCAGCCTCCCAGCACACACACACACACACTTCTCCCTTTTTTCTCCAATTCCCTCTCTTCCTCCTCCTCCTTGTCCTACAATCCTAACAATATTTACCAGACCCCAGGGGCTCCCAGCGGACGTCCCACTTCCTGGGTGAGCCGGGGGTTTGGTGAGTCCCAGGCTCCAGCACCGGCCGGCACCGGTGCTTGTTTTTACCAAAGCAAACAGATGGAAAAAGAGAGAGATAGACGGAGCGTTGCTCCCAGCTGGGATGGTGCACAGTCTGGCAACAGGGACTTACTGTAGATGCAGATCTCCTTTCTTCTTCTGTGTTTTACATCTCAGCATTTTACGTTTCACCTCTAATCACTCTCTGTCAGCACACTACAACTCTGTGTCCTTTGTGTCGACAACGTTTTCTCTCTCTCGGCAGCTCTGTTGATCTGTTATAGTCTTTCTCTCCCTAACTTGCTGTCTAGAGACTGATAGAGCTCCATCACTCTGGGGCAACATTTTATAACACTGACTTATGAGTTTACACTCTGCTCTCCTTCCCCTCTTTCAAGAGCACAGGTGGCAGTGACATGAATTCCTAATTTTTCTTACCTGCTTCTCTTTTGTTTTTCTTCATTCAGCCAAGAAAGCACCGGATGGCTCAGTGATCGCCAACGGCTACTGCGACTTCTGCCTTGGAGGCTCAAAGAAGACCGGCTGTCCTGAAGACCTTATCTCCTGTGCGGACTGTGGACGCTCAGGTAGGGCAAAGCTGAAGGGGATGTTTGGCAGGAGAAAGGCGGTCCTCTGTTGATGCACAGTTTTGAAATGTCTCCTTTGAGTGTAGATTTCAAATTTGCAAAATAAATGAATGCAAGTGTTGATTCCTGTAACACTTAAATTGGATGGACCATACCAATGTTTCTTGTTTTAGCCCATCTTCTACAAATCATGTACAGTATGCCTAACTTTCTGAATAGCCATTTGCTGTAATGTTTCAGGTTTTTGAAGTGTTTTCTCACCTTCCAGTCAGCCATTGGTTTCCTTTTATGTCACTGCAGTATGAAAATAATTTGAAATTGGCATAAGATAGCCATTTCTTTAACTATGGTGGCCCTGAAGGACAAAACATATACAGTGAAAGCATAAACATTAATGGAGATGTTCTCCAAATCCAGAAATGGTGCAAATGCCAAATGTAAGGAACGTTAATAATGCTAACTCTCTAACATTACAGTCTCCTAATTTGACACTAGCCTCAGTATTTGTAAAGTCTGAATTGGTATTGAGGGGTGTTACTTTAGTGAGTTTTTGTTCTTAAGGGCCACCGCACTTAAAAATGACATTCATATAATTTTTGTAGAAGTTTTGAGATTAATTTGAAAAGTTTACACAGTATTACCATTTAAAAGTAACATGATTTAGAAAAATAGCAATACTTCAATTATAATCTTAAGTAGGTTTCAAGTTTTTACAAGTTATTTTTTCTGCTGGAAACCGAGAGGAGTAGAAACTACTGGCCTGGAAGGTAGAAAACTTAAAAATTCTAAATGATGTGCTTTGGAAAACAGTGGCTGTAATGTAATATGTGCTGAAATCTCATTACTCAAACAAACTTCTATTGCTATTTGCTTTAAACCCACGTTCAAACTTTATTTTTAAAGCATCAGCACTCAGTAAATTGCTCATGAACAACAAAACTTTAATGAACAGTTAATGTAGTTTGGGATTTCTGGATGACCAGGCTTAGAGCAAAGTTTTGTATGATGCCAAGAATATCAATATATCAGATAAATCACATGAAATACAATTTAAGATAACAAACAAATTGCATGTAACTCACAGTATACACAATTAAATATGATGATATAGTAAATGCTCTACAGTGTGCCAGAGTTAAAACATCATAATCTGGCACTTATTTAATGGGGTCATGTCCACTGATCACAATGTTCTGGTCTTGGCAATAAAATATGAATGGATTCAATAAAATGTATTCTTGGTGTGACCTTCTCATCTGGAAAACACACAAAATTGTTTAGATCATGTTGTATGCTGCATGCCTTTCCATTGTGTATTTTTTTTTTTTAATTTTGTGATAAAAGGAACCTAAGATACATTTGTGAGAGAATGGTTTCCCCTCACTATGCATTTTGGTTGTGAATGGCTGGAAATACATTTTATTTGCGTATGATGTTTTCTTTTAATGTAGTTGTATCATTTTTTTCTGATTTTAAGTACCTATATTATATATTATAGGTCGATTTTTGTTAGGTTGGGTGTCAGGTATTTACCTGTGTTTGTACATTCTGGATGTATGTATACATGCAGAGATTGCATATGGTGCAGAATTTGTGTATTTATCATTTGATTGTATGTATTGTATATATTGTCACCCCACATGTTTCTTTCTATCTAAAAAAATAAAATAAGAGAACCAAAAAGATGTATGTGATTTGTAGTGTATGGGCTAAAGCATGCAAAACACTGGTATGGTCCTTTTTATTTATAACCACTCAAAAATAAGGCGAATAAAGGTCAGGAAATGAAGACGACATAACAATTTCTGTGTTGTGATCATGTAACAGTACCTGAAAAAAATACCGGAAAAAACTATAAAACTAAAAAAGGGGTGAAGAGGGATAGAATGTAGTGGACATGGTGCATTAAAAAGCAATTTACCTGTCTGATATAACTGCAAAAATTACTTTTTTGATGATTTATATGTGGTAATGTTTTGGAATTTCTTACCACTTTTATTCAAATTTTAGTTTTTTTGTGGTTCTCAAGACCAAATCAAAAGCAAACCTTTAATATTTGTATTGTAATATTTCCTGAGATGGCTCAAGCTTAGAATAGCTCAAGCTTTTCCTTTGTTGAATAATCTTTCCAAAATTCACCAAAAAAATAAATACATAAATAAATAAAAAAATGCTGTCCAAAGATTCTCTCAGCTATCTCAAGTAATGTAATGTTCACATCTGCAAAACACCACTGTTGAGTTCCCCTTCAAATATTAAATATATCACCCGCATGAAAGAAATCAAAATGATGGATAGATACTGTAGAATAGGTAGATGACGGATGGCTGTCCTCAAAACACAGGAAGCGATGGTGAAAATCGTTGTGTGGGCATGTGTGTGTGTGTGTGTGTGTGTGTGTGTGTGTGTGTGTGTGTGTGTGTGCACCCAGGCCACCCGTCCTGTCTGCAGTTCACAGTGAACATGACGGCTGCGGTGAGGACTTATCGCTGGCAGTGCATCGAGTGCAAGTCCTGCAGCCTGTGTGGCACCTCTGAGAATGACGTAAGACTCTGTCCATATACACACACACACACACACACACACACACACACACACACACACACACACACACACACACACATACTGTAGTACATAAATCTTATAACTTATTGCTGGAATATATGTTTTTTCTTGAGTTTTAGATACTGATAGTATCTAGTAGCTCGTTTAAATTCAGCATCTTGCTCACAGACATTAATGCACAAAGGCTGTCACCTCTGAACCACAACACTGTTGACAATTAGTTTTACTTGGACCCATGAAACAGATTTAAAAACCAAAAGGGATTTCAAAGATACATAGATGTCAACCTAAAATAAATGCTGTTTTTTCATCCCTTAACTTTATACAGTCACCAAAGTAAGTCCGCATGGTTTACACATAGATAATGGATTCACAATTTAAAAATAAGACAGGCATAGAGTATGTATGTCGCAGCCCAAACTCTTGATTTGTTTTTCTATACATTAATATCTTCAAGTACCATTCCCACTGTTCAAACAAATGCTGTTGTGTCAAAATCTGTCAAAATCTGTCCCCTCATAATAACATCTGATGATTTGAGTATATTCTTTTGTTTCAGGACCAGCTGTTGTTCTGCGATGACTGTGACAGAGGCTACCACATGTATTGTCTGAGTCCTCCCATGTCTGAACCACCAGAGGGTACGTAACACAGCAGCACTAGTGAGACATAAGTAGAATAAAAGCACAGTGATCTCTTGATAAAACACACTGCATACCTCTCAGTCAAGTTCATATCAAGGACTTCTGAATTCACAGACCTGCATTTGGTCGGACTGCACAGTCCAAAGAAACTCATCTGAGAACATTTTTTATTAGTACAGAATTATGTAACTGTCTGCACGGCAGGTGGTCTCAGTGAGCAGAGTGAAACATGTGGTCAAAATGGTGAAAAAATAATAAAAGTTAGACTTTTCATTGCACTAGGGCCCTCAGGACTCCTTATGCTTCTGCATCGTTGTGGGAGCAGATTTATTTCATCTTAATGTGACTACACAGGGCCGGAGGGACACTGTGGCTATCGTCACAGAAATTTAGCAGCTATAGCTGTTAATAATAAAAATAAAAATAATTTGCTTACTGTACATAAGATGGCTGCCTTAGGATGTTTGATGGCATTGTCATAGAAACGAGTTGTGGAAAAATAATCTGTTTCCATGGCAAAAGTGTCACTTGGCTGAACATACAGTAGCAGTGACACTTGTGTTCAACACTCACTAACAGTGTCATGCTCTGCCTACACATGCAACGCTTTTGATTTACAAGAAACATTTTCTGAAATTCAGCAGTTATTTTAGGTTTACATTCAAGAACAGTCCTGTCTGAGCTGTAAAATTACATATTTATTATATATACTGCACTGTGCTTAAATGCTTACACAACACCTTTAGGCACAATACAGTAGGATCTATATACACATAAGGCTGAGAGTTGTATTTAACATCTGATGTTTAATTAATGTTACAAATCCCATGCCAGAATCCAAACCCAACTAGTCGTCAAATCCCCTCCATCCGCAAACCACAGGCACAGCATGTGGTGTTTTAACATCGAGCTTTAATTTACAGTGTTACTTAACGCTCTGTCTGAAATGAGGGATTAATCCACAAGGCTTTACAATAGCAGTGATTGAACTTCTGATCTGTGATGTGCTCCATGTGTACGTGTGTGTGTGTGTGTGTTCCAGGGAGCTGGAGCTGTCATCTGTGTCTGAGACAACTGAAGGAGAAGGCCTCAGCCTACATCACCCTCACTTAATCTGCGGAGCTGCGCCTCATCCTCTTGGCCCTTCATCCTCTCCCAAACCACCTCTCCGTCCACCCCTCTCTGTGCCTCAGCTGCCCCCCTCCTCCTCTGACTTACCCGCTGCCACTTCTTCTACAATCCGTCCCCGTGCCCTTTGACACGACTGAGCACACAGCACCCACAACACCGCACCCATTCTTGAACGTCTCTTCAGCTGCAAGGCAACCTCCGTCCTTTTGTGTCACTCACATTCCCCCGCTGTGCTTGACCTGAATCCCCCCACCCCCACCCCCCAACCCCTCCTTCCTCCTTCCTCCTCTGTCTCAACAGAGGAATTCATCAGCTGGCAATAAGTTTGCTAGCACGACACACACTCCAGCCTGCCAAGGGCACTTCAGAGGCATACTACTCCACAGGAACCCTCTTAAGGGCCCTCAGAAGAGCCCTAATGATCTTCAGCTGCAACTCAGTCAAGTAGTGAGTGAGAATTAATAAGATGGATAGGTGTTAGGTGGAGGACAGGGCTTGGAAGACCCTGGATAACCATGAAGCAGTATGTTTCAGTGTTAGCCAACTGTGAAATATACACTCCTTCTGTCCTTTACCATGTGTGGCGGAGCTGAGACGTTGAACTGAAACGTTGAGCTCTGCTTCTTTATTTGTCTGCAGGGGCTTGCTGCCCGGTGCAGTTTCAAAGGGGAGTGAATTGTACAGAATTCAGACTGATTCTCTATCTACACACTCTTGAAAACAATGAGCATCTGGTCAGGAACCCAAACCATCTTCGACCTCACCCTGTCCTCTCTCCTTGCATGGGGTTTCCACAAATCAACCACAGTTTGGGATTGACACTGAAGGTTTTAGTGTTCGGATGTCATCCTCGGATGAAAGGAGAGGTGGATTTTCTCTAATCAGCTATCTCTGATCAAACAATGTATTTAAAAATGACAATTTAGGCTTAGCATCTGTCTCACAAATCCTTTACCTGACCTTTATTCGCCCTTCCCCCTCTATGAAACTGACTGTGAAGCCAATGCGAGACTGAAACACTCCTGGTGCTTGGTGTGTATTATCTATGTGTTAAGAATGTAGGATTGATGTGTGGACAATGCAGATGTTTGTCTGGCCCATGCCGAGGCCTAAAAACTTCTTTTTTTATGATTCCCTTTTTAAATTGTTTTTTCATTTGCATGTCGTTATTTCGATTGTTTTTAAGGACTTTTAATTGAAACTGAAAAGAAAGCACACTTAATTCGCAATAATGTGTTTGTGATATGAACTGTTTTGGCCAAACTGGGTGTGTTTTAAACTCTGTGTGTGCCTGTGTGTCTGTTTATGTGTGTGTGTGTGTGTGTGTGTGTGTGTGTGTGTGTATCTGAGCACTACAGTAATTGTAGCCAGCTCCATGCTAGGTGGGATCTGTGAGAGGAGTTGAGTAGCAGAAAGGTAACGTGAATGTAAGGAAAGTCAGCATTTTCCTTTTCAGGCATTTTGTCTGACAGTGATGGAGGCGGGACAAAGTCATTGTTTTGCAAGTCACAAGTAAGACTCAAGTCTTGGCACTGAAGTCCTAAATCAAAACCAAATCCTAATTACTTAGTCTGGAGTCCTAAAATGTCATCGTGACCTTCTCACCAAATTTAATGCCAATAAAATCTTTAACAACACCATAAAGATCCATGATAGCAGGCCTCAGATGAACCAACTAGTCTAATTTAACCATTTATTCATTTTATTTATTCCTAAGCATACTTATTAAGTAAACACATTCTGTTTTTTCGTCCTTTTCTTCTCCTTCAAGTCTTTCATTTTACTACACAACATTCAGGACACCAAATCTTTGATAAACATCACCACAACACACTGACTGTGTCGAGGATCATTGATTTTATGTTAGCAGAGATGCTAAGCTCTTTGTTATTGTAGCTTGAAGCGATACCGCACCTAAAATATGTCCTTATGATCAGATACTCAACACCTTTAGTCTTGAAAAGTGGCTTTTAAAAGACACTAAACCACTCCTGTAACTTAATCCACTTCTCCATCTTCTGTCTGTGTGCTCAGTCTGATATAAACAGTTGCTGCAGTTTCACCAAAATATGGCTGCTGCTGTTTGACACTAGCTAGCATGTGCGCACTCGAGTGACATACAGAAGTATTAGCTTTATTAACATGTATTTAAATCTTTGGGCTTGGTGTCAAAAAGCATAAGTTCGAGTGAGGTCACAGTCGCTGATGTTATTATTGAGCGGCAAGTTAAATTTGATTTTGTCAAGTCGTGTCCAAACTCATCAGATTCATGTGTGGAGTCTGACTCTAATCTAAGTCCACATCTCTAAGCTTGTTTGTTTCTCTCAGAGTTAAACAAGCTGTTCTTATCACCTTTGTGCCCCGCTAAACATGAGGCCACCTGTTTTGTGAGAGTGAAACATTGGTAAGAGAAAATGCTGTTAAAATTCTGCTACCTGCCAGTCTGCTCTGCACGCTAAAAGCCAGTATATTAAATAAGCACTTGAAGACCAAGCTGATATTTTATGAACGTGTTGTTCATAATGAGATGAATCCAACCAGCCAGCATGTATTTTTGTGAGCTTGCACTGAACAAAATGGTTTCTTTGAACCCAAAGGCCCACTATGTTATCTTCAACCAGTTAAACTGGACAACTCAAGGCAACTTTAATAGGCACATCACAGGAAAGCTGCAGTGCAAGTGCTGATTTAAGAAGATGATTTTTAAATAGTTTGTTAATACAGAGAAGGCGTCCATCCAATGATCTGTGAGCTTTAAGCTTGGAGACAATAGCTGTAAATAGGGGGTTGAAGGGCAACAAATTGCCATTTCATACCAGTTTCAATGTGCACATATGAAAGTATGATATTCAGTTGGTGTTGGTTTGAATGACCATCTCATTTTAATGCTGCATCATGTCTCTAAGAGGAACTTGTAAGATCAGATGGCTTGTGAGAATGTACCCGAGCTGTAATTGTGTTTGCCATCTGATAGAGAAAGACATGAGGTGCAAATACTGTGCTACCCCCCATTCAGTGTAAATCCACTGATGCATGAATGACAACTGAAATGTTTCTGATTTCATATTTTGATATTGTCTGTATTGCTTTTTTAAATAACGACAAGAGATAACCTTTAACTTCTATTAATTTCCTGTTTGTTTCCTTGTTTGGTTTTGTAATCTGTCTTTTTTCACGTTTTGCACAGCGTGGCTGCATTTGCTCTCTAGGTGTGTAATGCCTGCGTGGGTGTGTGTCTGTATGTGTGTGTTTTAATCACTTATGATTACAGGAAGGTCAGAGAAAAGCAAAATGAACCAAAATTGTTATTGTTATTATTCTGCAGACATTTTTTTCTCTCAGTGGAACCACTTGCATGGCACAACACTGCTAGAGGATTGTAAAGTTGAATACAGATTACAAGAAAAGTGTATTTGAGCACTTGGATAAAGACGTATGCCGTTTCATTTTACAATGTTTTAAATCAGTGTTATATTTGACAAGAAAACCATTAGTATCCAATCAAAAATGACTTATTCCCATTAACTGAACAGAAGTGACATCTTGATTTGAAGTGTGTTTGAGTGGAAATAGTTTGAGGATGATGTGGATGTTGATGATGATTGTTAGATTGAATATAATGGAGATGTTTGTATCCTGGATGGATGATGATAATGATGTCGATGGTGACTGAAAAGCCTTTATATTGGGAGCTTTCCTGGCACTTAATAGGAGAAGCATGGTGGAGTCAAACTAACTTTGATTGTACTATGTGGGACGGGTGGGGAAGCCATGTTGGGGTCTTGGAAGGGTGGTATCAGTGTGATTGTTTAATGAAACTTGAGCCTCCTCTTTGTACAAATGGACTAACCGAGGTGGTGGTGATGGTGGCTGGTTTGGAGTTTGGGTCAAACAAAGCTGCACCATGAACCTCCAGGCCTCGAGTTGATGCCATTATCCCCATCTCCCTCCCATTTACAGGCTGTTGGGGCGGCTCGGTCAGAGGGTTGAGACTTCTGGGCCACTCTAGGCCTCTCTTGTAAATTGTCGTTCTGTGATCTTGCTTGCACTTTTTTTTTATTTCCCAAAAATAAGAAACTAATTGTAAGTATGTATGTGTGTGAGTGCGAGTGCACTTTTTATTTTTAATCTTTACATTTTTTTCAATGTGATTGTCTGTTGTAAACAACACTGGATAAAGATGAGTTTTTAATTTGTATTTTTTACCTTGAGAGGAAGATGAAATCTTCCTGGACATTTTTTAACCCCCCTCCCTCCCTCCGTCCCTCCCTCCCCTCTTCCTCTCTCTCTGTCTGGTACCTGGGAATGCTTTGAAATGTGGACTGTGACCGCATTGCTGTCATCACTGCTGTCAGTCTTTCTCTGTGAATTCATCCGGCTTTCTCAATTTACCCAGTTTTTTCTCCCTTCCCTTGACTCATTTTTTTCCATTAAAAAGATGAGATTGAAAAATGACCTCTACTTTTGTGTTATCATTTTGTGTGCTTGTGCGTGTGCATTTATTTGCTCTAGTTCCCGCAGCATAAATCACAGAATATTTGTGTGTGTTTTTGGACAGTCTGTCGGACTGCTTTTCTGGTATTTCTGTATTGTTGCCAACTAGGAGGATTTTTTCAGGTGGGGAGGACTTTCTAGCCCACACAATTCTTCCCTCGCATGCAGTAATACTTCTGGGCTGGGAGCTGAGGCTAACACCAACCGTTTCCCATCTTTTCGTTTCGTTTCGATAACAATCTATCAAAGCAGTGTGTTCAAAGTCATCTTTCAAACCCTGAATAACTAATTATCATTTCCAATTTAAATACACTTTGCGGCTAAAACACATTTGGTAGAACCCTTTTTTCTTCTTTTTTTGCAGAGCTCTCCACAAATATTCTAACCTTTTCATGTGTTTGAAAAAGGAACAAATTGGCTATGAATTGACAAAAGATTAAGGGACAGTATTGTTTTGCTTCTGTAGCTGGCCTGAAAAACTGGGAATGGAGGACAAAAGAGCACCATTGTCCACAATTGTTTTCGAACAACACTGCAGAAGAGAGTATACTTTGCTATTCAGGGCAGGTACAGTTTTGCTATTTGTGATGTATTCCTGGAGATGAGACATTCATCATAGCTGCTGTGTTGGCCAGACCTGGCTGAGCAACAGCAGCAGGGTGAAGTGAAGCTGATCAACATTTCCATTTTTTCCTTCCCTGCTTCCTTCCAGACGCCAGAAACCGAAAACTAGTGCACACTTGCTTCCTTGGGGGAATATAGGTATTTTTAACAATATGCTCTGAAAAAAACCAATTCCTCCATCCATCCTTTGGCAGAACTCCAACCTTATCCAAAATCCTGCACAGCCAGCCAGCCACCCACCCCAACCCCCCTCCCCCCCTCAACCCCCGCCATCCTGTGCATACAGAAACCCACACACAAACGCACACACACACACACACATAGACAGCCTAGAGCCCCCATCTTCTCATGAGCTTCATTACTCTGACCCCAGTCTCCCTTTCATATCTCTGAGGATGTTTATGCAGTGTGTGTGTGTGTGTGTGTGTGTGTGTGTGTGTTTATGTGTGTGTGTTTCACTCAATACCCAATAGAATATGTGTATGTATATTTATTTAGGCCCAGAGTAAGCACATGTGTGTGTGTGTATTTGTGTGTGCGTGCAAGGGTGTGTGTACTGTATGTCAGTGTGTAAATACTGTACTATGTGTGTGTTGCGTGTGTGTGTGTGTGTGTGTATTTGTGTGCATGTGCAAGGGTGTGTGTACTGTATGTCAGTGTGTAAATACTGTACTATGTGTATGTTGTGTGTGTGTGTATGTGTGTGTGTGTGTGTGTGTTGTATGACTTCCCAGCCAATTACCACATCTCCCAGACAGACTGAGACTGCCTAGGCCCTGCCAGCCAATCAGAGAGGGGCTGCGCACTGCCGGGCCGGAGGTGGTTGCTATGGTAACCAGGAGGCCTGTTTGCATGGTGGCTGATGGAAGAGTGATGGATTACTGTAATGGGATGGAGGGAAAGAGAGAGAGAGAGAGGGAGGGAGGAAGATAGGGAAGGAGGAAGGAAGAAAGAAGGTGGGAGGTATAGCAAGAGGTGAGGATGGGAGGAGAAGAAGGAAAGAGAGAGAGAGAGAGAGGGAAAGAAAGAAAGAGAGACAAGGGGAGGTGAGGAGGAAAGGGGAGGAGGGAGTGAGACAGACTCATACATAAAGATATTGGAAATGTATGAATGCATCTGAAATGAAGCGACTTAAAAAGATGAAAAAAGAATGAGGGAAAATGATAAAGGGGGAGCAGGGGAGGGGTGAGGGGGAGAAGATATTGGGAAATGGGTTGTGGGGGGGGTGTAAGGGGGCTCTGTGGTGTGTGTGATTGAATTCCTCTCTTTCCTTCTTCTGTCTGGGCTGAGATGTGTGTCTGGCCATCTGTCCTTGGAGTAGACAGAGAGGTAAGTGTGTGGAAAGATGCAGTCTCACCTTTTTGCCTCCTCAGCAGCACTGCAGTCAGACTGTACAAGAACTACTTCAGTGTTTCTCCTCTGACACTATGATCTGCTCCCACTGAAACTCTGTATTATGAAGGCCAAGATGACGCACTGCAATAAGACATATGGATTCCTACAACTGTGCATGTTTTGCCAAATGCCACTGGATACATTTTGCTGTATGAAAATCTTGATGTGTAAATTACGAGCCAGTGTTAAACCCAATTGCAGGAATGTGATTTACTTCATTTTCATTGTAAAAAAAAAAAAAAAAAAAAGAACCCACGAAAAACAGATTTGAACTGGTTGCTTATTAACCAGTGTGTTGTTTTGACATTGGCTTTACTTCATCATTGTTTGGGGTTCCAGAGACCCCACAACGGTAAGTGTAAATATTAATAATAGTAATATTGGCAAAATCAATTTTTTCCCTGGAATATTTTTTTCTTTTCTTCTTACCTGATTAGAAAGGTATTGAAACCATCCCTTACACATGTAAGGAAGGTGACAAAATACAGAAATTACCATAAAGCATGATTTTTAAAACCAAAATAAGGAAATATTTCATATGTTTATAGACCATGCATGAACAAATATATATTAATTTGCCAAAAAGTCATTCACAAAGAAATGTAAAGTTTGTTATCCTACAGAGTGATGCTACTTACAGCGTGTTTGGGCTCAGTTAGACTCCAGAGAACAATGAACATGAACAAACTGAACTTCTAAAACTCCAATAACAGAAATTTGGGAGGAAAAAAAGTGTGTAAAAAGTCCTGTGAACACCGATCACAGATATATAGCTAATCATTTTTTACGGCTGCAGTCTCTAAGACCCCAAACAGAAGTCAGTACAAAATCATGTTTAGAAGCAATCAAGTCAACTTGACAGCCCAAATACAATTAACAATGAATCATGTGACCAGGATCAATGTAAATCAAAGTAGTTAGTTTCCTGGACACATGAAGGTGGTCTCATTAAACAACCTTTACAGAGTGATTTTTGTTTCTTTGTCTATAATCTCTCACACAGTTTCCTGTTGAAGTGCACTGAGCTTCCTCTCATTGACAGACAGCGACTGAGGATGCTTTTGAGTCAAGGATTAGGCTAAATCTGTGTCTGGGGAACCAAACTCCCTGTGATCTTTTCAAGTGACAAAATGCTATTCAAGCGAATTAAAGATGCAGTCCACTCAAATTAACTTCTAGGCCAAATCAAAAACATGAAAGATGTTACTAAAAATCCATCATAGCTGTGGTTCAATATGTTTTCTTGTCATTCAGAGTGTCATCTTTAATGATTATCTGCCAGAATCCACACTTTGAAGGTGTTTAATGGCTTTGAAGCCATTTATTGAGACAAAACTGTAATTTACTTGTTTTTGACTGTTGATAACACAGCCTATCCGTGATTGGATCGTGAGTTTGCAGAATGAGTGTTTTCCAGGTGAATGAACACTCGAATAATCTGCAATGCAATAGTGTTCAAAAGGAGAATAGACTTCAAAGGTAAACTTGAAATCACAAGTCAACACTGCAACCTAGAGGCAGATTTTAGTAATAACATCTGTCTTTTTCCCTCAGTATAAATAAAGCAGGTAAAACCCTCTGTACTTGTGCAACATCAACAAATAAATCAAATACACATGCAGAAAAACGACAAAATCACTAATACATAATTAGATGTAAATGACCAGAAAAAGAAAATAAATGATAAATACATTAATTTATATTGGAACTGCAGGATAAAGCTAAACATACATTTTTAAAAAACATCATCTCTCCTTTTTGCATTTTCACACTTTCAGCAACAACTAAAGGGAGTTTATCAGTCAAAATTATTTGGATCGTGTCTCATTTATACATTGTTATCTGAGTGCGTAGTTTGACTGCCTTTTCTTCATTCTCTGGATGTTTACACTGTTTACATCTGAAATTAGAAAGCCAAATAGTATGCATCATTAATGTAATTATGACATTAATTCCTTCCTCGTCATAATAAAACAATTACACTGAGCAAACACAGTTACAACGTCGTGTACTGTCGCTTACGGTCTTGCAGTCCGATTTACACTGAGTGGTTAATGTGAAAAATGAATGCAGAGCAGAGTAATGGGAAAATACAAGGCTGATTAAATAAAGCCTTGCTCTCTTTATCTAATCCCTAATGTTCTCTGTGTGTTTTCTCTGGCATCCACAGGCCTCTTTGGCTTTATTCCAATCCAATAATATTTGGTCTTCAGTGGGCACTTTTACCTGAGAGGATTTTGAGGATTGACTAGCAATAACTTTATAAATGAAGTTAAACTTTGTTGATACCTGTAGGGAAACCAATTGTCAGAATTCCACCCTGATGACTTAGGGGAAGCCACAAGGCAGCATCCATCAACTAGCTCTGACGGGCAGTAAGGTACCAGAGATCAGAACCAGAGATTTTATTTTGTTGCATGGCAACAGCTGTAATCATTTCTGATATTGGCAATATTAGTGATATTTGTAAAACAAGGTAGCATGGTAAGTTGATGTCTTAACTGTGGGGTAAAAGTGAAAGTCCCCATCTGACTTGTTTCTACACAGAAGTTTTCTGAAAGGATTGAAAATATTCTTCAAAAAGATTGGCAGATTTCACAGAAAGAATAATAAAAAGTCAATGTCCAAAACACTCTGAATATGTCCTATCATAACTAAAATCTTCACAAACGGTAATTACCTCAATTCCAGACAACAATAGGTTCAGCCATCAACATACAGGTAAAATAAGTGAGAAAGATGTTTTCATGTAACACAAAAGATGTAATTTACCTGTTAATGTGAAAAAGAATATGTAGCGAAAACATCAAGAGGACTCAAACACAGAATAGCAGAACATAAAACTACTTATATGGTGTAATAACGAGATCTATCCTGGATGACTAATTTAATTGAAAAATGTATCATCCTGTCTCTTCCCTTAGATATATAGAAATTGAGAAGATATCTCTGTGAAAGAGAGTGGGAGATAAGAAGTTGCTTCTTCAGAGGGTGTTGGGCACTTTAAGCCTAAGATAGTTAATGAGGAACTACTTAAAGCATTTTATTCCACAGGAGTACATTTGTTCTCAAAGAACAGGAATCTTTTTAGAGGGCAATTGGAAATTTAGTTAAAGGGTAATTGTGTTGAGGTCAACCACAGATTGACTTGGAAATTAGTTTAGCTTATCCATAAATATTATGAGATGGAAGAGACTTGAGAATACTGTGTTTTTTAAAATGAGGTTGAAAAGAACAGAACTTTCTGCTTTTTATTGGAAATCAAGATTCAGTCTTTTTACCCATTGATGGATTAAGATGAAAGATTCTGTTTAAAGATAAAGAATATTTTGAAAAGTTGGCTGCAATATTATATGTGTTGTATCTGCTGTATGGTCATTTGTGTTTCTCTTGTAAATTTCTGTATCCACTAGGATGGTGTATTGGAGAAGACATGTTTGTATTTTGGAAAGTCTCCCATAAGAGCAAGACACAGATGTTCTCACTAGCTGCTCTGTGGCTGAACCTGACCTCTGACCTCTGGACACATGGAGCTAAAGATACAGGAGAAGTTTTCACATTTAGTTATGTGTTAGAGAGAGCAAGTAAGAGAACTGAGAGGAGTCCATGTGTGAGGTTTGCACACAACCTGCACTGTGGTCGTGAGAAAATTAACACATGTCCAGAGATATCATGCCGTTACATAACCAAGAGCTTACTGAGGGAGACTGTAAGTAAACGGTCAACATGTTGCAAATATTCCAGGAGGTGATCTGGGTTACAGGAATGAACATCAGTGTATTTTTATTGTATTTGATCTCTTTAGTAGAGTCAGTGCAGTGACTAGCTTAAATATCTCAGCTCAGCATCATCACAGAAATGTAACTCCCTGTATGACGTACAGTAACTGCGGAAAATAAACTAGTTTCCAAGGAATTAGACAGCAGCTAAAAATGGAAATTCATACTGTATTAAGCAAGAAATGAATTGCATAACAGGCTCTCAAACACGATGGATGGATGACATGAAATATTGTCATAGTGATAACAAACAAAAACGATATCTTCATATACAGGATGGTGTATCAGATCCTCTACAAATGTGATCAGGACACATACTTTTGTAGTTTTATCACTTTTTGGTATGACTGTAACATTTTTACACCACTTACATCATCTACATTCACACCTTACCTGGAAGCCAAATTCTTGTTCCTCCCACACACATATCACATGTGAACAGCAGTTCAGATAAATGGAGAGGACAAACAAGGTGAAAGGTGAGGAGAAGTCATATATAAAAGTCAGTTTCTTCTCAGGGTGGGCTGTGGCTACGGACAAGTGCAGCAGCTGGTGAGTAGAAATACACACACACACACACACACACACACAAGCACAGATAAACAAAGTGATTTTCCTCTGTATGCAGGTCTGAGCTGTTACAGCACCTATTTGTTTTGGTTGTATTCCTGCTGTGCATTGTCTTGTGGGATAAAATTAAATTAAAAATATTTTCTGTTTTATTCTATTCTACTTTATAGGACAGTTAAGAATCCCTGATGCCAAAGGTTTTTGCCAGAATGCAAACCTTTGTAACTGTGTGCGCTCTTCTCTCGCTCCTCTTTTCTGTTTATGCAGATGTTGTGGAACGTTTTGAGGTTTGTGTCCTTCAGTCTCTTTAAAAACTTTAAATGAACATTAAATCAGTATATATTGCACAAATGGTTCACTTTGGAGCCTTTGTTACTATGTTATTTTGCCCCAGGATGTACCAGAATGTATGAAGTACTTCTATAAAGAGAAAGTGCCAGAGTGGGGGGCTTCTACACCTGGTGCTGCCCGTCTCTGTCAGCGCTTCGTCAACAGGTAGTGACAGGCTGCAAAGTGGAACTTAGACCTCTATACGTCAGTAAATATACAGCACTAATAATGTGAACTTTATGTAGCCAATTAGATGTACAGTAGCTTGGTTCCTTAATGTATCTGTTTCATTAACTTTGGCTTTAATTAATCGTTTGAATCAATCAACCACTAGTTCATCTTTGCACCACCAGGTACCACTTTGCCACACTGTATGACACGAACCACCGTATTGCTGTTTACTCTTCTTATCAATTCCAGCCCAGCAATGGAGGCGGCAGGGAGAAAAGATGGTTTGTAGAGCCTCAGGTTGGTAATGTGCATCTACTGATGTGGTCAAAATACAATATGAGAAAATAATCATCAGAATGTGTGTCATACATTCACATGTATAAATACGCACAGTATATACAAGTATGTGGAGAGTCCTGATGCATTTATTGTGCTGTTTCTGTCCTTTTAATAGGCTTCAGGTTGTAAAAAGTCAGTGACACCATTTGCATGTTTAAATGTGAATGTTTTTGATGTGTCTTATAGCTTGTAAACATGTCCTGGCAAGCTGAGATGAAGGATGGCTACTGGCTGGGGAAGGACCACCCTGGGGTCTTCCTGGGAGAGAAACAGGCTCTGAATGAGGATTACAAATACTCTGGCTTCGACCGTGGTCACCTCAACCCCAACGGACACCATGCAGGTAGTGGAGGGGGACAGCAGGTGGCAGTAGCCACCAGCCCAAGATGTCAGCTGAGCTTAGTTCAGCAGCAGTGATGTGCAGTATGGGAGACCCCTACTAGTGTTTCATTATTGCTGTAAATTAACACTCTTGCAGTGAGGGATTATCTTCTGTTCACACACTTTTAAATTTTTGGTTTATGAACTGATATAAAGAAAACAAATACACCTACAACTTATTACAGACTCCAGTCCAGTGTGAAGCTTTTTTCAGTGATTTTCCTAATGGCGGCATGGCTCAATCTGCAACTGATACCCCTCACTGTAGAAGTTCACTTACTTGATTTTGGGAGATAATGTGAGCTAACACAATAAATAATATTGTGTTAGCTCAGATTTCTGAGATATGCATTTAGCAGCATTTAAAACTATATAAAAACAGCAGAATGAAGGGAAAGTGAAAGGTATGAGTTAAAAAGCCTGTCATATCTAAACTTGATCTTCACAGTTAAACTTTGCATTAACTAATTACACAGAAGCACAGATGCGTTCTGAATAGCATACTTTTACTTTTTACTTTTAAGTATGTACTGCAGCTGCCCTTACAAAGTTTGTACTGTTGCATGCAGTATGCATAGAATTGGGACATGCTACTTCATGTGTCATTGCTCTGTCATTGATCTGCGCTCTCACGGTGGCTCAGTCGGTGTGACATATCTTGTGCTGTGGAGAGGATTGTGGGTCAGAAAAGCCAGAAAGGCATGCATACCGTATTTGACATACTATGTATTGGGACATGCTAAATCTTTTTCTGGCGAACTAAATAGTGCGGTAGTATGGGTATTGGAATGCACTCCTGGTTTAGGGGTTAATTCTGTCAAAGATGGCAGTGGGTGTCTGTGGCATCTGTTGTCATAGCAACCTGAGGGCAGCTTTGGAGGCAAAATAAAACAGAACTCCTTTCAATTTTCACCTCTAGATTTTTGCAAATATTGATTAGAATATTAAGTGTGTATTTGTTTAAAAGCAAGGGAAGGTACTTCTGTGTGAGTGTTTAGGACTGTCTTATCAACCTTACTGGGTAGTTGTGTCTTCAGATAATCACTCAAATATTACAAAGATAATAATTTGGTGTTTTTTTCTAACTGGAGACAGCTGGTTTCCCACATCTTCAACCTTCCTGAGCATCCAACCAAGCCATCGTTCCACTTTCACACCACATAACTTTATTTTTTGAATCCACACAAACTTTATATCTTGCCTCATTTACTGTGACTGCTTTATCTTTAACTCTCCACTCCTCTTTTTCAGTCCCTAGCCGCAATGCCACCTTCACCCTGACCAATGTGGTTCCTCAGAACCCCAAGCTGAACCAGAACTCCTGGAGGATCCATGAGTCCCAGCTAACTGACCTTTTCCGGAGAAAGTGCTCTAAGGCCTTTGTTCTGGTTGGTGCTATTCCCTCTGCAGACAACTGGATTGTCAAGAACAATGTGAAGCGCGTTAACATCCCCGACTACCTGTGGAACGCCTACTGCTGTGTGGACAACAATGGAAGACCCATTCAGAGTGGCGCTGCCAAAGCAAGGAACACAGAGGACAACTGGGTGGAAAAGCTCTCTTTGGATAAACTGGGAGAATTCCTGCAGCAGTTTTCCAATCAACCAGTAGGGGAACTGTTTTACAACAACTGCAGGGCATAAAATATTAGCAGAGGGATGAAGAACATAGAATTTTAGGTGCCATTGCACTTTGGTTTTACATAAGATTTGTATAACTGCAAAAAGTGTCAAAATTATTTTCAAAGTTATTTTCAAGTGTGGTGAAGGGAAAAAACAAATGGTGTTACCCTTTCACAGCTTTGAGACTAATGCATCCCATTACTCCTCTCAACCACAAACAGATGAATAAAAATAAGTACCAAAGGGATAAAGCAGCTGTTTATTGATGTTTTTTTTCATTCACAATAAAGGAAAAATATCAGCATACACAACTGAAAAACATATCTGTGTATCTTATAAACACAGTCCAAATTGCTGTCATTTGATATAATGTAAAAATGAATGAATCAATGAATGAAATAAAGTTTCTTGTCTTTCAAATTATGCACTACCCTTTCAGGGTTGTAGAAAAAAACAACATCCATGTAGCAAATATAAGTAACTTATAACATGTAGCTTAAGAGCATATGATCTATCAGGGAAAGACACAGCCTACTGATCTGTAAAATATCCACATATCTGTAAGAGGATTAGAGTTAATATACCCCCGAAAGGGGACCCTAGATTTCCTTTTCAATTGAATTATGTTTTTTATGTATGATTGGCTTTTACCAGAGCTGTGGGAAAAAATAATGTAAATAGCAGCAAGCAAAAGGTTGAGAAGCTGAAATTATGTGATTAGATGTTAGCACAAATGAATTACAGCAGCAGAAGGATCGTGATCTTATGCTCATCATTAATTTCTTGATTAGCATTAACTTTATCAACCTTTTTCATGATTTGAAATCACTAAATTAATAATAAAAATTAGCCCATAGTTCATAACCAATTATCAATGCGCACTAGCTGATTATCAACATATCATATCATATCTCATCTCTCTGCACTTGAATCAGCAGCAGTCTACAGTTCAGCCATACTGGATCATGGGGTGGTCACTCCAGGGAGGCAGGTTGGAGAGCTTCTCCTCTGTGGCTGTTTCTATGGGCCAGCCCCAGGCCTTAAAGAATCCAGACAGGTTCATCTCCACAGTCTGGGAGAAAGTCTCAGCATACAGGTTCATCTTTCCTTTGTTGTCTTGGGGAAAGTTGCTCATCTTGTGGTAGGCAGCAAACACCTTCTTGAAGGCATCCCAGCCAAACTTTTCCTGGAGCTACATGGAAAAAGACAGAGGTAGAGGGGGTTGTGTATAGACAGAAAAGGTAGTGCGTTAGTGGAGGGATAACAAATTAATTGCAATAACTAGAAAAGTCTTGAGAAGCGATTTTAGCCATGCTACAACAGAGTTGTGTAGGTTGTGATGTCAGTTGGTCCAGAGTAAAACATATTAACAATTGGATGGATAGTAAGGAAATTTGGTAAAAACATTCATGGTCCCTAGAGTATGTATCATAATGACTTTGGTAAGTTCATACATTTTTAACAACTAGGTCAAAATCTCTACTTTTCTAATGTATAAGACCTCGAAAAACAATGACTGAATTCCTGTCAGCCTTATGCCATGTTCACGTCATTATGGACAGCAGAGATAGGAATGATTTCCAAGTTTATGACTTCCTCACATCAGATATGATTGGATTGAACTATGCAATCCCCTGGTGTGCCCTATCCAGGACCAATAGAGGCTCCAGGAAGCCTGGAAACTCCGAAATACTGTTTGGTGCAGCACAGATAAAGGAGACAGTTGTAGTCCGTTCAAATCTTTAGTCCCCCATTAACAATAACTGGAACTGAATGTGGTGTTGATTAATTCACGCACACTTTGCTGAAAAAAAACAACTCAATACAATAAAGAAGCCAGACTACACCCAGAGCTTGATGAAATGCAGCAAATATTAATGAATATTGTACACTGTACAAAGGATAAACTGTTCCAAATAGTGAACTTATCAAACCAGTCTTTACATCTTTTGACCTAATCCCAAAACTGCAAAATTGTTTCTCCATTTTTCAGCCAACAGTTTTGTTTTCTGTTCCATCTACAGTCAGGGTTTTCAGTCTTTTTCCTGTGTAGTGTTCCTGTTTTGTTTAAATGCAGACTCCAGTGTGACACAAGCATAATTTCTCTACAGATTGTAATATACAGATGTTGTCTTTACCTGCATGTATGTTTCCAGGGCTACCCACACTGTCCAATCGCTGAGTTTCTTGCCCCCCTTAACATACTCCTCTATACCATTCTTCCGACTAGTTAAGGTCATAGTTGGATGAGCCTGTATTGAAGACATAACAATCATCATAGTACATCATGTTAACCAAGCGGAAATAAAAAGACAGAGAAACAATGTGATCATAGGTGAAAGGTAAATACTATGTTGCTTACTGATATGAAAATGTGTTGTGATGCATAATTACATATTTTAATTAGAATAAATAAGATTCACTCCACCTTTGACCTGTTGAGCCCCAGCACCTCTTCATGCACATACACTGACCACAGGTTACATGTGGCCTCTGTGGTGTGTGGTTTGAACTCCCAGCAACTTCTCTGTTGGTTGTGTCCCAGTTCGTGGATTTCTCCCCATAGGCCTTTTATCCTGGCATCATCTGGTCTGACAAGCTCAGCTGCTATAGATGAGTGCATCATGATAGGATAGCCTGAATGCATCCAACCTGGATGGAGAGAAATTGGTAATACAAATAGTGTTATAGGGATGTATCTTTAGGTTTCCATGACTATGGAAATCCACTTTAAGAGAGACTTCTCCCAAACATGGTCTCTGCAGTGGTACAGAGACTACTGCAGAGATGCCATTAGTGAGCTGAGTCACTGTGCTGAGCTCACCATTGCAAACACATCTTACATTAACCTATGTTTTCACATATAGGAATGCTTTTTATGCCTTCTGCCCCTGAAAATTATGGTAATTTATTTTCAATATATAGTTATACTACAGTAGCATTAAAGTAGTAGTAACTACCAAAGCCTTTTAAATATCTCTAATGGCGCTTGTCCAAATCACATAAAAAATGTAACACACAAGATAGATAATACTACATAGAGCTGCACACCCAAAGCTACTATAACACTATATACTGTAACACCCACTGTAGAGCTCAGAATTACACAGCAAGCACATGAGATCTGGGAGACTGAAAATCAATCAAACCTTTTTTCTTTAGATTTATATTTTTATATTTCACAGTTTTAAAACTTAAAATAAACAATAATCTACTTTTACAAGACAGCAGCAGAGAAAACATTCGCTTGAATGTGTGAGAATGTGACCACAAAACACATTTACCAGCAGAAATCTGCACATCTGCTACAATGCGTTCTTTGCGGGCAAATTTGTGAGGTATGACAGCCAGTTCAGCGATGCCCTTCATGATGCTGTCCCAGAGCCCTGCCACCTCATCAGGGCAATCCAGATCCCGAACAACATGTGATGGTACAGTGAGGACAATGTTGTCAAACTCCAACTCTGCCCAAGGTGATTGAGCTGTGCGTAGCAAGGACCAATCAGCTGCTGTTGTTACACCTGAAGAGGACAAAGAGGTGGACATTACATTGAAATCAAAACAGAGCTTTGAATTATTGTAATTACTCATCAAAACCCCATTGAAAATGTGTTTTGTGAATAAAAGGTACTATGTTCATACAAGGCTGGATGGCTCCAGACCCCCAGGGCCCCAACAGTCCCATATTAACTGCATGGCAGTTGGGTTTTACTAATTAAGATCAGTCAGCCAACTCACGTGGAGTAGATGTAAATGTAGAGCATTAATATTTGACGTCTAGGTTCTGACCTCATCACTTCCCACAAGGAAATGTGAGCTATACACCAGCAAAAGACAAATTTCCATTATTGTACAATAAAGTTTATGAACTTTAAAACATTGAGCTCAGCATAGCAGGGAGTGGGGAGAAACAATACTAACTTCCCACCTAGGAGAAGGTAAACTCAGAGCTTACAGGTGTATGCTGGGGTGGAGGTGGCTATATGAACAGCAGCAGCCATAGCAGGCAGCAGCAACAGCTGACAATGTGCAAATGCATTCATGTCCAGCAGACACACAATTTAGATACTCAAGAGAACCACATGTGCATCCACTGTCCAAGTCTGTTTTGGAGTGTTGGCCCTGTCTTGTGGCGGAGCCCCTGTGGTTTTAAAACCTTAATTACTTTAGTTTATGTTGTGCTTACTAGGGGTGTAACGCAAAGCTACTATCTGTAGCTGTAAAAATAAAACTAGTCTAGTAAAAGTAGTAAATGCAGTAAAAAAGTAGAAAGAGTAATACATCATCTGTGTTCATCTCTATAGTGTAACTGGGTGTGGATTATACCAGAGACAGTCTGTCTAGTCTGTTTAATTTTCTGTATTGAATTGTTTTCTACAGCAACTTATAATCATTCATATATCTGTAATATTAGCTGCCAACAAAATAACATGATGTACAAAAATTGATTAAATAATAAAATAGGATTTTAATTTTGAACCTCATCTTCAAAAAGGAGGTCTAGTATAATTGTGGGTAGAAATAAATAATGGAAAAATACAAGTAAGAAGTGTTTTAGCCCATATTGAATAATTTTCTTTAAAAGCTGGAGGTTGTGTATATCATGTGAGGAGGCCCAGATGGAAATAATTTTTGGCTGAATAACATCTTTGGAACATCAGTGAATCTTTAATCTGCACTGCACAACAAATCTTTTGAGACCTAATGAAAAGTTATTGAGGATGAACCTTGTTGTCTGAAAATGGGAGTTAAACCTAAATACACATCAGTGTCTCAGCTTGTTTTTGTTCGCACTGAATAATATTGCAAAATTTTTTATGTTTTTCATATCTGTTCAAAGCAGATTATCTACATATATCCAAATAATGTTGTAGTTTACAGCCCTAGTGCTTACATGGTTCACATTCTTAGTAAAGTCTATTTTAATCTAAATCAAACAAATTTAAATACAGAAAGATACAGAGAGTATCACACAAACTCACCAGATTTATAATATGGTGCACGTACAGCTGTCTGCACTGTGACCTCTACCCCCTCCACCTGTGTGTTGGGTGGAGCCACCAGGTAGATGAGTCCCCCCCACAGGTTCCACACCTGCATCTTCTCTGTGGTAACAGGAAATTGCTCATGAACACGTGGTGCTCTCTTCAACTCTGCAGCATTGAGATAGTCTGTTTGACAGCCTATCTGGATCTGAAGAAGAGATGGAATATGTGTTACTGCTTTGAAAACCTGTATGAGAGGTCTACTGTACAGTTTGGTTTTTCAATAGATGCATATATAAATCAATAAATGCAAGGCATGTATGAATGGAACAATAAAAATGTGAGATAAGAAGATTATTATAAAAGACAACTATATTTATAGATATTTTTCCCCATTTCCAAACAAATACTTTAATTAGTAATTCATTCATTAATGGGGTTTAAACCAGATTTAGCTGTATACATGTGATTGGTCCCTGTATCTAGAGCCATCGGATAAGAGAAGTGATTGGTTCCTAAATAATTGGGTCCAACTCCCAGCTGTGTATTAACTCTGCCCTTGTATATTACCAAATTGAACCTGTATACTCCAAACGCTCCGAAGATGTGAGCCAAACAAACAATGAAACGTCGGTATTTTGTCCTTCTTGACTTGGAAATTTGAGAAGTGCCACCTTTTCATATTTTTTGGAATATACTCACTTTAATTCAGTCATTAATAAACCTGAGAGAGAAGATTTCAGTCCTGTATATAGAGTTGACCTTGTGGAGAAATACAAGCCTTCATTTTGAAGGTTGTCACTGTAAAATGTATATAAACCTTTGATGTTTTTCAAACATTTAAATCGTGTTTTTCTGACAAAGTACAACAGACATTTCCTTTATAGAGCGCTGAAGTGAAGCCATAACTTCCAGGCTGAGTTTCAGAAGTAGGAAAACCTCACTGAATATAAGACTGACATTTGTAATAACATTTGTACTAACAACATCTTATACTAATGGTGTATCACTACAATATGTATGGATACATACTGTACATGTAGGTACAATGGAACAAGATGTGAAGTTAGGGAATAAGGGGTAACAATCATGTAAATTACATTATGGGGCTATAGTACTAAATATATAGTATTACATATGGGGCTATAGTATACTATATATATGGTATTACACATGGGGCTATAGTATGACCTACTGAGCAACAATCTGACGTTTGGTAAGAATATTTAAAGATAATTTATACTGTAAATATTTGTGACTACCAGGTACCCATTCTAAAATTACAGTGTACTGTATGACCATTACTGAACAACATAGCTGTAGGCTTCCCAGTTACACTGTGACAGGATGTAAAATCGATCATCTGCCTTGTTGGCCGTTCGATAGATAGTTCTGGTTTTCAATCCTACATCCATCCTGTTCTCTTTTACTTATATGTTCTGTATGTTTCGGTACATACTGTAGCCTACTGGTGCACACAAAAAATTACACTGTAAATAGTGAATAATTAGGCTGTACGTTGTGGGACATAATCTAAGAATTACACCAATTTAGTCTAGAATATAGAAAGTAAACCCAGGAATTAGATTTTTAGAAAGAAATGCTTAGTGAGAGATTGCATTGAGTAACTAATGTAACAGAGGCTAGCCCACGGCTTGGCTCTCTATTAAGGGTGCATAAGATCTTGTTAACTTGTATTCAGAAATGTACAATGAATTAAATGACTCTGTGTAATGTGACAGGACCGATCACAATACTGATTACAATATTTTAATTTCATGATATGTCCGATATACTAGGTATATATCATTGATGTTTGATTTTAAATACTTTACTCCAATACAGAGTGACATGAATTATGAACTGAAGAACAATAAGCGCAGTTGCTTCCTTTGTAAAGTTTTTCTATATTTTAATTGTTAATCTAAGGACAGAGGGTGTGCATAAAGCCCTTTGAGACAAATTTGTGATTTTGGCAGTTTGAATTGACAGAAAGTTGAAAGAAACACTGTAAACTCTGTAATTATTTGATTTTGTGTACTGTACCATCCATCCCTTGTTGAGTATCTCTGGTGGCATGATCATGTCGGTCTTCATACCAGGAAAGAGGTACAAACCTGTACTAAGCCACTCCTTCCCTCCTGACACACACAAAGAGGAGCAAATGTTATTATGGATGCATGTAAAACAGGCACAAGAAAGATTTCACCTTTTTCATTAATGCAGTGTAATATCACACACAGTACTACAACATATTAAAATGTACAGAGAAAAATTACTGGACTGCAAATTTCTCACATAATTATTTTACATATTTGTTTACAACAACAAAGACTAACCTGATGTGTTAGCGTTAATTTTGATCCTGTGGTTATAGACAAAAGGCATCGTGGGGCTATGCTTGATGAGGTAAGGCAGGAAGGCATCAGGATCTGGGCAAACCTTACATATTTCTGGCCCCATAGTGAGGAGCACGTGTTCTTTGGGACTCTTTACAGGGTTCTTCTCACTCACCTTGGAAGAAAGTGAATATTAATAATTATAAATCAGATTTCTCTCACACAGGCTGATTGGTTGAGAGCCAACAGTTTTCCCGTGGTCACAGGAGGCCTAGCTTAGTGATGAAGATGAAATACATTTGTAGTACAAAACGAAAATGGCTAAATACTAATTATTATTATTATAATTTGATAAGTATTGTATGTTTTTTTGTAAAGACGTCAAGGTTATTGTGAGGTAAATACCTGGCAATATTTTGTAAGCCTGAAAGCCATAAAAGTCTAATAAGCAGATTTACCATACAAGGAACTAAATCATTGAAACTTACTATAACTCAGAAACTAAAAGAGACGCCTTCTTTATACAAATACTAATGACAATCATAGACAATAAAGTCGTTCACTGCCCACCTGTGGCATGCCCGACTTCAACATGTCAGTGAGGATGGACAGCACCAGTGTGTAGGAGTAGCTGTCATGAGCTTTCATGTTCAAGAAGCTGGAACAGTCGCTGCCCAGTTTTTTAAGGTGTTCCTCTTCATGCATGGTGAGTTCTTTGCCCTGGATGACATGGCCAGTGAAGTGGCGTAGAAGATGACGAAAGTGGTAGGTGTCTTTCATGGCCTGACTAGGCACAGGGGCCTTGTACAAACCTCCTCCAATTGTTGTCTCTAACAGGCTCAGGCCCATTTTGTTCAGGATCTTGTTTCCTGAAACACAGATAAACAAATCTGACTTCATCAACTGTGCTGTAACATTCATCTTTTATGGTTAGGGGTTTGACTGATTAGGTCTAATTATAGGCTGCATAAAAAGATGGACGTAGCAAGGTGTGACATCACCCACTGGTTTGCACTGGAGACAGTTATTGACTGTATATAAAGATGGATGCAATGCCAGCTCCCCAAAAGTGAGGCCAAAACATCTCAGTCGCCCCCTGGTGGCTGGCTGCAGTATAGATAATAAATCTCGCCCCCTCCATGATGATGAGTCAAACTAAAAAATCAAAGCACATGTCAAACATATTTTTCCCAAAGATGGTTTCCGTCATATTACGTAGTAGTCTGATCACACTGATGTATGTTCATGTGCTCATTGTTCTGATAAGTTTGTTTTAATTAGTTATATGACAATATAAAAAGGGGGTGTAAGGTCATGATTGACAGCTGTGACAGCCGTTGTCAAACCTCCGTCACATGGCAGGATGGCTCAGGGGGCGTGTTCCACAGGTTGTCATCCCGCTGGCCAACTCTACTGCACAGACTCTGGCTCACTATGACGTCACACAAGCAAAATGGCAGCTCCCGAAAAGGAGATATTTTGGCTTCACCTTTGCATAGCGGTAGGAAGTGGAGACTCGTCCATCTTTATACAGTCAATGGACCCGGTTTGAAGGGTCTGAAACCCAGAGTTGCAGTTTACTGTCTGCGCCATCTTTTCCAATTGGACCCAGGACCTTCCAAATAGGGAGTGTGGTGTGTTCAACCTCTGGAAACATGCCTGTTACCTTGGAAACACTGAGCAGTGCAGACTTGGGCTAATATCAGCTACTTTAGCTAAATTATACTAAAACTGCAGGTAAAGTTATCAAGTAACATTAAACTTGGTGAAATATTGTGATGTGTGCGTGTGTATAGGATGCAGAGGATCAATTTCCTCATGGGGATCAATAAAGTACTTCTTCTCTTCATAACTCGGTGTATGGTGCTGATATTCAACATTTTTCTAGACTTAAGTTTATGCAGGTCTCTTATATACATATAAAACAGTAGCCTGTTAATAAAGAATTATCACTTAGGGTTATGTTTAGGGTATCCCAGAGTAGAGATCTGTGTCCAAAATGTTGGACATTGAGACGTACTTGTAGAAGACCCAACCAAACCCAAAATTAGCACAGTCCGACCTGATCTGAATGAACCTGACAACAATTAGACTGGATCCAAAATGCAGTCCACCTGAACAGATCCTAATAGAGAAAACACCAACACTGGCAGCAGCATAATGTGCTTTCAATTAACAAGCAGCTGGGGTCAAAAATAGCTGCAATATAAAAATAATATAATAATAATATGGATGTAAAGTCCTCAAAACCAATTCCAAAAATAATTTATCTATGATTTAAATACTAATATAAATAACTGAGTTCTATTTTCTGCACCAAAAATAAGACAAGACTCAGTGTTCTCCCCTGTGTGATTGACTTCCTCACCACCAGCAATTGATGTGACAATTACATTGCGTTTCTGCTGCAGATCCACCAGCCTATACATACTCTACCTCCCGCCTTTGCATTCACCTTCACTTGAGCCTGTCCTTTTTGTAGTTTGAGACTGCAAATGTGTTACTCATTTAACTATGTCTGTAGCACGGGTATATGTCAGAGTTCAGTACAACATCACAACATGATCAAATCTTGTTGTGTGTTATCATACCTAAGAATTCTGTCATTGGGTTTTGTCCTTCGTGTGTCTGAGCCCACCACCAGGCATGTCCACCAATCAGGAGGCCTCCTCCCTCTGCCACAAAGTCATGGATTTCCTTCACATGTTTGTCACTGTATACGTCACACACAAATACACTTAGGTCTTTCCTGAAGTTTGTCTTCTCACACTTGTGCTTGCTGTGAAGGCTGAGTTTGGGCTCGACACCAACTACCCCCTTCCGGCCTTGGTCCAACCAAGTAATGGCATTGTTCCAAAATGAAGCCAGTGTCTGTAATGAAAGGAGTCATCCCCAAAGAGATAGTAGTTAATCACACAGAAATATTGGCACATCAACACTGTAACACTGCAGATGCCTACCAATTGTTGGTGGCCTTGAGCTAATATCAAAAGAAATGCACAAAGTTATATTTGTACTATATGAGGTATGACATGACCATACCATATTGATGCTACACAAAACTACATGAGCAAATTTTCATTGTGCTCAATTTTCATTATGTGAAAACCAATTTCTGTTATTTAAAGGAATTCTAAGACTAATCATTAAATCAGACCTCACCTTTTTTGAGAGAAGACATTCATGTGCTACCACAATGACCCGTCCGTGCCCATAGTAGGCTCCTGCCAGGAATGCCTGTCTATCCTTGGTGGTACCAATGGGGAAGGCTAGTGGGCCGTGGACCAGAACCTCAGAAGCTATAGATTCACCCTGGAAGTCAAACTCGGAAACCCCCTTGAGTAAGAACTCTAGGTCATCCTCAAAATCCTTACCAGTACTGTATTAGCAAAGGGCAAATTGAGGGAGAGAAAGAGAGACACAAACAGGGAGATGGAAGAGAAGGAAAAGAAAATTAAAACGTTAGGAACGTCCATCTTCTTGTCTATCAGTATTCTTAAATTAACTTTTCAGTAGGCTGGTTTTGTTTTTGTTTTGATTTTTTTGCAGTATCTTTGATTGCAACCTTTTTAAAGAAAATCTTAAAAATTGTTCATGGTTACTAAGTGTACTAAAGTTAGCTGTATAATGAATAAAACGTGGTGTATTATGCCACTATTGTGGATCATGGGTTAGCATATTATAACCCAGACAGAACCTACATGGGACATTTCTGCAAAACCCTTCAATTACATTTGAATGTGTTGTTGTTTTAATTAATTACTCATACAAAATCCATGCAGGGAAACCCCAGTATGATTAAGATGTGGTTGACTTAGGCAACAAAAACGTATTACGCCTACCACAATGCTAATCAAATATTTTGAATATTACATATGTTAATTAAGTTATTTGAATATTTCAAATAAATTGCTTCAGCAATAGCGCAGAAAATGTAGGTATTAATAATAGTTTCAAAATCAGAAGGATGGCAACACACGGAGCAGTTTTCAGATTAAAAGAAAAGTCATGTATTTGAAATGAAAAAGAAGTATATACTTACGCTAAAGCCATCCAGGAAGATGGGATCTGAGGGTAGACAGGCAGGATATCTACCTCCCCATAATGTGTTGAAAAGTAGATCCCTGCCACCCCAGACACCTTATTTCCTGGAAATTGAGAGATTGTGTTCTCCTTAGGGTTCTCTGTAGCCCAGTGCCACGCCTGCCCAGCTATCAGCACTCCTCCTCCGGCTTTCAGAAACGCCACCAGGTCCTTTGCGTCTGCACCCACTTTGTAGGCATCTGTCACATACACGCCAACCTTTAGATTGTTACTAAAGGCCTCCACAATTTTGGCTTGGAAGCTGGATCTGCTGAGATTATCAGCGACTCCCTTGACATTCTTGTGGACCCCCACGGCCAGGTTTTCAGATCCATCTCCTCGCAGCCAGGTCAGAGCGTTCTCTACCAGAGCAGGAAAGGTGGTCAGGTAGCTCTCGTGACCCAAGACAACAATCCTTCCACGGCCGTACATAGAGGCAGCCATCAGGACCTGGCCTCGGCTGTTCATTACTAAAGGAAAGGCATGGTCTCCGATCAGAACCAGGTCACAGGGAACAGAGGGACCATTGAAGTCCAACTCTGTCAAGCCTCTCATCAGGGAGATGTAGGCCTTTTCTTGGGAGGACTGGGTGAGCTGGGTGGACATGGTGAGAAGGACTGATGCTCTGAAGGTTGGATGAAGAGGATGAAGAGCACGACAGTATAGTTGTGCCTAGATGGAGGTGTGTTGTGTCAGGCAGGCTGTCCTGTGGGGGTAAAATAGAATTAATTTACACATATATGACAATAAAGTTATAACATTAAAATGTCCATCAACTGGCTCAGAGACAAAAGGAAAATCAGCAGTTCTCCAGTTGTAACATTGAGGTCCAAGAGTTTGCAGGTTTTCAATTGATCCAAACAATACAGAAAAACCAAAGACTACAAATTGACTTTTACCTGAAAGTTAAGTTGGTTCTGATTATGGTCTTAGATGTTTCCAAACAGGCAACTCACCAAGAACACTACCAGACAGGAGTAAAGAAAGATAATATGAACAAGAGAGCAGGAAAAGAGGGACTATTTAAAGGGAAAGTTGAAAAGAATAAGAGGAGGGATCTATGCGATGGCTACTTCTCATATTTCTTCACACTAATTCTTTCCTGCTATGTAGTCAGTTGGCGTGGGCTTATCAGTAACAGAGAAGGTCATGAAAACTGCAATTAATTATGGCTTCCTGTCTCCAAAGTGAGACAGGAAGCCATAGTCTGCCAAAGTCTAAGTCAAAGTTTATACTTAATGCTTATTACGAAAACCTAATAATATCAGGTCTGCGTTGGTACTATGTTTTGTATTGTCAGATATGGTTACTGTATAATAACAACAGGAACACAAAGTATGTACAGTAATAATAATAATAATAAGTTTATTTAGTATAGCACCTTTCACAGAAATAAAATTCACAAAGTGGCTCACAAGAATAAAAGTTAAAAATATGACCATGAAACATACAAACAATAGAAACATATGCCACAAGTTAAAGTTAATATAAAAACAAACACAGGCAACAGGGTACCCCAAAAGAAACAAACAAAAGAACAATCACTTCACAACACACACATCTCAGGTGACACAAAGGCCAATTTAAAAAGATGGGTCTTAAATTGCTTTTTAAAGGCTTCTATAGAGACTGCAGGCCGTATGTGTAAAGGAAGAGAGGAAGTGGATTTTAATGTTTTGAGACCCAGAGAGTGAGGATCAATGCTGTACTTTCACTTTTCGGCTTGCTGTATGACTTCAGCAGAAACTGGACTAACATGGGATGGAAATGGAGACCAGACTCTTCAACATAATAGGCTTTTACATTATCATTAAGATATTCTGTATGTATGTCGGCAATAAGAGATCTTTAATGGATGCAAACAAATGAACCATTCTGAAAATTCAAAAGTAGAAATTGCAGGCTTTTAACAGAAGCTGCCATGCAGAGTCATAAGGACACAACGATATCTCATTAGTCCTGAATCCACAAGTGTCAAGCAAGGAGACACTACTGATAGGCACAATACAGATGACCATTTTCTGTTTCACAGGGTCTGTATAAGAGCTCTAACGAGACTGTGAATGACCCTGTTTATTTAGAGGACACTTTAAAGCAGCCAGAGTAGATTATTCATTAGATTATTGCAGTTGAAGAAATTTAACCTGCCAAAGTCAGGTGCACTTCTACACCAGCATGCCTCCTCCATCATCATCTGGTTAGCTGCTGCAACTGCCACAGACAAGAGCAGCATTTCTCCTAGACCTGAATGCCTCCAGGACACTGAGGCAAGCAGAAAAGATCATGGCCGACCCCTAAAACCCCAGACATAAACTTTTTGAAACACTCCCCTCCAGCAAGAGGCTGAGGTCTGTCGAGACCAAAACCTCACGCCAAATGAACAGTTTCTTCCCATCTGCAGCCGGCCTCAACAACAAGGCCCGGGACACAGACTCTACCCCCCTATGATAAGAACTAGGAGTAATAAACACAGCAAAATAAAAAGTAAAAAGTCAAGTAAATGGATTTCAATCTATATACCTTATATATATTATAAACATTACAATACTTAGGCTATTGTTTATAATGTATATCATGTATATAGATTGACAGGCATGAAGGCAATAAAAACATCTAATGACTGGTACACACGCCTGCACTCTATTCTCATGAAAAACATTTCCTGGCAGTTATGACTCACCTTTCTTTTAATTATGACTTCACATCAAGTCTTTTGACACTTACAAGGAATTTGACTCACTCTCAACACGCCAAAACACAGTGCAGAGGACAAATTTACATGTTGATACAGATACAGGCACACTGTACAGTACATGCAGTCTGTATCCAGTCCTCATCAGATTTCAGTTTCAAGTCAAGTCTATTAGCAGGTTTTTTTCCCAAAGTAAAGGGCTCAAGTTCAGGTTCATTCAAGTGATAAATGTTGTCACTTCTTTTTTGCGTGGCATAAAATTACAGATGATGTACATAGCAGTAAGATCTACAGAACAGTTTCTTTACAGAAACCACAACAACAACTGTAACATACAAGAAACTTCTGCTCGTTTGGCTGCTACTGCAGTCTAGTAGCCCAGTAATGTTGCACTAGGAAGTACAACTGGCTCCAAAGCCATGACAAGACAGAGAGAGACGCAGGTTGATGGCAAATAATTAATTTATTTTAATGAAGAGCATAACAATTAACTCAAAATGAAAAAAAATACAGTGACATGTGATAATCAGTAAAGTCAGTGGTGAGATTGTGTGTATGGACGGGTGAGCTATGTGGTGTTAGATGATGATGTTGGATGACATGAAACAAACAAAGATGTGCGGGAGAGAAGAGCTCCCCTCGGACTGAAGAGGGGCAAGGATTTATAGTCGGGAAGCAGGTGCTTCCAACTAGAATGATCAGCGCTTCACCTTCTACTGTTTGCTGCATATACTGTCACATTAATTTAAGTTGGTTGCAGAGTTTCTCCTCAGTGTCTTTCTCAATGGACAGCCCTGGCTCTACAGAATCCAGTCTGGGAGAAGGTCTCATTATACAGGCTCATCTCTCCTGTCTTTTCCCTTTCTCCCTTTTCTGACTGTTGTGACAGAGAACTTTTCTTTCAACTTTAATCTCATGTTCAACATTAAATTATTACATCTGTATCAAATAAACATATTTTCTTGATTGGCATTTATTTCATCAACTTATTTTTTTCTTATTTAAAATCCCACCTTCAGTAATGAAAATAGCACAAGAGAGTTCATTACTGATGATCAACTCACGTTCTTCTCTGTACTTGAATCAGCCGCAGTCTAAAGTTTAGTCATTGGGTGGTCACTGCCGGGAGGCAGGCTGGAAAGTTTTCAGCTGGTTTTCTTTTCAAATGGCTCTACTGAATATAAAAGCTGCATGGTTGACAATTTAACTACTGTTTCTTTTTTTAATACTGCAATAAATGTGGTTAAATGTGGTTAATCATATTATTAATTAAGTAAATAGATAAGAACAGCAGTCAGTTCAGTCAAACTGGACCATGGGGTGGTCACTCCAGGGAGGCAGACTGGAAAGTTTTTCCTCAGTGGCTGTTTGTATGAGCCAGTCCCAGGCCTTAAAGAATCCAGTTTAGCACACCTACTGATCGCACCTTTCAACACCATGGACAGCGCCTCAGCAGATCAAAAGTTATGTTTTGTCTCCCATAATCCACCAAGGTTCACCAGCTTAACAAATCAAGGTACAAATCCCTTTGTGGCCTATAAATAACTTTATACATCCAGCAATGTAGAGCTGAGTTAATTTTGCTCTAAAACACACACACAGGTTTCCTGTTTAGTTTAAATCATGACTCCAGAGTGACCCAAACATAATTTGTCTAAGAATTTAATTCTCTCTAACCTGCATATACATCTCCAGGGCCAACAGAGACTTTCTGTTGGTTAAGGTCATCACTCGGTGAGCCTGCATGGAAAATATGACCCTCATTACATTGTAATGTTAAAGTCTCCCTCCACTCAAAAATGTGTTTGGCTTATTGTCACCAGTTGGATGTTTGAGCTTCACTGTGCAAAATGATGTATGTGCAGAGTGACACCAGAAGACTGTTTTCACATTCACTTGCTGAAAGTGGAAAGTTTCTCTGTGCTCACTGAAAATCTGAGTTTAAGATGTCTACCTACAAGCAGGATTTGTGACATCACAACTAGTTTGGAGCCAGTCGTGGTCCAATATTCAACTTACACAAGTGTGATGTGGAAACTTGAAGCCTGCAGTGCAAAAACATTGAGACTGGACTTTACAGTGAAGAAGGAGACATCTTGAGTCCAGCAGTTAACTTTAAATCTAAAATATTTGCATATTCATTGATTCATGAATTTTTGTAATGGGAGAAGTAGATGTCATTTTAAGGATTTTATGGGAATAACTAAACTTTTAAATTTGTGAGCTGAGTCACTGATGAGCTCACCATGCCTTACACAACTACAATAGCATATGTTTCTAGGAAACTTCTTTAAAATGAAGAAATTTGACTTTCTGCATGGAAACATGTTTTCTATCTATGTACATGGAGAACTAACAGTATCCCAGACGTACTAATGCAAAGACAGGGGGCGCCATCATCAAACTAAAAAATATAAATTCTCCCTTTTGGTTTCTAATTGTTTTGTCAAAGATGAACACTGATGTTTTCACACCACATATGTTTAACAAAGGCATTAAAACGTGTTTGAAGTGCTGACTCTGAATATCCTGGTCTGGGTACAGTCATATATACAGTACAACTCCTTTCAAAGTAACTATTGGCAACAACCATCTTTTCACAGGAGGTGCAGGAGAGAAAACATTTGCTTGAATGTCATTTGAATAAAGATTTAAATTAATAAAAATAAAATACTAAGCAGTGAACAAGAGGCAGGAATATAAAGTATCACAGCCGAACACGCTTACCAGCAGATCTGCACATCCGCCACAATCTGTTCTTTGCGGGGAAATGAATGGCTTTGCAGCAAGTTCAGCAATGCCCCTCTTGATGTGATCTCAGAACAAAGCCACTTCATCAGGGCGGTCCAGGTCCTGAACAACACGTGATGGTACTGTGAGGACAATGTTGTCAAACTCCAGCTCTGCCCAGGGTGAAGGAGCTGTACGTAGCAATGACCAATCATCAGCTGTTGTCACATCTGAAAAAACAAAAGGAAGCTTTGAATTATTATTGACTAATAACTTTGTAAAATGCACCATGGTATGTCCTTATGTGAAAAACTAACTAACTTTAAATCATCATCAAACTCCAGTAATCAGATGGTTATGGCCGGTTATGTAGACTGAGATGCAAAACTGTAAGTTTGCACTCCAGCAACTTCAGCCAAGAGTGACCCAGAGATTAAACAGTGACGTTATTCTTCTAGTGGTTTATACAATCCTGAGAGCCTTCAGCACTCAGCATCATCAGTTGGAGAAGATGCTGATTTATTTGCCTAAAAATACTAGTTTTATCCTCAGGCTTTTAGTATATATATCATGTATAATGATATATATGAATATTTATATGTAAGGTTTTTTTTATATGGCAATATAGATACTAGACCAGAAACTTAGTTGCCAAACAGCAAACAGGTCTATGACCAACTGATACAAATGATGTGTGTGAGGGTTGGCCAAGCAGCCCAGCACAAAAATGAGGTGTTGCAGTCCAAGTGAATTTTATTCGCCATCAGTGGAGTCCCGCGCAGATATTCACAGTGGACATAAATATCTGGCCAAAGTGGAAAGAAATGAAAAAACAAAAATAACTAACTAACCAAAAACAACCATTGGCCATAGGAGAATACACACACAAAAAACTGCGGACTGAAGCTGTGTCTGTCTCTGCATGACCAGAAGCCTCGAGTCACCCCAGACTTCTCCCTTTTATACACCTACTCAAGAGAACAATATCAATTATCTCTTACAAAACACTAACAAGGACAGCAGTGTTAAATAACAATAGACTGTCAAATAGAAATTCATTTAAGTTGACTCTAAAGCATGTTTTTCTTTTAAAAGAGTAATTTAACAGTCAAATCCCCCAAAAGAGGCAAAATACCCCTCCCACTCTACCGCACTTAGTCTCTTCCCCTGGAAACCCCTCTACTTAACCAGGTGGACTGCACAAGCTTGAGTTTGCCAGTCCCTGGTCTGACAGAGGAAGAGAAAGCACAGCGGAGAAAACAGGTGAAGCATAATTTAAAATCAATAAACTGAGTATTTATAACACAACTACAATGTGTCTTCTTTTTTACCACAACGTTTTAAATGTGTGCATTGTACAAGTCAATGTTAGCAAACACCGACATACTAAGTAAACAATCTGTTGGATAAAAATCTCTGACTAACAACAAAATTGAGAGGAGATGTGTGTGTGTGTGTGTGTGTGTGTGTGTGGTATACACGCCTTACTTTAGGGCACAGGGCTTCCCTGTGACAATATGCATTAAATTCTCTACACAGTGTTTTGTGAAGTATGAGCAAGGAGTCTGACACACACACTGACCAGACTAATATGGTGCGAGTACAGCCCCTTCCACTGTGATCTCCACCCCCTCCACCTATGTTCTGGATCAGATCAGGTAGATGAATCCTCCCCACAAGTTCAACACCTGTATCTTCTCTGTGGTAACAAGAAACTGCTCAACGACACGTGGGGCTCTCAGGACCTTTGCAGCCCTTAAAGAGTCTGTCTGACAACCTATCTGGACCTGAGGAAGACGATTGTGTTACTGTTTTGAAAACTTGTATGAAAATCGATTGAGCAGTGTTGTGATGTGTGACTATATATGAGTCAGTGGATCCAGGATGGCAAGATACACTGATGAATGGAGGAAATCACAAATAAAATAAATTAATTTTTAGTGCAATAATAAGTACCCCAAAAGAAACAAACAAAAGAACAATCACTTCACAACACACACATCTCAGGTGACACAAAGGCCAATTTAAAAAGATGGGTCTTAAATTGCTTTTTAAAGGCTTCTATAGAGACTGCAGGCTGTATGTGTAAAGGAAGAGAGTTCATAGTGTTGGAGCCGCTATTGTAAAGGCACGATCACCTTTAGTTTTCAGCCGAGAGTGAAGGACAGTCAGTGGGTCCTTGTCAGAAGACCTAAATGACCTACTGGCAATATAAGGATGGAGAAAATCACAAATGTACTCAGGTGCCTGTCCATGCAAGGCTCTATACGTGTTAACAGGAACCTTAAAATGAATCCTAAACCAGATGGGAAGCCAATATAAAGAACTTAAAATGGGAGTGACGAGAGTCATTCTGCTGGACCTGGTTAACAGCCTTGCAGCAGCAATCTGGACCATTTGTAGACGATTCAGAGATGAATTGCTGAGACAGGTGAAAATGGAATTATAATAGTCCAGCCGGGAAGATACGAAAGCGTGAGTAATCATCTCAAGCTCCAGTTGTGATATGACAGACCTGAATTTTGCAATACGATTGCAGCATAAGAGACATCAGGTATTATAAAAGCCAGTTCTCTCTAACTCTCTATTTAGAAATAGAGGAACTAGAAAAAGGAAATTAAGTGTGTGAAACTGGATTATCTTGAAAAAACACATCCACAACATCGTCATGTACGTTTCTTATCACAGTTCCTTTTCTGAGTAAATGAGGCTGCACCTTATTCTAAAAAACATTTACTCTTTCATTGCTTTGCTTCTTGCTCGTAGTTGGCTTTACTGAAATGCGTATAAAGGCTCAGCATCCAAGGTCCTCATCAAATACATTATATTTACCTTCATTAAAGCTGTATTCCACTTATTTTACACATTATGACCAGCTCATTCATGCAGAGTGCAACTCAGTTGTATACTGTCCTCTAGCTCTGGAGCTAAACCCCTGATGATTACCAGGGTTATCTCTACTTGGATCAGTGGATCCAGGATGGCAAGATACACTGATGAATGGAGGAAATCACAAATAAAATAAATTAATTTTTCGTGCAATATTAACAGTTTTTTTTTACAATTTGTTTTAGAAATAAATAACTTTGCTAACATATTAATTAATTGATTACTATATAATAAAAACAGGAACAAAAAAAAGTATGTACAGTAATAATAATAATAAGTTTATTTAGTATAGCACCTTTCACAGAAATAAAATTCACAAAGTGGCTCACAAGAATAAAAGTTAAAAATATGACCATGAAACATACAAACAATAGAAACATATGCCACAAGTTAAAGTTAATATAAAAACAAACACAGGCAACAGGGTACCCCAAAAGAAACAAACAAAAGAACAATCACTTCACAACACACACATCTCAGGTGACACAAAGGCCAATTTAAAAAGATGGGTCTTAAATTGCTTTTTAAAGGCTTCTATAGAGACTGCAGGCCGTATGTGTAAAGGAAGAGAGGAAGTGGATTTTAATGTTTTGAGACCCAGAGAGTGAGGATCAATGCTGTACTTTCACTTTTCGGCTTGCTGTATGACTTCAGCAGAAACTGGACTAACATGGGATGGAAATGGAGACCAGACTCTTCAACATAATAGGCTTTTACATTATCATTAAGATATTCTGTATGTATGTCGGCAATAAGAGATCTTTAATGGATGCAAACAAATGAACCATTCTGAAAATTCAAAAGTAGAAATTGCAGGCTTTTAACAGAAGCTGCCATGCAGAGTCATAAGGACACAACGATATCTCATTAGTCCTGAATCCACAAGTGTCAAGCAAGGAGACACTACTGATAGGCACAATACAGATGACCATTTTCTGTTTCACAGGGTCTGTATAAGAGCTCTAACGAGACTGTGAATGACCCTGTTTATTTAGAGGACACTTTAAAGCAGCCAGAGTAGATTATTCATTAGATTATTGCAGTTGAAGAAATTTAACCTGCCAAAGTCAGGTGCACTTCTACACCAGCATGCCTCCTCCATCATCATCTGGTTAGCTGCTGCAACTGCCACAGACAAGAGCAGCATTTCTCCTAGACCTGAATGCCTCCAGGACACTGAGGCAAGCAGAAAAGATCATGGCCGACCCCTAAAACCCCAGACATAAACTTTTTGAAACACTCCCCTCCAGCAAGAGGCTGAGGTCTGTCGAGACCAAAACCTCACGCCAAATGAACAGTTTCTTCCCATCTGCAGCCGGCCTCAACAACAAGGCCCGGGACACAGACTCTACCCCCCTATGATAAGAACTAGGAGTAATAAACACAGCAAAATAAAAAGTAAAAAGTCAAGTAAATGGATTTCAATCTATATACCTTATATATATTATAAACATTACAATACTTAGGCTATTGTTTATAATGTATATCATGTATATAGATTGACAGGCATGAAGGCAATAAAAACATCTAATGACTGGTACACACGCCTGCACTCTATTCTCATGAAAAACATTTCCTGGCAGTTATGACTCACCTTTCTTTTAATTATGACTTCACATCAAGTCTTTTGACACTTACAAGGAATTTGACTCACTCTCAACACGCCAAAACACAGTGCAGAGGACAAATTTACATGTTGATACAGATACAGGCACACTGTACAGTACATGCAGTCTGTATCCAGTCCTCATCAGATTTCAGTTTCAAGTCAAGTCTATTAGCAGGTTTTTTTCCCAAAGTAAAGGGCTCAAGTTCAGGTTCATTCAAGTGATAAATGTTGTCACTTCTTTTTTGCGTGGCATAAAATTACAGATGATGTACATAGCAGTAAGATCTACAGAACAGTTTCTTTACAGAAACCACAACAACAACTGTAACATACAAGAAACTTCTGCTCGTTTGGCTGCTACTGCAGTCTAGTAGCCCAGTAATGTTGCACTAGGAAGTACAACTGGCTCCAAAGCCATGACAAGACAGAGAGAGACGCAGGTTGATGGCAAATAATTAATTTATTTTAATGAAGAGCATAACAATTAACTCAAAATGAAAAAAAATACAGTGACATGTGATAATCAGTAAAGTCAGTGGTGAGATTGTGTGTATGGACGGGTGAGCTATGTGGTGTTAGATGATGATGTTGGATGACATGAAACAAACAAAGATGTGCGGGAGAGAAGAGCTCCCCTCGGACTGAAGAGGGGCAAGGATTTATAGTCGGGAAGCAGGTGCTTCCAACTAGAATGATCAGCGCTTCACCTTCTACTGTTTGCTGCATATACTGTCACATTAATTTAAGTTGGTTGCAGAGTTTCTCCTCAGTGTCTTTCTCAATGGACAGCCCTGGCTCTACAGAATCCAGTCTGGGAGAAGGTCTCATTATACAGGCTCATCTCTCCTGTCTTTTCCCTTTCTCCCTTTTCTGACTGTTGTGACAGAGAACTTTTCTTTCAACTTTAATCTCATGTTCAACATTAAATTATTACATCTGTATCAAATAAACATATTTTCTTGATTGGCATTTATTTCATCAACTTATTTTTTTCTTATTTAAAATCCCACCTTCAGTAATGAAAATAGCACAAGAGAGTTCATTACTGATGATCAACTCACGTTCTTCTCTGTACTTGAATCAGCCGCAGTCTAAAGTTTAGTCATTGGGTGGTCACTGCCGGGAGGCAGGCTGGAAAGTTTTCAGCTGGTTTTCTTTTCAAATGGCTCTACTGAATATAAAAGCTGCATGGTTGACAATTTAACTACTGTTTCTTTTTTTAATACTGCAATAAATGTGGTTAAATGTGGTTAATCATATTATTAATTAAGTAAATAGATAAGAACAGCAGTCAGTTCAGTCAAACTGGACCATGGGGTGGTCACTCCAGGGAGGCAGACTGGAAAGTTTTTCCTCAGTGGCTGTTTGTATGAGCCAGTCCCAGGCCTTAAAGAATCCAGTTTAGCACACCTACTGATCGCACCTTTCAACACCATGGACAGCGCCTCAGCAGATCAAAAGTTATGTTTTGTCTCCCATAATCCACCAAGGTTCACCAGCTTAACAAATCAAGGTACAAATCCCTTTGTGGCCTATAAATAACTTTATACATCCAGCAATGTAGAGCTGAGTTAATTTTGCTCTAAAACACACACACAGGTTTCCTGTTTAGTTTAAATCATGACTCCAGAGTGACCCAAACATAATTTGTCTAAGAATTTAATTCTCTCTAACCTGCATATACATCTCCAGGGCCAACAGAGACTTTCTGTTGGTTAAGGTCATCACTCGGTGAGCCTGCATGGAAAATATGACCCTCATTACATTGTAATGTTAAAGTCTCCCTCCACTCAAAAATGTGTTTGGCTTATTGTCACCAGTTGGATGTTTGAGCTTCACTGTGCAAAATGATGTATGTGCAGAGTGACACCAGAAGACTGTTTTCACATTCACTTGCTGAAAGTGGAAAGTTTCTCTGTGCTCACTGAAAATCTGAGTTTAAGATGTCTACCTACAAGCAGGATTTGTGACATCACAACTAGTTTGGAGCCAGTCGTGGTCCAATATTCAACTTACACAAGTGTGATGTGGAAACTTGAAGCCTGCAGTGCAAAAACATTGAGACTGGACTTTACAGTGAAGAAGGAGACATCTTGAGTCCAGCAGTTAACTTTAAATCTAAAATATTTGCATATTCATTGATTCATGAATTTTTGTAATGGGAGAAGTAGATGTCATTTTAAGGATTTTATGGGAATAACTAAACTTTTAAATTTGTGAGCTGAGTCACTGATGAGCTCACCATGCCTTACACAACTACAATAGCATATGTTTCTAGGAAACTTCTTTAAAATGAAGAAATTTGACTTTCTGCATGGAAACATGTTTTCTATCTATGTACATGGAGAACTAACAGTATCCCAGACGTACTAATGCAAAGACAGGGGGCGCCATCATCAAACTAAAAAATATAAATTCTCCCTTTTGGTTTCTAATTGTTTTGTCAAAGATGAACACTGATGTTTTCACACCACATATGTTTAACAAAGGCATTAAAACGTGTTTGAAGTGCTGACTCTGAATATCCTGGTCTGGGTACAGTCATATATACAGTACAACTCCTTTCAAAGTAACTATTGGCAACAACCATCTTTTCACAGGAGGTGCAGGAGAGAAAACATTTGCTTGAATGTCATTTGAATAAAGATTTAAATTAATAAAAATAAAATACTAAGCAGTGAACAAGAGGCAGGAATATAAAGTATCACAGCCGAACACGCTTACCAGCAGATCTGCACATCCGCCACAATCTGTTCTTTGCGGGGAAATGAATGGCTTTGCAGCAAGTTCAGCAATGCCCCTCTTGATGTGATCTCAGAACAAAGCCACTTCATCAGGGCGGTCCAGGTCCTGAACAACACGTGATGGTACTGTGAGGACAATGTTGTCAAACTCCAGCTCTGCCCAGGGTGAAGGAGCTGTACGTAGCAATGACCAATCATCAGCTGTTGTCACATCTGAAAAAACAAAAGGAAGCTTTGAATTATTATTGACTAATAACTTTGTAAAATGCACCATGGTATGTCCTTATGTGAAAAACTAACTAACTTTAAATCATCATCAAACTCCAGTAATCAGATGGTTATGGCCGGTTATGTAGACTGAGATGCAAAACTGTAAGTTTGCACTCCAGCAACTTCAGCCAAGAGTGACCCAGAGATTAAACAGTGACGTTATTCTTCTAGTGGTTTATACAATCCTGAGAGCCTTCAGCACTCAGCATCATCAGTTGGAGAAGATGCTGATTTATTTGCCTGCAAATACTAGTTTTATCCTCAGGCTTTTAGTATATATATCATGTATAATGATATATATGAATATTTATATGTAAGGTTTTTTTTATATGGCAATATAGATACTAGACCAGAAACTTAGTTGCCAAACAGCAAACAGGTCTATGACCAACTGATACAAATGATGTGTGTGAGGGTTGGCCAAGCAGCCCAGCACAAAAATGAGGTGTTGCAGTCCAAGTGAATTTTATTCGCCATCAGTGGAGTCCCGCGCAGATATTCACAGTGGACATAAATATCTGGCCAAAGTGGAAAGAAATGAAAAAACAAAAATAACTAACTAACCAAAAACAACCATTGGCCATAGGAGAATACACACACAAAAAACTGCGGACTGAAGCTGTGTCTGTCTCTGCATGACCAGAAGCCTCGAGTCACCCCAGACTTCTCCCTTTTATACACCTACTCAAGAGAACAATATCAATTATCTCTTACAAAACACTAACAAGGACAGCAGTGTTAAATAACAATAGACTGTCAAATAGAAATTCATTTAAGTTGACTCTAAAGCATGTTTTTCTTTTAAAAGAGTAATTTAACAGTCAAATCCCCCAAAAGAGGCAAAATACCCCTCCCACTCTACCGCACTTAGTCTCTTCCCCTGGAAACCCCTCTACTTAACCAGGTGGACTGCACAAGCTTGAGTTTGCCAGTCCCTGGTCTGACAGAGGAAGAGAAAGCACAGCGGAGAAAACAGGTGAAGCATAATTTAAAATCAATAAACTGAGTATTTATAACACAACTACAATGTGTCTTCTTTTTTACCACAACGTTTTAAATGTGTGCATTGTACAAGTCAATGTTAGCAAACACCGACATACTAAGTAAACAATCTGTTGGATAAAAATCTCTGACTAACAACAAAATTGAGAGGAGATGTGTGTGTGTGTGTGTGTGTGTGTGTGTGGTATACACGCCTTACTTTAGGGCACAGGGCTTCCCTGTGACAATATGCATTAAATTCTCTACACAGTGTTTTGTGAAGTATGAGCAAGGAGTCTGACACACACACTGACCAGACTAATATGGTGCGAGTACAGCCCCTTCCACTGTGATCTCCACCCCCTCCACCTATGTTCTGGATCAGATCAGGTAGATGAATCCTCCCCACAAGTTCAACACCTGTATCTTCTCTGTGGTAACAAGAAACTGCTCAACGACACGTGGGGCTCTCAGGACCTTTGCAGCCCTTAAAGAGTCTGTCTGACAACCTATCTGGACCTGAGGAAGACGATTGTGTTACTGTTTTGAAAACTTGTATGAAAATCGATTGAGCAGTGTTGTGATGTGTGACTATATATGAGTCAGTGGATCCAGGATGGCAAGATACACTGATGAATGGAGGAAATCACAAATAAAATAAATTAATTTTTAGTGCAATAATAAGTACCCCAAAAGAAACAAACAAAAGAACAATCACTTCACAACACACACATCTCAGGTGACACAAAGGCCAATTTAAAAAGATGGGTCTTAAATTGCTTTTTAAAGGCTTCTATAGAGACTGCAGGCTGTATGTGTAAAGGAAGAGAGTTCATAGTGTTGGAGCCGCTATTGTAAAGGCACGATCACCTTTAGTTTTCAGCCGAGAGTGAAGGACAGTCAGTGGGTCCTTGTCAGAAGACCTAAATGACCTACTGGCAATATAAGGATGGAGAAAATCACAAATGTACTCAGGTGCCTGTCCATGCAAGGCTCTATACGTGTTAACAGGAACCTTAAAATGAATCCTAAACCAGATGGGAAGCCAATATAAAGAACTTAAAATGGGAGTGACGAGAGTCATTCTGCTGGACCTGGTTAACAGCCTTGCAGCAGCAATCTGGACCATTTGTAGACGATTCAGAGATGAATTGCTGAGACAGGTGAAAATGGAATTATAATAGTCCAGCCGGGAAGATACGAAAGCGTGAGTAATCATCTCAAGCTCCAGTTGTGATATGACAGACCTGAATTTTGCAATACGATTGCAGCATAAGAGACATCAGGTATTATAAAAGCCAGTTCTCTCTAACTCTCTATTTAGAAATAGAGGAACTAGAAAAAGGAAATTAAGTGTGTGAAACTGGATTATCTTGAAAAAACACATCCACAACATCGTCATGTACGTTTCTTATCACAGTTCCTTTTCTGAGTAAATGAGGCTGCACCTTATTCTAAAAAACATTTACTCTTTCATTGCTTTGCTTCTTGCTCGTAGTTGGCTTTACTGAAATGCGTATAAAGGCTCAGCATCCAAGGTCCTCATCAAATACATTATATTTACCTTCATTAAAGCTGTATTCCACTTATTTTACACATTATGACCAGCTCATTCATGCAGAGTGCAACTCAGTTGTATACTGTCCTCTAGCTCTGGAGCTAAACCCCTGATGATTACCAGGGTTATCTCTACTTGGATCAGTGGATCCAGGATGGCAAGATACACTGATGAATGGAGGAAATCACAAATAAAATAAATTAATTTTTCGTGCAATATTAACAGTTTTTTTTTACAATTTGTTTTAGAAATAAATAACTTTGCTAACATATTAATTAATTGATTACTATATAATAAAAACAGGAACAAAAAAAAGTATGTACAGTAATAATAATAATAAGTTTATTTAGTATAGCACCTTTCACAGAAATAAAATTCACAAAGTGGCTCACAAGAATAAAAGTTAAAAATATGACCATGAAACATACAAACAATAGAAACATATGCCACAAGTTAAAGTTAATATAAAAACAAACACAGGCAACAGGGTACCCCAAAAGAAACAAACAAAAGAACAATCACTTCACAACACACACATCTCAGGTGACACAAAGGCCAATTTAAAAAGATGGGTCTTAAATTGCTTTTTAAAGGCTTCTATAGAGACTGCAGGCCGTATGTGTAAAGGAAGAGAGGAAGTGGATTTTAATGTTTTGAGACCCAGAGAGTGAGGATCAATGCTGTACTTTCACTTTTCGGCTTGCTGTATGACTTCAGCAGAAACTGGACTAACATGGGATGGAAATGGAGACCAGACTCTTCAACATAATAGGCTTTTACATTATCATTAAGATATTCTGTATGTATGTCGGCAATAAGAGATCTTTAATGGATGCAAACAAATGAACCATTCTGAAAATTCAAAAGTAGAAATTGCAGGCTTTTAACAGAAGCTGCCATGCAGAGTCATAAGGACACAACGATATCTCATTAGTCCTGAATCCACAAGTGTCAAGCAAGGAGACACTACTGATAGGCACAATACAGATGACCATTTTCTGTTTCACAGGGTCTGTATAAGAGCTCTAACGAGACTGTGAATGACCCTGTTTATTTAGAGGACACTTTAAAGCAGCCAGAGTAGATTATTCATTAGATTATTGCAGTTGAAGAAATTTAACCTGCCAAAGTCAGGTGCACTTCTACACCAGCATGCCTCCTCCATCATCATCTGGTTAGCTGCTGCAACTGCCACAGACAAGAGCAGCATTTCTCCTAGACCTGAATGCCTCCAGGACACTGAGGCAAGCAGAAAAGATCATGGCCGACCCCTAAAACCCCAGACATAAACTTTTTGAAACACTCCCCTCCAGCAAGAGGCTGAGGTCTGTCGAGACCAAAACCTCACGCCAAATGAACAGTTTCTTCCCATCTGCAGCCGGCCTCAACAACAAGGCCCGGGACACAGACTCTACCCCCCTATGATAAGAACTAGGAGTAATAAACACAGCAAAATAAAAAGTAAAAAGTCAAGTAAATGGATTTCAATCTATATACCTTATATATATTATAAACATTACAATACTTAGGCTATTGTTTATAATGTATATCATGTATATAGATTGACAGGCATGAAGGCAATAAAAACATCTAATGACTGGTACACACGCCTGCACTCTATTCTCATGAAAAACATTTCCTGGCAGTTATGACTCACCTTTCTTTTAATTATGACTTCACATCAAGTCTTTTGACACTTACAAGGAATTTGACTCACTCTCAACACACACAACACAACAGACACACTGTACAGTACATGCAGTCTGTATCCAGTCCTCATCAGACAGTACATGCAGTCTGTATCCAGTCCTCATCAGATTTCAGTTTCAAGTCAAGTCTATTAGCAGGTTTTTTTCCCAAAGTAAAGGGCTCAAGTTCAGGTTCATTCAAGTGATAAATGTTGTCACTTCTTTTTTGCGTGGCATAAAATTACAGATGATGTACATAGCAGTAAGATCTACAGAACAGTTTCTTTACAGAAACCACAACAACAACTGTAACATACAAGAAACTTCTGCTCGTTTGGCTGCTACTGCAGTCTAGTAGCCCAGTAATGTTGCACTAGGAAGTACAACTGGCTCCAAAGCCATGACAAGACAGAGAGAGACGCAGGTTGATGGCAAATAATTAATTTATTTTAATGAAGAGCATAACAATTAACTCAAAATGAAAAAAAATACAGTGACATGTGATAATCAGTAAAGTCAGTGGTGAGATTGTGTGTATGGACGGGTGAGCTATGTGGTGTTAGATGATGATGTTGGATGACATGAAACAAACAAAGATGTGCGGGAGAGAAGAGCTCCCCTCGGACTGAAGAGGGGCAAGGATTTATAGTCGGGAAGCAGGTGCTTCCAACTAGAATGATCAGCGCTTCACCTTCTACTGTTTGCTGCATATACTGTCACATTAATTTAAGTTGGTTGCAGAGTTTCTCCTCAGTGTCTTTCTCAATGGACAGCCCTGGCTCTACAGAATCCAGTCTGGGAGAAGGTCTCATTATACAGGCTCATCTCTCCTGTCTTTTCCCTTTCTCCCTTTTCTGACTGTTGTGACAGAGAACTTTTCTTTCAACTTTAATCTCATGTTCAACATTAAATTATTACATCTGTATCAAATAAACATATTTTCTTGATTGGCATTTATTTCATCAACTTATTTTTTTCTTATTTAAAATCCCACCTTCAGTAATGAAAATAGCACAAGAGAGTTCATTACTGATGATCAACTCACGTTCTTCTCTGTACTTGAATCAGCCGCAGTCTAAAGTTTAGTCATTGGGTGGTCACTGCCGGGAGGCAGGCTGGAAAGTTTTCAGCTGGTTTTCTTTTCAAATGGCTCTACTGAATATAAAAGCTGCATGGTTGACAATTTAACTACTGTTTCTTTTTTTAATACTGCAATAAATGTGGTTAAATGTGGTTAATCATATTATTAATTAAGTAAATAGATAAGAACAGCAGTCAGTTCAGTCAAACTGGACCATGGGGTGGTCACTCCAGGGAGGCAGACTGGAAAGTTTTTCCTCAGTGGCTGTTTGTATGAGCCAGTCCCAGGCCTTAAAGAATCCAGTTTAGCACACCTACTGATCGCACCTTTCAACACCATGGACAGCGCCTCAGCAGATCAAAAGTTATGTTTTGTCTCCCATAATCCACCAAGGTTCACCAGCTTAACAAATCAAGGTACAAATCCCTTTGTGGCCTATAAATAACTTTATACATCCAGCAATGTAGAGCTGAGTTAATTTTGCTCTAAAACACACACACAGGTTTCCTGTTTAGTTTAAATCATGACTCCAGAGTGACCCAAACATAATTTGTCTAAGAATTTAATTCTCTCTAACCTGCATATACATCTCCAGGGCCAACAGAGACTTTCTGTTGGTTAAGGTCATCACTCGGTGAGCCTGCATGGAAAATATGACCCTCATTACATTGTAATGTTAAAGTCTCCCTCCACTCAAAAATGTGTTTGGCTTATTGTCACCAGTTGGATGTTTGAGCTTCACTGTGCAAAATGATGTATGTGCAGAGTGACACCAGAAGACTGTTTTCACATTCACTTGCTGAAAGTGGAAAGTTTCTCTGTGCTCACTGAAAATCTGAGTTTAAGATGTCTACCTACAAGCAGGATTTGTGACATCACAACTAGTTTGGAGCCAGTCGTGGTCCAATATTCAACTTACACAAGTGTGATGTGGAAACTTGAAGCCTGCAGTGCAAAAACATTGAGACTGGACTTTACAGTGAAGAAGGAGACATCTTGAGTCCAGCAGTTAACTTTAAATCTAAAATATTTGCATATTCATTGATTCATGAATTTTTGTAATGGGAGAAGTAGATGTCATTTTAAGGATTTTATGGGAATAACTAAACTTTTAAATTTGTGAGCTGAGTCACTGATGAGCTCACCATGCCTTACACAACTACAATAGCATATGTTTCTAGGAAACTTCTTTAAAATGAAGAAATTTGACTTTCTGCATGGAAACATGTTTTCTATCTATGTACATGGAGAACTAACAGTATCCCAGACGTACTAATGCAAAGACAGGGGGCGCCATCATCAAACTAAAAAATATAAATTCTCCCTTTTGGTTTCTAATTGTTTTGTCAAAGATGAACACTGATGTTTTCACACCACATATGTTTAACAAAGGCATTAAAACGTGTTTGAAGTGCTGACTCTGAATATCCTGGTCTGGGTACAGTCATATATACAGTACAACTCCTTTCAAAGTAACTATTGGCAACAACCATCTTTTCACAGGAGGTGCAGGAGAGAAAACATTTGCTTGAATGTCATTTGAATAAAGATTTAAATTAATAAAAATAAAATACTAAGCAGTGAACAAGAGGCAGGAATATAAAGTATCACAGCCGAACACGCTTACCAGCAGATCTGCACATCCGCCACAATCTGTTCTTTGCGGGGAAATGAATGGCTTTGCAGCAAGTTCAGCAATGCCCCTCTTGATGTGATCTCAGAACAAAGCCACTTCATCAGGGCGGTCCAGGTCCTGAACAACACGTGATGGTACTGTGAGGACAATGTTGTCAAACTCCAGCTCTGCCCAGGGTGAAGGAGCTGTACGTAGCAATGACCAATCATCAGCTGTTGTCACATCTGAAAAAACAAAAGGAAGCTTTGAATTATTATTGACTAATAACTTTGTAAAATGCACCATGGTATGTCCTTATGTGAAAAACTAACTAACTTTAAATCATCATCAAACTCCAGTAATCAGATGGTTATGGCCGGTTATGTAGACTGAGATGCAAAACTGTAAGTTTGCACTCCAGCAACTTCAGCCAAGAGTGACCCAGAGATTAAACAGTGACGTTATTCTTCTAGTGGTTTATACAATCCTGAGAGCCTTCAGCACTCAGCATCATCAGTTGGAGAAGATGCTGATTTATTTGCCTGCAAATACTAGTTTTATCCTCAGGCTTTTAGTATATATATCATGTATAATGATATATATGAATATTTATATGTAAGGTTTTTTTTATATGGCAATATAGATACTAGACCAGAAACTTAGTTGCCAAACAGCAAACAGGTCTATGACCAACTGATACAAATGATGTGTGTGAGGGTTGGCCAAGCAGCCCAGCACAAAAATGAGGTGTTGCAGTCCAAGTGAATTTTATTCGCCATCAGTGGAGTCCCGCGCAGATATTCACAGTGGACATAAATATCTGGCCAAAGTGGAAAGAAATGAAAAAACAAAAATAACTAACTAACCAAAAACAACCATTGGCCATAGGAGAATACACACACAAAAAACTGCGGACTGAAGCTGTGTCTGTCTCTGCATGACCAGAAGCCTCGAGTCACCCCAGACTTCTCCCTTTTATACACCTACTCAAGAGAACAATATCAATTATCTCTTACAAAACACTAACAAGGACAGCAGTGTTAAATAACAATAGACTGTCAAATAGAAATTCATTTAAGTTGACTCTAAAGCATGTTTTTCTTTTAAAAGAGTAATTTAACAGTCAAATCCCCCAAAAGAGGCAAAATACCCCTCCCACTCTACCGCACTTAGTCTCTTCCCCTGGAAACCCCTCTACTTAACCAGGTGGACTGCACAAGCTTGAGTTTGCCAGTCCCTGGTCTGACAGAGGAAGAGAAAGCACAGCGGAGAAAACAGGTGAAGCATAATTTAAAATCAATAAACTGAGTATTTATAACACAACTACAATGTGTCTTCTTTTTTACCACAACGTTTTAAATGTGTGCATTGTACAAGTCAATGTTAGCAAACACCGACATACTAAGTAAACAATCTGTTGGATAAAAATCTCTGACTAACAACAAAATTGAGAGGAGATGTGTGTGTGTGTGTGTGTGTGTGTGTGTGGTATACACGCCTTACTTTAGGGCACAGGGCTTCCCTGTGACAATATGCATTAAATTCTCTACACAGTGTTTTGTGAAGTATGAGCAAGGAGTCTGACACACACACTGACCAGACTAATATGGTGCGAGTACAGCCCCTTCCACTGTGATCTCCACCCCCTCCACCTATGTTCTGGATCAGATCAGGTAGATGAATCCTCCCCACAAGTTCAACACCTGTATCTTCTCTGTGGTAACAAGAAACTGCTCAACGACACGTGGGGCTCTCAGGACCTTTGCAGCCCTTAAAGAGTCTGTCTGACAACCTATCTGGACCTGAGGAAGACGATTGTGTTACTGTTTTGAAAACTTGTATGAAAATCGATTGAGCAGTGTTGTGATGTGTGACTATATATGAGTCAGTGGATCCAGGATGGCAAGATACACTGATGAATGGAGGAAATCACAAATAAAATAAATTAATTTTTAGTGCAATAATAAGTACCCCAAAAGAAACAAACAAAAGAACAATCACTTCACAACACACACATCTCAGGTGACACAAAGGCCAATTTAAAAAGATGGGTCTTAAATTGCTTTTTAAAGGCTTCTATAGAGACTGCAGGCTGTATGTGTAAAGGAAGAGAGTTCATAGTGTTGGAGCCGCTATTGTAAAGGCACGATCACCTTTAGTTTTCAGCCGAGAGTGAAGGACAGTCAGTGGGTCCTTGTCAGAAGACCTAAATGACCTACTGGCAATATAAGGATGGAGAAAATCACAAATGTACTCAGGTGCCTGTCCATGCAAGGCTCTATACGTGTTAACAGGAACCTTAAAATGAATCCTAAACCAGATGGGAAGCCAATATAAAGAACTTAAAATGGGAGTGACGAGAGTCATTCTGCTGGACCTGGTTAACAGCCTTGCAGCAGCAATCTGGACCATTTGTAGACGATTCAGAGATGAATTGCTGAGACAGGTGAAAATGGAATTATAATAGTCCAGCCGGGAAGATACGAAAGCGTGAGTAATCATCTCAAGCTCCAGTTGTGATATGACAGACCTGAATTTTGCAATACGATTGCAGCATAAGAGACATCAGGTATTATAAAAGCCAGTTCTCTCTAACTCTCTATTTAGAAATAGAGGAACTAGAAAAAGGAAATTAAGTGTGTGAAACTGGATTATCTTGAAAAAACACATCCACAACATCGTCATGTACGTTTCTTATCACAGTTCCTTTTCTGAGTAAATGAGGCTGCACCTTATTCTAAAAAACATTTACTCTTTCATTGCTTTGCTTCTTGCTCGTAGTTGGCTTTACTGAAATGCGTATAAAGGCTCAGCATCCAAGGTCCTCATCAAATACATTATATTTACCTTCATTAAAGCTGTATTCCACTTATTTTACACATTATGACCAGCTCATTCATGCAGAGTGCAACTCAGTTGTATACTGTCCTCTAGCTCTGGAGCTAAACCCCTGATGATTACCAGGGTTATCTCTACTTGGATCAGTGGATCCAGGATGGCAAGATACACTGATGAATGGAGGAAATCACAAATAAAATAAATTAATTTTTCGTGCAATATTAACAGTTTTTTTTTACAATTTGTTTTAGAAATAAATAACTTTGCTAACATATTAATTAATTGATTACTATATAATAAAAACAGGAACAAAAAAAAGTATGTACAGTAATAATAATAATAAGTTTATTTAGTATAGCACCTTTCACAGAAATAAAATTCACAAAGTGGCTCACAAGAATAAAAGTTAAAAATATGACCATGAAACATACAAACAATAGAAACATATGCCACAAGTTAAAGTTAATATAAAAACAAACACAGGCAACAGGGTACCCCAAAAGAAACAAACAAAAGAACAATCACTTCACAACACACACATCTCAGGTGACACAAAGGCCAATTTAAAAAGATGGGTCTTAAATTGCTTTTTAAAGGCTTCTATAGAGACTGCAGGCCGTATGTGTAAAGGAAGAGAGGAAGTGGATTTTAATGTTTTGAGACCCAGAGAGTGAGGATCAATGCTGTACTTTCACTTTTCGGCTTGCTGTATGACTTCAGCAGAAACTGGACTAACATGGGATGGAAATGGAGACCAGACTCTTCAACATAATAGGCTTTTACATTATCATTAAGATATTCTGTATGTATGTCGGCAATAAGAGATCTTTAATGGATGCAAACAAATGAACCATTCTGAAAATTCAAAAGTAGAAATTGCAGGCTTTTAACAGAAGCTGCCATGCAGAGTCATAAGGACACAACGATATCTCATTAGTCCTGAATCCACAAGTGTCAAGCAAGGAGACACTACTGATAGGCACAATACAGATGACCATTTTCTGTTTCACAGGGTCTGTATAAGAGCTCTAACGAGACTGTGAATGACCCTGTTTATTTAGAGGACACTTTAAAGCAGCCAGAGTAGATTATTCATTAGATTATTGCAGTTGAAGAAATTTAACCTGCCAAAGTCAGGTGCACTTCTACACCAGCATGCCTCCTCCATCATCATCTGGTTAGCTGCTGCAACTGCCACAGACAAGAGCAGCATTTCTCCTAGACCTGAATGCCTCCAGGACACTGAGGCAAGCAGAAAAGATCATGGCCGACCCCTAAAACCCCAGACATAAACTTTTTGAAACACTCCCCTCCAGCAAGAGGCTGAGGTCTGTCGAGACCAAAACCTCACGCCAAATGAACAGTTTCTTCCCATCTGCAGCCGGCCTCAACAACAAGGCCCGGGACACAGACTCTACCCCCCTATGATAAGAACTAGGAGTAATAAACACAGCAAAATAAAAAGTAAAAAGTCAAGTAAATGGATTTCAATCTATATACCTTATATATATTATAAACATTACAATACTTAGGCTATTGTTTATAATGTATATCATGTATATAGATTGACAGGCATGAAGGCAATAAAAACATCTAATGACTGGTACACACGCCTGCACTCTATTCTCATGAAAAACATTTCCTGGCAGTTATGACTCACCTTTCTTTTAATTATGACTTCACATCAAGTCTTTTGACACTTACAAGGAATTTGACTCACTCTCAACACACACAACACAACAGACACACTGTACAGTACATGCAGTCTGTATCCAGTCCTCATCAGATTTCAGTTTCAAGTCAAGTCTATTAGCAGGTTTTTTTCCCAAAGTAAAGGGCTCAAGTTCAGGTTCATTCAAGTGATAAATGTTGTCACTTCTTTTTTGCGTGGCATAAAATTACAGATGATGTACATAGCAGTAAGATCTACAGAACAGTTTCTTTACAGAAACCACAACAACAACTGTAACATACAAGAAACTTCTGCTCGTTTGGCTGCTACTGCAGTCTAGTAGCCCAGTAATGTTGCACTAGGAAGTACAACTGGCTCCAAAGCCATGACAAGACAGAGAGAGACGCAGGTTGATGGCAAATAATTAATTTATTTTAATGAAGAGCATAACAATTAACTCAAAATGAAAAAAAATACAGTGACATGTGATAATCAGTAAAGTCAGTGGTGAGATTGTGTGTATGGACGGGTGAGCTATGTGGTGTTAGATGATGATGTTGGATGACATGAAACAAACAAAGATGTGCGGGAGAGAAGAGCTCCCCTCGGACTGAAGAGGGGCAAGGATTTATAGTCGGGAAGCAGGTGCTTCCAACTAGAATGATCAGCGCTTCACCTTCTACTGTTTGCTGCATATACTGTCACATTAATTTAAGTTGGTTGCAGAGTTTCTCCTCAGTGTCTTTCTCAATGGACAGCCCTGGCTCTACAGAATCCAGTCTGGGAGAAGGTCTCATTATACAGGCTCATCTCTCCTGTCTTTTCCCTTTCTCCCTTTTCTGACTGTTGTGACAGAGAACTTTTCTTTCAACTTTAATCTCATGTTCAACATTAAATTATTACATCTGTATCAAATAAACATATTTTCTTGATTGGCATTTATTTCATCAACTTATTTTTTTCTTATTTAAAATCCCACCTTCAGTAATGAAAATAGCACAAGAGAGTTCATTACTGATGATCAACTCACGTTCTTCTCTGTACTTGAATCAGCCGCAGTCTAAAGTTTAGTCATGGGGTGGTCACTCCAGGGAGGCAGACTGGAAAGTTTTTCCTCAGTGGCTGTTTGTATGAGCCAGTCCCAGGCCTTAAAGAATCCAGTTTAGCACACCTACTGATCGCACCTTTCAACACCATTGACAGCGCCTCAGCAGATCAAAAGTTATGTTTTGTCTCCCATAATCCACCAAGGTTCACCAGCTTAACAAATCAAGGTACAAATCCCTTTGTGGCATATAAATAACTTTATACATCCAGCAATGTAGAGCTGAGTTAACTTTGCTCTAAAACACACACACAATTTTCTTTTCTGATAGGTTTCCTGTTTAGTTTAAATCCTGTGTGTGTGTGTGGTATACATGCCCTACTTTAGGGCACGGGGCTTCCCTGTGACAATATGCATTAAATTCTCTACACAGTGTTTTGTGAAGTATGAGCAAGGCGTCTGACACACACACTGACCAGACTTGTAGTATGGTGTGAGTACAGCCCCTTCCACAGTGATCTCCACCCCCTCCACCTATGTTCTGGATCAGATCAGGTAGATGAATCCTCCCCACAAGTTCAACACCTGTATCTTCTCTGTGGTAAGAAGAAACTGCTCAATGACACGTGGGGCTCTCAGGACCTTTGCAGCCCTCAAAGAGTCTGTCTGACAACCTATCTGGACCTGAGGAAGACGATTGTGTTACTGTTTTGAAAACCTGTGTGAAAATCGATTGAGCAGTGTTGTGATGTGTGACTATATATGAGTCAGTGGATCCAGGATGGCAAGATACACTGATGAATGGAGGAAATCACAAATAAAATAAATCAATTTTTAGTGCAGTAGTAACAGTTTTTTTTTACAATTTGTTTTAGAAATGATTAACTTTGCTAACATATTAATTAAAGCTATAATATGTAATTGTTCTGCCCAAACCCAGAGAAATCATTCATTTTAATCAAGGTAACGGTCCGTTTCATTTGGTTGCCTGTCAATGTCGTCAAACCCCCTCTACCAAAGAGTTTACACATACAAGATAATACGTCGGCGTTGTGGTTGTCTGCCAAAAAGTGACATAAATTGACTTTTATTCAGTTTTAAGCCAAATTTTTATGATGAACTTTTTAGATCTTATAGTCACTGGACGTCTGGATCTTAAGTTATCAGAGAAACAAGCTGAGCAAACGTTAGCAGCAGCTCGGCTAACAGCCCTGACTGGACATCCACTTTACAAAGAACAACGATTTTTAATGTGAAACTACTTTATTCAATGTTTATACCCGTTAATCACTGTGTACGTTTGTTTTGAAGAGGAGGAGATTCTGCAGATAATTCGGCTCCCAGTAAAAACATCTTGAGCAATGAACACTGGAGTAATCCTATCCTGGAGAAGCTGGTTGTTTAACAGTGAAGACAACAACTCCCATGATCCCACGCTACTTCACACTGTCATCACACATGTCTTTTGTTACTGCGGTTAAGAAAAAAAGAGCAGTAATAATGAATTATCGCAATGCACTAATTCAGTTAGCAAACGTCCTCTTAATATTGCTGAATGTTAAATTGTTGCATGTTTGATTTTCATTTTAAGACTTAACACCAATAAAATGCATCATACTGAATATTGAAAAACTGTTGAGACAGTCTGAAATAGCAAATTAGCAGATTCACGACGAATTACAATTATTTGATTCTGTGTACTTACCTTCCTGTACTGATCCACCCTCCACTTCTTGACACACACACAAACACACACAGTCATGTTTCCATCACTTCAGGGGACATTACATTGACTTACATTCATTCCCAACACTAAAAGGATCTTTTCCTTAATCCAGTATCCAGGCAAAAGGAAAAAAAAAGAATTTCTGAAGCATGTTTCAAGTAAGAATTATGAAAAAAAGGAAAAAAAAACCTGAGTTGATGAATAGCCTACATTAAATCATTAAATTATTAACCAGAATCCCAGAAGACACTTGAATGCAGGCTACTGAGCAAATGATGTGACATCTTCAATCGTGTTTTTCCCCACCCAAACTTAGTTTTCATCTGCTGGAAAGCCATCGGCGGCCTTTTGAACTCTTTAAACACCAGCCAGAAAATCCACATTATACAGGAAGGACTTAATTATAAAAGTAATTGTGATTTGATGAAACCTGCCGATCAATGAATGAATTCGTCATGAACAGGATTATTTATCTCTGAATCCTGAAAAAGATGAAAAGTCAAAACTTTGTTGTCCTTGCTGAACAGGAGGAACCATTACAGCAAGCAAAAAAGTTTTGACTCATTTCCGCTGGGCTCATTCCCTCTGCTGTGAAACATTACAAGTGGACGGACTTTAGCTGACAAGAGACAGAAAAGACCAAGTCTTCATCCTAAAATTACTGATTTACATTATGGGGACATGCTTTTTGTCCCCAAAAAGGAGGCAAGTCTCCACAACACAACTGTGTAAACAGATACATGTCCTCACAACGTGAGGAATACCTGATGCACACACACACACACACACACACACACACACACACACACACACACACACACACACACACACACACACACACACACACCACACACACACACACACACACACACACACACACAGAAAGACAGAGAGAGAGCAATGTGCATGTACTTACATATTACTGCAATGTACAGTGAACCCCACCCCTGCTCCCCTGAACAAGAGGGAGCAGTTCAGTGAAAACGATGAAGAGAATAAGAGGAGGGATTTCATGCAGCAAAACCTAATTACAGCTTGTCATGAGATTAACGGAAAGATCACACGTCACTAGACAAAATGGACTACAACACCTGTCTGTTGAAACTCTTTGTCTGTATTAATACCTTGTCTGTGTTAATACCTTGTTTGTGTTAATCACTTGTGTCTTACACAAGTGGGTTGAGCCCGAGATACACCCTGGCTGTGAATGTATAGGAAACCTGTTTGTTCAGTAATTACAAGTATATTTATCATCACAATATTTGTGGATGCTGAGACTGTAATAGAACATATTGATGAAATGTCAGATTAGTCTATCTATTTCTTGGGGAAACCTATGTTAATATTGTTTGATATGCATCAAAATCAAACTTGAATGAAAAATGTTTGAGTAGTTGTTGCGACTCAAAGAGAAATCTAATGCAATGTATACATTAATGTGACACACACATCATGTTTTCATGTTTGTTGTGGGGAAAGAAACATAAGATCAGCTATCAGAAAAGATCACTGCTAAGCAGGAAGATGAGAAGGCCCATATGTATATTTGTATTAAATTGTAGTACATACACATCTGGCTAAAAGCAGAACAGTAAGGCTGGCTTAGAATGGCTGGAAGAGTAAACAGTTGTATAAAACATTTTCTTGTCATAACTGTGGTATTACTGACACTCATACTACCAGGAAAATCAAAATAATATTGGTATTATAGGTGTTGCACTGAAGCAACAGGGAACCCTGTGACTGAGGTTGAGTCCATATTATAAAGATGATAGCTTTTGCAGAAATAAATGTTAACATTTGATGTACTGCACCAGAGTTAGCTTAAACTAATTTTCATCTGCAGTCCCTCACAATTAAAACAAAAAAATAAAAACAGCACAATAACAAACGGTACAAAGCAGAAAACACACAGGACACATTATTCAAAATACAAAGCTACACAGAATAGCACATCACTTACACCCACAATGTCAACTAGAAATTAATAGTATAAACTTAAACGTACTTACATACAGAGCTTAGTAGTTTATAGCAGATTTTTTCTTTTGATTTTGATGGAACTGCAGCTCTTCACATCATCAGGTAGGACACACCCTTGAGTTGTGGCTTTCACAGAGAAAGCTGACTGCCAAAATGTAGTGTGACGAAATTGTCTGGTACAATGTCATATAGAGAATATTCTGGAGGATCTAATAGAACTTACTGAGCGAGTGTACACAAAGTCACATAGTGGAGGAGGGGCCAATATGAGAAAGAATCATAGCATGCACAAATATCTTGGCTGCGTCCAAAGAGAGACAGTTTCCAATATGTCTAAAATTTGCTAAGTTGTACTTTATGGTTTTAACTGTTTTTTTTTTTGACATATTTCTTAAAGTTCAAATTTGGATCCAGTGTCACACCAACATATTTAAAATCAGTAACTATGTCAAGGTTTTCACCTTGGTGAGAATATCAGCGTTAGGAGGTTGTTCCATGGTTTTAGAGAAAAACATACCCTTTGTCTTGTTTACATTTAGACTCAGACATGATTGATCAAGCCAATGTGTGATCCTTTCCAATGCAATTGTTAGCGTAGCAGCAGCTAACTCAGCTGTTTTTGCATGTTAGTACACAACAGTGTCATCTGCATACATTTGTAGTTCTACATCATGGCACTGTTGAGGGAGATCATTAATATATAGGCTAAATAATAGAGGACCTAACACTGACCCTTGTGGAACACCCATTGTGCACTTCATGTTACTGGACAGTGTGTCACCAACTTTAACACATTGTCTCCTATTAGATAAATATGAAGACATCCATACCAGTGCTCTTGATGAGAAGTTAAATTTAGAGGGTTTCGATATTAAAACATCATGATTGACTGTGTCAAATACTTTACACGGATCTAAATATACAGCACCAACTACTCCTCCTTTACCAAGTCTTGATTTAATTTGCTCTGTTAAGTGCAAGGCAGCAGTTTCAGTGAAATGATTTGCTCTAAAGCCAAATTGCATACAATGTAGACAAAAATTGCTTGTATTAAGAAATGTTGTCAGTTGTTTAATGACAACTTTCTCAGCAACCTCTGAGAGTACTGGCAGTATACTTATTGGTCTGTAGTTACTGGCTTCAAGGCGGTCTCCAGATTTAAAAATAGGTGTGACAATGGCACATTTCCAGTCACCAAGAAAGGAACTGTGTTTAAAAGACAAGTTAATTAAATGAGCCATGGGGGAGTTAAAATATCTTTGTGTGATTTAACAAACATGGTGTCAAATTGCAAAGTATCTCTATTTTTGGAGGTTTTTAAGGGGCTGATGATTTTGTTTACTTGTAACGCATTAGTCTACACACTTGAAAACTAACTAACTCATATACAGACTCAAGAAAAAAAAATATTAAAGACAGAGGTAATAGTAATTAACTTTCCCTGTACTTTGAATTTAAAATCTCCTAAAAATTTTGGGTCCCTCCTTGTGAGATTATCAATGTTTTTCAGATAAATTTACTGTTGCCTTTTTCCTCATTCAATACATTGAGATGAAAATGAGATTTAGCTTCTCTTAGCTCTTGGATAACTTTGTTCCTTAAATCTTTATAAATCAGCATGTCAGCGTCTCTTCTAGCATTAACTGCCTTTCTTAGTGCAGCATAATAATAATGATAATTAAGCTGATAATAATTAATAGTAATAACATTTTTTCCATTATGCATCCCTAAAATAGTTTTTTATTGAATGTCCAAACAAATCTTGTAGCTTTCATTCAGTTATAATAAAAGACTGAAGATGTTTGCTTTGTGTACAAGAATGGTTTGAGGCCTGTATGGGTCCCATCTCTGTCTGTACGTTGGACAAAACCTCCCATATTAGGGCTCTATGTCTTCTTGCAGTTTGATTTTTATCTTGTGTAACATACTTGATTCTTTTCCTTTTTTCTTTACATACATTGTGCAGGTCTATCTGATTATTTCATGGTCTGCATTAATGTGGAAAATTATACATTTGAAAATATCAATGTTATGACTGATAAAGTGCGTAAAACATGCAACAAACCTAATTACACTTCAAGACAATAAGCTCAAAACAGCTCATCCTGTTTTAGAGTATAGTATGTGGTCTACTTTACTACGGTCTGCTACCGGTCTGTTTATAATTAGGTAAAATAAGGATGTAGTTGGCAGTTGGATCTCACAGTTTAGAGGCCTCTGCTCACACTTACTTAACTTGCTTTTCATTCATTGACTGGACTGGATGAGGGGGGTTGGGTTTGTGTGCGGCTGGGATCATCAGGAGAAATGAGAACACCTGTGGATCAGAGGATGAAGAGAAATGGCCTGAGCACTGATTGGTGGACTCGTGTGGTGTCTGACCTTCCCATGTTATCATTTTATTTGGTTTTCTTTTGGTCACCTACTCTACAGAAAATAGTTTATTTTACTCCTCAATCTCACATTTGGGCTCAATGTGGAAACATCAGAAGAAACCACAGATTGGGGCCCCAGTGTGCTCCAGATCATCTGAGACTTGGTTTGCCCACATCTCCGCTCCTCCATTTGGTCTAGCCAAATATTCATACACTAATTTCCTTTGTAGGTCCAGTCTGGGTACGTAACATGAGTAAAAATTTAAATGACATTATTTTTATTATGTTAACATCACTAAACAATCATCCAGACACCACTGGACTTTTTTCTTTTTTTTTTTGGCTCTCTACCAGATTCTCTCTCTGAACTTGCAGAGTTCACCCAGCTATTCTCCAACAACTGTAGGCTATAAAGGATTAGAAGACTTGTTTTTCATATTAATTAGTGTGAAATAAAATACTATCCGTACATGTAGTTCCCTTTTTGAAGTGGTTTATTTTACGCTTCTCATTCAAGAACAAATTGATGAATAACAAGTAGTAGAGGAGTAAAGTAAATGTTTATTAGTGTATTTTGAATTGACAGTAAAGGCAAATATCAAAATAGTTACATAAAGACATTTATGTTCCCATCTTCAAAAGGTGTTGGGCTGGAGCAATGAAATGAAGAGGATGCTTCATTACTGGTATCAGTATTAATGCTGCATTAACAAATAAAACTGTCAGTTTTTCACACTGATATTCAAAGTGAAGTGTAGTCTGATAAAAAATTGTTTGATTCTGTAGATTTGGTCTTACATGCACATTCTGTTTGCAAATTGAGTACAGCAGTGTCATGTTGAATAATTGATCTAAGATGATCATAATCATTGGTAGAGTGATGAATTATTTTCAAATGGAGCTACTGAGTTTAAAGGCTGTAGATATATAACTGGTCAAGTAGTGTTTCTTGTATTGCATTAAACATGCGATATTTGATAAGAGACAACAACAACAACAAAAAGAAAACAATGTTAATCAACTGAATACATTTAATACACTAAATCATTAAACCCCTCTCTCTGCACTTGAATCTGCAGCAGTCTACAGTTCAGCCATACTGGATCATGGGGTGGTCACTCCAGGGAGGCAGGTTGGAGAGTTTCTCCTCAGTGGCTGTTTCTATGGGCCAGCCCCAGGCTTTAAAGAATCCAGACAGGTTCATCTCCACAGTCTGGGAGAAAGTCTCAGCATACAGGTTCATCTTTCCTTTGTTGTCTTTGGGAAAGTTGCTCATCTTGTGGTAGGCAGCAAACACCTTCTTAAAGGCATCCCAGCCAAACTTTTCCTGGAGCTACATGGAAAGAGAAAGAAGTAGAGGGGTGTGTGAAAAAGAAGTATTGCTGTCTCTCCATTTTCATCCATCAATATTTTTGTTGTCTGGTGTGTAATGAGCTTTGTTAAACCCTCACAGGGTCCGATGGGAATTCTGAGTCTTATTTGCATTCATTTTGCCTATGACAGTGTGTGATCCTGTTTAAAAAGTGACTCCAGTATGATCCAAACATAGTTTCTCTGCAGAATGTAATATACAGTAATTGCCTCTCACCTGCATATATGTCTCCAGGGCGACCCACATGTGCCAGCTGCTGAGTTTCTTGCCCCCCTTAGCATACTCCTCTGCTCGATGGTTTCGCTTTTCTGAAGTCATATTTGGATGAGCCTGCATTGAACGAGACAAAAGTAAGGGATTGTGAAAGAATATAATCCCAGTGAAAAGCTAAATATTTTTCTCAACATAGGATAAAAAGGAGGAATTGTCTTTTGTGGTGTCTACTGATAGAAAAATGTGTCATAATACATGTTAAGAACTGTTTTTTTCTAGCTATTGGTCTCATTTGTTTTGTCAAAAAAAAAAAAAAAGGATTTACTCCACCTTTGCCCTGTTGATCCCCAGCACCTCTTCATGCACATACACTGACCAGAGGTTGCATGTACACTCTGTGGTGTGAGATGGGAACTCCCAGCAGCCTCTCTGTTGGTTGTGTCCAAGCTCATGGATGGGGCCCCACATGCCTTTAGTCCTAGCATGGTCAATGCTGACCACATGAGCTGCTGTGGGTGTTTGTGCCATGATGGGATAACCTGCATGCATCCAACCTGGATGGAGAAAAATTCAGTCTTACTTATAAGCGCAGGTGACATGTGTGATGTAGTGGTGTGATAAGTCCATTGATATACGAGTGCAACCAATGAAAGAAAAGCAAAAACAAAAAAAACAGCTCGTGTTGTTGCAAAAGTTCTCATTCAATAAATTATTTTCACTTAGATATTCTTCAACATTTGTTTTTTACATTTTCAGTGTGAGTGGTGGTGAACTTCAACACCTGCCCTGCTGGGCAAACAAGAGGCAGTCATATACACAGAAAAACACATTTACCATGAGAAATCTGTACATCAGTTACAAATCTCTCTTTGCGGGGAAATTTGTGTGGGATAGCAGCCAGGTCAGCAACGCCTCTCATGATGGCATCCCAGTGTGCTGCCAACTTGTCGGGGTAATCCAGATCCCGAACAACATCTGATGGTACAGTAAGGATGATGTTCTCAAACTCCAGCTCTGCCCAGGGTGAGGGAGCTGCACGCAGCAACGACCAATCAGCTTTTGTTGTCACACCTGAGCAGAACAGAGGGATGGGTGAATTCAAAACTGAGTTTGAACTTGTATAATTTTAAACGTTATAAATATGTGCCATTGTTTGCAGATTATAAACAAATAAAATGTAAAAGTTTCATAAATGTGAACTGCTTATGAATGTGGTCTCATAGTTTCATTCAGCTGTTAATGTACTGCACCCAGCACACAGATGCTTGTACCAGATGTTTGCTTGTACCTTCTGCAAAAGTCACAGGTGCTGCTACACACCCTCTACTAACCCCATGGAGACACACAGATACACACATCTCTGAACCAGTGTTACTCAACACACACTCACCAGATTTATAATATGGTGCACGTACAGCTGTCTGCACTGTGACCTCTACCCCCTCCACCTGTGTGTTGGGTGGAGCCACCAGGTAGATGAGTCCCCCCCACAGGTTCCACACCTGCATCTTCTCTGTGGTAACAGGAAATCGTTCATGAACACAGGGCGCTCTCTTCAACTCTGCAGCATTGAGATAGTCTGTTTGACAGCCTATCTGGATCTGAAGAAGAGATGGAATATGTGTTACTGTTTTGTAAACCTGTATCAAAAGTGCTGTATAGTTTGTTCTATAGTTGAAGCTGGCAAGATGGATAGATAGAGTAATAATCGGATGGTGTGACAGATAAATGCATAATTAAAAAGCAGTCATAATCATATTATTCAATCCATGACTGCGTTACAGTTATTGCTAGTTCTACTGCACATGAGGCAAACAGCTGCTTTATGATATATGTATTATTGAAAGATATGATTTGTTATTTGGGGAATTTCTTTTGAATAAAAAAAACATAACCCATTTCCATCTTATATCTCTCATAACCCTGATGATTTAATTTGATATGATGCACTGTACCTTCCATTCCTTGTTGACAATCTCTGCCGGTACAGTTATGGAGGTCCTCATACCAGGAGAGAGGTAGAGACCAGTACTGATCCACTCCTCTCCTCCTGATACACACACACACACACACACACACAAACAAATGTGGTGAGATCTATGTACTAAAGCAATGTAAAAGCTCACAGATTATTGCAACATATTGAGTTCTACAGACAAATTGTGTCAGTTGAACAATTGCAGTTCTGCAAATGAAGTATTTTACTTAAAATAACATTGTGCATACAGTATGTCTACAACACTGTGGCCTGACCTGCTGTGTTAGCATTAATCGTGATCTTCTGGTTATTGACAACTGGCATCATGGGGTTATGCTTGATGAGGTAAGGCAGGAGATCATCAGGATCTGGGCAAACCTTATATACATCTGTCCCCATGCTGAGAAGCAGGTGGTCTTTGGGACTCTTCACAGGACGGCTGTCACATACCTTGAAAATGAATGATAAATGTTGAACTTTCAAAAGAGGTTGCTCACCTTGTCACAGTTTCTTCAGCTAAGAAAACAACAACAGATCCCATGCAGACATATTATTGCACTATTGGTAGTATTATAGGTGACGGCAATCAGCGGCCAATTCAGTGAACCACCCAACCACCCACTGTCAACAGAATATTACACCACATAAGGCAGTGAATGCCTAAAACCTAACTGAAAAGTCGGAATAACTTGAAGGGGCCGTCCTTACACAAACTAATAACAATCATACACAACTGATGGCCCACCTGTGGCATGCCCGACTTCTTTAACGTGTCAGTGAGGTTGGACACCATCTGTGTATAGGAGGAGCAGTCATGAGCCTTCATGCGCAAGTATTTGGCACAGTCCTTGCCCAGTTTTTTAAGGCATTCCTCCTGATTCTCGGTAAGTTCCTCTCCCTGGGTTACATGACCAGCAAAGCTGCGTAGAAGGTGGCGGAAGTAGTAGGTGTCTTTGATGGCCTGGCTTGGCACAGGGGCCTTGTAGGAACCGTCAGTGATGTAATTCTCTAGCAGGCTCAAGCCCATTTTGTTCAGGATCTTGTTTCCTGAAAGACAGAGCAAGAAACCCTACTTAATCAATGTGTTGCACTGTTAATAGTATTATTGATAGGGTTTCACTGTTGTGGGTAAAACAATATTTTTGGACTGATGCCCAATATCTTTTGTGTCTATGACCACAAATGCAATTCTCACCAGTTGCTTTGGGAGTCAGTATGGGGGTGTTGTACATTAAGTAATTTGGGGTTGTGTCTGATGAGTGTCGTAGCTTAGTACAATATTAGCACATGCACGTAGAAGGTGGTACCTGGAATATGCTCAGGATGCATCACGTTATATTATCTAGATTGAACTGAATAGTAAAGAGGGAAAGTCCAGTTGCACATTATTGTACCTGAGAATTCTGTCATTGGGTTTTGTCCTTTGTGTGTCTGAGCCCAATACCAAGCATGTCCACCAATCAGGAGGCCTCCTCCCTCTGCAACAAACTCTTGGATCCCCTCCACATAATTGTCGCTGTATGCTGTACACACAAATACACTCAGGTCTTTCCTGACATTTGTCCTCTCACAATTAAACTCTGACTTGCTGAAGAGGTTGAAGGCTTGGTTAAGACCTGGCACCACACCAACAACCCCATTCCTGCCTTGATCCAACCAATGAAGGGCATTGTTCCAAAATGGAGCCAGCGTCTGTGAAGAAGGTAGTTTATCCGAGAAAAACAGTAGTTTGTTAGTCACAGAAAAAAATAAATATAAATATAAAAACAAATGATGCAAATGAGCAAAAAAACTGAATGGCCATTTTGACTCAGGATTTTTGCTTTGAATTAATGGAATAACTTGATTTGTTTTTAGTAATGTTTAAGTCACTGGAAAAGGTAAAAACAGACATTCAGTTGTTTCATCTACATTATATTTCTCAAATGAATTTCCAGAGAATGTACTATGACATATCATGATACAAATGGGTGAAAAATAAAAATAAAAACCAACATAAAGTGTCTTGATGTTGGTCCACCATGAGTCGCAAGAACAGATTCAATACAACTTGGCTTTGACTCTACAAGTCTCTTGAACTCTACTGGTGGTTGTGGAAAGCATTATTTAACACCTCTCCAACTATAGGTGTTCAAAATTGGAGTGAGATCTAATGTGTGCTAAAGCCGTACCATATGATTCACATCACTTTAATACTAATCAAATCATTCAGTGACCCCCCACCCCTTGCCCCCCATGAAAGCATCTGCATTCATTATGTTTCTTCGCTAACCTTTTCAGGTTTAGAAAGAAAATTCTCACCAACTGCTCAATGTAACCTCCAATGACATTTACTAATTCACACCCCACCTCTCTTTTCAGAAGTCCTTCATGAGTGATCACAACAATCCGTCCCTTCCCATAGTAGGCTCCTGCCAGGAATGCTCGCCCATCCTCGGTGGTACCGATGGGGAACGCTAGAGGCCCATGAGCCAGAACCTCAGAAGCTACTACCCCATTCTGAAGGTCAAACTCGGATATCCCCTGGAGTAAGAACTCCAAGTCATCCTTAAAATCCTTACCAATTCTGTATTTGCAAACAGGAAAAGAGAAGGGAGAAGAAGACACAGAGGGAGATGGAGAGATGAAGTAAAAAAGCAATTTCCACTTTAAGGGCTGTATTCATTGTTTTTAGCCATATGTAGTAGCTCATACACAACAGACAGAATGGGACAAAATTTGGTTCAGACATTCATGATTACCACACTATAAATCCTAATGATGTTGGTGATTCCCTGACTTTTTGTCTAGTGCCATTATGAAGTTGAGGTTTTGAGGGAAATATTTCAACAACTATTGGATGGATTATTGTGAAATTTGGTACAGACATTTATGTCCCTGTCAGGATGATTTTAATAAGTTTGATGATCCCGTGATTTTTACTTCTGAGCTCTGAACCCTCTTAAGATCAGAAGCCTCAGCTGTACTTTGTGTTTAAGTGCTAATTAAAAATAAATAATAGAAATAATAATAAGATAAGCCTGAATTACATCATTTGGACCTGTGTTGAGTGAGAATAAACTTAAGCCAGATCCCACTTACCAAGATATGTTCTTAATAATGAAACATAGTCTTCAAAATTAGGTGTAAATCAACACCATAATATCTTAAATGAAATATAAAGATGAATAATGCAGTGCACTGATAATGATCTTGAGAATCAGTTATGAAATACAGTCAAAAATTTTGAGTGGTACTGAATATTCTATGCAAATATGTTAAATATGGAAAATGTTTATATGAAAATTACCATTACAAAAACAAGGAGGGCTAACTGTGTGGATAAATTCTAAGGTTAACAGAAAAGCTGTCATTTTACAACTCTGAACCTTTTTAAATGTAAAACATGTAGAAAAAGAAGTATACCCTAAAGCCATGCAGGAGGATGGGATCTGAGGGCAGACAGGAAGGCACTCTACGTCACCCTGATGCTCAGAGAAGTAGATCCCTGCCACGCTGGACACCTTATTCCCTACAAACTCAAGCAGCTTGTTCTCCTTAGGATGATCTGCAGCCCAGCTCCACGCCTGTCCGGCTATCAGCACTCCTCCTCCAGCTTTCAGAAACGCCACCAGCTGCTTTACGTCTGCATCCACGCTGTAGGCATCTGTCACATACACGCCAACCTCTAGATTGTCACTAAAGGCCTCCACAATTTTGGCTTGGAAGCTGGATCTGCTGAGATTATCAGCAACTCCCCTGACATTCTTGTGGACCCCCACAGACAAGTTTTTAGATGTATCTCCTCGCAGCCAGGTCAGAGCATTCTCTACCAGAACAGGAAAGGTTGTCAGGTAACCCTCATGACCCAAGACCACAATCCTTCCACTGCCGTACAGAGAGGCAGCCATCAGGATCTGGCCTTGGCTGTTCATTACTAAAGGAAAGGCATCGTCTCCAATCAGAACCAGATTGCTGGGAACACAGGGACCACAGAGGTCCAGCTCTTTCAAGCCTCTCATCAGGGAGATGTAGGCCTCTTCACGCTGCTGGTGTTGGGAGGGCTGGGTGGTCATGATGAGAATTATTGATGCTCTGAAGATCGGATGAAGAGGAGGGTGGATGGCAAAAGAAAGCTGTGCTGAGTGAGATGTAAATTGCGTTAGCACATAAGATTAACCAGTTGAGCGTAGATGGAGGTGTGTTTTGTCAGGCTGTGCTGTGGGATAGAAAGAGAGTTGACAGAGTTTAAAAAATAGCATTTAAAGTACATCAGATGGCCTGTATGTAACAAGTCTGTAACACTGACATTAGAACAATAAAATGTCAACCTACAACTCCTTTAGAGACAAAAAGTAAATGCAGTAACATGTATGGATGACCAGAAGCATGCTGGTTTTCATCTTAAAGAAACACTGAAAGCTAGAAGTTACTTTTTTACCTGAAAGTTAGCTTGACTTTCTGTTTGTATTATTACACTGCGACAACAGTTTTCCAAACGAGGCTATCCACCTAGAACACCATCTGGCAGGAGAGGAGAATGAGGATATGAGATGAGAGGAAGAGCAGGAGGGAGTATTTAAGTGAAAAAGGTAAAGAAAAAATGAGGAGGGACTTCAGTCAGTACGACCCAATGACAATGATTGGGAGAAAGATCACTCATCACTAGACTACAACGCCTGTTTGTCAGCATTCTGTGTCTGTGTTTATAGCTCATGGATTGAGACATAGATATCCCCTGGCTGTGACTGTATAAGAAACCAGTTTGTCCAGTCAGCATCCACCATGAGTTGCCAGAACAGATTCAATACAACTTGGCTTTGACTCTACAAGCCTCTTGAACTCCACTGGTGGTTGTGGAGAGCATTATTTAACACCTCTCCAACATCTCGCATAGGTGTTCACAATTGGAGTGAGATGTAATGTGTGCTAAGCCGTACCATATGATTCACATCTCTTTAATACTAATCAAATCATTCAGTGACCCCCCACCCCTTGCCCCCATGAAAGCATCTGCATTCATTATGTTTCTTCGCTAACCTCTTCAGGTTTAGAAAGAAAATTCTCACCAACTGCTCAATGTAATCACCAAAGACTCCAAAGAAATTAAACAGCATTCACTAGTTCAGACCCCACCTCTCTTCTCAGAAGTCCTTCTTCTGTGATCACAACAACCCGTCCCTTCCCATAGTAGGCTCCTGCCAGGAATGCTCGCCCATCCTCGGTGGTACTGTTGGGGAACGCTAGAGGCCCATGAGCCAGAACCTTAGAAGCTTCTACCCCATTCTGAAGGTCAAACTCAGATATCCCCTGGAGTAAGAACTCCAAGTCATCCTTAAAATCCTTACCGATTCTGTATTTGCAAACAGGAAAAGAGAAGGGAGAAGAAGACACAGAGGGAGATGGAGAGATGGAGTAAAAAAGCAATTTCCACTTTAAGGGCTGTATTCATTGTTTTTAGCCATATGTAGTAGCTCATACACAACAGAAAATAAGGGACAAAATTGGTAAATTCATTATTATCAGACTATAAATCCTAATGACATTCATGATTCCCTGACTTTTCGTCTAGTGCCATTATGAAGTTGAGGTTTTGAGGGAAATATTTCAACAACTATTGGATGGATTGTCATGAAATTTGCTACAGAGATTTATGTCCCCATCAGGATGATTTTAATAAGTTTGATGATCCCCTGATTTTTCCTTTAGTGTCCTCCTAAGGTCAGAATCCTCAGTTGTACTTTGTGTTAAGTGCTAATTAAAAATATTAGCATGCTAAAATGGTAAACTAAGATGGTGGACATTGTACCTGCTGAATATCATCAGAACATTAGCAGTGTCATTGTGAGCATGTAATCATGTTGATGTTAGCATTTAATATATTATAGTTTCTGAGAACTTACTCAGAATGGAAGGATTTCAGTCAATAAAACCTAACGACAGCCTATCATGAGATTAAGGGAAGGATCACACATCACCAGACAAAATGGACTACAACACCTGTCTTTTGACACTCTTTGTCTGTGTTAATACGTTGTTTGTGTTAATACCTTGTTTGTGTTAATCTCTTGTGTCTTACACAAGTGGGTTGAGCCTGAGATACACCCTGGCTGTGAATGTATAGGAAACCTGTTTGTCCAGTCATTACAAGTATATTTATTATCACAATATTTGTGGATGCTGAGACTGTAATAGAACATATTGACAATATATCAGATTAGTCTATCTATTTCTTGGGGAAACCTGTTAATATTGTTTGATATGCATCAAAATCAAACTTGGATGAAAAATGTTTGAGTAGTTGTTGCGACTCAAAGAGAAATCTAATGCAATGTATACATTAATGTGACACACACATCATGTTTTCATCTTTGTTGTAGCGAAAGAAACGTAAGATCAGCTATCAGAAATGATCACTGTTAAGCAGGAAGATGAGAAGGCCCATATGTATATTTTTATTAAATTGTAGTATGTACACATTTTATCTGGTTAAAGCAGAACAGTAAGGCTGGCTTAGAATAGGTGTTCACAATTAGAGTGAGATCTGATTTTTCCTTTAGTGTCCTCCTAAGGTCAGAAGCCTCAGCTGTACTTTGTGTTAAGCGCTAATTAAAAATGTTAGCATGTTAACATGCTTAACTAAGATGGTGGACATTGTACCTGCTGAATATCATCAGAACATTAATAGTGTCATTGTGAGCATGTAATCATGGTGACATTAGCATTCATCCCAAAGCACTACTGTGTCTATGTATAGCCTCACACAGCCACTAGTGTGGCTGTTATCTTACAGTATATTAAAGTTTCTGAGAACTTTTGTTTTTCCATGAAAAAGTATAATCTCAGAAAATAAATCTGAATTACATCATTTGGACCTGTGTTGAGTGAGAATAAACTTAAACCAGATGCCATTTACCAAGATATGTTATTAATAATGAAACATAGTCTTCAAAATTAGATGTAAATCAACACCATAATATCTTAAATTAAATATAACATATAACAACAGCCTATCATGAGATTAAGGGAAGGATCACACATCACCAGACAAAATGGACTACAACACCTGTCTGTTGACACTCTTTGTCTGTGTTAATACTTTGTCTGTGTTAATAGCTTGTGTCTTAATCAAGACACCAATTATCTGGCTAAAAGCAGAACAGTAAGGCTGGCTTAGAGTGGTTAGAAGAGTATACAGTTATATAAAACATTTTCTTGTCATAACTGTGGTATTACTGACACTCATACTACCAGGAAAATCAAAAAATATTGAAATTATAGATGCTGCACTGAAGCAACAGAGAACCCTGTGACTGAGGTTGAGTCCATATTATAAAGGTGATACCTTTTGCAGAAATCAGAGAGAAATTGAAGTCAGATGGTAATACTTTTTTCCATTTTGCATCCCTAAAATAGTTTTTCTGAAATATCCAAACAAAACTTGTAGCTCTCATTCAGTTATGATAAAGAACTGAGGATGTTTGCTTTGTGTGCAAGAATGGTTTGAGGCCTGTATGTGCCTGATCCACTTCTCCAATACTCCAGTGTTCAGACTCATATACAATGGGAATAAGACTTACTGTCTGTCACTGACTCACTGACGGAACAAACCTAATTACACTTCAAGACAATAAGTCCAAAACAGCTCATCCTGTTTTAGAGTACAGTATGTGGTCTACTTTACTACGGTCTGCTACCGGTCTGTTTATAATTAGGTAAAATAAGGATCTAGTTGGCAGTTGGATCTCACAGTTTAGAGGCCTCTGCTCACACTTACTTAACTTGCTTTTCATTCATTGACTGGACAGGATGAGGGGGTTGTGTTTGTGTGCGGCTGGGATCATCAGGAGAAATGAGAACACCTGTGGATCAGAGGATGAAGAGAAATGGCCTGAGCACTGATTGGTGGACTCGTGTGGTGTCTGACCTTCCCATGTTATCATTTTATTTGGTTTTCTTTTGGTCACCTACTCTACAGAAAATAGTTTATTTTACTCCTCAATCTCACATTTGGGCTCAATGTGGAAACATCAGAAGAAACCACAGATTGGGGCCCCAGTGTGCTCCAGATCGTCTGAGACTTGGTTTGCCCACATCTCCGCTCCTCCATTTGGTCTAGCCAAATATTCATACACTAATTTCCTTTGTAGGTCCAGTCTGGGTACGTAACATGAGTAAAAATTTAAATGACATTATTTTTATTATGTTAACATCACTAAACAATCATCCAGACACCACTGGACTTTTTTCTTTTTTTTTTGGCTCTCTACCAGATTCTCTCTCTGAACTTGCAGAGTTCACCCAGCTATTCTCCAACAACTGTAGGCTATAAAGGATTAGAAGACTTGTTTTTCATATTAATTAGTGTGAAATAAAATACTATCCGTACATGTAGTACCCTTTTTGAAGTGGTTTATTTTACGCTTCTCATTCAAGAACAAATTGATGAATAACAAGTAGTAGAGGAGTAAAGTAAATGTTTATTAGTGTATTTTGAATTGACAGTAAAGGCAAATATCAAAATAGTTACATTAAAGACATTTATGTTCCCATCTTCAAAAGGTGTTGGGCTGGAGCAATGAAATGAAGAGGATGCTTCATTACTGGTATCAGTATTAATGCTGCATTAACAAATAAAACTGTCAGTTTTTCACACTGATATTCAAAGTGAAGTGTAGTCTGATAAAAAATTGTTTGATTCTGTAGATTTGGTCTTACATGCACATTCTGTTTGCATATTGAGTACAGCGGTGTCATGTTGAATAATTGATCTAAGATGATCATAATCATTGGTAGAGTGATGAATTATTTTCAAATGGAGCTACTGAGTTTAAAGGCTGTAGATATATAACTGGTCAAGTAGTGTTTCTTGTATTGCATTAAACATGCGATATTTGATAAGAGACAACAACAACAACAAAAAGAAAACAATGTTAATCAACTGAATACATTTAATACACTAAATCATTAAACCCCTCTCTCTGCACTTGAATCTGCAGCAGTCTACAGTTCAGCCATACTGGATCATGGGGTGGTCACTCCAGGGAGGCAGGTTGGAGAGTTTCTCCTCAGTGGCTGTTTCTATGGGCCAGCCCCAGGCTTTAAAGAATCCAGACAGGTTCATCTCCACAGTCTGGGAGAAAGTCTCAGCATACAGGTTCATCTTTCCTTTGTTGTCTTTGGGAAAGTTGCTCATCTTGTGGTAGGCAGCAAACACCTTCTTAAAGGCATCCCAGCCAAACTTTTCCTGGAGCTACATGGAAGGAGAAAGAAGTAGAGGGGGGTGAAACAGAAGTATTGCTGTCTCTCCATTTTCATCCATCAACATTTTTGTTGTCTGGTGTGTAATGAGCTTTGTTAAACCCTCACAGGGTCCGATGGGACTAGAGTCTTATTTGCATTCATGTTTGCCGGTGTGTGATCCTGTTTAAAAAGTGACTCCAGTATGATCCAAACATAGTTTCTCTGCATAATGTAATATACAGTAATTCCCTCTCACCTGCATATATGTCTCCAGGGCGACCCACATGTGCCAGCTGCTGAGTTTCTTGCCCCCCTTAGCATACTCCTCTGCTCGACGGTTTCGTTTTTCTGAAGTCATAGCTGGATGAGCCTGCATTGAACGAGACAAAAGTAAGGGATTGTGAGGGAATATAATCCCAATGAAAAGCTAAATATTTTTCTCAACATATGATAAAAAGGAGGAATTGTCTTTTGTGGTGTCTACTGATAGAAAAATGTGTCATAATACATGTTAAGAACTGTTTTTTTCTAGCTATTGGTCTCATTTGTTTTGTCAAAAAAAAAAAAAGGATTTACTCCACCTTTGCCCTGTTGATCCCCAGCACCTGTTCATGCACATACACTGACCAGAGGTTGCATGTACACTCTGTGGTGTGAGATGGGAACTCCCAGCAGCCTCTCTGTTGGTTGTGTCCAAGCTCATGGATGGGGCCCCACATGCCTTTAGTCCTAGCATGGTCAATGCTGACCACATGAGCTGCTGTGGGTGTTTGTGCCATGATGGGATAACCTGCATGCATCCAACCTGGATGGAGAAAAATTCAGTCTTACTTATAAGCGCAGGTGACATGTGTGATGTAGTGGTGTGATAAGTCCATTGATATACGAGTGCAACCAATGAAAGAAAAGCAAAAACAAAAAAAACAGCTCGTGTTGTTGCAAAAGTTCTCATTCAATAAATTATTTTCACTTAGATATTCTTCAACATTTGTTTTTTACATTTTCAGTGTGAGTGGTGGTGAACTTCAACACCTGCCCTGCTGGGCAAACAAGAGGCAGTCATATACACAGAAAAACACATTTACCATGAGAAATCTGTACATCAGTTACAAATCTCTCTTTGCGGGGAAATTTGTGTGGGATAGCAGCCAGGTCAGCAACGCCTCTCATGATGGCATCCCAGTGTGCTGCCAACTTGTCGGGGTAATCCAGATCCCGAACAACATCTGATGGTACAGTAAGGATGATGTTCTCAAACTCCAGCTCTGCCCAGGGTGAGGGAGCTGCACGCAGCAACGACCAATCAGCCTTTGTTGTCACACCTGAGCAGAACAGAGGGATGGGTGAATTCAAAACTGAGTTTGAACTTGTATAATTTTAAACGTTATAAATATGTGCCATTGTTTGCAGATTATAAACAAATAAAATGTAAAAGTTTCATAAATGTGAACTGCTTATGAATGTGGTCTCATAGTTTCATTCAGCTGTTAATGTACTGCACCCAGCACACAGATGCTTGTACCAGATGTTTGCTTGTACCTTCTGCAAAAGTCACAGGTGCTGCTACACACCCTCTACTAACCCCATGGAGACACACAGATATACACATCTCTGAACCAGTGTTACTCAACACACACTCACCAGATTTATAATATGGTGCACGTACAGCTGTCTGCACTGTGACCTCTACCCCCTCCACTTGTGTGTTGGGTGGAGCCACCAGGTAGATGAGTCCCCCCCACAGGTTCCACACCTGCATCTTCTCTGTGGTAACAGGAAATCGTTCATGAACACAGGGCGCTCTCTTCAACTCTGCAGCATTGAGATAGTCTGTTTGACAGCCTATCTGGATCTGAAGAAGAGATGGAATATGTGTTACTGTTTTGTAAACCTGTATCAAAAGTGCTGTATAGTTTGTTCTATAGTTGAAGCTGGCAAGATGGATAGATAGAGTAATAATCGGATGGTGTGACAGATAAATGCATAATTAAAAAGCAGTCATAATCATATTATTCAATCCATGACTGCGTTACAGTTATTGCTAGTTCTACTGCACATGAGGCAAACAGCTGCTTTATGATATATGTATTATTGAAAGATATGATTTGTTATTTGGGGAATTTCTTTTGAATAAAAAAAACATAACCCATTTCCATCTTATATCTCTCATAACCCTGATGATTTAATTTGATATGATGCACTGTACCTTCCATTCCTTGTTGACAATCCCTGCCGGTACAGTTATGGAGGTCCTCATACCAGGAGAGAGGTAGAGACCAGTACTGATCCACTCCTCTCCTCCTGATACACACACACACACACACACACAAACAAATGTGGTGAGATCTATGTACTAAAGCAATGTAAAAGCTCACAGATTATTGCAACATATTGAGTTCTACAGACAAATTATGTCAGTTGAACAATTGCAGTTCTGCAAATGAAGTATTTTACTTAAAATAACATTGTGCATACAGTATGTCTACAACACTGTGGCCTGACCTGCTGTGTTAGCATTAATTGTGATCTTCTGGTTATTGACAACTGGCATCATGGGGTTATGCTTGATGAGGTAAGGCAGGAGATCATCAGGATCTGGGCAAACCTTATATACATCTGTCCCCATGCTGAGAAGCAGGTGGTCTTTGGGACTCTTCACAGGACGGCTGTCACATACCTTGAAAATGAATGATAAATGTTGAACTTTCAAAAGAGGTTGCTCACCTTGTCACAGTTTCTTCAGCTAAGAAAACAACAACAGATCCCATGCAGACATATTATTGCACTATTGGTAGTATTATAGGTGACGGCAATCAGCGGCCAATTCAGTGAACCACCCAACCACCCACTGTCAACAGAATATTACACCACATAAGGCAGTGAATGCCTAAAACCTAACTGAAAAGTCGGAATAACTTGAAGGGGCCGTCCTTACACAAACTAATAACAATCATACACAACTGATGGCCCACCTGTGGCATGCCCGACTTCTTTAACATGTCAGTGAGGTTGGACACCATCTGTGTATAGGAGGAGCAGTCATGAGCCTTCATGCGCAAGTATTTGGCACAGTCCATGCCCAGTTTTTTAAGGCATTCCTCCTCATACTTGGTAAGTTCCTTCCCCTGGGTTACATGAACAGCAAAGCGGCATAGGAGGTGGCGGAAGTAGTAGGTGTCTTTGATGGCCTGGCTTGGCACAGGGGCCTTGTAGGAACCGTCAGTGATGTAATTCTCCAGCAGGCTCAAGCCCATTTTGTTCATGATCTTGTTTCCTGAGAGACAGTGCAAGAAATCTGACTTGATCAGTGTGTTGCACTGTTAACTATTGATAGGGTTTTACTGTTGTGGATTTAAAAACAATATTTTTAGACTGATGCCCAATATCTTTTGTGTCTATGACCACAAATGCAATTTTCACCTATTGCTTTGGGAGTCAATATGAGGGTGTTGTACATTAAGTAATTTGGGGTTGTGTCTGATGTGTATCATAGCTTAGTACAATATTAGCACATGCACATAGAAGGTGGTATCTGGAATATGCTCAGGATGCATCACGTTATATTATCTAGATTGAACTGAATAGTAAAGAGGGAAAGTCCAGTTACACATTAATGTACCTGAGAATTCTGTCATTGGGTTTTGTCCTTTATGTGTCTGAGCCCAATACCAAGCATGTCCACCAATCAGGAGGCCTCCACCCTCCACCACAAAGTCTTGAATTTCCTCCACATAGTTGTTGCAGTATGCTGTACACACAAATACACTCAGGTCTTTCCTTAAGTTTGTCTTCTCGCAATTAAACTCTGACTTGCTGAAGAGGTTGAAGGCTTGGTTGAGACCTGGAACCACACCAACAACCCCATTCCGGCCTTGATCCAACCAATGAAGGGCATTGTTCCAAAATGGAGCCAGCGTCTGTGAAGAAGGTAGTTTATCCGAGAAAAACAGTAGTTTGTTAATCATAGAAAAAATATTTGGCAGATTAAGCATGTCTCATTATTTAACACACTTCAAATAGCCAATTACTGGTGGTCATAAATAATGCAAATGAGCAAGAAAGTTTTATGGCCATTTTGACTCAAGATTTTTGCATCAATGTAATGGAATAACTTGATTTGTTTTTAGTAGTGCTTAATTCACTGGAATAGCGAAAAATAGACATTCCCATTTGGTTGTTTTATCTAAATTATTTTTCTTGATTGAATTGTCAGAGAATGTACTATGATAAATCATAATACAAATGGGTGACAATAAAAATAAAAACCAACATAAAGTGTCTTGATGTTGGTCCACCATGAGTCGCCAGAACAGATTCAATACAACTTGGCTTTGACTCTACAAGTCTCTTGAACTCTACTGGTGGTTGTGGAGAGCATTATTTAACACCTCTCCAACTATAGGTGTTCAAAATTGGAGTGAGATCTAATGTGTGCTAAAGCCGTACCATATGATTCACATCACTTTAATACTAATCAAATCATTCAGTGACCCCCCACCCCTTGCCCCCATGAAAGCATCTGCATTCATTGTGTTTCTTAGCTAACCTTTTCAGGTTTAGAAAGGAAATTCTCACCGACTGTTCAATGCAACCTCCAATGATATTTACTAATTCACACCCCACCTCTCTTCTCAGAAGTCCTTCATGAGTGGTCACAACAACCCGTCCCTTCCCATAGTAGGCTCCTGCCAGGAATGCTCGCCCATCCTCGGTGGTACCGATGGGGAATGCTAGACGCCCATGGACAAGAACCTCAGAAGCTACTACCCCATTCAGATGGTCAAACTCGGGTATCTCCTGGAGTAAAAACTCCAAGTCATCCTTAAAATCCTTACCGATTCTGTATTTGAAAAAGGGAAAGAGAAGGGAGAAGAAGACACAGAGGGAGATGGGGAGGTGGAGTAGAAAAGGAATTTCCACTTTAAGGGCTGTACTCATTGTTTTTAGCCATATGTAGTAGCTCATAGACAACAGACAGAATGGGACAAAATTTGGTTCAGACATTCATGATTATCAGACTATAAATCTTAATGACATTGATAATTACCTGTGTCAAAAAGGCCCTCTTAAGCAGCAACACTCTCACCATAATGTGTCTCCCACCCCCCACGTGAACTCTACCTCACGAGACACAGACTTTGGGCTAATCAGAACTGAGCTAGGTTGACCTGCAGTTTTTCCTCAAGAAGGTAGTCTGAAGTCTGCCATGCATCAGATGCTTTCCGGGTTAAGGACTTTGCTCTGTACTAACTGTCATCTGGTGTCAAGTGTGTCTAGCGAAAGTGAGTCAAGTGTTGAGAATGTTTGTTATAGTTGCTGTTCATTAGTGAATTGTATCTGTGTTTAGCCAATCTAAAGGGGCTCATGTTCATGTGTTCTGCCGACTGTGTAGCCTTATATTAGTAGCTACTGTTACTAAATGTTAATAGGTATCATGCCTTAGGCATACTGTTAGGACTTTATGTTTGGGTTGTATTGGTGTACTATATTACTGACAGAATAGCGGACTGAACGGCTACTTATAGGTCTGCTCGTTAATTAACAGGGCATACACAACACGTGTAGCTTAGCAGCTCGTTCAGCCTCTGGTACTGATGCCATGCATCTCTACAACTGGCTTATAGAGGGCAGTGTTGCACTGCTGAAGGACATAAATCCACTGTTAGAGGGAATATGCTGTTTCAGCCTCAGATATGCCTGTTTAATACATAGCCACATTATTTATCAGCTGTTTGTCAGTCGTCATGTCTCGTACAGTGGAAATTTACACATTTGAGAGAGGAAAGTAATGTAGTTTACAATTCTACATATGGCCTTTATATTTTCATATGGATATCTGACATGTTTATTCTGAATTATCATGTTCATTTACACAGAACCACTGAGTCATCAGACTGTTGTACAAGGATTGTGGTTGTGATGGTGACAATAAATCCATAAATCTTCAAGACATCTGCGTGATTCTGATCAATCACCTGCAGTGGGTTCTGCTTGAACAAATCCGACACATAGTCATGGAAACTAGATCTTCCTCACAATTGGTCCTTCGAGCCGGATACCTGGAGCCTGCTACAGTTTTGAGATGTCTACCTCAGCAGATAAGGAGCCTGGTACACATGTCAGGAGGCAGACATCCCTCCCCGGATACCTTAAGGATTACATCTTATCTGATACACCAAGTCAGCCAGCACCACCACACATCACACCACCTGCTTCATCTCATCCACATCAAGAGGAAGAGATGGAAGGAAGTTCACGCTTTGCATCCCCAGTTAGTCAGGAGTGCTGCAGCCACTCGCTGTGGGCACCAATGGATAAATAGGGATCTCCTAGCAAAAAACTGGAGGGATGAGTGTCAGAGGCTTAGACAGAAACAGGAGAGTCTTTTTAGCATTGGTGCACCAACTTAGACTACAGAATGAAGAGCTCAGAGCTCAAAGTGGGCACAGTGATCACAAGCTGGAGCAGTGCCAGCAACATAAAATGGCTGAGTCACATTCACCACATGGTGGGGTCCAGCCCCTGAGATGTGCCATGTGTAGAGGGTGGAAAAATAGCCTGTATTAGAAGTAATAAAAAAAACTGACACTGTTGTGGAAAAATCTTCAAATGGGCCAATAAATCTTCAGGTCACCCACAACTTAGTATTAAACTCAGAACTCATAAGAGAAAGACTCAAAACATACACTGGAAGCTGGTAGAGTTCAATGTGAATAGGTTTACTGTGCATAAAGAGCAATACAAAGCAAACTGAGGCCTTTGCAACCTAATGCAAAATCATAAAACATCATATTTTATACCCTTCTTAACACCTTCTATTGTGGAGCTTATTTTCTAGACTCCACCTCATTTTTTAATTATGTTCGACCATTTGGTCATTATTGCTGGGTTCATGAGTGACCTTGACACTTTGGTGATGATACAAGTGTGACTTACCTTAGAAATTACTGCCTCAGCATCTTTCACCTTTTTCTCACACTAAAAATAGGCCTGCCAGCCTTTAATCATCTCACACAGAAAACCAAATTGCTACACCACAGATTAGCCTTCTTGCTAACTCCCTGGGAACTGTCTCTTATTGGCATAATGTCATCTTTGCACACTCACTGGCACATTCGTTTGATCATGGGAAGGAAGTTTCTACCACAACACCACCTCTTATTTTAAAAAAACGAAACAAAACATATAAATAGCAACCTACTTTATACATTCATCTCTCAGATAATACATTTGGTTTAAATGTTGTTGTTGTTATATCTTGTGACAGTAGGTGTCACTGTAATACCAGGTCTTGAAAGAAACATCCCACTCAAGCCTGTGTTGGTCATGTTAGGGACAGAGTAAAATGGCACTTGAGTTGGTCACACACCGATAAACTTGTGTCTGTTCCTTACTGCTCCACAGCCATCCAGGATTGTGTCGCAACATAGCTACCGGCCCAAGTACCTCTATTCTTGAGGCTGGTAACGCATGCCTAGGCCCAAGTCATACATTCTCCCACGGGAGGTGGAGACAACATTGCAAAGGGGGACACTTCACCCTATTGCGTCAGCCAGGCATTCTAGTCATGACCTGGGACACAGATCACATCTAGAGTCATACCATCGCCTTTCAGTAAGAGATGACAACTGGGCCACACACACTCCTAATGTAAATGCAAGAAGGTATGACATATCTCCATATAGAGAGTCCTATAACAATTATTACTCTGAGTCAGCACTCACCATGCCCCATTCACGACCCAGTCATGGGTACAGAGATGAATCCCACTACATTCTAGAGAACAGTCATCTAGGGGGGTACCACCATTACCCAGAGAGATCTGCCACCTTCAGTGAGCACCATTATTCTCCAGAATAGCTCAGACACCTGACTGAGAGCAGACAAGCTCCACATCATCTTGGCTATCCTGCTGGAGGTGATTATTCGCCAGAGAGGCATGGATACCCACCTGAGCACCATCTCTCCAGACATGAAATCTTGAGTCCACCTGGTGGTCAGGAACGGACATACTGGGAACCTACTTCTACTATCCCAATTTCATCCACCCTAATCCAAGAGTTTGCCAGACTGAGGATTGCTCTGGACAATATCCTTCCTAAAGATGCCACAGAATGCATTAAATTCCAGATATTAGTGGATCATCTGAAGCTGGAAGAAGTTCTGCTCACAGCTAACTCTTATACCAATTCTCATTACCTCTTCACAGATACCATGGTGGCCTTGAACCAGCAATATGGGCAACCACACCAGCTGGCTCTCCAGCGCATTGCAGAGCTTATGGATGGCCCCAGCATCAATGGTGGTGACATCAAGTCATTCAAAATGTTTGCCTCCTTCACCGTCTCACCAGCAAGTTCCCCATAGCAGGTCTTTATCATCAAGAGAGCCTTCACCGCACCAAATCTCAGGCTAGGAGAGCACGCCTATCCGACCAAAGCCCTGTGACGGAAATTCAGGCACCTGAGGGATCTTCCCATTCAGCAGTTTGAGAGCATCCATCCTGTGTTACTCATAGACTCTGACCACCCCAACTTAATAACACCTGTAGAACCAGTGTGTATTGGGCCACCAGGGGCTCCAATGGCCATCAGAACTTCCCATGGATGGACACTTCTGGGTCCAACTCATGGACTTAAACATTATCTCATGGAGCAACACTGCCTCTTCACATCTTACAGGGCTCCACCAGCAGACCTTTATCAACAAATTGAAAGGTTATGGCAAATGGACATGCTAGACTGACAGAGCAAGAAGGCCAGCATGAGATCATGGCAGGATCAAGAAGCCATCAACTGCTTGGAGGACAAAACCCATCGGGTGAAAGTAGACAGTATCCACTCCTTTTCTCCATCTCCACAGGAAGCGGTGCTCACCCTGCTCAGAAGCACTGAGAGGAGGCTTTCCAAAGCCACAGAGCAAGCCACGGCCTACATAGCGGAGATACAGAGAGTGGAACAAACTGGTTACATTTTCAAACTGGAGCCTGGTGCAGAAGACACACCAACGAGTTGATACATCCCTCACCACATAGTGGAACACAATGGTAAGCACCATGTAGTCTTCAACTGCTCCTTTCAGTAACAGAGTGTTGACCTCAACAAACTTCTGTTTCCCAGACCAGCACTGGGGTTCACTCTGCTTGCAGTCCTCCTATGCTTTAGGGAACTTGCTGTTGCTGTGAGCAGTGACATACATAGGATGTTCCATCAAGTTAGGCTCCTCCCAGAAGATCAGCCACTCCTCCACTTTCTCTGGAGATATGTCAAATGTGAAAACCAGCCCATTGTATACCAATGGAAAGTGCACCCCTTTGGCATGACCTGCAGCCCCTGCTATGCTACATATGCATTCTGAAAACACACCCTGGACTACACTCAGTCTGGTGATGCAGTAAGGGAGTCAGTCTTCAAGTGCAATAAACCCAACATCCCAAAGATGGCTGACTTGCCTCCAGCACATTTACACCTGCATAAGCCAGCCTTCTTCTTGACAGGCATGGACTGTTTTGGGCCCTATCCTGTCAAGATAGGACGAAAAAGTAAGAAATGATAGGGAATATTATTCTAATGCATGACTACTTGGGCCATGCATACTGACATCCTGTCCAGTCTTGACACAGACTCCTGTATCATGGCTTTGAGGTGGTTTATAGCTCAGAGAGGCAAGCCATTTGACCTGTTATCCGATCAGGGCACCAATTTTAAAGGAGGTTTCCCTGAATTGCAAGAGGCATTTTTAGCCCTCAAACCAGACCTTCAAGCCCAGCTCGCTCCCCAGTGGATCCCTTGGAGATTCAATCCTCCTAATGCTCCCCACTTTGGTGGCTGTTGGGAGTGAGAGATTCATTCAGTAAAACAAGCCCTGCAGGTAACCCTTGGAACACAGCTGGTGACAGAGGAGGTGCTGAGGACACTCCTCATTGAGGTTGAAGGGATTCTCAACTCCAAACCCTTAGGCTACATGTCATCAGACATTGCTGACGCCGATCCAATTACCCCTAACTCCCTGCTAATTGGACAGCCAGATGCATCACTCCCACTGATGGTGTATCGTGAATCTTCTGGGTAGAGAACACTGGCGCCATAGCCAGCTCCTTGCTGACCATTTCTGGAAGAATTTCATCAAGTTCTACCTTCCCAGCCTTCAGGCCCACCAAAAATGGCATACAGAGAAGCCAGACCTACACATTGATAAGGCTGTCATGATCATGGACCCTCAGTTCCCTCGCTCTTGGCCGATAGGAATAGTCACCAACCTTTCCCCCGGACTTGACAACAAAGTAAGGTCTACCAAAGTCAAGATGTGTCACCATATTTACACACGTCCACTGGCTAGACTTATTCAGCTCCCTTCCTCGCCTGACTAATTGATGGAGCGCTAATCTTGGAATGGCCCTGGACTGCCATCCATGATGAAACCTGTGACTTACCACCTGAGAAACCAAAGGACCTTTTATGGGATTGATTCAGATTTCCCCCAGAAATCTGGTGGTGGCTGTCAAAAAGGCCCTCTTTTAGCAGCGACACTCTCACCATAATGTGTCTCCCACCCCCCAACCCCCCATCTGAACTCAGCCTCACGTGACACTAACTTTGGGCTAATCAGAACTGAGCTTGGTTGACCTGCAGTTTTTCCTCAAGAAGGTAGTCTGAAGTCTGTCATGCATCAGATGTTTTTCTGGACTGAGGACTTTGCTTTGTACTAAATGTCATCTGGTGTCAAGTGTGTCTAGCGAAAGTGAGTCAAGTGTTGAGAATGTTTGTTATAGTTGCTGTTCATCAGTGAATTGTATCTGTGTTTAGCCAATCTAAAGGGGCTCATGTTCATGTGTTCTGCCGACTGTGTAGCCTCATATTAGTAGCTACTGTTACTCACAGTTACTAAATATTAATAGGTATCATGCCTTAGGCATACTATTAGGACTTTATGTTTGGGTTGTGTTGGTGTACTATATTACTGACAGAATAGTGGACTGAAGGGCCACTCCTAGGTCCGCTCATTAATTAACAGGGTGTGCATTACACATGTAGCTTAGCAGCTTGTTCGGCCCCGGTATTGACACCATGCATGTCTACAACTGGCCATTAGAGGGCAGTGTTGCATTGCTGATGGACATAAATCCACTGTTAGAGGGAATATGCTGTTTCAGCGTCACATATGCCTGTTTAATATATAGCCACATTATTTATCAGCTTTTTGCCATTCATCATGTCTTGTAAAGTGGACATTTATACATTTGTAATGTAGTCTACAATTTCTACATTTGCTTGTTATATTTTCATACGGATATCTGACACGATTATTCAGATTTATTATGTTCATTTACACAGAACCACTGAGTCATCAGACTGTTGTACAAGGATTGTGGTTGTGATGGTGTCAATAAATCCGTAAAACTTCAAGATATCTGCATGATTCTGATTGATAACTTGCAGTGGGTTCTGCTTAAACAAATCCAGCATATTGTCATAGCAGGGAAACTAGATCTTCCTCATACCCTGACCTTTCACCTAGTGCCATTATGAAGTTGAGGTTGTGAGGTAAATATTTTAACAACTATTGGATGGATTGTCATGAAATTTGGTACAGACATTTATGTCCCCATCAGGATGATTTTAATAAGTTTGACAATCCCCTGATTTTTCCTTTAGTGCACTCCTAAGGTCAGAAGCCTCAGCTGTACTTTGTGTTAAGTGCTAATTAAAAATGTCAGTATGATAACATGCTAAACTAAGATGGTGGACATTATACCTGCTGAATATCATCAGAACATTAATAGTGTCATTGTGAGCATGTTATGTTGACGTTAGCATTTATCCCAAAGCACCACTGTGTCTATGCATAGCCTCACACAGCTGCTAGCGTGGCTGTTATCTTACAGTATATTATAGTTTCTGAGAACTTACTCAGAATGGTTTTGTTTTTCCATGAAAAAGTTTAATCTCAGAAAATAAACCTTAATTAGATAATTTGGACCTGTGTTGAGTGAGAATAAACTTAAACCAGATCCCATTTACCAAGATATGTTATTAATAATGAAACATAGTCTTCAAAATTAGATGTAAATCAACACCATAATACCAATATAATATAATAAGCAATTATGACAGTACCAGTCAAAAGTTTGGACCCACTCAATGGGAGCGTGTGTCCAAACTTTTGACTGGTACTGTATATAGTATATAAATATGTTTAATATAGAAAATGTTTATATGAAAATTACCATTACAAATACAAGGAGGCTAAATGTGTGGATAAGTTTTAAGACTAACAGAAAAGCTGTGATTTTACAACTCTGAACCTTTTTAAATGTAAAACATGTAGAAAAAGAAGTATACACTTACCCTAAAGCCATGCAAGAGGATGGGATCTGAGGGCAGACAGGCAGGCACTCTACGTCACCCAGATGCTCAGAGAAGTAGATCCCTGCCACACCAGACAACTCATTCCCTACAAACTGAAGCAGCTTGTTCTCCTTAGGATGATCTGCAGCCCAGCTCCACGCCTGTCCGGCTATCAGCACTCCTCCTCCAGCTTTCAGAAATGCCACCAGGTCCTTCACATATGCACCCACGCTGTAGGCATCTGTCACATACGTACCAACCTCCAGATTCACACTAAAGGCCTCCACAATTTTGGCTTGGAAGCTGGATCTGCTGAGATTATCAGCAACTCCCTTGACATTCTTGTGGACCCCCACGGCCAGGTTTTCAGATCCATCTCCTCGCAGCCAGGTCAGAGCGTTCTCTACCAGAGCAGGAAAGGTGGTCAGGTAACCCTCATGACCCAAGACCACAATCCTTCCACTGCCATACAGAGAGGCAGCCATCAGGACCTGGCCTTGGCTGTTCATTACTAAAGGAAAGGCATCGTCTCCAATCAGAACCAGATTGCTAGGAATACAGGGACCACAGAGGTCCAGCTTTTTCAAGCCTCTCATCAGGGAGATGTAGGCCTCTTCACGCTGCTGGTGTTGGGAGGGCTGGGTGGTCATGATGAGAATTATCGATGCTCTGAAGATCGGATGAAGAGGAGGGTGGATGGCAAAAGAAAGCTGTGCTGAGTGAGATGTAAATTGCGTTAGCACATAAGATTAACCAGTTGAGCGTAGATGGAGGTGTGTTTTGTCAGGCTGTGCTGTGGGATAGAAAGAGAGTTGACAGAGTTTAAAAAATAGCATTTAAAGTACATCAGATGGCCTGTATGTAACAAGTCTGTAACACTGACATTAGAACAATAAAATGTCAACCTACAACTCCTTTAGAGACAAAAAGTAAATGCAGTAACATGTATGGATGACCAGAAGCATGCTGGTTTTCATCTTAAAGAAACACTGAAAGCTAGAAGTTACTTTTTTACCTGAAAGTTAGCTTGACTTTCTGTTTGTATTATTACACTGCGACACAACAGTTTTCCAAACGAGGCAATCCACCTAGAACACCATCTGGACAGTGAGGATATGAGATGAGAGCAAGGGAGAGGAGGGACTTCAGTCAGTATGACCCAATGACAATGATTGGGAGAAAGATCACTTACCAGTAGACCATGATACCTGTTTGTCAGCATTCTGTGTTGGTGTTTATAGCTCATGGATTGAGACAGAGAAACCCCCTGGCTGTGACTGTAAAAGAAACCTGTTCGTCCAGTCAGCATCCAGGCAGTATTTTATCTGCCTAAAAACAGAACAGTAAGGCTGGCTCAAAATATACATTTATTTCTTTTCCATTACATGTGCCGCACTTGCATCAAGTCAGATATCAAACAGCCCATGACTCCTCCCCTGTGTGAATGTCCTTGTCTCTCTCTCTCCATTGCGTGTGTGGTTTCCATGTCTCTCCTTTCTGTGTGTGTAGTCTGTCCTCTTTCCAGGTCTCCATACTGATGGAGATCGTGTGGCTCATGTCCTCTCTGTTCTTGTTGGCTCCTGGAAGTTGCTTGACATCCTCCTGATCAGATATATGTTATCAATCCATCTATAATTTTGTCATCCTGTTTTCCCATGTTGTATTTCTGTAATTTTGCTATCCGGTCTACTCAATACACACAAAATCTCTTGCATGTCTGTCCATTCTGAAAGAGGGATCTCTCTATTGCTCTTCCTGAGGTTTCTTCCATTCTTTTTTTTCCCCCTTATCCTAATCAAGGGTCTAAGAGGATGTTATATTTCTGTACAGATTGTAAAGCTGCCTGAAGTAAATTTGTGATTTGTGATATTGGGCTATATAAATAAACTTGACTTGACTTGACTCAAAGCAACAGGGAACCCTGTGTCTAAACCCAAAAGTGATACCTTTTGCAGAAATCGGAGAGAAATTGAGCCCAGATGGTAATACTTTCTTCCATCCCTGAAATAGTTTTTCTCAAATATTCAACAAAACTTTCATTTAGTCATAGATAAAAGACTGAAGATGTTTGCTTTGTTTGCAAGAATGGTCCTCTTCTCTAATAATACAAATTTGGTTACAATGGGAAAAAGACTTACTGTATGTCACTAACCTCTGCAGAATGAAATAGAGTATGAGATTCAAATTCAAAATTAGTTTATCAGTAAAGAGCACTTTGGAAATAGGCAATATTACTTCCTCAAGACTGAAAAGATTGGAACCAAAGTCTTCAGCTCAATATTAGAATAGTTGTTGGGAGACACTTTTCTTTCATTTCTTTCTTTCTTCTCTATCTGTACATTGGACAAAACCTCCCATATTAGGGCTTTATGTCTTCTTGCAGTTTTTTTGGGTTTTAATCTTGTGTAACATACTTGATTCTTTTCCTTTTTTCTTTACGTTCATTGCAACAAACCTAATTACACCTCAAGACAATAAGCCCAACACAAACACACAAACAAATTCTGTTGAAAAACCAGCTCATCCTGTTTTGGAGCACAGTATGTTGTCTACTTTACTTAGGTCTGCTACCAGTCTGTTTCAGGAAAAATAAGGGTGCAGTTGGACAAGCACTTGTCCCATTCCTGCTATATATGGACACACATGACACCAACCATCATATTGCTGTGCACTCACAAACTCACATTTTTACAGTAGTAATATACTCTTTTGGGGTTTTGTTTTTTGGGGGGTTTTTTTTGTTTTGTTTTTTGCTTTGTACTGTTTGTTGTGCGGTTGTATGTTTTGATTGTGGGGGACTACAGATGCAAATTAGCTTCGAGCTAACTCCGGTGCAGTGCATCTTTAATGTTTAAAACTTCACACTGCCCCAATCAATAAATCAAATCAATTCAACAATATATTCTAATCAAATTGAGTACAAAAATTAATACATGAATGACCACTGCAAATGCCAATTGTCCAGTCAATGATAAACTGGACAAGGCTTGTCACTAATGGCAATGTGGTTAAAGTGTTACAGTATTCTGAAATCCAAAAACGATCTTTTGAAAAAGTACTACACAATAAGTAGTATTATTTTCAGTCAGATATCTGTTTGTGCAGATTTCTTGTGTTATTCTTTGTTAACATAATATATAATATAATAATATTCTGTGATCACAAGAAAAAAAAAGAATATTTTTTCATCATGAGACAAAAACAAGCTTTTTATATCAAGATTTTGTTGACAAATGTTGATAAGAAGTATGCAATTGGCAGGTATCTGCTTCACATTCCTCTGTTTGTGCTTCTGCTTCTGTTTTTTCATGCCCAGCCTTGAGAATAAAGGTTTTCTTTAACCTTGCATTTTGGTCTCTGCATTTGGGTCCACCTGCTCCCCAACTGTTACAGAAGGATCCAACCAGCCATGGTCCAAGCTGAGACCGACCTGCATGCTGTTCCTTCCACACCAGCCCTTCCAGCTCAGATGACTCTGTTTGAGTTTTTCTGCTATCAGACATCCAAGACTGCAAGCCATATTTCATCTAGCCACCAGCATATTGACCACCAACCATTCTGACCAGCTTCTGTTTTTTCCTGCCCAGCCTCGAGAATAAAGGTTTTCTTCAACCTTGTGTTGGGCCTTGGCTACAAGTTTGGCTATCAGCAATAATTAATGATTGTCAAAGATAACTATTAATTATTAAAATCAATAGAAATTATCAATAGAAAATCAATACGCATTAATAACCGGGCACCACCCTGGAGTCAGGGAAAAATATTTCCAATTCAGTCTCAAAATTTACTAAGCTATCAATTTGAAATTCTGATTAATAATTAACTTAATAACTGTAACCAAAATTACCATAATAATAGCCAGTTAAGGTTGAGGGATTTTGGAGTTCTTTGCAAAGCAGAAGTTGGCAAAACTCATTCTTGTGCAACATTAAAACAGACAGCATGTATATCAAAAAGCATTTATTAAGAAAAGGTAAAAGAGCAAAACACACAACATTAATCTAGCTAAATGTACCTATATACAAGTGTGTGTATGTGTGGGGAAAACAATAGCAAGATGGCTTAAGTCAAAGATGGCATGCACACACAATAGGGCTGACAAAGAGAACTACACAGACAAAAGGCCAGACCATGTGATTTCTTGAGACCAAGTGTGCTGCCAGAAGTGTGCAAAGTTGGGTTTTAAACCTCTTAACTGTGTGGTTCTCTGTTTAAGGCCATTTGGTGAAGGCTAAAGGTGTCAGGTTAGGAAGAGGTTAGTTGCATGCAAGGCCTAGTTACCTGAGGTAACGTGTGTTAAGCATGCTAACATTAACCTGGCAGTGTGACTGTGCAATAACCTGACCATCACAAGAAGGACATCACAACAATAGTTCAATGAATAACCTTAGCCAAATTAATATTAAAATGTACAGTACTTTGATTGAGTTAAACATTCATGCTTAGCCGTGCTATGCTACACTATATGTTGCTAGTGAGTCAGGCTGAGAAGAGTTTGGCTCCAAGGGGCCAGTGAGACCCAACACTTGCATTTCGGCCTCTGCATTTGGATCCACCTGCTCCGCAACTGTGACAGGAAGAGGACCTTTTCAAGGAGTATGGTGTAAGTAATTCAACATCTTGAAAAAAATTAAATCCACACTGAGCACAGTGTAAACACACAGGGTAGAAAACTGCTCCTGCACTGCCCCCTGGTGGTTCAAATTCTTCAGCATATTGCATTCTGGCAGGGCAGATCACAACCCTGGTATCAGCCCGCAATGTACTGAGCACTTCCATTTTCTTTAGAAACTGAAAATGTGTTTGTTAGTATATTATTAAAGGTGATTTCTAGTTTATCACAACTTGGGTTAGATGTGTTAACTAAACCTTTAGTTTGGCTTTAAAACTGAAAGTGAGTGCACCCAAAATCCTGGCTATAAAACTGTGCACACATAACTAGGGTAAGTATGGTATGTCAAAGCTGATAATTATTGAATTAAAATATAAAAATTAATTTTACTGTTTTCCTTACTTTTCACTTACAAATAAGTTTCTTGACCCACCTTGGTTTACTGATGTTTCAGAGTTTTCAGATCTCAGTAATTATTGAATAGCATATTAAGTTATTTAATAATTAGGAATGATGGAAAAAAACTGCAAAAATAAGACCAAAGTTGTGATAATCAGTAATTTCCCTTATATGGAAACTAGAAACTGCTTTAGACAGCGAACTTGTGAATAAGTTGCAGGCATCAATTTTGAGCCATTGAAAACCCTCTTAGAAATCTATTTCAGTAAAGCAGCCCAATATGGTCATAGAATAATATTTTATTTATGTAATAAATAAAAATATGTTAAAATGTGTTATCTTACCATTATTAGTGTAAATCAGTTTAAGTTATTTGATAGTTATTTTTTGTCACACTTATTGTTTCTTTAGCTCATTTGATGAGTTTGTGTGTGTAAGGGTTAAAATAGAATAAAGGATGGCTCCATTGATCAACTGAATCCACTAGTCTAAAAAGTCAGCAGTATTCATCCAAATCATTATCTCTAACACACTAACCTTCTTATGTTTATTTACAAGGACATGGAAGAGTGAAAATTCCCATCATCAGTGACCAGTCCACCCCAGGATCTGGACAATTTACATTTGTGGTGTGTTTTTTTTTTTTTTTAAAGATTTAAATATCATGTGTTGAAATACAGATAGTGCAGTGCAAAATAAAAGTTAACTGACTAACAATTTTGTTGCTGAATGAACAACTTGTGTTCATAGTTATGGTCTTTAAGTACATGATACTTAAATATTTCTTTTGAATATTGTTTAAAAACTAGTAATTATTATGAATAACCAACTTAAGTACTTTTGTTTATGCTGCCAATTATTAAGTACCCAGTAATTAAAAATACCTTTGATTGCAGGGGAAAAGCTAATTCCCCTAACTCATTGTAGTTTGTTGGTTCAACATAATTTCACCAGAGGTTGTCATTTGTTTGTTGTTTTTTGTTTTTTTTGTTGAGCCAAAACAATTGATTTTAGAGTGTGGTAGAGGTGTATATTAAATATTTATTTGTATATTCTGCATTAACAGTAAAGGCAAATATCAATATAGTTACATTAACGACTCTTCCATCTTAAAAAGGCTAAGTACTCAGTAGTGTTGGGCTGGAGGAATAAAATGAAGCAGCTGCTTTATTATTGGTATCAGTATTAAAGCTGCATTAACAAACCAAACTGTTTCACTGTTTTCCTAACTAATCATCAAAATTAAAGTCTAGTCTACCTGATAAAATTTGTGTTGGATCAATGACCTCTTGGTCAAAGATGATCATACTCATCGGTAGAGTGATAAATTGAGCAACATATTTTTAAAAGCTGTATATGCATGTCAACTATATAACCAGTGTAAAATAGTGCAAAACATATGGTTAGAAACAACAACAAAAAGAAAACAAAATGTCAGTAAATTGACAAATCCTGTAAATTTGAATAGACTGACTCATTAAACCCCTCTCTCTGCACTTGAATCTGCAGCAGTCTACAGTTCAGCCATACTGGATCATGGGGTGGTCACTCCAGGGAGGCAGGTTGGAGAGCTTCTCCTCTGTGGCTGTTTCTATGGGCCAGCCCCAGGCTTTAAAGAATCCAGACAGGTTCATCTCCACAGTCTGGGAGAAAGTCTCAGCATACAGGTTCATCTTTCCTTTGTTGTCTTTGGGAAAGTTGCTCATCTTGTGGTAGGCAGCAAACACCTTCTTAAAGGCATCCCAGCCAAACTTTTCCTGGAGCTACATGGAAGGAGAAAGAAGTAGAGGGGTGTGTGAAAAAGAAGAATTGCTGTCTCTCCATTTTCATCCATCTATATTTTTGTTGTCTGGTGTGTAATGAGCTTTGTTAAACCCTCACAGGGTCAGATGGGACTAGAGTCTTATTTGCATTCATGTTTGCCGGTGTGTGATCCTGTTTAAAAAGTGACTCCAGTATGATCCAAACATAGTTTCTCTGCAGAATGTAATATACAGCAATTCCCTCTCACCTGCATATATGTCTCCAGGGCGACCCACATGTGCCAGCTGCTGAGTTTCTTGCCCCCCTTAGCATACTCCTCTGCTCGACGGTTTCGCTTTTCTGAAGTCATATTTGGATGAGCCTGCATTGAGCAAGACAAAAGTAAGGGATTGTGAAAGAATATAATCCCATTGAAATGCTAAATATTTTTCTCAACATATGATAAAAAGGAGGAATTGTCTTTTGTGGTGTCTACTGATAGAAAAATGTGTCATAATACATGTTAAGAACTGTTTTTTCTAGCTATTGGTCTCATTTGTTTTGTCAAAAAAAAAAAAAAAGGATTTACTCCACCTTTGCCCTGTTGATCCCCAGCACCTGTTCATGCACATACACTGACCAGAGATTGCATGTACACTCTGTGGTGTGAGATGGGAACTCCCAGCAGCCTCTCTGTTGGTTGTGTCCAAGCTCATGGATGGGGCCCCACAGGCCTTTATCTTGTTCAGTGCTGACCAGCTCAGCTGCTGTAGCCTTATGTGCCATGATGGGATAACCTGCATGCATCCAACCTGAACAGAGGAAAATTAGAAAAAACAAACAGTGTTATAGCAATGAATCTTTATGGTTTCATAGCAATGGTACCGTAACATTATAGAACTTCACATTGTAGTGTAAGTACATGCAATGAGAGCAAAGCAAAAAATGCATGCTTCATATTACCATGTGTTGTTACAAAACTTCTCAGTCAATTTATAATTTTAAAATGTAAATGTTGCAATTTTGAACCAAAAACATTGTCATTGTCAGTAGGTTATGCATATGATGTCTTCTGATGTCCCTAAGAGTTATAATTTATTTTAATTTATTTTCAGTCTACTGTATATGGCAAACACAATATTCTAAGCGCATCGGTTAGCACTTTTGCATGGACTTGGCATGTTATCACAAATTCTCTCTGGGTTTGGTGACTTGGAAAATCTAATTTGCCTGTAGAAGTGAAATGTGAGCGTGAATGGTTGTCTGTCTATATATTTTAGCCCTTTAATAGACTTTCGACCTGTCCATGGTGTACGCTGCCTCTTGCCCAGTGAATGTTGGGACAAACTCTATCTCGCTGTGGCTCTCAATGGGATAAAGCAAACAAGGGCCGAGACACATTTACCATGGGAAATTTGCACATCTGCTACAAATCGCTCTTTGCGAGGAAATTTGTGTGGTATGACAGCCAGGTCAGCGATCCCTCTCATGATGGCGTCCCAGCGCGCTGCCAACTCATTGGGGCGATCCAGGTTCCGAACAACATCTGATGGTACAGTCAGGATGATGTTCTCAAACTCCAGCTCTGCCCAGGGTGAGGGAGCTGTGCGCAACAAGGACCAATCAGCTGGTGTTGTCACGCCTGAAAAGAACAAAGGGATGAGTGTATCCAGAACTGAGTATTAAATTATTACTGTGTCCTCTTGTCAAGAACTAGGTTTCCAAGAAAACATCTTTACAATGACTGGCTTTCGTTAATAGCTAAAGTCCTTAAGAATGTACGGTAGATACTAGATTTATACTGTAACTATAACTACTGTAAAACAATGATATTATAGAGAAAATCATCATCATGGTAGCCAGGCTGCAAACAGGTCCACGAAATACGGATGCAAATTATATAAATGCCTATAATCCAGAAAGGACTGTGTGGAGCACAAACAGAGAGTATGGGCATCCATTCAGCACCATGGCCACAATCTGTTGAAAATCCTCATCCATTCTTTCAGTAGTTTGTTTAACACCAACCATGTCCCCTGTAAGACTTAACAGATAATGTAGTACAAAGCAGGGCACATGCAGATGCTGTTGTTTAGCAAACCTTGTACACTGACTTAGGGCAGTAGTTAAATTGTTACCTGGATCTATGTTTGAGGTACCCTTTCATAAATTGAAATTATTTTGCTTGAATTGTCCCAACATCAGTTATGTTTGATGTGAACTAATGAGATTGCTTTAAACAGGATATTCCCAAGAAAACGTATTCATCCCCTACTACACTGGATAAATATCACTACATGTCTTCCATTGACCCCATGAGAACATACAAACACTACCGTTCACCCACAACAGACTCACCAGATTTATAATATGGTGCAGGTACAGCCATTTGCACTATGACCTCTACCCCCTCCACCTGGGTTTTGGGTGGGGCCACCAGGTAGATGAGTCCCCCCCACAGGTTCCACACCTGCATCATCTCTGTGGTAACAGGAAATCGCTCATGAACACAGGGTGCTCTCTTCAACTCTGCAGCGTTGAGATAGTCTGTTTGACAACCTATCTGGATCTGAAGAAAAGATGAAATATGTTATATAAGTACAGTTTGCACTAGAAATAAAAGGATTCAAGGCTGCAAAGATGGATAGATGGATATGGCAACAACTGCAACAAACTGCATCCAAGGACTGAATGACCTGAGAGGACTGAATGACTTGTACTATCTCCCACAAAGTAGTTTCCTCCTCTTAATTTTGGGATAATTTATCTCTGGGGGGAATGGACACCTGGGCATTAAAGAATGGGCAGATGGGGACTTAGAACCAAAGCAGCTTCCCAGATGTTTTGGTGATATTACGCTCCTTAGGGGACTGCAGTGAACAAACAAGGCCAGGACTGGGTAGGAGAAGGTGATGGGGACAGATGTTGACAGTGGTGCCTGCTCCACAACATGTAGGGGGCGCAGCCTATTGCAGCCACATGGAGTGAGGCTGGGCTATATATTGGAGGTGGGGCATGCTGCCACTGCAGGGTTTGGGCTGGACTAGGAAAGATGTTAGTGGCAGAGCCAAGCAGCTGCTGGGGGCAGGTGCCTTCTACCTCTGCAGGGTGTAGGGCTGGACCTCCACTGAGGGCAGGGACATAACATATACATACATATATACATATAAACCCACTAAGAAACACATTGAAATGAATAATTATTTGATTTTTGTACAGTACCTTCCATTCCTTGTTGACAATCACTGCTGGTATGGATATGTAGGTCTTCATACCAGGAGAGAGGTAGAGACCTGTACTGATCCACTCCTCCCCTCCTGGCAGACACACACATGCAACACAGCAAAGGTTATACTCATTGATATTAAGACATTTAAAATCTACAAGACATATTTCCCTTTCTCCTTCTTAACGATGTCTGACGATTAATTCAATGTAATAGCACAAGCATTACTGCAACATATTAAACTTGTGCATTGTTTTCAAAGTGTGCACATACTGTATATAGGTTGAATAAAAAACAGTTCACATATTTGTTTATGATAATGAGGTCTGACCTGCTGTGTTAGCATTGATTTTGATCCTGTGGTTATAAACAACTGGCATCAACGGGTTATGCTTGATGAGGTAAGGCAGGAGGTCATCAGGATCTGGGCAAACCTTATATACCTCTGCCCCCACGCTGAGGAGTAGGTGGTCTTTGGGACTCTTCACAGGGCAGCTATCACACACCTTGAAAGAAAACAACTAGTGAATATCATAAAAGAGGTTGCTCTAACAATTGGATGAGAATAATAATCATATACAATGGCTATGGTGTACAATATGCTTTGGCACATCTCTGTATCACCAAAAGCCACCAAAGCTTCGTGTTGTTCCACTTGAATATACTGTATAAATTGTTCATGTTATTTTGTCTACTCACTTGAGGCATGTCTGAACTCTTTAAGATGTCAGTGAGGGTGGACACCACCTGTTTATAGGAGGAGCAGTCATGAGCCTGCATGCGCAAGTAGTTGGCACAGTCCTCGCCCAGTTTTTTAAGGCATTTCTCCTCATGCTCGGTAAGTTCCTTCCCCTTGGTTACATGACCAGCAAAGCGGCCCAGAAGGTGGCGGAAGTGGTAGGTGTCTTTGATGGCCTGGCTGGGCACAGGGGCCTTGTAGCAACCTCCTCCAATTGTTGTCCCCAACAGGCTCAAGCCCATTTTGTTCAGGATCTTGTTCCCTGAAAGTACAACCAGTATTTTTTGGTTTCAATCCCCAGAAAGCCCAAATTTGGTTGTGATATTCAGATAATTTTAGGTTTAAATTTATGCAGGTCAGTTTATTATTTAAAAAGCAGTAATCTTTTAATAACCAATTTGTTTATGTTCTTTTGCCTCTCTGTGACATCACACCACCTCTTCTGCATTAGGATATTTTCATTTTGTATGTTTGCATTTCTTATTGTTCCCCACCTGCCCTCATGATGCCCTCAGTGTTCTCCTCTGCTTGCCTGACTCCCTCATCCGCTGCAGTTCATATGATTAATTACCCTCCATTGTGTGCTTGCTGTATATGTACACCACCCGCCTATATATACTGTGCATTCCCTCTGTGCATTCACCTTTACCAGAATGTATTGTCTGCCCTATCTTCTTGCCTTCCTGCTGGTTGTCAACCCCTAATGTTTTATTTTCAGTTTAGCTATGCATCTTCATGTCTGCTTTTTGGGATTCTACCGCAGCTCAGCCCTTAGAGAAAGCTCTGGCCCAAATGACACCTGTCAGCCCCATCTAACCCGATGTACTGGAGGTGACAAGTTCTGCTTTGGACTGGTTCCACTTCAACCTCAACAGTGCAGTTCCTGGTTCCTGTGCCTCATATCGCTATGCCCATTCTTCAGACCCCTATACTTTACCTACAAATTCTAGCAGTCATTCCAAGCAGCATGTGACATAGGCTTCTTGCGGTTGGTCACTGAGCCAGCAATACCTATGATGAGTCAGTCAGAAAGCTTCTCTGAGCTCTGGTGAGCATAATTTGTGGGCCTTTGGCATGACATACTCCATTGTTCTCATAAACAGCCTGAACCCAAAAAACTCATATCACCTGGGTCACTAGTTCCCCAAGCCTTTTGCATACCAATCTCCCATTTTTCTACTGTTGCCCAATGCTCCAAACCTGATCCAACCTCCCCTTCACCCCAGTGCTCATACGCTCCTGCTGTCACAAACAAGACTTCTCTGCCACTGGGCCACTGTTTACATTCAGCCACCAGCTTAACTTGAAGTTGGTAAAAGTAGCAAATTTCCATGTTATACGGGATTATTGTGGCTGTTTGCTGCTGTGGGCTATTGGAACCCCTGGACCCAAGTAAGTCATATTTTCTGGGCCAGGACTGCCCAGTTCCCCAAGGGGCCCACTCTACAGTTTCTGTACAATTGCCTAGTGCTCCTGCCTCCCTGCTGCTCAGCACTTTGGCTTCACTTCAAATAATGTTTCCATTCCAACAGCCAGTTTTGCTTGAAGTTATCCAACCAGCAACTGCTGATACTGGTGTATCCCTATGTAATGATTCTGTAGTTTCCTGAGTGTTCCTGAACCTGAATGTATGTATTTGCCAGTGTGTATGTAGTAGTTTTGAGTTGTGCCTGATATGTGGAATCACCTAGTACATTATCACACCAACATGCACATTTAGAGAGTCAGCAAGCATCATGTTATATTATCATGGGATGAACTGGGCAGTATATAATCAAACTCTTGTGGTGCATTATCATACCTGAGAAATCTGTCAATGGATTCTGCCCATGGTGTGTCTGAGCCCAGTACCAGGCATGCCCACCAATCAGCAGGCCTCCCCCCTCTGCCACAAAGTCTTGGATTTCCTCCACATGTTGGTCACTGTATGCTGTACACACAAATACACTTAGGTCTTTCCTGAAGTTTGTCTTCTCACACTTTAACCCTGATTTTCTGAGAATGTTGAGGGCATGATCCGGCACTACACCAACAACCCCCTGTCGACCTTCATCCAACCAATGAATGACATTGTTCCAAAAAGGTGCCAGCGTCTGTGATAAAGGGAATTATTGCAAGATAGGCAGTAGTTTATCAACAACACAAAAAATTTGGCAGATAAGCACAAATCTCATTAATTACCAAACTGCAGATAGTCAAATACTGGTGGCAAGAAGTATATGTAACAAAATACAAAGTAATCATATTTGCTGTCTGAGATCATTACTATCTATGACATGATACCTTTTATACCTAGATTATACAACACCCACATGAACAAATTCTCGTAATGTGCTCAATTTTGACTAAGACAGATTTTTATTCATTTAATGAAATTCTAATTCTAAAACCAATTTTAAATGTAGACTTTACCTCTCGTCCCAGAAATCCTTCATGTGACACAACAATGACCCGTCCCTGCCCATAATAGGCTCCTGCCAGGAATGCCCGCCCATCACCTGTTGTCCCAATGGGAAAGGCTAGTGGGCCATGAACCAGAACCTCAGAAGCTATTGCTCCACCCTGGATGTCAAACTCTGACACCTCCTGGAGTAAGAACTCCAAGTCGTCCTCAAAATCTTTACCAATACTTTATTAGACAAGAAAGAAAAGGAGATGGAAAGAGCGGTGCCTAATATGAGATACAGTGTATTAGTGTATTAATTATTCATTATAAATAAAAACTAATTTTTATCAATCACATTTTTAAAATCTTAAAATCTTTTAAGTACATTAATGCATAATACATATAAAATATGTATTACAATTATTATAATAAATGAAATGAGAGAAGTACAGTATTTACTCACACTACAGCCATCCAGGAGGATGGGATCTGAGGGTAGACAGGCAGGCACTCTACGTCACCCAAATGCTCAGAGAAGTAGATCCCTGCCACACCAGACACCTTATTCCCTATGAATTGAAGCAGCGTGTTTTCCTTAGGATGATCTGCAGCCCAGCTCCATGCCTGTCCGGCTATCAGCACTCCTCCTCCAGCTTTCAGAAACGCCACCAGCTGCTTTGCGTCTGCACCCACGCTGTAGGCATCTGTCACATACACGCCAACCTTGAGATTGTCACTAAAGGCCTCCACAACTTTGGCTTGGAAGCTGGATCTGCTGAGATTATCAGCAACTCCCTTGACGTTCTTTTGGACCCCCACAGACAGGTTTTCAGATCCATCTCCTCTCAGCCAGTTCAGAGCGTTCTCTACCAGAGCAGGAAAGGTGGTCAGGTAACCCTCATGACCCAAGACCACAATCCTTCCACGGCCGTACAGAGAGGCAGCCATCAGGACCTGGCCTCGGCTGTTCATTGCTAAAGGAAAGGCATGGTCTCCGATCAGAACCAGATCACTGGGAACACAGGGACCACAGAAGTCCAGCTCTTTCAAGCCTCTTGTCAGGGACAAGTAGGCCCCTTCGTGGTGAGTTTGGGGGGGCTTGGTGGTCATGGTAACAATGATCAATTCTCTGAAAGTTGGGTGGAGAGCAGGATGGCAGAATCTGTCCTTTGGGAATACAAAGAGAGACAGAAATAAAAACAGCTAAAGTACAATTGATGGTTAATGTGTTACACATCTGTAACAATAAAATTATAACAACAAAATGTTAATGTGCAGCTCTCCACCTGGTACCACCGAGGCCCAAGAGGAGGTTTTAATTACAACCAAACACTAGAAGAACAAAGTGATTTTCTATTTACCTTGAAGTTAAGTTGGCTTTCTGTTTGTATTATTAAACAACAGTATTCCAAAAAGGCAATCCACCAAGGACACTATCTGACAGGAGAGAAGAGGGAGTATAAAGGAGAGCAAGAGAGGGAATGAGTATTTCAGCGGAAATGACGACCAAGATCAAATATTAGTAGACAGTATGGACAACACCCTCCTGCCAACACTCTCTGTGTGTGAACAGCATAATGCTTTACACATGCAGTTTTGGATGGAGATACACCCTGGCTGTGAATGTACAAGAAACTTGCTTATCCAGTTAGCTTAAGTCAATATTTGTGAAAGTTAAGAACACAGCAAAACATTTGGAATATTAAATAAACCAGTTAGCACATTTGTGTTTTTGTTTCTTAAACAAACTTTTTTTTTAAAAATCTGTGTTTACACTTTGTGATATATCCTGGTTTGGAAAAGTAACTCTGTTTACAAGTAGCTGCAATCCAGAGAGGAATTAAATATGTACACAAATGTGACAGAAACAGGATTAGGAAAACTAAAATTAGGAAAAAATAATTCACAAGATCAGTCAAAATAATCACTGCCAGTAGAGGGCTGTATCCAAAATGTCAATTTGTATTCATTTGTAATGGCATATATGTAAGTATTATGCGCATTTTTTGCATCTTTTTTTGACATTGCATAGGCAGACTAAATGATTAGTCGATCAATCACAAATCAATTAACTGATGATGATTTATGCCTATAGATGAAGTGCATCACAGCCTATTTTATTTTTGTTTAGACCATCACCTCATCTTTAGTGTCTGTGTTGTCTGATTTTCAAAGACATTTAACACATTAAAAGTGTCAGTTATAAAGGTATAAAAGTGTCATGAAGATATAGCCTATAACAATGTGATATGCAGCCTCTAAAGCAAATAAACTTGAGTACACTTCTAAAGAAAGCTGGTTTCTCGCACTACCCTGCATCAGTAACAAAACCTAGTCATCCTGTTTTAGGCTACACTTTATTAATCTGTTTCTCATCAAAACATTAGACATTAAGTATAATAAAGAGGAAAGGTGATAAACAGGTATATTTCTAATAAGACTGAATCAGTGCGAAGAGAACCATTTAGCTCAAACCATGTATGAAAGTAGCTAATTTACCATCTATTCCTATTTCCTCCTAGTCTTAGTTTCTTCCTACTTTTTCCTACTTGTCCGACTGGCTGGTTGGACAAGCTAATAAGTGACGCACCCGTTTACTGTACTGCGCAACGTTCAAAACCCAAACTCCTTAAAATGTAACACTCGTGTAATTACCAAAAAAAGACATGAAGAAAACAAACCGAATCTGTGGTCTTCCGTGAGATGACACGCGTCAACAAACCATGTCACAGGATTGTGATGGAAGGCGGACTTGTGTGTGGTATCCCGGAAAATTTTAAGATAAGAGCGGAACCTAAAGCGGAGCACGTTTCTGTACGAGCGTATTTTTGTGATGGACCATGTGACACGCTTAGAAAACAATCCCCCCTCTAGTTTGCTGCAGGGCTGCTAACTACTTCAACAACCAGTTTAAAGAAGCTGTGACCAAGAAGTAGCAACTTTGCACAGATAAAGTATGTGTTAAGTATCTATTTGTGCATGTGTTCAGTTTCGCTTCATAATTTAATAAGGCGAAACGCTTATAAAGTCACAACATGGCAGAGAGTAACAGTCTGGCTGCTCACACGTCGTGCGCGCTGGTCGGCGCCTCTGTCCGGGTCCCTCTGCAGGATGGACGAGCTGTAATTCTGGGCCGGGGGCCGGACACCGGAGTCGCCGACAAGAAATGCTCCAGACACCAGGGTGAGGACGAGGTTCACAGACACCGTATGTGTGGGTCATTTATATGTCAAATTCACCACGACATAGTTTTAAACTGCTCAGTAGTTTTATAATGAATGCGAGGCAAGAAACTTGTGATCATTTGGCTAATAATTTAGTAGTTACTTGTATGAATTTAAGGTTGAAGAACATAAATGTCCCCCGCCAGAAAAAACAACCTATGAATGAACTCCATCCACTCCAGAAGTTGCTGAGTTGAAAATAAAAACAATAAATGATCCACTTCTTACACACATCTTGGGAAAGTCAAGTCAAGTCCATTTTATTTGTATAGCCCAATATCACTAATCACAAATTTTCCTCAGGGGTTTTACAATCTGTACAGCAACAGCATCCTCTGTCCTTAGACCCTCGATTCAGATAAGGAAAAAATCACTTAAAATCCTTCAACGGGGAAAAAATGGAAGAAACCTCATGAAGAGCAACAGAGGAGTGATTCCTCTCTCAGGACGAACAGATGTGCAATAGATGTTGTGTGTACAGAATAGAGCAAGAAAGACAGATTATAGAAATGGAACAGGATAACAATATTATATTTATAATATATGAAGAATGATTTGAGTTCCTTATTGCCTTAAATCTTCTTACAGTAGGTTATGAAGGGAGAGAGAAGGATCAAATGACTCCTCTAAACCAGAATTTAGAGGAGGTGGAGGTCTACAGCTGAACCAATTAGTCAATCAATCAATTAGTTGATTGACAGAAAATGAATTGGCAACTGTTTTCATTCATTCAGCCTTTATAGATGGTGGCCTGATGAAAGCAGTTAATTTTCTTTTGTATGGTCACCCTGTGTACACAGGACAATAGAAGCAGAAGCAAAATCAAACATTAAACCTGAAAAAACTGCAAATAAAAAAGAAGGATAATGTTCAAACGTTTGAGTCAGTTTTCAAGCAAAAATGCAAAATATTAGTTGATTGTGTAAATGTGATGATTTGCTGCTTTTCTTTAAATAACACTGTGAATCTTTGGGTTGGACTGTTGGTCGGACAAAACAAGGCATTTGAAGATGTCACCTTTAGGCTCTGGAAATTGTAATGGCCTTTTTTTGTTTTCTGACATTCAATCAATGAATCGAGAGAATTATTGTGAGGTTCATCGATAATGAAAATAATTGTTTGTTGCCGTGCAGTAGACATCATTCTTGTTGCTGTGCATAAAATACTTTCCTCTTGAATAAGAGTATTACCATAATAAAAATGGGTGACAGAATCATTACCGGGAACGCCGTTGTAGGCCACATTTAATGAATACAGGGCTGCAATTATTTTCATCATTGATTTTTCAAATTGATGAATTATTTTTTCAATAAGTCATCTGGTCTATAAAACATCAGAAAAAAGTGAAAAATGCAGATCAAAATTTAAAGCCTGTTGAAGTTGAAATATGCGAACTGCTTGTTGCGTCCAACCAAAAGTTGAAAGCACAAAGGTATTCAGTTTACTATGATAGAAGGAAACCAAGTAAACATTCACATTTGAGAAACTGAAGCCAGTGAAATTATGGAGAAAAAAACGACTGAATCGACAATCAGTCAGTTATCAATTGATATCAAAATTGTGGATATTTTTGGTCAATTTATTAGTTGAGTTATAATTTCAGCTCTATATGCATATCAAAATGTGTGTTTGCATGTGTCTGTGAGTATTATATCTACATGGTTCTAATATTCTTTGTGTTTCTTCCAGTGAAAGTGGTCGCTTGCTTTGCAGACAAGGATGCAGTTGTTACTCAGGTATGAAAACAAACCGTTAAACCCAGCTCACAGTTTAGAGTTCAGTCTATGTATGAAGTTCACAGTAGACCTGCGAATCTCTCTGGCTAGAAAAACACAGCTGGTGGCCACACCTCACAAAACACAACAGAGAGTTAATATTTGACAACACAATCAAAAACATCAGTTATGTTATTGTGTCTGAAAGAGTGACGGCAGCACACCTTTCACTGTGTTATCTCACATCCGTTAAGTTCTAATTGTATAAAGGCTGCGGTCCAATGTCTGTACATGTGTTGTTTTCCTCCACAGCTAGGTCCCAATCCCAGTTTCCTTGATGGTGAGAAGCTGGGCCGTGGTCAGTCTGGTAAACTCGCCCATGGGGGCACCCTCTACCTGGTTAACCAGAACCACCCATTAAAACTGCACTACTCCCTGAGCTCAAATGGAACAGCCTCCAGCCCAGCACAGAGAGGGCTGAAAGCCACAGATAAGACAAAAGGACGAAGGAACGGCAAAGAAAAAGAGGGGCAGTGGAGTCCCACGCCTAAACGCAGTATAAAGGATTTCTTTTCAGCCTCCCCCAAGAAGGTAGCACATTTGGCACTGTTAGGTTATTATTTCATAAAATAGTTTGTGCATCATATTTGCTTGCTTTACAACAAAGATAAAGTTTAAAAAGAAAAATTTAAGTCAAACAACTCAGAAACTGTAATATTAAAACATTTTCACTTCTGTGTAGCCGTCTAAGAGGCCACTGAGCCCAGACAGGGGGCACCATGACGTGAAGCGCCAAAGAAGAGATGAGGAGGACTTAGGTGGATGGATGAAGGAAGAGGAGGAGGATGAGGAGGAGAGACTGGCAGAGGAAAAGCTCAAGCAGCTGCAGAAGTTGGCAGAGAAGTCCATGACACAGAGCACCCAGCCTTCATCTTCTTCATTGTCTTCAAAGGCCTGTGTAAAAAGTAGCTGGCAGCAGTTTGGCAACCTGATGCTTTATACTGCTGCTGGTGTCAAAGCCAGCGACAAGGTGGGAACTGTTTCAATATAATATAATTTTGCAAATTACTCTTTTGAAATGAAAATATCAGGTTAAATTGAATTCAAATTAAGCCTCAATCAAAATCTGTTTAATTGCATGAATAGTAAAAGCTGCAATTGTCAGTAGTTCATGTTTAAAAGCAGTACCTCTGACCCCAGGGTGAAGGTCTCAAGCTCCATCCTGTTTTCCCCAAATGTGGATCTGCAAGAGTATATCAACAAGATCAGACATCATTTTTCATCATCATTCTCATTGCAGCTTTTTAATTGCGATCATTTGCTGCTTTTCTCTGTTTTATAATATTGTGAACAGAAGATCTTTGGGTTTTGGACTTTTGGTCGGACAAAACAAGGCATCAAAATACAAAAAGTCTTTTCTAAATCTATCTAAATCCAAGTATCCAAAATGTCTTTAGATACAAAGCAATTAATTGATAATTCAAGAAAATAGTAGATTCATCTATAATGAAAGTAATTGTTAGTTGCAGCCTTCATTTCTGCTTTTGGTGGGGGATCATCTCATGTCACAGGAAGTGAAAAATCAAAACCAATTGTCTGCTTAATGGCAGTGAGTCAGTGCCTCTCCTACAGTATAGAAAGCTTATCTGACCAGTGTTAGATCAGTTTCCACTCTTATTAACGTGGTTTATTTTCATATAAATACAAAAATGCTGTTTTGGGCTTTAGTGACATCACACTCATTACATGATTTGAGGGTGAAGTTCAAAGTGTTTCAAACAATGATCTCTGCCATTTAGAGACATGAAAGTTGTCTTGTGTCTGGTGACATCATGCATCTAATGTTTAAATGTATGAACACTTCCTCTTCCCTTTGTCCTCTCCAGATTGCTGGCTTTGACATAGATGGCTGCATCATCACCACCAAGTCTGGCAAAGTCTTTCCAACTGCACCAGATGACTGGAAGTATGTCTGCACTCCTGAATGTCCCCTTTTAAAATGTTTGTCATAGTTCAGAAATGTGATAAATGACTAGTCTTTCTCCTTTTCAGGTGGCTTGTAGATATTATATGCCATGTCTAAATGTTTTTCTTGTCCTTGTGTCTGTTTAATTAACAGGATTCTGTACCCTGAGATTCAGCCCAGGCTGGCCAGCTTGCTCAAGAAAGGATACAAGGTGGGGAGGAGTAAAACACAACAGTTGCTTAAGATATTTAGTGAACTTTGCAAGCGTAAAGCATGTGGAATGTTGAATTTTAGATGTTGTGGTTGTGTTTGTCACTTGATTTCTTATTCTACCCTTGTTCTCTTCCTGTAGGTGGTGTTCTTCACCAACCAGATGGGGATTGCTAGAGGAAAACTGAGACCTGAAGTTTTCAAGTCTAAAGTGGAGGACGTCCTCACCACGCTGCAGCTACCTGTGCAGGTGGGTCACGTTGTAGGTTGACTTTAACATCTCACCTAATGATTGTACATGAAACTGATGTTTGTCTGTGTCTCAGGTGTTTGTAGCTGCTGGTCCTGGTATCTACAGGAAACCGGTGATGGGAATGTGGAATCACTTGTGTGAGAAGGTAACTGTCAGCAGAGATGCTTGGACACTAAGGCTGAACAATTAATCGAAAGTTTATCGAAATAGCAACATGGCCTACCGCAATTTTCAAATCGCAGCAGGTGCAATATTTGTTAAAGGCTAAATGTGTGTTAAAACACCATTTTAGATTAAATATTGTCGTGCGGGCTGATGACCTGGCCTACACATCATATTCTACATAATAAAAAAACATCTTTGTTTGGTACAGATCCCTGCAAAAATCACACCATAATCATTTTAATATGTTTTTCAATCAAAATGAGAATAATGATGTAAAAATGATCATTCCCTCTAATATCGCAAATCATAAAATAATCACTATTAGATATTTTTTCAAAATCGTTCAGCCCTATTGGACACACACATACACACACACACACATATCATTTAAAAGCCACACCTCTTATGCAGTATTTGCACTGAGACAAAGCACAAATTACACTCATTGTTATCAATCATGGGAGCCGCCCTTTTATAATTTCTGACAACATTGTTTGTGGTCTTTCCATGTTTGAGAATAAACACTTTGTTTCTGTGTGTTTCCTGCTCAGGCTAATGATGGTGTTCCTGTTAACAAGACACAGAGTCTTTATGTGGGAGGTGAGTGAGCTTGGATATGAAGTGATGTGTCCTCAGTTATCTTCTCTGATATCACACAGACGCTTACATACGTACACATGTGTTCACCTACATTTTAAAAAAAACTTTTAGTTCAATACTTGTGCAATCCTTTTTGCCTAAACTCAAAAACGAACCCAAATCTTAAACCTGATCAGTACATAACACCTAACCCCTGGCCCAGAGATAACCCAGATCAAATCTCCAAGACCAAGAAAAATAACATTTTTTTGCAAACTTTAATATCTCTGTAAGAACATTTGATCCCCAGAAAGACAGAAGTACAAGAGCAGACACAAACATAGACATACAGCTGCTGACTTAACCTCTGTGCACAGATGCTGCAGGAAGGCCAGAGAACTGGGCTCCAGGGAAGAAGAAGAAGGATTTCTCCTGCAGTGACAGACTGGTAAGACATACTCTAGCTTTGTTTTATTGTTTTTACCTCCCAGTGCTTCTCCTCCTCCCCCTGCGTTGACTTGCTTGGTGTGCTAATTTGTTATTGTGTTATTATGTGTCATTCTAAATGTCATTAAGTAAGACTTAAACTTAAAGCACACAACTGATATCATCTGTCTGTAGTTTGCTCTGAACATCGGGTTGCAGTTCCACACTCCAGAGGAGTACTTCTTGGGCTGGAAGAGCGCCCCCTACAGCTTACCTGAATTTGACCCTGTAAGTAGAAATGCAACAGATACTCGCTGTGTGCTGTAACCTTGAAAGCAGTCTGTTTTTTTTCCTATAGTGTATGAGAATTCATGTATAGATTAGGTGTGTGTCTGTATTTTTTGTAAATGTTTTTCTTTATCTGAATAACTAGAGGAAGCTTGACTCCTCCGCCAGACTGTACGACCCGCCGTCTGCCTCCCTCACTTCCAGCAAGACAGAGGTCATTGTTGCTGTGGGTTTCCCTGCATGTAAGTGAAAGTGGACTGTGTATCACCTTTTTCCTTTCTGGACTCCCCTCTCACCAACATCCCTCTGATCTTGTTTCCTCTTCCCTTTCTCTGCAGCGGGTAAATCCACTTTCTTCCACACCCATGTCATACCAAAGGGTTACGTGTACGTCAACAGGGTGAGTGGATTTTATAGGAACGGGTCCCCAGTTCTGTAGGTGCACAGACCCAGAACATTTGGTTCTATATACAAGAAGATTTAAAGTGCTGAAAATAGGCAGTTAATGGTTTATTTTGATTCCCTGCTTTTATATTTGATACATATATTTATAACAGTTTTAAGCATTGTATTATTGTAATTATGATGATAATCACCAACATGGTGAAGGTAATGATGAATGTTCTTTAAAGTCTTCCTTGACATGTTGTGACCAATGTGTAATGTTTCCTTTCTTTGTCAGGACACACTTGGTTCCTGGCAGAGCTGTGTGACTGCATGTGAGCGCGCTCTGAAGGAGGGCCGCAGCGTCGCCGTAGACAACACCAACCCAGACCCCGAGTCTCGCAAACGGTAACGTACAATCGTACCAATATGTGCCGTGCGAGTGTATTTTTGTGTGTGTCCTTGCATGTTTCAGTATGCATATATACTCAGACTCCACCTCACCGGGTACACCTTTATGCAAACAGGCCTCAAAAAGCATCCAAAGACAGAGAGTCATGCTTAAATAAAGGATAATTCTATGCAGACAGATGAGTATATTTGCAGACAGGGTGGAGATGTTCAGTTATTCTGCTCACTAAGCTCTGATTTAAGTCACTGTGAACATTGTTTGATGGTTGATGCTGTTTGGAAATGATGTCAGGAATGATGCTGTAAGTGCAAACTATTTTCAGACAAAACACCTGCCAGCTAACAGAAAATAGTAACAGTTCAGTATATCAAACTGTTAAATGAGCTGAAGGGCTACAGCTGCAGAATATGATGCTCTATCACACGTCTGTCAGCTAAGAACAGAGAACTGATCCAATAGGACACCAAAACTGAATCAATTTTTGCTTTTTACAGTGTGCTGATGACAGGTTAGCACTATAATTAACAATAAAATAAACTACAAAAAAGTTATGACAGACCACATGTTTGTTTCTGTAGTAACTGTATTTATTGCAGTTACTGGTTTTATTCTCTAAAACTTACTCAGCAAAAAAGAGATGCTATAAAAGCAAAGATAACAGAAGAAGTCTATATACCTCATTTCATAGCAAAGAACATGACACCCTTTTTTCAGTGAGGAGAAATATCAATATGTTAAAATGTCATAGTTCAAACAAATATCCAAAGTGTTTTCATTTACCTGTGAATAGCCAAAACACTTTTTACAAGAAAATAAGTATGATAACAAATATATTTAAGTGCTTAAGTCCATTTTCACATTTAATCATTTTACCCTTGTTGAAATCATCATAAATCTTCATCATGTTATTGCATGGGGGAATATTTTTTGGCCCAAACCTGGTTCAAACACAGCAGTTTACTACACAGAAACATCGTAGGTTGCCTTCATTGCCACAGTCTTACCGTTTTTCTAAAGAAATCCAACTAAATGTTAGTACTTCATAAAGTGGACACTGACTGTATGAGGCTGTTGCTGTATTTTGTGGTATGATTCCTTCGGCTCTTTTGCTGCTTGTACGTGCATATTTTTAGTCTATGTTGGTACAAGCAGTGCTTTGTGTGTTTTTTTTTTTTTCCAGATATGTGGATGTGGCCAAGGCAGCAGGAGTGTCCTGTCGCTGTTTCCACTTCTCAGCCTCTCTGGAACAGGCCAAACACAACAACAGAGTATGACTCACCTTTCCACTCTCTCACACTTTCCCCTTTCTTTTCTTTAATCCTTGCTGGTGATGCAGAGTGTTTTTTTTTTTAATGCAATATTATTGTTCTCAGTTCCGTGAGATGGCTCCCTCAGACAGCAAACACCTCAAGGTCAATGACATGGTTTTCCACAGCTACAAGTAAGTGACACTGACCAAGAAAACGCTCATAGTGATTATAAAATGTATTTGTTTCTTTTACTAAAAATTCAAACTTTATGTAAAGCGCTTGAAGAAATTCAGCAAAATGCATGACACCAAAGTCTTTTAATATTCAAATGTAATGCATTTTGGAAACACAAACAGGCTTTTGTTTCATCTTTGTCACTTGATACTATAAATGGACTGACTGTGGACTGTGGACTTTAAAACACTGATAGATAAAAGCATAGCCTTAATAGTGACAGATGACTTTGACCACTCTAATCTATCTCTCTCTCTGGACAGAAAACACTTTGTGGCTCCTGCTCTCTCCGAGGGATTCTCTGAGATTCTCCACATCCACTTTGTCCCTAACTTCAAAGACAGCCAATCAGAAACGCTGTTCCGACAGTTCTCTGAAGGCTGATTGGACTGCTGGCTGTCTAACACCTTTTGACTTCATGGAGACAGAAAAAAATTACATATTGCAACTATTGAAGAAGTGAGATCCAACCAACAAGCAAGACCTTCTGAAAGGGCAGGAAACTTGCATTAGTTAGTAGAGACTGGCATATTTTTCTTCTCCAGCTGAGGAATGTCTGATGCTTATATGCATACTGTATGTCTAACGGCCTCAGACCACAACCTGATGATGTCAACTAGAACTGCAACACTGAATCAATCCATCCATTTATTTCCATCATATCTGCGCTTCAGGAGCTGAGTATGCATGTTATATTTGCTGGGTATAGAAAGAATAGGGTGGACAAAAACAAGTAGAATAACTTTTATATGTTGTTTATTATTTTTTAACAAAAAGGCTAAAAGAATCATTGGTATTCCACTAGACAATAAAGCTTTAGAAAACACTTGATACTGTATTCTTGTCTATGATCAACTATGATGATTTACGTTTGGATAAAGAGGTAAACTATTTTATTATATTCTGCATGAGATATATTATTTGTAATCCAAGCAAATCATCCCTGCAGACCAATTCTGGATCCTCTCAGTTGACCTCTGGCAGGAACTGGATCTCCTCACCCAGATGCTGTTTCAGCCATGGCAAGATCTCGAAGAGGTCGATGTGAAAGTCTCGAGCATCGGGAGGCGGCCTGTCACTGCTGTACCGTGCATGCGGTTCACAAACGTTTGTGGTGCCCCAGCTCACTACTCCCACCTGGAGATAGAAACAGGAGAAATGTCAACGTGATTGCAGTGCATGTGTGTGTGTGTGAGAGAGAGATGAGTCTTGATTTAAAGGAGCCATGTGACTCACCTGAAAGTAGCGCTTTCTTCTTTGCAGGAACAGAGATCCACCAGAGTCACCTGTATAAAAAGAGTCAACATGTAGCTGTCATGAGAATCCCATGTTGGTCAAACTGAGATGATCATTGTACAGGAAGTGCTGAGTCCAGACCTTTACAGGTGACGGGGTCCTGGTATTCCAAGCTGCCTCCAGAACACAGGAACCTGCGTGGAATGTACTCATCCAAAGTCACATCTGTGGGCTGTCTTAGTGTTTGCATTGCCTTCTCCACACAGCCGGGCCTCTGCAGACAGCAAATAAGATACAGTATAACACACATCACTGAGTAGTAAGCGTGAAAGCAGTCCAGTATGAAAGTCACATCACTCACCTGACTCTCAGTGTGAATATGTGTTTCTTTGCGCTTGGAGTTCTTATGGATAAAAAAGGCAGAAGTCTCCTTGTGTGGTAGAAGCTCCTTTCCTGTACACATGTGAATTTTACTCATAAGTCTTATTGGAGGGATTAATGTACCATCATGAATGCTTTCAAAAGACGTACATGCAGACTACTACAGTCTTGTATTCACATCAGTGTCTTGTGTGTTGATGAAAGTGGAAAGGTCAAAAGGTCACATACTATGCTGCTGACAGGTTGAGTTGATTTTCTTCATGGCTCGGCTGGCTGGTACGGTACATGGCAAGCAGATAGGTCTGTTTTATAACATACAGTACATACGCACAATCAACAGTGGAACATTTAAGTTGGTTACATGGGCATCGCTGCACACTGCCCGCTTTTTCATGACAAAATCGGTTGAGTGTTTTTTCTTTGGGCTGTCTTACCTGGCCTCCCTGGAGAGAGGGATGCTCTTGTTCACCTGTACCAGAGCTACATCATAGTCATAGAACTCCGATACATTTCTGTGTTCGAGTGCGTTGATGTTGTACTTGGGGTGCAGGATCACCTTGTTGGAAAGCGCCCTCATTCTGTCACCTGCGAACCGAAAAAGGCGCTTGTTATTTTAACATCAAGTCAACAAGATGGTTCATAGAAAGAACTTTACTGACCTTTACTAATCTAGACTTGCTCTCTTCAATACAGCTAGCTGAATGTAGCAAGGACACTAACACTTTTAGAATTTATGGTTTGATTCCTAAAAGACTAACTTGCGCTAGAAATGTGCTCTTGTCGTACTTTAATGTGATTTTGGCTTAAAACCACTACAGATTCCATCAACCTTCTTTTACCACTTTTCCTTTTCTCCCTTTCTCTGTATTTTTCTCTTAAATGAATCTCCATCTCCAAAACATTTTCCTCGTACTGACACTGACCGTATTGTATTTCCACCTGTCCACTGACTTTCTCTGTGCCCACTCTGGCAAAGCAGTGAGCGGCCGTCAGCACCCAATTCTGACTCACGATGGATCCAAAACATCCAAATGCAGGCTGCAAGAGAGAAAAGTGTTAATGGATGAAAATCCGCTTTAAGATATCAAAAAAATGGGGGGTGGGGTTGCAAACTCACTCTCACTGTTTTCACAGTGACGTGCCAGGGTTTGGTGTAGACTTTTCTTCCACCCTCCTCCTGATCCTTGGAGATGTCCTCCTGAGCTACCCCACACATTGTCACACTCTCGTCACCTGTATTATAAAACCATTTTAATGGTTATACTTAAGTTACAAAAATATTGGTATTGCTGTTAATAGCAATCTCTCCTACTCACTGATGATGCTGTTGAACACGTCTCCCAGTACTTCATAGTCTTTTAGAATAAAGAGGTGCTCCTCACCACGTTTGTTTGAGGCTAAGGAGTTCAACTCATCTTTGTTCACTTTGCTCCCAATTCCAAACACATAGACATCTGAAAACACAACCAGATGTACATAAACCGACTGTATACATACACACCATGTCAACACACTAAAACAAAATGCACATGTGATTTACAATTGCTAGTAATTTTGGTGATGTAGGAACTGCTGCAAGTAAATGTCAAGTGTCATACATGGTGTATGAGACATTTTAATTCAATGTTTGGTTTGATTCTCTTTTATCATTTTACCCAGCAATGTCTCCTCTGTGTGATCAGGGGAGTTGTTGCTGTAGCCCAGCAGGTGCCGGATCTTGGCCAGAGCAATCTGAGGTTTGATGCCTGTGTTGGAGTAACCTGCAGGCAGAAAGAGAAGGAGAAAATGAATGTCTATTCTCAAAAGATACAGCTTATCTAATGTTGGCTTTTCTAATATATAGGGGTTGTAAAAAGTTTTGAGAAGGAAAATGAGCAGGAAATGATGAGTTTGTGAGACTCTCCCTGCATCTTTACCATCTGTTTGTATGATGATGATATTCTGAGTCTCATTAAAATGGTTCCTCTTGCTGTTCTGTTTAAAGAAGGCGATCACCTCACTGACGCTGTGCAAGGCTGCGTGAAGGTTGGTGCCGGTCTTACTCCCGTGGCCTGCAAATGAACAAATGCAAAAGCAATATTTCTACTGAACACATTTGGGCATCATGGTTGTAGTGTATGGCACAGAGATTGCTTGAGCAGATCACACTGCAGGAGATAAAAGGTTATGGTCATTAAATGGATTCATACAGTATATGAATAAAGGAAAACAAGCAGAATCCTACTATGGTAGTCAAAGTCCTCCAGATTCCATATGACGTTCTCTGCATCACCACTTATTTCGGAGTGTCTGATGTCTACAATGGCCTTTGCCTCGCTGGCAAATGATAGCACATGGAACTTCATCTGTACCTCATAACTGTCCAACTAGAAGGAAAACAAAGAACACATGTAGGTTTCACCCCCACTGAGGACGAGTGGCAGACAAGCCGCTTTACAGATGTGCTTAAATGATTTCTGTATCTCTGTCTTCCACCCGCATCTGCTATTGAACTGAATCGCTTAGTACAGACCTTCCTGATAAGAGCGATGGTGGCATTCCTGGATTTTTCAAAGTCCTGCTTTTCAATGCTGCCTGATGTGTCCATTAAGATGTAGATATTCATACGACTGCCTTCAGCTACACGGAAGGTTCGACCAAAGGTCACTGGATGAGGAAAAGGGAAAAATTATAATGACAAACATGCTCTCCTCATCCTCACGCCTTTACTTGACTTACGCTAGTTGCTTTTCTTCTATTCCTCTTGTTTTGAGCATCTGTATAGCAAGTTTGTTTGTACTGCAACACTGTTAAAATATCAATTTGTTCAAATCCTGAAAATAACTTATACCCACCTTTCTTTTTGGAATCTGATGTGAGGACATCCATGACTCCTGCAAGTGATCCCCCTATGGCTTCTGCCACAGCGCTGGGGGAGTCAAAGGTATTCGGGCCTGTAATAAAGCATAAATATAATCATGCATGGAAGTTGTATCCTAATATAATAGTTAATTGTGTACTGTTTTGGGGCTGCTTCAATCACGAGAATTGCTGTAGTTGCACAGTTGTTGATAATATCAGTATAGGTAAATCAAGGATTAGTTGTGCGTATCAGATTCGTTGGCTTTTTTTGGTCTTAAAAATGAATGTTCTGTTGTTTAAATGGAAAAACACCCGAAACTAATTTCTTTAATTCTAACTGTCACACAGCACCTTGGCAACGTGGCGTTGAGCCGCTCCACTCCCTACTCTCCAGGCAAACCCTTTTAGCCGATCCCAGCAGATCCAGACCAGCTTGACACCTGTAGATCACTTTCTCTCCCGTCCGAAACCGGCCTTCTGACATCTGGGCCCCCGGTGGGACCCCTGGGTTCTTACAGTCGTCAGCTGCATTTAAAGACAGGGCAACAAGGGACAAAATCATTTTTCAGGCTATAACCATTAAAAAAGGATATTTGTGCTTTTGTTTATATAGAAATGTTCAGAATAGAAGTTTTAAGACATCAAAAACCCACTGTGAGCACATTGTAGCTACATTATGTCTGACTTATCTGTCACTCATTTAAGTTGATATTCTGTCAGTTGTTCTCTATTGCACTAATGTAAGAAGGAAAAATATAACTATTCATTTTACATAATTTAATCATACACAAGATTTATATTACATGACGAATTTGGTTTTATGCTTGTGCCCTTCCTCACCCTGGTTGTCGCAGATAGGAGTGGTTCCTGTCCACTGCCCAGAGAGGGTGCAGTTCCTCTGGGCTGACCCAGACAGGGTGAACCCTTCCTGGCAGGAGAAGCTCTGCATCGTCCCAACACGAAACCACTGATCCCTGGGCCAGAAGTCCCCATTATCCAGCTGGAGCTGAGCCGGACACAAGATGTCTGAGAGAGGGAGTTTGAGATGGAAAGAGGACGGAGGATGAGGAGAAGAGGATTGATTATAGGCAGGATGAAAACAGGAGGAGAGAATCACAGAGAGTGGTGATGACAGAAAACTCATATTATGAACATAAGAAGCTTGTGTACAAAAAAAATTTAAAAATCCAAAATATTACTTTTGCACGAGGCCTGTGACACCAGTCTGCCAGTGGCTAATCTCATGGGTGACCATTCCCCATTTGCACCGCAGAGCCTATAGCTGACCGGGAAAGGGTATTGACCAGGACCACAGTGATAGGTCAGTACACTTCCCTCCAGTCCTCCCTGTGGAGGAAACATCTTGTCACTTTCTGAGTTAAATTAAGTAACGTGAAGTTTTACGGTAAAGAGATGCTAAATTTGTTTCACATTCCAGTCTCCATATTCCATATTTCCTCTTCTCAGTCCATCTACTCCTAGCTAAATGAGCACTTTTTAAACTCTGTTTTGCTTTGTTTTATATTTGTGTTATAAAACTATTTTTATGTCTCTTGACTAATTTAGTTTAGGATTCAATACAAAACGACTACAGCAGAGCTTTCCAAGGAGATTAGACCACCTATAAAAACAATTTTACTTGCATACTTTTTACTAAATTAATGTTTTATTTCACTGCATATCATCGTTTCTAACATCAAAATATTTTATCTCTATTTGTCCTTGTACTGTTTGTTAATTATCTTATAACCTCTGCTCTGGAGTTCTATATTTGTGCTATATCATTAGCTCATTGAAGTGGATTTGTATTATTTTGTTACTACATAAATTAATCTTAAGATTCAATACATAACAAACAACCACATCAGGTGCGCAGGGATGTAAAATATGCAGATATACACTGTTAAAAGAGCATTCTGTCACTTTAGTGTACAATGTGACCTCTTAGCATTTTACCTAAGCCTTTAATCTCATGTGATGTTAGCTAAAAATGAAGGTAAAAGGTGTGTTATTTTTACCTGTGAATAGGTGACATGTCCACCTTTGATGCTCTCTGTGGTTGAGCAGTTCAGAGGAGTATCTATGTATGAGTAATCATAATACTCTTCCTCCTGCAGCAACACTGGAGCACAAACATGCAGGCACACACATGTGTCAACACAGCCAGAGATCCATATGAATGCTACCAAACACAACTGTACATTAAGTGTAACATAGAAGTGAAAAGCTCACCATTCTGGAAAGAGATGAAGAGCAGGATCCACGGTATGGACTTGACATACATGACCAGACTCTGTATCAGCTGTGTTCGTGTCTTTGAGTGACAAAAACCACAGCGAGAGTGTCTGAATCGACCTGCAGTCTGCTGCTTTATTTGATGACTGATTACCCATTAACACAGCAGCACCAAACAGAGAAGGAGGTATTGAGCAATTCAAGAAAAAACACAGAATTGAGCTCTTACTTTCATTTTTGATTACCCTGATTTGATCTCTTTCTCTTTCTCTTTAGGATTCTGAGCAGTTTAGTATTTCTTTTAGTGACATTTTAACATCACATATTCATTTAAAATAAAAGCTGCTCCAGCTGCAATGTCATGAGCCAGCTTTGGGTATTAATGCTATTTCAAATCTCACAATCTCTTTAGCACAACTTAATGTTATTCTCAATTCCCAAACAAAGCCTCACCCCAATTCTGTTGTTGTTTTGATGCCTAATTACCAAGAATGATTACTAATTGACTCAGATTGCGTCGTCTCTGTGCCAAAGTTTTTTTGGTTTGATTTAAAAGTTGTGTAGTTCTCACGTGTACGATTGTTAGTGTGTTTGTGCAACTGCTCAATCATACATCTGGGCATGCAAGCGTGCGTGTAACTGAATCATTTTAGAAGCTTAAAAGATCATTATAGGGATTATAGAGTTTTAACAGGGACCCCCACCTCCACCTTCCCCTGTTGTCCCCTGTCCCCTCCCTCCTCCTCCTCCAAGGGGCTCAGTCCTCTCAGCTGACTCGGCTTTGTTCAACACTGTGAAGGAGTTTTCTAAAACTCTTTTGTAACCACTCACACACCATCAAAAAAACAAGAGAACTATACAGGTCGATGCTGCTGACACTAAACTACACAAAAGGACAGACACCAGCAGCAAACATGGATATTTTGATAAGTTAACAGGGATAGTTTTATGTGACAAAACTTTTTTTTAATTTTACATTTTATCTGGATTATGTTACTGGATGTCCAACAAAGGACTGCTCTGCTATGCTGTAGGAGTGAAGGCCGTACACTTTCTACACTTCAGTGGAAGTTTACAGTCGGAGCAAAAAGTGAACAATGTTGAGAAAACCCAGGATAAGGTCTTTAACATTTCTTCATGGACAAATAGCTCTCATCAGGATGTCAAGACTGGTGTATTTATCACGACATCAGGCTCTTTGAGGAGAGGAGCACTGATTAGAGTGCCTCTTGTTTCCCTGACGGAGGGACAGCAGACTAAAGATGTCTGACCTCAGCCAAGTAGCCGTGTACTCAGACTCCTCAGACATTTATAAGGTGAGTGAGGATGATGAGATGGATGATAATAGTGCTGTACTGTGGGAAAGGTCACAGAGTTATCGGGACGTTCAACAGATGTTCATTTGTTACAGCCTTACTTGAAATAGACTCGGTTAAGATTCAATTGGTGACAAACAAACAAATTCATGTTTTGACTCAAGAGCTGGTTTTAATCAAGATTTGAAGGTGAAGGTTCCCCTTCTGGATTGGGCACTGATTTTTGCCCCTTCAAAATATCTTGATCATTAAGTTATAGTTATAATGCATCTTAGCTGTGAGGTTTGAACCAAGTCATATTTTTAGGCTGGAAACCTGCATGTGTCTAAAATTTGTGCATGATCACTGCAAATGTAACTGCACTGTAAGGGTTAGTATCTGAAGTGTGTGTTTTGCTGAAAAGCGACCACTGTGGCCACAAGCTGCAGTTACAGGATGATGGTACATCAGATTTTCCTACATTTCCCAAGATTCTCTTTAGTCTGTCGCTTTAAAGACACCATCACCAGATGGCCTGGCCAAAAGTGAGTGGAATGGGACCATAAATAGAAAGTAAAGTCAGCAAGGTGACTTTTTAATGTCTGTTATGCAGCAATATCTATCTAAAGTTTAACACTGGTCCCACAAGCTACTGGTCATATCAGACCAAGTAATGCTGTCACCTAAATCCTTGAATGTATTGTAGTTAGGAATGATGCATTTCATTACTTATGAATTCAACTTTTCATTTGCAAGAGGAAGAATGTGATATTTCTTCTTTCAGAAACTATAAAATCTTGCTTTAAAATCAACACTTTTATAAATATCTTATATAGATTTTTATATTTTCATTTCCACTTTCCTCTGTTCTGCTTTTCTCAGAATGTGTTCTGCAATCCCGCCTTCGAGCTGGAGGGGGAGCGAGAGGAAAGGGTGGAGGGATTCAGAACCTCCTCATCCACCCCTGAACCAATCAAACCACCAGCAGCTGGTGGGTTAGCCAACCAGTTTACTGCTTGAACTGTGTTGGACTGGGTGTGTGGGAGTGTGTGTATTGGATTAGTAACACTATTGCCTCACTTATATCTGCTGACTTTTAGTCCAGTTTTCAAAATGAGTAAATAAAAGTGTGTGTTATAAAAACTGTGTGCAAAACATGGTGATTATATATCTCAACTCAAGGTCCCCATACAAGTTTTTGTTAGAACTTTTTCCTAGTTGTCATGACAACTTACTAAGCTCCATCACTGATAAAGACCATGAGATGCAGTAAGAGTACCATGAGTTGATTATTTGCCAAATTACTATTCCCAAGGTCATAAATGAACCTTTATGTTCAACAGTAATTATTATAAACAGAAACCAGAGATTCATTGAAAAGATTTGAGAAGACTAAACTTAAAACATGATTAAGTTAAATACAAAGGTTACAAAACATGTGCATAAGATTCCATTTTAATAACTATTAGGTGTTAAATAAAATGGGAATAAAAGGGAAATAAAATTCAAATTACATGCAAAAAGTAAAACTAAAAGAAAGTTAAAATCGTAAGTATATGAACTGTTGTAGCAATCAAGCTCTTCTCTGTGCTGCAATACTGTACATGTTAATATGTGTGTGCGCTCTATCACTCAGGCCTGGGCTGGGGTCTATTCGGGGTGTGTGTTATGCGTCTGCGGGGACCAGGTTGTGGCTGGGGAGTGGTTGTGGTCTCTGCTGCTGCCCTGCTCCTGGTAGCAGCCATCGGACTGGCGCTGGCCCTCATCCTCACACGTGAGTCGGACTGATGTTTGCAGTGATTCTATGAATTCAACTGCACCATAAAGCATGTATTTATTTATTAATATTATTATTTAGAATAAGTAATTACTTTTTTCTATAGAACAAACCTTTTCTCTGACTAGACGATCTGTCATATTTCCGTCATGTGTTGCTATTTTCTGTCCATGATGTAGAGATCAAAGGTCAGGCAGTAGAGGAGCAGTTGCTGCCCACCAGCCCTCCAGACCTGCTGAGTGCAGGAGCGTCCCACACTTTACCCACAATTCCTGCCAACAGAAGTCAGCAGGACAGTTCATCAGCACCGCAGCCCGCTAAGATCCCCCCATCTGAAACACGTAGGACACTCAAACAATATGCCCACTTACTTTAATATTGTAATGTAATATAAAACATTTAAAACATTTACAAGGTAAATTTCTTTACCTGGAGGCCTTTTCTTTTTTTAGTGATTTAGACAAGACATTATTTTCTGTCTCCCAGGTTGTGGAGGAGTTTTGACTGAAGCAGAGGGCAGTTTCAGTTCACCTAACCACCCCGGCTCCTACCCCACCAACTCCCTGTGTGTGTGGGTGATCAGAGTCCCGCCCCCCTCCTTGGTCCAGATCCATGTTTCCTCCCTGAACGTGGAGGGTCCATCTCCCTGCCTGTTTGACTGGCTGGAGGTGCAGGAGCAGATAGAGCAGAGCTCTGTGGTCACCAGGTTGGTCGCTGATCACTTGTCACAACACATGCGTGACACACTCTCAGGACGGTGGAATCACTCCTCATTTTACATTATACACTCATACTCCCTTGTCAGCTGTTATTTTCATAATACAGTGCGTAGCTCACTTTTAAAAGGTTCTGCTTGTGTTAAAAAGTTTATATATTTGCTACATATTTTGGGTTGCACATAGATTTTTCTGAGATAAATTCCAAAACCACCTACAATGTAAATGTAATAAGTTCCTACCATCTGCTAAGTGTTTGGAGGACTTTACTATTGAAGGAAAGGTAAAGTATGGATGTGTTTTCTGGCAAATTTGAGTGAATAAAAATGTCAGACAGACCTGAAATTCAAACCTACGCAACAGTAACTTTTTAAAGCAACATTTTTATAGGTTTTACCTGAAGGAACATTGTTAGGGTTCATGTCATTACCTTAAAAAGTTGGTAGATGGCACTGCTGGTCTGTGCATGATTGGGGAGTACTTCTAGGTACTGAATGCTTCTTGGAAATATTTCATTACATGTAAATACTTTGACCTTTTTGTTACTTGCATTCTTGGAAAGTGTTGTAACATGATTCATGAAATTCTAAAAATGTTACACAACTCTTGCTTACAAATCCTCTCAAGAATTTACAGGGTGAAGTTCAGACTAAAAGCTCCAAACTGTAATATGGAGGGAAAAAAAGTTCCAATAAAATTCTACATTTCTCTCCTGCAGGTTCTGTGGAAACGTAGCGCCACCAACAGTCAACACAAACAGCAGCACGGTGTGGGTCACCTTCCGATCTGATGGCAGCATTGCAGGCAGCGGCTTCACAGCACAGTACAAGGCCATCCTGCCTGGACACAGTCAGTAATGTGTGTGTGTGTGTGTGTGTAACTGCATGTGATATACATGAATACTTTTTCTAATGCTCATTTGCATCTATGTGCATATGTTCTCTCAGAGAGCTGCTCCAGAGAAGAGTTCATGTGTGACAGTGGTCGCTGTCTGCTGCCTGTGTCTGTGTGTGACGGTCATCCAAACTGCCAAGACCAAACAGACGAGGCGAACTGCAGCCATAAAAACAAGGGTGAGAACATGCAAACTAAGTTAGAAACATACTATAGAGAAAAGTTACACACTTTTTTTTAAAAGCCCTAGTTGCTTCTGTTTTTTCACAGAATGTGGTGGGCAGAAGAGCGGGCCGTATGGTTACCTGGCAAGTCCAAACCACCCCAGGCCTTATCCTCACCAGCAGGTACATTCACTGCCAAACACACTCCAAACTGGCTATTACAGGACTGATAAACTTGTGTTTTTCACTAATCTTGGGTTCCCCTGTTTGCCATCAGTTGTGTATATGGTACATATCTGTTGACGAGGGTCACTTCATCACACTGAGCTTCAGAAACTTCAGTCTGGAGACTCAGGATGTGTGTGAGTTTGACTATGTGGAGGTGCACGACAGCGTCGACACTGGAGCTGGTCGAGTTCTGGGAAGGTGAGACATATCGAAGTCTTCATTTTTTTTTGCATGTCAAATGTTTAGTTAGATTCCTACCCTGCTATTACAGCTTCAACTGCCTGGACAGTAACTGTAGCTTCAGTTATCCTTTCGTTGCTGTTTAAATCCTGTATGATAAGAATAAACAAGGGTAAATGTGTCTTCCTTTATGTAAGTTATATAACCACAATGTTCTGAAGCCCCTTTTGTTTGCTTTGCCTTTGTCTCAGGTTTTGTGGTACCAGCTTCCCACCAGACCTGACCTCCTCTGGCCCCCACATGACTGTGGTGTTTGTGGCTGATGAGGGAGTGGCCGACAGCGGCTTCAACGCAACATATCAGGCTGTGTCTCTACTGGATAGTGAGTTCTTGCTTTTGTTAAGCTAATTCATTCAGTTCAGTTCATTTATCCATTGCCTCTGATCTTCCTGTATTCCCTTTTCTTCTCCTTTCTTTGATGCCTTTTCCTTCCTCAAATGAAATGACCTCATTTGACCATATTTCTTCTCCTTACTTCCTTTTGCTCTATATGACCTACATTTATTCTCCAAAAACTGGGAGCAGCTGTTAACGCCATGCTTCTTCCTTTGCTCTTCACATAGTCTCTTTTTGCTTTCTATAACCGACTCCTGTGTTTGTTTTTTCAAGGGACATGTGGTCCTAGCCAGTTTGCATGCAGTACAGGAGAGTGTCTTCAGCCGCAGTGGTTGTGTGATGGATGGAACGACTGCTCTGATGGAGCAGATGAGCAGGGCTGCGGCAACTCCACCTACCCTCCTTTCAGTGAGTCCATGCTATCTCTGACCCCAATCAGAGGGCTGCTAGACTGTCACAGATACAGCGGTGTTTGTTTCCAGCACCACTGAGAAGAAAATGCAAGAAGTTTGGCTGTTGAAATCACCCATAAAATAAAAAACAAACCCTATCAGAATTAAAACTCAAAGAAACTAAATGTTAAGGCCTTGACTTTATAGATAAGTGTAAAATAAGAACAGGAATGATTTCCTTTCTCCATGCCGCCAGCTTCATCATGCGAGTTCATAGAGGTAGAGATGTGTCAGGGCCTCAGCTACAACCTCACCTCCTTCCCCAACATCTGGCTGTCCATTGCTGATCAAAGAGAAGCTGCCACACTCCTACAACAGTATCGGGTAAGAGCTACTTTCATAACCTACCTTTTATTTCATGTTACTGATCTGCCATCTTTAAAAATTGGGCCTCTTGGAAGCACAAACACACACAATCAAAGAATGAACTGACCGCTGTAGCTTCTTCAACAGCTGTACAGCAGTTTCAACCCACACACTTAACCTTCTCGTCCAAGGTGTTGATGGAGCTGGCATGCTTCGAGCCCCTGCGGAAGCTGGTGTGCGGGATGTTCCTGCCCCAGTGCAGCCCTCACGGTGGCGTCCTCCAGCCCTGCCGTTCAGTCTGCTCCTCAGCCGAGCAGCAATGCAGCCAAGCCCTGGACCTCTTCTCCTTCAGCTGGCCCTTCAACTGCCACCTCCTGCCTGACTCACAGGACCCCATGGAGTGCTCACTGCCTTGATGCCTCAACATCAACAATGCCTTAACGTTACCGCTGTGTTGTTAGTGAGAGATCATATCATATCATACCTGGTCTGCTCCAAAACAGACATCTGGCACCAGATGGAGTGTTTGAGGACTGAAAGGCCTGAACTTCAAAGAACTGGAGACCAGGCCAGTTTTTCACAGCAGGTCCACAGCATTAAAGAGTTGTGTTGTAGCAAGCAGACTGACTTCCAGCAAAATTGCAACCCTCAACACACTGCTGCCTGTGGAGCTTGTAACATAGAATATTATGGCATCGTAGCAATTTTTAAAGAAGGCTGACACTGTGGCCACAGCTGACGATTACAGGATCGTGGCTAATGTCAAAATGTAGTGCTACAGTAGCACAAGTGGAGAAGAGTGATAAGGTCAATAAACAACATCTGTTGAACAGTGTTTTCTAACTAAAATTTTTATTAGTTACAAAGTTAGTCTTGCTTTAAAGAAGCCATAAAGGAGATGAAAATTAGTTTTTATCTTATTTAGATACCAACTAAGCTAAAAAAAAAAGTTCTCAATCTCCAATAGGAATCACGCTGTTTTGCTGTAAATTGTCTTTTTTGCACTATTTATTGCTTTGACGTCAATTGTAAAAAACAGATCATCTATGAAGAGTGAATGATACAGTCAGAGTACAATTAAAACCATCGTCATTGCATTGTTCTTCAACACACCACATCATGATGTGCTAATATCATTTCAGTGTTTATAACAGTCCAGATTTGCTCTAGGGTGAGGTAAAATGAGATACAGGCAGAAGTTGAATCATAGTGGAAATAATGACCTGTTATAGATTTTCTTCGCCGAGTCGACATGATAACAAACACAAGCCTCATGTTCAGTTCATATGGCAAAAGTTATCTCAGTGACGCATTGATTTAACTTGTTAAAATGCATTTAATTGGTAACTGCTGGTACAGAAGATCTGAAGCTGAATTAAAGCAGGATTTGTAACAATTAAAAAAAATAAAGGAAGTCTGTAGTCTTCATACTAAAGGTGTTCAGGTAGGAATTCAGGTGTATTAAAATACTGTTTTTGCTTCTTACATGTTCTACAAATCAAATTACTGTTTTATCTCCGACATCAACACAGCTGGCCACCGTCTTTATACACCTGATCTATTCAACAAAGATTCTTATACCCCCGAGGTTCAGAAAGTGCGTAAATGAGAACAGTCTCCTCCTTACTGTGAAATTCCCAGGAAGGAAATAAATGTAACTTTATGAATGAGAATGGGTGAATAAAAATCTGTTTTGTATTCACTCTGATTCCTGACATGCTTTTGCTACACAAAGGTTGATTGCACATTTGTCCTGATCAAATCTTGATGGGTGTGCTTTAGCAGAGCTGTGATCGAGGCAGTCGCTACGACGGGACAATAAGCTTAAGGGTCTGGTCCAGGGCCACGGCTGTCAGGCCCCACACTCGATGCTTCCCATTACGAAACACAGGGAGTGTGTATCCGTACTTGTCACCGGTGCGGAAGTGTGTGTAGCCACGGTTGTGAGGGTTGCACAAGTGGGACAAGGACAATGTGAAGATCTCCTCGACCTGAGAAACAAACACATAAAGAGAGATCATGTTACAACTTTGGTCGTCAACCTGAAAAGAGGCGTGTTTTTATGTTACTGTTACTCGTCTATTTATTTGTATTTTTTATGTTGCTAGACAGAAAAGATGTCAGAGAAGAAACGGAGAGACGATAAAAGCCGTAGGCTAAATTGTCTGGATGTGACATCATAACCCCAGAAAAAAGACATTTTTTTAGATCTAATATGGAAAAATACACTGACATAAACTGTATAAAACATGACTTAATAAATACATGAATCACTACCATGTCCAAAATGAAAACTTCCAGTCATTTACACAAGTGGAAACCTGCTCATTTGGAGTAGATATAAAATGTAGGACAACTGTACCTCTCCAGGGTTTGGTTTGAAGGACAACTCTTCTAAAGGACCTAGGTTAGCCAGAACAGGAGCAATCATCATCCCTGACTGGAGAGAGAGATGAAAGATACAGACAGCGGCAGAATCAGATACAGACTTACTATCAAAATAATGAGATTAGCAAAAACAGCTTAGACAAGTGATAGAATTGACTGCTTAGCCTTGTTTTCATTTTGTTTTGTGTACAAGTGATTTACATGACCTATAAAACAATTTACTGTTTATTTCTTTATCATGGGTGTAGACTTCACTATGGCCTAACTTTATGACAAATCATTGAGGATTTGTGGCCATATGTGACTCAGCACCACAGTTTTACAATTTCTGCCAAAAAAATCATTAACAATAAAAATTCCATCCTGAAATCATTTCATAAATTTAGACCAAGTGGTGAATGAAGGGAGTTTGGAGTGAAAACAGCTCACCCATTCACCACATGGCCTCAACTCTTCAGAACAGTTCTCACTCACCATGTCTCTGAGAGGCTTCAAGACACCCCAGACCCGATCTGTTGCCACATTAACACCCAGCTCCTCCTGGGCTTCCCTCAGTGCAGTGACCACAACATCTCTGTCTGATGGATCACTCTTCCCTCCTGCAAAGCTACACAAATGTAGAATTGAGGACACATACAGTACCCTACTGAGCATTTTATACACAATGTAGCTTGTTTCCAGGCTTCCACTAACCTGACATCTCCCTTGTGCCTGCCCTTCAGTGTGCTGGAGCGCAGGGTGAAGAGAAATGCTGGCTCCCCCTCAACAGAGCAGAGAGAGACCAGAACAGACGCCCATTTCCCCTGGTTCTTTCCCTGACTCTGACTTGCCCCTTTTCTCCCCTTTTCCACTTCGTAGAGCTTCAAGTTGGGCCCTAGCCTCAGTCGACACCTGTTTTCATTCTCCGGGGATAGACAGCCTCTCCATCCGTCCGCCACATGAGGAGCAGCCTGATGAACAGCTCTGGTTTGGTGAAAAGAGAGGCTGTAGTGTTGTGGTCTACTGTGAAAGTGGTTCAAAATCCATGGCTTACATGTGGACAAGCTGAGAGGTCTTACAAAGAGCTGTCTGTAATATAAATGGCTTTGAAGATAAGTACATTGAGTCTTATTGGGGAAACTGTGTGAAGGTTGGCAAATGTTCCAAAGCCTTCTCCAGGGCTGAAGGCAAGTGGTGTTGGTTAAACAGTCCCGGTAAGTGCTCACAGCTTTGGGATTTTGAGCTAAATCTTCCACTACAGTGCACTTCCAAGGATTAGATGCTAGTTTGGATTTTCCAGAAGCAGGAACCTGGGGGGGTGGCTGATGGCTGGACAAATTGGCTTTGGATGTGAGATTGTGAAATGAAGCCTCTCTCAGCGTATGGTTACCACAGTCCCAGCTAAAAAAAGACAGCTGTGTTGAACAGGATACAGTCTCTGCGGACAATGATGACCCCTCATATCTCCTTTCCTTCAGCTCTCTTGCAGTATGCCAACCAGCACCAGCATGCTCAGAAAAAGCAGTTAGGTGAGACTCTCTCAATAGCAGCAGTGGCCTTATGGGACAAGACCAGGTCAGGATCTGATGACCCCTAATAAACATCCTTCAAAAAGAAAAGTAATAAAAGCATCAGTCAATGAGGCTCATTGTGCTCATCAAATAATTACATCAACATGAGATTGCATGAAGTTCAGTATATCTCACAGCTAAGGTAAAGCTTAAATACCACACATCTCCACTTGTGGAGGAGGAGTGATTACGTCCTGGTGAGTAGACTAGTTTGGGCTCTTGAGACCGGCTGATCTGTGCTCAGAGATTTACCCAAACTTAACAACAATCACTATAATACTTCAATGTTACATTTAACGACTGCTCAGGAGGTGTTACGGTCTCGGAAAACTGTCTCAGAGCCTGCAAAGTTCGGCTGTTAGTGCATTAAGTTACATGAATATAACGTTAGTTTAGTTAACGTTATCTGTCTGCAGACAAACTTTGGCGTACCGGCTACAGCTGCTAGTTAACAGTTAGCTGACTTGTGTTGGCTGCGTTAATAATATCAAAAAAATATCACATAAAGGTAAAGTTTGAGGTTTGTGGCTTCTTTACTACTAACTGGAGCTATCAGAAGATGGTTGACAGGTCGTCAACATCTCTCTTAAAAGTCAGCTGTCGAAGTGTAAGCACGTTAACTATCCGGCTAACACATTAGCATAAAACTGACTGAATACAAAGCTAATGTCATTCGTATCCTAATGGTGACATTTAAATTTGGTTAAAAGCTAGGATCCGACATGTCCTGCACGAAGTCAGGAAACACGCCACTGACCCAGTTTTGAAAGCAAAATGTCATTTGAAGGCGGAAAACATTCACCTTGAAAGTTGAATCCACATCTGCTAGCCTCTCGTCCAGCTAGCCGGCTGCCACTAGTCAATATGGCGCAGAGTAGCGTCATACACGTCACTGTTGCCCTCACTGCGCTGTGATGATGACAAATGTTTTTTCAAACAATTTTTCTATTTAGCTGTATGTAATGCTAATAAACAGAGGGTGGGGTGAGACTGGATGTTTGCATTACTTAATGATGAAATGTTTGGGAAAACCCCACATTGTTCTTACTTTACATCGCCAGTCACATCTTCAGAGGTGGAAAAACCAGTCTATCCTCTTTGGACCCTGCATTAGTTAACTAGGCCTGTTTACTTTGGTAGGAAAACATTGATTACAGTTAGTTTCTAAGGAGCCTCACATCACAGTCAAACTCCAAACATTATATGATTACACTTATGATTAGATTATTAGTTCATTTTACAGTGACATATAAGTTGACATTATTTCATGAGGCTGACCATTTCTGATTTGACTGACAAGTACCTCTGACATAAAGAGAGAGAAACTCCTCATAACCTGTTTGACCAGCCCCACCAGGTTGCTTCAGTTTTTAAGCAGCATGTGATTCACGAAACCTGGCATTTGAAATTTGCCATCTACGTGTGCCTTTCCTATTTCTGTAGCCTACTTGAACAGGGAGCCTTGTGGTTATCCATACATACATCTGGGTCTCACCTCTGGGAAAACTAATCCACCTTCCTACCCTCAACCCAGCATCATATGGCTTCCGCCTGGTCAGAAGAGGAGACTTTTGTCTGCCCAGTGTGCCTGGACACCCTAAAGGACCCAGCCACTTTACTCTGTGGACACTCGTACTGCTTGGTTTGTATCCAGAGCCACTGGGACAAGGAAGACAGCAATGGCCAGTACAGCTGCCCCCAGTGTAGGCAGGTCTTCGACCCTCGACCCTCGCTGGCCAAGAGCACTGTGCTAGCGGAAGCTATGGAGAAACTGAGAACCAACAGCCTCAAGCAAAGCCCCTCCACAGCTGTCTCCTCTGCCCCACCATCAATGCCTGTTTACCTAGAGGTCCTACCAGATACAGGACCACGACAGGGCAGCATGTACCCTCAGCTTCCCGCAGTGGCCCCCAGACCCTGCCCTCATCACAACCAACCCCTGGACCTGTTTTGCCAAGATGACAAGGAGTGTGTGTGTGAGGTATGCTGCCAGAATGGACACAAGGGACATCGTGTAGCCAAACCACAGGAGGAGAGACGAGAGAGACAGGTATGTAATATATTATTATTAATATTATCAGTGCTTTTCAGTAAGTCTTGGTGTACAGGACTCTGAGGTAGGGGAATCAAAAACTGTGTTGTCACAAGTGTGGCATTTACAAAATGCAGCTTAACTTGAAGTACTTGTAAAACAGCTAACAGTCTGTGTATACCTCACACATCTGTTGAAGTGTCCTCCCTTCTCTTTAAGATGATTTTCTGAAGTAACATCACAAATAACTAAGTACAATGTCTATGTCTGGGGCCATTACTGCCCCATAGTGTGTGTAGTGTCAGTTTTTAAATGTAACACTGGATGGTGTGTGTTTGTGTCTAGAAAGAGCTTGTTCAGATGCAGGCAGAAGTACAGAGGAGAGTCCAGGAGACTGAGAAAAAGCTTAAAGAGCTCCCACATTTTGCTCGTCAACACAAGGTAAGGAACAATTATGATTGTTTGGTGTAGAAATTTTGGTCACTATCTCTAAAACTTGTCGTTCTGCTTATGACAAACGTTACATTCTTTGTAACCTCTTTTCATTATTTCCTTATCCCTCGTTATCTCTTTCCAGGCCTTGGTTCAGGCTCTGGAGCAAGAGAGCACTGATTTATTTTCTGAGCTGGTCAAGAATGTGAATTATACGGGCATCCAGGTTGGTGAGCTTCTCAGCACCCATGAGACCTCCTTAGGCAGCAAGATTGAGGGGCAGATCCACAGACTGGAGCAGGAGGTGGTACAGCTCCGCTGGAAGAGTGAAGAGCTGAGCAGACTGGCTGATATGCAGGACCACATCTGCTTCTTGAAGGTACTGAGTGTGAAGCAGGGTGTTCTAGGAAAAAGCTTTAAATCACATTTAGCTACATTAGTAATAGATAATATTCACCGCCAGTAAAATAGGGAATGCAGTTTTTTAATTTCGTGTTATTTGGTCTCAAGAATTTCCTCATCATGGAGCCACTGGGTAAGACTGGTGCTACAGGAGAGTTGATACTGACTGAGGACTCAGTGGTGGCCTCCATTCGTTCAACCATGAAAGAACTACAAGAGTCAGTACAGGACCTCTGCAAAGCCAGCCTGGACAAGATCATCACATTAGGTCAGTATTTCTCTTCTTTTTTCTTTTCTATTCTTTTCCTTTCCTTTCCTGTCTTTTCTCCTCTTCAGACAGTCAAAACCTTCCCTCTGCTCTGTAGTGAATGACGACCCCGTGGCTTCAACACCCAATGGTGCTGCAGCAGTAGCAGCAGACACTACAGCAGCTGATAAACATGGTCAGGCCACCACACAAAACTCAGGTACGGTAACTTCCAGTCAGCTTCTTCAATATAAGCACAAGAATAAGTTCAAACTGAGAGGCACGTTTGTTTTGACCGTTGGGTATATACTAAAGGGACACTTTGAGATGTGTTCTTACAACTTACCCACTCTTTTCTGTAGTGTATGAGATGACAACAAACCCTCCACCTTTACCCCCACCGCGACCTCAACGTAAGTGACCTTGCAATTTCATACAGTTTGTGGCTTATAAAACAAATGCTCTGGAATGTGTGGCCTCCTCGTGGCGGTCAGAAAGTCCCTGAGTTAATATTTTGCTTCATCTGGTCATTCTTTTTTACCCACAGGGCATGAAGATTCAACCAAATCTTCACATCTACTTCCAGCATGTCCTCTAGGTAAGAATAAGAAAGCCTGGGACTGTACATGAAAACAGTTTCACTGTTCTTTTAGTTTATCTTTTCTCTTTCTTGTCTGTCTCGCCATTTCTCTGGACATGAAGCTTCAGCACCCCCTCCACCATTCCCTCCTCCTCAGCCTCAAGGTAAATACTAAAGCACTGAAAACTGCCTGTACATATCAACTTCAAGTTCTCATTGTAGAAGTAGAAAGTGTGACGTGGAGGACTTCTAATGCCTGATTTAAGTCTCATGGGCAATGCTTTTTATAAGGCTGTGCACAAATCCTGTCTCCCTCTGCAGGAGTCAAAACCCAAAGTGGGCCCTAATTATAACCATATCAATTTTTAACCTAAAGCATTTGTCTGACAACCTGAAAGGCTGAGCTCAGGCCTAAATGTCATTTGTCCTAACTATTTTTTACCAGTGCAGCGTTGTATCCATTTTTGTACTTTGCTCCTAGCACCTCCTGTGTCAACAGTGGGACTTGTGAATCCAGAGCCAAAGACTAGAGGAGAGATGCTGAAATGTGAGTTCATTATACTCCATGATATGAAAAAGAATATACTGTAGATCACAGTGTCAAAGCCTTCAGGGATGCTTAACTAAAATGCATCTTCTGCCTTCAGTTCGCTTTGAACCCACCTTGGACCCCAACACGGTGTATCGCCATGTGCTGCTGTCAGATGGAGGTCATAAGGCCACGATGCAGGCTGAGAACCTGAAACCAACAGACCACCCTGAACGCTTCCTTTTCTGGAGACAGGTTCTCTGCAGAGAGCCGCTGGCAGGGAGCCCTTACTACTGGGAGGTGGAGTGGACTGGACAGAAGGTGACGTCAGTCAGGCATCAGTGGGGAAATGGGAGCTTTCAGTTAGGCATATGTTTCATACAATGGAAAGCATTTCTAATGGCAAGAATTTTATGTGAAAATGTATTAACAAATCAACTTAAAGCGCTAACTTAGACAGCAACTGAGATCTTGGATTCAGGGTCTGTTGATTGTAGAGCCCCATTTGCCCAAATAAAAACTTAGTAGTGATTATGAAACAGCTCTCCAGCAACTTAAGTTGACAGATTTGAGAGCACAAGAATAAGCAGTCTGTCCAAAGAAAGCTGCCAATATTATGTTTAATCTGACTGCGAACCTATATAAATTCTTTTTGCTTTTGTTTACAGACTTTCCCCAAAATATTGCCATGAAATTTGGTACAGACACTCACAGTTCCCAGATGATGAATCTTAATAACGTTGACAATCCTGATTTTTCCTTTAATGCCATCATATTTATGGTGTTGAGTGAAATGTCTCAACAACTATTGGATAGATTTCCATGAAATTTGGTACACACATCCATGTTCCCCTCAGGATGAATTATAATAACTTTGGTGATCTCTTAACTTTTCATCTAACACCATCATCAGGTCAAAATTTTAATCTGGTTAATGACTAAATACTTGCAAAACTAACCACAGAAGCTTCAGCTTCAGTACTTTGTGTCGCTAATCTGCAAATATTAGCATGCTAACATGCTAAACTAATATGGCGAGCACCTGGTTGCATGCTGTTCCATCCAGAAATGTTAGCATGCTGACTTTAATATTTAGCTTATAGCATGCCTCAGTCCCTAGCAGAGCTGTAGACTTTTAATCTTGTCTTTAAAATATTTTCCAAAAATAATGAGCCCTGGGAATAAACATCAGATGACTTGGGAAAACTTAAACTCAAAGACTCAGATGACATGAGAAAACATGAGGACTGACATCCCTCGAGATGTTTTCTTAGGTATTGAAGATAAAATTTTATCTTTAACTAGCATTTGCAGCTACCAGGATTTGCCTCCTGTCCTAATCTAGTTTTCCCTGTCCCCCCCCTGCAGATCACCATCGGCGTGGCCTACAAGGAGATGGAACGTAAAGGTGCTGATGACAAAAGCCGTCTGGGCCACAATCCCCTGTCCTGGAGCCTGTACTGGTCCGGTACTGGCTTCTCCTTCTGGCATGATGGCCAGGAAAAACTGCTGGGCTCACCCAAGGCACGACGAGTTGGCATCTATCTGGACCAGCATGCAGGGATTCTTGCCTTTTACCGCATTGTCAACAACCAGGCTGACCTCATCCATAAGCACCAGACCCAGTTCAATGGACCGCTGTACCCAGGGTTCAGGTTCTGGGCAGGGATAGGGTCTACAGTGACTGTTTGCCAGTTGGATTGAGTTGTATATGAATGATGGGTAGGTTTGTTATATAACCTGCTTGTCTGGTTGAAAGTATTTTACACTTGGACATTTTAATAAGGGAGTAGATGTCCTCTCGCCCTGGAGTTTGATCCCTCTTGAGAAGTAACATCTATATTTTTCTTTAATTTTTCTTAAATTTTCTTTTTTCTCAATGTTGTTTTTGCACCAGCCTCCATGCATGTGTTGTGTATTTTCTAAAAATATATTTGTTGTAAGTTAATAAAATAGTAATAAACACATTTCATCAAATCAGTACACCTTTTTTAACATACAATATTCTTGGAATGAAAGTTAACATCTCTTCAACCTTTGTGTCCTGTGACAGTATTTATTTATTAATGTGAATACTATATAGGCTAATGCAGATTCTGTGAGCTTACATGACGCTTTTTACATGACTAAATGAATAACTAGAACACTGCTGATCTTATCTTTGGATGTTTTTAAGCTTGCCCTCTGTTCTCAAGTTATCTGTAGTATCTTTAGTTTTCCCACATGTTTTAGAGAGAACTATTTGACCTTCAACAGTCTTTTGTCCACCCATTCCTTTCTCTGGACACAGGTAAGATGTTATTCATAAACCTGCAACGAAAATTCATGATTTGTCTTAATCAAAGATTTATTTTGACTCAGTCTCCCCCACCAAATTCTCACCTGCTCACTCAGTACTCCTTTGGACAAAGATTTTTGTGATTTCTCTCTTACTCTAAACATAAGCATAGCCTGCTTGCTTTGTGCTAGTAAATACAAGTAATCCAACACTATTCACAGGAGGACAATGAAACTCTCATTTTACATGTGGTGGCAACAGCTTGTTGTGACCTGCCCTGATTGAAAAAGTTGGAGAAATTAGAGAGATAATGAACATTTATGACATGACGCATACATAGTCTGTGTATGAAATATCTGTCTTGAATTGGACATTTTAAAAAAATGAAAAGACAGAAAAACAATACTTCAGTGTCAGTGTTCAACATGTTGTGGATTGATGTGGACACAAACCCCAATCTCAGTTCACATCAACAATAACTCCACTGTTGTGGCTTGTCTTACTCTGCCTAATTTAAACAGATTTATGTGGACAAACTCCGTAGAATCTTCAGCCCTGCACTCTGTCTTTGATACAGTAAAGTATTGCGCATGTAAACACAGAGGAAGGAGGTTATCTTTGTGCTGATGGGAACAGCACTTGGACAGATGATACCTGACCTACATCTACAACACAAAGCCATGGAGTGTGTGTGTGTGTGGTGGTGGGGGTGGGAGGTAGGTGGGGGGTCTGTGAGCACCCACTCATTAAGAAACAAGTTAAGGTATACAGGTACATAGGTATACAGGGTGAACAATAGCGGAAACAGGGTGGAGCCATTTGAATGTCAGAAGACTAGAACTGATGGGGAACATATATATATAGCTGTGACTCTGGACCCTGCATCAGTCTATCACACCTTCTCTCCTTCTGAAGCTCTCATCAGTTGCCAGCATCACCATGCGAGGTGAGATGAGATATGATAGAAAATGGTTGTAACTATACAACATGTTTTGTTCAGTCAGAGGGGGAGGGTTGAAACTTAAAGCATGTTGTAGTAAGTGATTTGTGAGACCTGCAAAGGTTCCCCTTTTTTTAAAGTGGCTTTTTAGTGCTTAGTGTGACATCGTTTTTATCCTGTGTTAAGTTAAATGGTTTTGGGATGAAGGTTTAGATGAAGGGGTAAAATTCTTTGTTCTCAAAAGAGTCAATGATATGATTCTTTCTGGGTTTACTGGTACATGCCTTTGTTCTTTTTCTGCCAGCTATTATATTGCTATGTCTGTTGGAATCTGCATTCGTCCGGGCTGTTGATTATTCCTGGACTGGACCTGGAAAAAACACGGAAAATCCCAGAACTGTCAATCCCAACACAGACAATGGTGAGAGATGGTTAAGAAAATAGGTAAAGTGTCCTATCTATCAGGACATGGTCAATGTATCTGCATATACTCTGATCTGCACAGCTTCAACTTGATGTGTTTGTATCTGTGTGTGTGTGTGTGTGTGTGTGTGTGTGTGTGTTCAGTGTGTCTGACGGACCAGGCGTCGTGCGGTTGCTGTCTGATGCAGCAGCAGATACAAAGGATGAAAATGTTCTTTAACATGAGCCTCAATGAGCTGGAGAAAGAACTGATGAAAGCAAAAACTGTCCTCAATAATGTCAGAGGTGAGACACATGCACAGGTTACACAAACCAGAAGAGAGTGCAGGTCATCAAAACATCTTATTTTAGATATCTATCTTGTAACTCAATCAACTCAAGGTTTTTCCCAATGCAACTTCTAACATATCTGTCTCTTCTTCTCTGCATCTCCAGCCAGCCGCAGCGCCTTCTCTGTCGCTCTAACCAATGAAGACAATTTGAACTGCTTTGGACCCTTCCGTGACGACAGGCTTATCGTCTACAAACATGTCTTCATCAACCTGGGAGACGGCTACAATGCGGACAACGGTATCTTCACTGTTCCCCGCTCTGGTGTCTACAGCCTCGCCCTCACCGTCTACAGCGACGCTGGTTCTCCTGGTAACAGCCTGGCCGCCTGCGCCGGTCTGCAGGTGAACAATAAGGTGGTGGCAGGCCCCAGAGAAAAGAATATGCAAGACCAAGAGGATAGCGCCACTATTGTTGTGGCCCTCCACCTGAAGGCTGGGGACCAGGTGGCTGTCAATCTTCCCATCGGATGTTTCCTCTGCGATGACAAGAGTCACTATAACACATTCACTGGCTTCCTGCTGTATGCCACAGACTAATTTAGGGAAATGTAGCTGCTCTGGGATTTTGTTACCCTACTGTCTGATACATGAAATCTTTCTGTGGTGACAGCTATGCTTTATAACCCTTAATCTCTGATCCTCTGTACCCTCAAAATTCAACTCATCTATATTATGCTTGTGTTATTTCATCATGTTCCATGTCCATCTTCTTTAATCTTGTAACTGTAAATCTTTTACATACTGATTTTATGTGATGGAAATATGTAATAAACCTGTAAAATCACAAGAAAATAAATCAGGATTTTGAACAAACTAGTACCATTATGAAGTATTTTGTTTTAATCTCCACAATGGCATGCTGGAGAGTTAGGAGTTGTGTCTAAATTCAATAATTGTTATTATTAATTGAGCTAAAATCTTTAGAACTTTGAATTTCAAGTCATACATTTTCATCATTCATCTTCTTGAATACATTTACACATTTTAAATGAAGCAATTTAATTATTCAATCAACTGTATGTTGCTACTACTCCATGTGCCAAGACATACTGTATCACATGCCAGGTGACGCACTACACTGTACTTGTTCATCCTATTCTGGGTCATAGAAGCTGGAGTTTGTTACAGTATCCATTGGGAAAAAAGCAGAGTGCACCATGGTCAAGTCACCTGTCTATCATAGAGCTCACACAAAGAGAGACAAACACATACATACCTAGAAGCAATTTAGATGCCACTTAATCTGCATTTCTTTGGACAGTGGCAAGCCCACATAGCTGTGTTCAAACCAAGGAACTTCTTCAGTTCTGTTGCTCTCTCCAGTATTACTAAGAGGAACTAATATGCATTATAGCTGCAAGCAAGTCAAATGTATTTCTGAGCTTGGAGGCTACTCTAGATCTGCTCTTCTAGGTGGCACAGAGTAGAAGAACAGCAGAGAAGACCCACATCTCCTGCTGGGAGGAGTTAGCCAGGGACACAGCATACAGTGGCAGAGCTCAGGACCCCACATGTCCCAATGGACCAGAAGATCTCAGGAAGAAGAGAGACTAACAGGTTTCAGTCAAAGATTAAGACTAAGAACTGCTTCATACTAGAATAACCTCAACTGCTGCACAATTGGCCAAATCTGCCAGAGGTGTTCAGTACAAGTATGAACAAAACTTTATCAACGAATCTTAAAAGTGAACTGAATATACTGCCAAATCGCCATTGTCTTTGACTAAATCACTAGCTTTTAGCAGTGGAGTTCCTCACTGGTGACCAAGAGCACAATCAACAAAGATAAAACATATCTGATAATTATATCAGAAACACTAGGCTGATGAGATATTAAACTTATGTGCTGTGCTTGAATAGGCTAGTTTTGTACTGAACTGGATGTGAAGGCTTAAAGATTCCCTCCATACATGTTTTAAGATGTATATGTACTCTACTTTGAATAGAACTTATTTCTGATATGGTTTTTCCACAAAAAAGTTTAATTATGTTGTTAAAATCTTTAAAATGACATCATATTGTAATCCTCCAGGACTGAAGGAACTTCAGCTGGAGGTGTCAGAGGTGGTGGAGGAGGAGAAACCTCTGCAGAGTCGGTTGTCTGTTGGGCTCCTCCTTCATGCTCTTGCCATGCAAGACTAAAGCAACTGGAGCTTCAGCTGGAGGCGTCGGAGGAGGTGGTGGAGATGAGAAAGGTGTTTGTCAGGCTGAGGCTGAAACAGCACACAAATCTCTCCCTCTGCATCAGTGATGTTGTTTAACACCTCTGTTGCAAAGAAGTTCAGCCTCTTCACCAGGACGTCTGGAGTGTAATCCTGTCTAACCTTCCCCTGGATACACAAGGCCACATCGACTCTGATGGAGCGAGAGAAGATGGAGCATGGACAACAGAGTTGTGGAGAGACCTGGTCCTGAACAGCCTGAGTGACTCCAGTAGCCGTTTTGCAGAGTTGCTGGGATGGCATGCTGAAGGAGGTGTTTAAGGGAGACAACCATACTCCTCACACTATTTTTGGGACCACCTCCATCACCACCCACGGGCCGAGCAGTTTGGTCATGGGGGCCTGCTGCTGCTCTGGACCCCACAGAGACATCACAACCACTATACTGTAACTGATAATAAATGTGTGTCAAATATGACTCACTGAAACTGAGGAGGGATGGTCTCTGGAGAGTTTAGGAGCCTTCTGACTTCAAACTCAACATCTTGCATCTTCATGCTGGTGTTCATCTCAAATACCTGAAATAAGGAATGGGATACAATGAGCAGATTTGACATATTCTCAAATTCAAACTCCCAGAGCCTTCAAACAGAAAGAAAATACAAGCTTCATCTTTACTGTTCAGGTCAGGTGTAGTGCTGGACTATATGTGGGTCTCAGTAACTCGTTTCACTCTCACTGTGCTCTTGCTCTCCTCCACCAGAAGGTCAGTCATGTCTTCAGCAGTCGAAGCAGATAGGAGTTGTTTTCTCTGCTAAAGTCTCAACAGTTCAGCCACCAGTGCGATCTAAAAACATACAAGAGATCACATGTCTTTATGCTGAAGTGCAAGACACAATTTATGAGATTTTACCTGGTATTTTATACTAGTGTGGACTTGACTATAGTTACCTGACACTTATAAGACCCCATGTGCCAGAAAACTTGCTCATATATAGATGTGTCAAACATCACATGTTAAGGAAATGAGAAAATATTGCTCATTAGTTTGTTATTCAGAGTCTTAACTACATCTGGAAAAGTTTGGAGTCTAAGTCCAGTAAGAAACTCTTACATACCCTGATGGGCCTGCACTCCACTGGTGCCAGAATGGGGGGGACAACAAGATTTTTTGTCCCCCCACTTTCAGGTGTTATGGTAATAAAGTGGTAATGTCTAAGCCAGATATTACGGTAAGCCTACTCTAACATATTGGACCTTTGAATCCAATCATAATCAACCATTGTGTGATTCAAATGAAATAAAAGTGATCTGACATCCAATATCTGACATCTGACACTGATTATGAATTGTGTGTGTGTGACATGTCGTGTGTGTTTGCCCTAACTGCACATCCTGTGTGCTGTCTTTGCTGGCATACTGTATGTTATATAGGCACTGGGCTACAAAAAAAGTTTGTGCAAAGAAAACTTGGTTTTGCGACCAATCCTAGGCCTACAGTGCCCTTGCCAGTGGAGCTTTCAGATGTGAGAGAGAGTGCACCACCACCACCACCACTGACTCTTGATGAGAGAGAGAGAGGAGTCGAACATTCTTAGCCACTTTTTGGTGGACCACTGTGCTAAAAAAAAAGGGGAGTGCATTTCTTACCATATTAGTTGTAGAAAAACAGTAGGCTAGGCAGATTGAAAGGAAGCTGACATGAAAAAGTTCACTAACCTATTACATCAACCAAAGCTGGATGTCCCCCCACTTCAAAACTCATTCCGACACCACTGCTCTACTCCCTTCTATAAACTCCATGGTTAGATATTTTGTGGCTGTATTTCCACACAGAACAAGCTCAACAACAACAATTACACAACGAGTTCAACGGCAGACTCAAGAGTACTCAAATACAGTTGATCCAGGCACAAATCAACAGAGTGAGTTCTGGTTGAAGAGTCCGAGAAGTATGCAAAGAGATAATGATTGTTGAGTCAAAAACAAAACAGCAACAGTCAGGGATTAGGCTGGCGATTTTCTTTATTTTTCTTATTATCAACAAATCTCATGTGCAGAGTCAAACCAACTTGTACTTACAAGTATTGCGTGTGTATCCACACATAGATTGGTGACAGCAACCACGTTTTCAGTCTCCTAAGAGAAGTTCCTTGTAAGGCAGATGCCACTGCTCGTGTGCAGGAACGCAGCTCTGTTTACAGTGCTTCGCTAGCTTGTGCTACATATCACAGCCTGGAGTTCTTTGAGAAATTTACAACAAAGTCAAGAGGTTTTGATATGTAGCACATAATGATCATAATCATTGTGTGACTCACTGATGTGTTTTTAATAGTTTTTCATTGTTGGTTTGGCTCTGTACATGAGATTTTTTGACAATAAGAAAAATATAGAAAATCACCAACCTTGACCTTTAAGCTCAAAGCACCACCATGCAAAAGTACAGCCTCGCTGAGCTCTCGTTTGAACCTTTGTGAGTGCAAATAAGTACCCTCACATTAAGCAGTCACAGCATTCATTCCTCTCGGCCTCCTTTCATTATGCCCCCCATAGATCTGACTGAACTCTTTATTCTCTTTCTACAGTGATAGAGCAGCGAGATCAACATGTCTGTGGCTTTTCCCTTGTGCTTCATGTTGGACAACAGTGAGTCAGTGCATCATTTAGTTCTCAGAATGTAGTGATGCTGTGAGCAATACTTCACACTCTCAGAATTTTTTTTTTTTCATTTCAGGAAGAAAAGTATGTTCTTATTGAACCGTGGCCCGGGTGGTTGGACTAGGTAGTTAGAATAAACATGGTGCATGGCTAAAAAGTCATGTACACTGATAAAAATAATGCTGATGAGAAAACTGAACTCCACATACAATACACCTCATCTCAGATGATAGATGATACCTGGGTGGCATCAACAACAAAGCCTTGCAGGGTGTGTGCCTGCTTGTGTGTGAATTTTGGAAAATGAGAGCCCCTAGTGATGAAGAAATACATCTCCAGTTATAAAGTTATACAGGCGAACAGGGCGGGCGATAAAAAACAAAACAAGGAGGAGTGATTTTAGAAGAGGAGGAATAAAACTGAGAGGTAACGAGGGAGGGGCTCTGAGAAAAATATATATCCATGAATCTTGTTTCTTGATCAGTCTGCACACCTTCCATCCTTATGAAGCCATCATCATTCACCAGCATCAGCATGAGAGGTGAGGTGAGACTGGGTGCGTTTACATGTTGCAGCTACAGGGGTATAATATGTAAGAGGGAGATGGTTGGAGCTTCACAAACAACCTGAACCAGAATGACTTTTCAACAGATCGGTCAAACATAATAGAAGTAGTTAAGGATTGAAATATTCTGACGGAAGGTGGCTTATTAATGTTAAAATTTGTAATGTTGTAAGATTAAATGGTTCAAGCTTGTATGTTAAGATTTAAAATAAATACAAATTAAACAACAAGAAAAGAAAAAACTGTAGCTAATGCATGTGCATTTTCAAATGCAGTGGTACATGCCTTTCTTCTTTTTCCCAGCTATTGTGCTGCTGTTCTTGCTGCATGCAGCTTTTGGTGAGTATAAACGTTATTCCTGGAACGGACCTGTCCAAGAAACTCCAAAGCCCAATGAAGGTAATAGAGATTGTTAAGGAAATAGATCTGTCAATACATATTCAACTGCAACTTAGTATTTTAATGTGTGTGCCTGTGTGTGTGCAGCGGGTCTTACAGACCAGACGTCATGTGGCTGCTGTCTGATGCAGGAACACATGCAGACGATGGAGTGGTTCTTTAATATAACCCACGAAGATATGAACAAGGAGCTGATGAAAGCAAAAATGGCCCTCAACAATATGAGAGGTGAGAGACACATCCATGAGTCACACAAACAAGGGCACAGTGCAGATTATCATCAGAGTATCCTAAAGAACAAAATTGATCCACTTCTTACACATCTAACATGATTCTCTCTGCATTTCCAGCCAGCCGCAGCGCCTTCTCCGTCGCTCTCAACAGTGACAGTACTATGAAGTGCGATGTCCCCTTCACTAACAAGAACATCGTCTACAAACACGTCTTCCTCAACCTGGGAGGCGGCTACGATGTGCAGACTGGTATCTTCACTGTTCCTCGCTCTGGTGTCTACGGCCTTGCTGTCACCCTCCACGGTAACGCTGTTTTCCTTGGTGGCAGATTGTCCACCTGCGCGAATCTGCAGGTGAACACGCAGGTGGTGGCTACACTCCTCGAACAAAACAGTTTGGACCTTGAAGACAGTGCCACTGTTTTTGTGGCTGTGAAACTGAAGGCCGGGGACCAGGTTGCTGTCAACCTGCTCAAAGGATGTTTCATCTGTGGTGACAACAACCACTATAACACTTTCACTGGCTTCCTGCTGTATTCTACTGACTAAGTTAGCAAAGTGTAGCTGCTCTGGGTTTTGTGGCAACTCTCACCTCATACTGACAGGTTTGAGTCTGCTAGATGAACTCTTTCTGTGTTGAGACTCATGCCTCTTAGCCCCTGATCTCTATCTGCTCTTCTGTACTCTCATCAATCCCAACACAACGCTCTCATCCTTGTTTTGTTTGTTTTATTCCATCATGGCTCATTATGCTCTCTAAGATCAGATCCTCTCAATTATTAATATAAACTACTGAGGGAAGCCAGGTTTTTTGATCTCATCTGATTAAACTCATGCTTTGAGTACGCTTGTAAACACTAAAAGCATTTTTTTCCTCACACCTGATTGATGTCACACTGTTTAAATACCTTGATTGTAACAGCTGTTGATCTTTAACTACAGAAATTATGTGATGTAAATTGTGATAGAAATATGGTGACAAATCTGTGTACCTTTTTACCAACAAAATAAACCAGACTTTAAATAAACTAGTTGACTTTGCGAGTTATTTTGTTTAAATCTCTGTGAAAGAAATGAAACATATAAAAGTGATGTCTGCATTAAAGATGTTGTTTTTGAAGTTGGATTAATAATTAATCTGCAGTTAATAAAACTGTAAGAATTTTGGATGTTTTTGCAAGTCTTTCACAACCACATTATAAAACATTTTTTATCAGTTCTGCAGGTTTGGTTACAGTTTTGATGACCGTGTGTCATTACCTTCCTTGAACACAAAGGTAAATAAAATCAGATGCCATGTCAGCAGACAGATGAAATAGAGTCCATAATGAATTAAGTGTGACTACAGTATGATACATATAGTTGAAATGTTTTTAAAGACTACAAAAGTGTATAAGCACAGTGTAATAATAACAATAACTCCAATACTGTGAATTGTGGGCTTTTTACAGTCTCTCATTCAGCACGTAATTCTGGACACACATCATATCTGTAATGAAAGCCGTGAAGAATACCGTGTCTACATGATGAAACAGATCCTAAATGAGATGTGGCCTGTAACATATCAATGGATTTCCACCTTTGTAGAGCCATATTGAATATTCTCTCTTCATAATTTGACACAGCAAGATAATCATGAGCAGATCAGTGCACTCAGCCATTGTATCTAATTAGATACAATAGTACATCTAAACAGAATGACAGAGCAGCTGTCTGAAACTGTGAAGCTAATTTGTGACTTTCTTCATCTTAAGAATAAAATTATCAGCACAGAATATAACAATCATTTAAACTATTGTGCAGCTCTTCAAAATGTACGCCTGTCTGCCGATGACACTATTCTATTTCCAGACGATAGATGATACCTGGTGCTGATCCACTAAGCCCTGAAGGGTGTGTGTCTGCTTGTGTGTGATTTTAGGAAGTGAGAACACCTGATGATGATGATGATGATGATAAAATATCCCCAGTCATTAAATTATAAAGGCAAATAGGGCGGACAATAAAAATAAAAAAAACAGACACATGAGGAGGAGCGATATCAGAAGAGGAGGAATAAAGATAATGAGGGAGGGGCTCTGAGAAAAATATATATCCATGACACTTCCTCTCCTGATCAGTTTATCACACCTTCCATCCTTCTGAAGCTGTCGTCATTTCAACATGAGAGGTGAGACTGAACACATTTATAGAGGCAGCAAAGGTTCATGAGTTGCCTTAGAGAAGCAACAGTGCAGTTACAGGCATCTAATGCAAAACTCTTCCTGAGTTTAGTGCTACATTTGCTTTTTTCCCCTCTCAGCTATTGTATTGCTGTGTCTGCTGGAAGCAGCATTTGCTGATATGATCTATCACTGGGATGGACCTGGCCGCGTAGCACCGGACCCCAACACAGGCAATGGTGAGGAATTGTGGGTTTATAATGAATGTGTTTGCATGTATTCTTATCTGCACAGCCTTAACGAAATGTATTTATGTGCGTTTGTGTCTAGCGTGTCACACAGACCCGGGGTCTTGTGGCTGCTGTCTGATGCAGCAAAAGATACACAGGCTGAAGATGTACTTAAACGGGACTCTGAATACCTTGGAGAAGGAATACTTACAAGCAAAGCAAAGTCTCCACATTATTGAAAGTGAGTGACACATCCATCAAAGATTGAATATCATAAAAGCATCTTAAAGTATAAAACACACATTTTAGACTCTTCCAAATGTTAATAAGACAACACTGACCTACTTTTTACACTCCTAACCTGTCTTCTCCCTACATCTTCAGCCAGCCGCACCGCCTTCTCTGTTGGTCTATACAGTGATGATCGTGCTATGTGCTATGGCCCGTACGATTTCAACAGCCTCATCATCTACAAACAGGTCTTCCTTAACCTGGGTGGCAACTACAATGTGGAGACTGGTATCTTCACTGTTCCACGCTCTGGTGTGTACATCCTTGCCGTCACCATCTACAGTGACGCTGGAGCTCCTGGTGCCAAACTGGCCATCTGCACCAGTCTGCAGGTTGACGGCCAGGTGGTGGTCGGAACCAAAGACGTAAATACATATGACCAAGAGGACAGTGCCACTATTGTTGTGGCCCTCCACTTGAAGGCTGAGAACCAGGTGGCTGTCAACCTGCCCAAAGGCTGCTTCCTCTGTGATGACAACAGCCACTATAACACTTTCAGTGCCTTTCTGCTTTATGCTACTGAATAAGTTAGCGAGGTGTAGTGCACTGTTGTTTGTACCAAGTCTTTCCCTACTAACAAGGTTAGAGTCTGCTAGATGAAGTCTTTCTGTGGTGGCATCTGTGCCTTATAGTCTCTCATCTCTCTTTTTGAGAGAAACCAGGTTTAAATCCATCACATCTGGATTCAACCCCTGCAATTTGAAAGCTTATGAACCTCAAAGCATGAGTATCTTCTTTCTGTAAGAGCTGAAATGATGTCATGTAAAGTTTGAGAGAAATATGCTGGACACCCATTTAAACAAAGTGGTTGGCCTTATAGTTGATTCTGTTTCAACTGAGATGTTTGATGTCTACATTGAAGAAATTGTTGACAAAAGTAAAGTATTGAAATACTACTTTTGTGTCTATTTTTGGTATTGTTTTGACATTTGGATGGAACTGACCTAGTTTTGGTTTGAAATTTGAATTTCAGTTAATAATACACACATAATTTAATTAAGCCCTTTAGTTTCCATTTTGGTTGCTCTGTGTATTAAATATCCTTATATGACATCATGAAGGGAAATTAAAATGAAAGCCATATCACTAGCCATGTGGGATAGATTGTAATAAGATACATACAGTAACATATATATGTTAACATTTAGTTAAAAAGTCATTTATAGTGACATATAGTGTACAACAGTATGATTTTGTTTTTTAACTTTTAAAGGTTTTGTTCAGTGTTCATTGAATAATTCAGCAACAGTATTTGTTTATAATTATAGTACCAGTATGGATATCAGATCATAACACCATCATATTACACTGGATGCACTGATTTAGTGCATCAGACAATATAACCAATAAAGTGAGAGTCATTAAGGGAAAGGAAAGTATTTTAAAATGTTTTTCAAAAATATGAAATTTATTTGAAAATAAAACACTTTCTCATGCTAGACAGGTCACCCGTCTATCACAGGTTGAACAAACACATCCACATTCACATTGAAGTCATTCACAAAGTGGTTTAATGTCAGCTGAGCACAGCACACTAACAGATACTTTCAAACCCAGTGTAGAAGGAATCAATATTTGCAGAGCACAGCAGAGGTCAGGTGAAAACTTGTCTGTTTGTTAGCCACTGAAACATATTACTAATAGGGACGTGTACATAGATTTTAATGGGCAGTGACTCAGATATCAACAATTAGTCTGTTACAATTTCATGCAACTTTGTCCTGCATCATACAGTATTTATAAGTACACTGTTTTCATAGCATGAAAAATAAATTATTTAAGCAAACAGCGCAATCTTAATACACATTGCAAATGTTCAAAGCTAACACACACACATGCAGGTGCTAGCCTGCCGAAAACACTGTTCCTCATTATCTGACTGACTTCCTACTGTTACAGTACCATTAATTATGGAGTCTGAATTATTATATTGTGCACATAAATCAAATAACATTTGTGTGTGCAGAATTACATTAATTTACTCTTGACACCTCTTGGGCTGTGTAGCTAACACTTAGCCTACACTGAACACAAGTGCACATTGTGCTAAAGAACTTATTAAACCTGCTTTAAACTGATTTTTCAGCCACTTTGGGGCAAACTGTGAACATTAACATACCATCACCTTTTAAGTTGATATGGCTAACAGTTAGGAAACTATTTACATATCCAACAGACACAGAGCAACATTAGCATTCATTTGGAGTTGTTTCTGTGTTTCTGGCCACATGATATAAGTTCAATATTTACTCTCCTTTTAGCTCTGTTTTTGGTCATGAACCCTTGAGGAGAAAATATCTGTATCTTTAGCTGCTAAATAATCTGTTATGTTCACAAGCTAGCCGCTGACTTTGTCTGTCTGCTGTTTGGCAGCTAGTACAGTCAGGTTTTGGAGCTTTTCCATTGAAAAAGGCTGAAAACAATAAGAGGGCCAAAACAAAATAAACCAAAACAATAAGCGAAAGATGTTGTAAGTGTCAGAGTCAGGTGGGTTTAAATCGAACCCGTTCACCCTGAAATAGTCCTGTGTTAATATATTGATTATAGCCACCTTAATGACCAATTAAATAAAGTTATAGATGTATTTTAAGATAATGAAAAATACAACCATACAAAAAAGGGTGAAATCTGTAGAGTGAAAGTAGATCTTTTACATTTCAAATATTTTGATTTGTCAAAAGCAGGTGGCACTAATAACATTATTAATTGCTGTATTATATTGTCCTGTAATAGAGCCATTATTAATGTTATTATAGTCATTCTTTTCTTTTCTCGCTATCACAAGTCAGATTGTCTGCTGTAAGAAAGGTTAAAGCTTTTAAGCTTCTAAAGAAGCGAAAGACCCACTATTAAATCATTTGGCCCCGGACACCCTCTTTAATAACTGAAAAAACATACTTGACATTGTTTTATCAGTGTGATACTTCATAATGATTTCCTAATTTTATGAGCAGAGCAGATAGTTAATCCTGACAAGTATGTCACTGTAGAATATACTGTACATTGCTTTGTCTGTGAATGACTTTTTGGCAAACACAAGGAGTATATACTGTATGTTTTTATGGATAGTTCATATAATATACACAACATGAAATATTTCCTTATTTGGAAAATAATGTGTTATGGTAATTTCTGTAGTTTCAAATGTGTATGCCCAATTTGTGGCAGAGGGAAGATACTTTTCTATTTATCAAGTTTAAATAAGGTTTGAAATAAAGAAGAAAAAAACTAAGTAAGGTTTACTTTGCAATTGTTATCATTTTTACAGCATACTAGTGGGGTCTCATGGACTCCCAACAATGTGGAAGTAAGTAGCGAGACATGGCCAATGCTGCTGACTAGCCTCGTCACATGAAAATGAACTCTGGCACATTTTCACCTCCATATCCAACAATCTCAGAAAGATGACCACTCTATTATTTTCACCATCACACAGTAACTCAAAGCTCTGGTTTGAAATCACATCTGAGGTCAGGGCACCGTGCACGTCACTTTTATCCCAAGTTATTATGTGACTCATATAGTTGGCCTGTTTTGAACTGATGAAGTGCAAAGCAAACATAAAACACCTGAAACACCCTGACCTCCATCTAGCAGATAAGACTATGTGTGAAGAACCAGGTCAGCTGACTTGGGACTCCATACATGCAGGTGGCTATCAAAACAATGCAGACAATGAACTGTCCCTGGAGCTAAGACCATTTCAAAAGGAACTGTCAACACAGGAAACACCCTGTTATCCAATAGGACTAGAGGAACCTCAGAGACCGTAACAAATTACTCTGCAATTTAAGATTACAAACAACCAGTGGAGATGAACGCCGGCAGGAGCTGTTGTGCACACGGCTGATTGTTATTTTGCTTTGAGCGATAGCAACACACAAGAAAAAAACCAAAACTGCAGTTATTTATGGCATAACATTAGTTATGTCAGAAGGCTGTTTCGTGTTGAAATTAATTCAAATGTATTTATCTACAGTATAGCAAACCTATAGTGGTATAGATAAGATTTTCTGTTGTACAATATCCCTGCATTTGAAAATATTTGTGTGGTTTTTTTTTTTCAAGATGCCACCATGACTTTCAGCCATATGATCATGGATGAAAAGTCTCAATATCAACAGTTCAAAACGCCATCTGCTGTTGATGATCATGTGATATGATAGAAAGCCCCAGCTCAGCTACTAAATTGACATTAAGGTTATTTTGTCAACTGTTAATGGACAGATTAGTTTCATGCCGAATAATTCTATTACTGTATGTTAACTAATTCTGCCAACATTTGCTAATTAGCACTAAACACAAAGTACAGCTGAGGCTGATGGTAATGTCAGTAGTTTTGCAGGTATTTGGTCATAAACCAAAATATTGGACAAAGTGAAATTTTGATCAGATGAAAAATCAGAGGAAACCATACAATTCATTCTGAGGGCAACATTAATGCCTGTACCAAATTTCATGGCAGTCCATCCTATAATTGTAGATTAAATAATAAATATCAACCTCATGGTGGTTGGTGGAAAAGTCAGAGGATCACCAGAGTCATTAGGATCCATCCTCTGGGCACCATGAATGTCTGTACTAACTGTTTGTGCCACTCCATTTAAAAAGTGTTGAGACATTTCAATCTGGATCGAAGTGGTGGATGACCGACTGACATTGTCATTCATTGACCATAAATATCACACAGATTTAACATTGTCTAATTTTCCCTCCAATCAATGTCTCTATATTTTTCAATGGGTGCTCAGCTGTGACTTTTAAGTTAATTAGGTTTAATTGAGTAAAAAGTACCTAATACAACAGTCTTGAGAACATATACAGCCTCTGCAGAAATTTACCATCAGCTGTCTGCCACCAAATTAACCTAGAACAACCAACATCACCTAAAACCTCTTAATCAGGATTAAGGCAGCTCATAACTTCTTTGTTTGTCTGTGTGACACATTTTGCATGAACTGCTTGGAATGAAAACCAAGATGAAAAATGACAACAAATAGCCTTCCTGTTAATCTGATTGTATTTTCTTGTGAAATAAATATTGCCCTACAACACAAGATCATTTCATTTATTCCAGCCAAATAACTATCTCAACCCTCAACAAACAATAATCAATACATCTGGGTTTCCAACAATATCCAAAGAGAAAGTAATTATGGGAACACACAGTATCACTTCTCTCCTACTTCCACCTCAGCATGAGAACCAGGTGACGCTGTATATTGTTGTCCGATCTAGGCCTTTATCGATGAACTGGCTTCTACCAGCTTCTTTTTGTCTTCTTGTCAGTGGACCATGATATCCTTGGGGACCTAACAACAATGTTATCCATATCAGCATACTGAGCAGCCAATGTGCTCTGGAAGGATGGGAACCAGACACCGCTGTCCTAATAATGTTATGGTCCAAACAATAGGGGGCCAAAAGGTGCAATGACACACCAATTCTTGGTCTTTCACACTAAAGGAAAACCATCTACTGTACTGTATTACCAGGGACGAACGTGGCTCTGTTTGTGGAAGGAATTAGAGTGTGAGTGTTTGGCTGTGAAACCTGTGTGTTTGTGTGTGTGTGTGTGTGTGTGTGTGTGTGTGTGTGTGTGTACATGTGAGGAGGCGGAGCTTCTGTCCCTCACCTCCTCAAGGGGAGGATCACCTGCAGTGCATCAATAATAAGCCAAAAACATCCCCTGCTTAAAACTCTTGCGGGCATTGACTAAGACGCCGTTTCACAAACTCACAAGAACTTGACATAAATTTTCAGAACAACAAGAGGGAGGAACAAAAAACAGTAAGTTTTATGTTTCTATCCTTAAATGGCATTTAAAACTTATACATCTTCAAAGAAAAAAAATCATCCAAAATTGGTCACTCTGGGTCTCAACCACCAACCAATTCACTTGCTGTGAGAAGGAATGTGACAAATCATACAGATTTGTCTTTTCTCTCTCAGATATTTTTGCAGATTATTGGGTATAATGAGTGATGTGATTTTCAGACACAAAATCAGGTTGGGCAGGTTTGATTCGTCAGAGATCGTAACTCATCTGTTGTTGAAATGTAATGGGTCATTTTTAAATTATATACTTCATTGTACAATTAATGGATTAAGAGTGTGCATATATCAAAATCAGATGTATTATATACTTCCTGTTACTTTTGAATTTTGTACCTTTACATAAGTTATTTTAATTTTTTTCTAATGATTTAAACCTTTATTAAGTGATTTTTGATTACCACAAGGGAGATAAAAGAGTCAAAACTAATCCTCCAGAAACAAATACAGTTAGCTAAAGCTAACCTCTTAGAAGCAATTGCCTATTTTCACACCCATATGCATCCCATATAGTTGTGCTTCTGGCCTCCTTCTGACAAATGTCCCAAATCCAATACTCACTCGTCTTTAACTCTGTTTTGGACCAGACAAATATCTGTTTGAATTTCTTCATCAGTCAGTTGTTTATCATGGTGCTTTGATGTTAAATGCTGGGCAGATAGATAACCTTGCCCGGTTTGGCTAACTCAGTTTGGCTAACAGAGTTTTCTAGTTAGCAATAATTTGGTGGTTTGCAGGTCAAAGTATAGCTAGACATGTAGCTTAAAACCAGGCTAATTTAGTTAGAAAAGTGAAGGTTTTGTAGACTTCGGGGTCTCATAAACATGTGCTCCATCAGCATGATAAATATAACGTGATTTCTATATGAAGCAGGTTCTCACCAGTCACACACTGAAATCATTGAGATGCTGTTGAACTAGGGGTTATATGACCTGCAGATCACTAAATCCGTGATAACTGTGTTGTTTGGTGGAAATGGCTGCCTTCGGTTACTTGCATATTGGGTGGTATTAGTTACTGAGAGCCGTAACACTCAACCATTCAATGTATTTGAGAACTAAAACAATGGGCTAAAAGTGGATAAAGTCTGAATCGATTTTTTGAGTTGGGTTTTTTACAAGCAACTTTTCATCTTACATAGAACTACTTGAGCCAATATAAAAATCCAAAACATTGCTAATGTGGGCTTAAACAGATTTAATTCTGAATCAGAATACAGGCAGCTCGTCTTCAAAAGTTGCTCATAAACTGTGCGCCATGTTTTAACAGAATTTTATTATTAAATGTGACTCTGAGATGTACAACAAGCTATATCAAAGATGTGTCATTACTGACTTAAATTACAAAACTGTATGACACTATATGTTTTGACTGCAAGTAAAATGTAATTATGTTGCGTATAATTTACCTCTTGACAGGGCACCAAGCATTTCCCTGCCTTGATGCGTAATAATCCATAACTGACAACTACTTTTTCAGATGGTTGTATTACCTCTTTTGTTCCTGTTGGGGGTGCTGTGTCGCTGTGGTCATGTAGAGGCCCAGTCCAGCACCACTGAAATGCTGAAACAAGCTGCACGTAAGCGACACAATTTACCACATTTCATTCCTTTCATCTAGTACTCATCCACACAAACTATACAGTACATCATGGATCATATCATCCAACTTTGAGTACTTTTGTGAATGCTTTTTTTTTTTTAACCCAAATATGTTTTTAACTTTACTCAGATAAAGTCAACAGAGCAAGCATGTTCATTTACAGCAACATCCTGCTTCAAACTGACACAGTTATACACCTCTGACCTCCATGTTGAACTCACATAACCTTCTGTCCCCCGTCTTCTCTTTCTCGCCCTGCCTCCATCACAACGCAGTCCAGTTGAAGGAAACTCTGACCTGTGACAAGTGGGACTGCAACTGTACTTTCAATCGCCAGCGTGGCTGCTGCTGTGCAGCCCCAGAGATGTACCAAATAGAGGAGGACACCTTTATCAGGATGACATATTTGTGGAATGATATCAGCACACTGAATGACAAAGTACAGGCACTCACAGGTAAACACGCTCACACTGATGGATAGGAGATTTAGGCCAACATATCAGTAAATCATTGCATACTGCAGACAGAAACACACACACAAGATGGATGTTTCATAGATCTTTTGTGGACACTGAACTTTGCTGTAAAATAAAATCTCTCTCTTACTCTCAGCTAGCATGAAGTTTTCCTTCAAAGCCACCATGGACTCAAATATTGCCGTCGTAATTCCTGGATCTACTGAACATTGCTTCGGTCCTTTCAATACTAATGTGCCAATCCCCTACTCCATCGTCTCTCTTAATGATGGATATGTCTATAACCCTTCCTTAGGTAGGAAACACACATACAGTATAAACACACACAACCACACATATATACACAGATTTTAAATTTAGTCTCTTTAGTTTATTTTCCCATACATCACTGCAGTTCCACTAACCCTCCACCTACTCTTGCAGGTGTCTTCACTGCCACTCGTGCGGGAGTTTATGTCTTTTCCTTTACAGCCTACTCATCTGTGGAAGCAAATGGGCGCCTCTACCATAAAGTAAACAAAGCAGATAGATTAGACAAATATCTGATTACACAAAACATTTCACTGATTTACCTGCATAGCAACGTCGAGCCTTTTGTGTCTTTATTTTGTGTTTTGTTGTATCTGTAGGTCCAGCTGGTAAAGAACGGGAAGCCGATAAGCGGCGTGTGGGAGAACAATCGAGAAGACGGTGAAGACAGTGCCAGTCAGGTAAGAAGTGAGAGGAAAGTGAAGGTTTAACAAGAGTAACACGATTGCACAACTGGTTGCTTGAAACTAATCTAGTGATTGCAATAACATCAAATTGCAAATAGAAGAAAGATTCCATGCCCTTTGCATGATTTTATAATGACTATGTGAAACATGACACTGTATGATATGTATGTCCTCAGGTTGTGATGCTGGAGATGATGAGAGGCGATCAGGTCTACACAGAGCTGATATCTGGCAGGAAGCTCTGTAAACATCTTGAGTTCAACGTCTTTAGTGGTTACATGATGTACCCCTCTAATGATGAGTAACACACCATTAGATATCAGGGCTACTTAAAATTTCTCACTCCAGGACCTTAAATGAATCTATTTATCCTCGTTCAACTAAACTCCTGATCCATGAAGACACACTAGTGTGTTTTGTCATATTTTGACCCACCAGAAGTGTTGTGGGACACGCCCCATAGTAACAACTCCTGCTGTAGAGACAAACAAGATGCTTGAGTTTGCAGGCATTTATGATCAAACATATTTATGCATAGCATGAGTACAGAAAGTCACATGTTTGGAAGTATTTGCATCATTAGAAAATATATGGGTACGCTTATAAATGCATTACCACACTTAATGACTGCTGTCTGTGTACAGAGAAAGTGTGAAACGGTTTTGATTTGGAAATAATAAAAGTTTATTTGACATGTCAGTTTTGTATGTGCTGTATCTCACTTGCTACACACACACACACGCAGCCCTTGAATGGAAATAGGTTGTAGTCAGAAGCTTTGAAATGAATCAGGATGACAGCGATTGGTCATAACACTTCTGCTGCTAGCATTTGGTCCGTGACTTTATTGTATAACCCTGTAAACAAGTGCCTTTCATGGAAGCTCATCGCAAATGAATATAAACCACAGCCGAAGTAAATTCCTTAAGTTGAATAAACACATGATGTAGAAGCAGCTTACACACATGCTGCATGCACGTGCACACACACACACACACACACCATAAAAGTTTAGGCATCGTCATAGACATTCCAGTAGGAAGCTTTTATGAGGCAGCAGTGTATTTCCCAAAATGTCAAATATCTGGCTCTATGTCTGTCCACCAGTCCACCAGATGCCCTGTCTGATTTTTTCCCTGTTTGTTGAACTGGACTCTTGAAGTTGAAACTGAAGTTTGCTTTCACACTAGTTGTAAAATGTGACTGAGGAGTTTGACACACCCAGTTAGACGTCAAAGATGCACCAATGTATACACCAGACAGTTCATTCTACATGTTCTCTGTGTTTACATTCAGGGCATTTAGCAGATGTTCTTATCCAGAGACTGACAGGTGTTTGTTAAACATTTGTTACTGTAGATATGACTTATTTGCATTTACAGCCTCTGTGTGCCATGTTAGAAGAACTGCATCATCATGAAATGGTAAAGAGTTTGCAGGTTATAGTGCACTTGTGTATTTGTACTTGTTTATTCATGTATATACTTAGATGGGCTTATTGGATATATAAGCAGATTGTGTTTTTGGTTTTCTGTTTGCCCTGTGTTTTTCCTCCTGTGTCCCCAGCCTGCTTTTCCCTCCACACCTGCCCTGCATTAATCTAGTTAGTCCTGCCCTGCTCCCTGCGTCTTCCCCAGCCACTCAGCTCTTTTCCTGTTCCACCTGCAGCTCATCCACTTGTTAGTTTAGTTTATATTTAAGCCCCGGTTTTCAGTTCAGTATTGTTCAGTTCAGTTCCACTTTGCCTGCACTCCTGAGTTCTGTCCCTGAGTTGAGAGAATAAATATTGATTCTTCAGTGTCTACTGCCTGCTGTCTCCTGCATTTGGGTCCACTTGCTCCTAACAAAACTTCTCCTTTAATTTGTCTGTGCTAATTTCAACAGTCTGAGAGATAATGGTCAGACTCATTGGATGTCAGCAGAGGATCAGAAGGCTCAAGAAAGATGCTATGACATCAATAATATAATGTTATCAGAGTCATATAAAACTTCATACATCACATTGCCCATTAAAATAACTTAATCTTTTGGCAGACAGGTTATGTGGGTATTCCAACAAAAAGGCTGAGATACTTTTAAAACATTCATACATTTTGTGGATTTTAAGTGGAATATAAACTACAATGTTTCAATCTGAAAATTAGTGGAGTAGACATATAAAGCAGCATAAAAAGCATTTTTAATTGTTGTTTGTAATTTTAGTAAATGCACCTAGTAAATATAATGACTGAGGGTGAGAAGACCAAGAACAGCCCAGGGGTGCTTGAAACTGTTCAAACATTTATCATTTCAAAAGTTCTCCAATGAGAAGTACGAAGGGCCAGAAAGGACAATGGTAAAGTAGACTAAAACATGGATTTGAATGAAGTAAATTACAAAGCAGGTGCTCCTGACGCACATGTGGTAACTATTATACAAGAGTGGGAACATACAGCGATTTCCCCAAAAATGAAGGCACAAAGTACAAAAAGTTAAAATGCATACACATGAGAATGTGTGCTGCTCAAAGTGGGTTTAAATGAGGGGAACACAACCATGAAACCTTGAAATTACTGAGCCAAAAAGACAAATGAGACGAAATTTTGTTTTCTTGTGATCTTGTGACGAGAAATATGTTGTTATCTTGATAATACATTTTTTCCTTAATATAGCAAAGGAATTGCAATTTATGTTATTATGAGTCAATTAATCATAATTTATGTCATGATCATGTGAACCCAGTTTTGTCCACATTACAACAGGCTGATGATATATGTTTGTTATGCTGAGTTCATACAATTCTGTGTTTTTTGTGAGAAATAATTAAAAGACTGATCTCTCTGACCTCAAGCAGATAATCATTTTAGGGAAAAATGTTCAAAAGGATATAGATTCATAGTTAAGTGTATATGTAACTTTGATACTTCACAGCTATCTATAGTAAGTATAGTCTAACAGTATCTGAGAATTGGTCAAGGTTGAAATCTGGTTTGTTACATACTTAGTCTATGAATCCCATTTATGTGATGAGGTAAGGGTGGTTTCTTATCCGGGGTGTGATCTAACCTAAAACTTTCCACTGAGAGAGTAAATCCAGCTGCAGTTATAAACATGCTGTACGTTAAACACCTCTTATATTCAAACAGGAGCACTGTGCCAAAAAGTGTAATGGAGTGGAAGTGATGGAAATGTCATGACTGACGGTGGTGGGGTGTACACACACACACACACACACACACACACACACACACACACACACACACACACACACACACACACCCTGTTTGCAGTTACTGAAGAGCACCCAGGACTTACATGGAGTTCTCTGCCTGAATGATGATGACTCTGTTACTCCTCCTCACTCCCATCCATCCATTCTGTCTCCTCTCCTCTCCTCTCCTCATGCACACCTTTCCCTCTTTTTATCTATTACCTCCCACCCTTCATGAATGTCTAAATCTAAGTAGAGAAAGTCTTTGTTCTGCTGCCTGCTTTGACGTTATTTAGGACTTGTGCGTTGCGCCTTCATTTTCTTTTCCACACCCAGTGTCTCATATTTTTTTTTCATACGCCATATATTCTCTCCCTCCCTTTTCCTCCAGCCCCCATCCTCTACCTCACCATCGCACAGCCACTCTGAACAAGGAGGGATGTGGTGAAAGTATTTGGAGAATTCCTACTGACCACACCGACGCTGCCTGGCTGCTGTCTCTCCTCTACATGGAACAGCTCTACCCAAATAAGGCTGGGCTTTTTAACTAGACGGAGGGGAAGAGATGCAGAGACAGGGAGAGGGAGCTGCTGAAAGGCCATGCCCTTTTAAGGATGAAGTTTCCTTTTTTTCCTTCCCCTCTCTCCCTCCTATTTTCCCTCCATGCTCCCTCCCTCTCTCTCTTGGTAGACTAGTGAAGTCATCTTGCCTCATCTGCTCCTTTTAAGCCGGCATTTTTGAGAGGGAGGTCCCTGCGAAGCATATACAAACACTCAGTCAAGCATCCATACTCACCCCACAGGCTGCACTAGTAGCTGGCAGAGAACTGACCTATTCCTTCACACAGTGAGTATACTTTTCTTTTATTCCTCCATATAGGATAAAACCTATATAGTGGATTTAGGGCAGTTAGTAGGGCGAAGTCGCGGTTGGGCAAAGTCTCCTGTCTGGTCATGGCTTGGCTTGTCAAGAGGCCGTCACTTTCTTATTCAGTCAGTCGGTAGATTTTTATACCTGAGGACTTTTTAGCTTAGTTTTTAAATCATAAAATATATACATGTTTCCTTGATCTACCATGTTTGAAAAAAAATGGTGACCTACTGTAGGAGAACCGCCCAAATGTCTAAGTAGAGCTGTGTATCCAAGTATAGAGACTTTGAGATGCAGCTGCCCTTGACTAAAAGTTTCCTAAAGTTGTTTCTGTGGATTAGATGGTATTGTATCTTTTATGTGAGTTACTTTTGCATTCAATCCAGTGTGGGTTCATATGTCTGTGAGTATGACGTTAGTTGTATGTGACTGATCAGGTATCATAAATTGCAGTCCTGATGTGGATTCTGGCTGCCTGCCTTTTATTGGGGTTTCACAATAGGCCAATTTTGACAGAGAAACGCCTCATTGCAAGTAAACGCACTGTTTATCTTTTATTATGATGTTGTTATATTATGATGTGAAGCAAGGAGAGCAGAAGTTGAGAGGAGAGCCAGACAGTGTTGCATATCTCTGTCAGAGTGCAGACTTTCATTTGCACAAGCAAATGATCCTCTGCTATACATGGGCTTTGTAAGCCTGTGAATACACAAGGCTCACAGATGCAGACAGACTAGCAGGTACAGAAAAAACTATTAAAATGTACCCATCCACACTTTTCATCTCTGTTAATGAACATGAGTGTTTTATATAACACACTTCTGTAAAGCCTAAGAGCTTGCTGCAATGTTTTGACTGAAGATAACTAGCAAATTCCAGCAATTCCAGTAAAAGCAGGCCCACAGTAGCAGAAAGGAAGTACCAGCGGGCAGCTCGGACTCTAAGCAGGAGCAACAGGAGCAGATAACACTATCTACGCTGCCAATCCTGTGCCAGCACATAAACACAGCAGAGCACAGTGGCACAAAAAAAAAAATTTCAGGAACTAACCACATCCGTGCACCATCCAGAGCTCCAGCGTTGAGTTGAATCGGACATAACTATCTGCACATCAGAGTCAGTAGGAATACAAATACATCAGCTCAGGCACACAGCAGCAATAAAGTTTGTCAGAATAATCAGACCCATGAAGGGTCTTGGCAGCAGTTAGAGAAAATTCTTTCTGCACTCATAAAAGTCTGGGAAGACTAAGCAAGTTTTGTCTGCAGCTGGCATAAACCGGAGTAATGTAACAAAAGAGCTTTGACTCTGGAGGCTTAGTCAACACACAATACATCAACTAGCGACCAGATGATTCAAGTGACAGTTTGGCAACTGCAACACAGCTTGAAGCAAGAGACACTATCCTCTGAGGGACTTTAAAGTTTTACAAGCTCATATTTTTCATAATCTTTTTGACAACGAGTGTCTGTGAGTGTTTATGATGGTGGTTCTGTGATGTGAATGATATCCTGTGTTTATGTAACCTGTTATCAGCTCTCTCCTGCAAAAGAGATCTTGATCTCAATGAGATTTCCTGAATAAATAAACTTTAAACTGAACATCCACATTGCTGATTCTTAATCTAGCCAAAGCTTTAGTGGACAGGGGCTAAAATTAATACAGTCACTATTATCTAAACAAGTCACCGGCAGTTTATTCATACCAAATAATTATTTGGTGGTTAGCTGGTTAACTGTAGTGGAGGTGAGGCCGCATGACGCCACATCCCCTGAGGCTGCCACAGTCACCACAGCCCTCACACTGGTTTCCTGTTCTGGCATGAGGCAGATTTACCATGGCAATAGAGAAACAGAGCAGGAAAAACACAACTGAGAGAGATGGATGGATAGAGGAACAGATGTGATGAAGTCATGTTTGTGTTCTCCTTTTTGTATTGTATTCTTTCATCCTCATATGTTGTTAATGTTGAGTGAGTTCTTTTATTCTATTCTCACTCAATTTTTGTTTATTGTATTTTTGATGTTAGACGTGCAGTAGCAATAAAGTAAAGCTACTGATGGCAGTACTAGCACTGTGCACATAAAAGTACTAGTAGTTGTAGTAGGCTAGTCAGTATTATAGTTGCAGAAACAGATTTTATGCATGGATTGTTTAATTCTGATGTGGTTGTAATAGTATGTGTAACAGATGCTGTTGCAAAACTTAAAAAGTTTAAAGTATTACTTTAGGAGTAATTGCAGAAACAGTAATAATGATTTATTTCCTGATTGATAGGTGTTGCTGTAAGTTGTGTTCACTGAAAAGTCAGTATTATAGATGGTTTGTAATAATATGTTGTCACATTATGCAGTACTTCAAGTGAACATGGCCTTAAATATTTGTAGAAGCAGTCAGACAGCACAGAAGCTTGTTTAGGAGATAATCTTGAGTTATTGGACTTGGGCCGGGTCCCAAGCATAACAACATGTCCCTGGATACACATAAATACCAGGAATAGAGACCAGGCTCTAAAGAACTTATTTAACCTCCAAAAATATTATGTGATGTCTCTATGGTTGTCATGCAATGCTCACATAGAGACTGATACAGGACAGAACTCAAGAGAGAAGTAAAATGAATGAAAATAATGCTTCTCTTCTCTCTTCTTGTCAAGACGTGAGAAGGCATTGAGTGCACAATGTGGTGAACATAACTTCTATTTCTTCCCCTACAAAGAGTGTAGTGTGTGTGATTTGCAACTGTGGTCCAGAGAGTAGTTTATAAGGCTAAGAACCAGAGGCCAATGGAAAAAAGGACAAGCTAACAGCATACCAGACCAACATTACCCTGTAATAATGATTATATAATGACGCATGTCAGTGAGGGGTGTGTGTGTGTGCCAGAGAGAGAGGGGGAGAAAGCCAGACAGAGAGAGATAAAATATAGTAACTGAGCTGGTGGTTGCATGTAAGTGAGCGTGTTGCCCAGCATGTGTGTTTGGTTTCTTGTGGCCCGGAAAAGCACCACAGGGAATGCAAAGAATATTAAACAGGGTTGGTGGTAACACTCTGCAGACACTCTGGGCCGAAATCCATTAATGCTTTTGGCATGTAGACTCTAATATGTAGAAAAAAGTATATCTATTTGCAGCAATGGAAGAAGTGTTCAAACGCTTAGTAAGCAGTATCACGATGTAAAAATACTCTGTTACAAGCAAGTCCTGCATTAAAACTTTTACTTACTGTAAGTAAAAGTAAATAATAATTACCAGTAAAACATACTCAAAGTATCCAAAGTAAATTACTTACAGAGTTAAGTTTTGCTTTCAGGTGAAAATTTTGTATCTCCAGTTTTGGGGATTTACATTCACTTCGATCAATTGAAGCGACGAGAAGACGAAAAGAAATAAGTAAATAAGTAAAGTTAAAAAATGTGGAAGAGTGAAAGAAAAGAAGGAAAAAAGATAAAAGTACTTTACTATTAGCCACAACACTCTATGTGCATGTTGCTAGCTGGTATATTTACTATATGCTGAGATTATATCAGTCCAGTCTGGGCACGACTTGACATTCTGTCACTTAATGCAATGAATATTACAGCGAAAATCTATGTGAGTAATAGATAAAAAGAGTCAAAAAAGGTTGTATATTGTTCATACACAACAGTTTATTGTTGCCCCTGGCAACAGCATCCCTCATCCCAGTCCAGAGACGAGCCCCTTCTGGTGAACTCCTGGGTTTAACCTTTAACATTTGAACTTTGAACCTCCCCAGGAACAGGAAGTTGAAGTGACCTGACATCAAGATGGCAACAAAGGTTGTATAGTGCAGACAGCACTTTGATATGGGTTTTGCACTTGGCTGTTGGCCCAAAGGCAATACAGAAGCATTAAACAAGAAAAAAAGTGCTGGCAATGATATGTGTGTATTTGCTGACAGAGTCCAAGAGGGATTGTGTGTGTGTGTGTGTGTGTGTAAAAAGGAAATATGTAAAAATCAGCTGGCTGATATAGAGCTCCCATTGTACACCACTTTGCCTCAGACGAATGTCCTGACAGGGCTCAATGGTGTGCATTAGGAGACACAACGCTGTTATTGCCACCGTTCTGGGAAAAGGTATTCAACTTGAGTGCTGAGCATTTACGCTTATTTACACGCTTTTGACATGCATGTGGTAAATGTACTCTATATGAAAGAAGTATCTGTGTGTGCCTTTGTAAGTAAATATGCCTTCATAGAGATTATTTTCACACCTACAGTATGCATGTTTGCGTATAAAGCTCCATCCAAATACTACTGCAATGTGAAAACGTTAGCTATTGTTTGTTTGTTGTCACGAATATTAACACTGTTGTAAATTGTCAAGGTGGTGGGTAAGATACCAGTGAAAATCGAACTACAAAGCTTTACATTTACTTTTTCTCCAAAGACAATTCATATAAAGACATTTCCCTAACATTTTTTTCTCCTTTACTTCATTACATCCCTCTTTGTCTCCTGCCTTTTCTTTTCTCATGAATCTTCCTCCACTGTACTCTCCATCTTCCCCCCATCCTCCGTTTCGCACTCACCTCTCAGGGAGTCGGCATGGCTAACAAAGGTCCATCCTATGGCATGAGCCGGCAGGTTCAGGATAAGATTGACAGCAAGTACGACCCTGAACTAGAGCAGATCCTGGTGGAGTGGATCAACCGTCAGTGTGGTGCTGGTGTGGGAAAGCCTGAGGCAGGCAAAATGGGATTCCAGGCTTGGCTGAAAGACGGATGTGTGAGTGCACCGAGTCTGTTTATTTGATTGAATCCATCTGGGAGTGTGCTCAAACTGCTAGATGTTTGCCTTCCCTTTACAGCTGATAAGTGGTTATTTTGGTCACATCGTATTGACCCAAAGAGAACATTATTATGAAATTTTATGATTAATGATCTCCATCTGGTCTCCCCAGGTCCTGAGCGAGCTGATTAACAGTCTGTTCGCTGGAGATAAACCTGTGAAGAAGATCCAGAGCTCAACCATGGCCTTCAAACAGATGGAGCAGATCGCCCAGTTCCTCAGTGCTGCTGAGAAGTATGGTGTCACCAAGACCGACATGTTCCAGACTGTGGACCTCTGGGAAGGTGAGACCAGTTTCATGGTCTTCATTCCTTGTTTACTGCAAACATTTCATGCTAGAAGACAAGACTTGGCTCAGGTTGAAGCACTTTGGTTGCACAGGTATGAAAACATTGTAATCCGACTGACGCTAAGGCTCAATAATCCTAACTGTATGTGTGTGGGGGGGCAGGTAAGGACCTGGCAGCAGTGCAGAGGACCCTGTCAGCTCTGGGCAGCTTGGCGGTCACCAAGGATGAAGGCACATACAATGGAGACCCCAACTGGTTCTTCAAGTGAGTCCCATTATGGAATGAACCCTGTTTTACCTGACCGAGTATTCATAGAGCACTGGGGTTCATTTTTATTTTTTGTGACATTTTCATTGATGTGTTGCAGGAAATCGCAGGAGAACAAGCGAGACTTCAGCGACGATCAGCTGAAGGCAGGCAAAAATGTTATTGGCCTACAGATGGGGTCCAATAAGGGAGCCAGTCAGGAGGGCATGAGCTACGGAAGACCGCGACAGATCATGTAAAATCACTGAGCCACAGATACCCCAAACCACTTCAGCCCCTTTTCCCTGATGCCCATTACACCCTCTTAAAGCCTGTAAGCGTCTAACCGGTTCACAACAACCCCCTTTTCATCTTAAACCCTTTCTGCTTCAGAATTGAGCTTCTTTCTAACAAGTACCCCATATCCCCCAGTCTTTACACTTGCCCTAAACCCCTTATGAAAATGCTTGCACTGGTGACCATTGCAAAAGGACCAGAACAACTGAATGTTTGTAGTCTTAAGCGGAAATAGTAACCATAAAAATGACCAACACATTATCTTGGAGATAAAAACAGCAAGATGACCATGAGAGTAGTTGAGCTGTTCCCTCCCTCTACAGAGTTTACGAAACAGTTCTCATATCACAGATAAGCGACCACTGTTTCCTCTCTGAAGCAAAACAAATGTCTGAATTATGGCATGTTTCCTAGATTTTAGAAATGGTTCTGGATTTTGACACAAATATAAATCTGTGTTTACAAAACCTTCAGAAGGGACATTCTTTCTAATTTGAGTGGTGATACAACCCCCCCCCCCCCCCCCCCCCCCCCCCATAGCAATTCTCCTCAATTTTACTGTTACAAAATTCATTAATACTTCCCACAATGCTACGCCTGCTGTATCAGCACCAATATTTTTGTACATTGTCCTATTAAATAATGACTTTGAAATACATCTCTGAATTGACTTTGTGATTCTGGGTATTTACGCTTCCAACTAAAGGGATGGGAAAAACATCACCATAAACTGTTGAAGTGCAATGTCGAAATGTAGGCAGATGTTTCCTTTTCTACCGATATTTGAAAGGATATGTTCACATTTTTAGAAGTCTGTCTTGAAACAGTACTCACATGATGTTAGGCATGTGTAAAATGGGGAACGTTCCAGTCCTTGTTCTGTACTAAAATGCATTTCCTTATCTTTCAATGGAATTGTGCTAAGAGGGGGTTTCTTCACGGCAGTATGAAGAGGAGGAATACTTACAGCAACAAATAACTTGTTTGGTGTACATGCATGAAGGGGCATGTGAGTATTTTCAAGACAGACTTTAAAGACTGTGAACCTATTCTTTAACTCAAAGTTTTCTGCTTCCTGGTAGTTCAGCCTTTTGCCAGTTTAGGGATTATACTTCTAAAATGTGGCACATGTTGTTGTTTAAAAGTTTTGTAAAATTTAATTAACCTTAGTGTTAATCATTCCTGCTACACCACACACACAAAAACCTCTATCTTTACAACTAGGGGCAACAGATTGTTTCACCAATTCCACAAGTGTGTGTAACTGGGTTTTAAAAACTGCCTCAATGATCCTCTGAACGGATATTCCATCAGCAGTCTTTTATTATCAATCAGGTCACCTGTGACTTGCACAGCAAAACACAGTTTCCAACTTCACTCCACTCACTCATTTACATTAAAAAAGTAGAACTCTTTAATACAGGTTTAAAAACACTTTGTATAAATCATAAAACAGTTGGTATATATCTGTACAGCAGGCACACATCGTGTATATATTACACTTCATAAAAAAATACATATGCAAATCCCACACTTGAAAATCCCACTTCAAGTTTTTTCAGTAGTTGGCTGATAACCCACAGATAAGAATCCCAGACTTAAAAGTCAAATGCATCAAATCACATCTCAGAAAATAAATCTTGTTCTTAAAATAAATCAGTACCCTCTCGAGGACACTTTTCATGGAAGACCTTGCATATTACAAGTACATCTACTCATGTCACAAACACACACACACACACAAGCTCTCAGTCATAAACTCACACACAACAGACTCTTACCTTTCTGTAGTGCACAATAAGTTCTTGTCTTTCTCTTGGTTAGATGATCACACAGGTGTCCATAAAGTGTATCCTCAGTGTCTGTGGGTACACATTTGCACGGACAAGCCTGTATACATACTTTCACACATGCAATTATACCATTAAACCCTATTAGATTCATCTTCAGTTCTGACCCTAACGTTAACCTAATCATAATCCTGATGGGAATCTTACCCCGGGACTGGCAAGAGGGATGGGTCATGGGTGTCTAAGAAACACACACACTCTCACACACTTTCATGTCACGGCACAAACACAGATTTTCATACAAGGCCACGTGTATGGGGAATGCAGAGAAGGACAAAGGGTCCACTCTTCAGTCCTATTCATCTGCAGTCCACTCTGTGATCCCTTACCACCACGCCCAGGATTGACTGGGGTCAGCTGGGTGCAGGAGGCTGGGTGTGTGAGGAGGAGAGGGTGAAAGCCTGAGAAGTCCCATAAGCACAGACAGTTTGAGGGTTTTAGGCCCATCAGCTGGCTCAGTGCTATGTCGCCACCAGATCTCCACTGAAAAGCGGCACTTTGGCCTCGGAGTCCAGCACTGTAAGCAACTCCACCCCTGAGTCTCGCTCCTCTTCCTGCCTGTCCTCCTCTTCTTCCTCTACAACCGCCTCCTCCACTCCTCTCCCTCGGCGCCCCCTCCTGGCCCAGTGACCTCCCCGTCTCCTGCGCAAGCAGAGAAGGCCCCTGAGGTCCAGGTGGGCCAATGTGACCTCCAGTGTGTAATAGAGAGACCAGAAGAGAGCAAAGCAACCCAGCAGGAGCAGGAACTGGAGAGAGATACAGCAAAGGTGGTTAATCACGACAGCAGGAACACTGGATCCTTTAAATCACCAATGGGTGGACGTGGATGAGGTGGAGGGCAAAAAACAAGAATGGCTCCAAAACATTTTTTATTCCTTCCTGGTTTAGTGGTAGTGGGTTGATAGGGGAGTTTATTTTTATTTTTTAAATCTTATAAATGCCTTTTTATGTCTCTACACTCAGTCTGCAGGATGGGATTAGCTGGCTTTGATCAATTACTGGATGTCTATGGGATCAATTAACAGCTCGGTTAAAAGGAAGGCAAATGCACCTTTAAGCCTCTTAATGGATGGCTGCTCTCACTAAACTACATAAAAAAAAAGTGTAATCACATTATGTCAATTTTCAGATCCACTTTCTGATCACATGCAGCCACATAACAGAAAAATTCTATCTTTCATCTCAATTTTAATCATTTGATCACGTCATAAATTAAGTTTACAGTAAATGGCAACGGTTGAGCTGTTTTTGAATTTGACAAGAACAAAGTCAGTCAGTGCTGGAAAAAAGACTTCTTTTCAGTGGAGCTGATCTAATCCCACAGATATCCTAAAATTAAACTAAATTAGACTAATCTCTCCATTTAACATACCCCATAATGCAAATAATGGAATTAAAAACAGCATCCAATAGTTTTTCACTCTGGCTGAATAGAAATTAGAAAAAAACTGGATGGAACGGTTCATTTGATGTTAATTTTTTAAAGGGGTGAAGTGTAGTTTCTTCCAATATAGTTGAGCTTATGAAGAAAACCTTTTAAATAATGTAATTAGATGCAATTTCATTGTGTTCTCTGACTTTAACTGAAGATTGATCAAATTTAATGACATCCCAGCGGAGAAAACAAGTCTGGAGATTGAGTGATATTTCAGAAATCCACAAGGGGAATGCTTAAGTTAAAAAAAGCCTGAAGTTTGCTCTCTGAACACACTGTGTAAAGTAACGCCACAGATATTTCACATTTTTTGACTCATATGAAAGCAACACAATTATCACTTTTTGGTAATAGATAAATGACAATGGACAAACATGTATGGTGTTGGTTTTGGGTCGCTAACCTTGAGGTTGTTGGAGGTAAAGGGGTTGATTATCTCTGGAGGGATGTCCAGGCCTGGAGGGCAGGGCAGAGAGAAGCTGCTGTCCAGATACTTGCCACTCATAGCCTCCTCCACCAGCCTATCAATCAAAGCACAGTCAGTCAGCCAAACATCATTCTGGCATTCAGGCTACAAGCACTTGTATCAATTAAGTATACATACATAATACAAAGATACATGAAAAAAAAAGTCCAGTCATTAAACATCCACTATTAAATACACTCATTAAAACAAGCTAAACTAAAGCTTTCAATAAACCAGGGAGAAAACCACACACATTCAACAAAACAGATTATTTTAGCAAAGGCATGAAAAGCCTGCGAGGTCTCACCTCTGTCTGTCCTTGACCTCGCTGTAGGTCATAGAGGAGCCATACAGGGTCAACTTCCACTGCTTCAACACTCCCTCACTGGCACACTTCTGAGACGACGGCTCTTCTACAGGAGCAGGGAGAAAGGTCGGTGCGGGCAGGTGAGGTACACAAGAAAACAGCAAAAACCCAAACAAGAGTTTGTGTTTCTGATGCTTGGAAAGTCATTGCTATCTAACACTGAACAGTAATTGTCATGCGTGTCAGTGTGTGTGGCAGCATCTTACTGTGGTCGGATATCTTGAGTTGGTACTGGCCTTCAGCTCTCTCTCCCCAGCAGCGCACAGTGGAGAAAGTCCAGTCCTGGTAGCCTGAAGGGTCTCTGTGTGCAAAACACAAAGAGGCCACTGTATTAGATGCCAGTCACAAATATTATTTTTGATATGACCACAGGTACATGTGTGATTTTAAAGATGAATACTGTTACATACTGACAAACTGATTTCATTCAGTTTTGTAATAAAAACACACATTTTCTTGTTTTACTGAATTCAAAGTGATACCAGTGCATGTGTGTGGGTGTGTCTGCACCTGTCAACGGCACGGCGCGCCCCGATGACTGATGACATACCGCTGGGGCAAATCAACACGATCTCCATGTTGCCACGGCAGGGGTGGGTTATGGTCACGGTAACGGCCACGTGCTCCAGCGTCTGCATTCCAGACTCTCTCAGGTCAGCAGCAGAGACTGAGGGAGAGAAGAGAGCAGCTTAGTCATGTGCCTGTAAGGGAGTGGATATGATCTATCAGACTGACGCTGTAATACGACTGTATTGTGTATGTGTGAGTGTGTGCGTAACCTGTAAGATAACGATTGTAAGATTATACATAGCGAGAGAAAAGAAAAGAGAAATACAACAGGGTGAGCCTGAGAAGCACACTGGGAAAACAGGTGATTAAAAAACTGATACCAACTCCGTAAAATTCAGTCTTCGGCCACTTATCAGTCAGTCTTCCTCACTACTTCCCGCCCTCCCAGTGCAAGTGTCTAGTAATTTCTCGGTATTTCCTGGGCTCTGACTACTAATGAGCTGTGGTGTTCCCTGACCATGTAGGGCTACACACATCCTCGGGGAAGAGAGGAAGACGAAGCGACGAGGGAACGAGGAGAGTAAAGTGTGGAGGTGTGGAAGGAGAGACAGAGATGTCAGGGGACAGATGAAGAGCGAGACGGCGAGGAGATGGAGAGAAGAGATGGAGACAGGGCAGAGGTAGATGTAGGGAAGTTGGAAAAAAAAAAGATCTGGTGAAGGTGTATTTCAAACACAGATGCTATGCTATAAAACAGAAACTAATTAAATATTGATGTGCGTTTTGGGCTTTACAAGCTAACTTCTCCTCAAAAGTCATATTTTCCACTGACAATTCCCATAAACGCGCCATTCTGGCACAGTTTTACACTTTAAACGGCGTTTTCATCCGCACATCAGACAAATCTATAAAAATCTTTCAGGGTAGGGGTTGATCTATTTGGGTAGGCTGCTCATATAAAATCTATACGTGACTGCACGTGCTTCAATGACGAGGAAGGAGATCCTCGGTGCTCCCTGTAGCTGTACATTTTGTCCTCTCTCATGTATTTTTTTTTTCCCCCCACCTTTTTTTCAGTTGAAATACCAGCTGTTGTCACATTTTTTTTTTACCAGCTTCTCTCTCTAATCACAATCTCTCCTTTGCTTTCTTTCATTTCAGAACAACTCTTTCTGCTTCAGCTCTTTACTGGCATGACCATGTGTTGTCTGTACAACCGCACACAGCTTTCACTCAGAAACACGCTTGCTTGTTTCTAAAACAACCTCATCCACTCCCCATCAACTGGATTAACAGCACCACTGGGATCTAACTGGTCGTTATTAGGTCACTGCACAAAAGCACACGCACACAACTGAACATCAGTACCAACTGCGTTCACATGGGAAGGCAGCACTTTGAAATTCTCAAGGGGCAGGGCATTAGCCAATAAGGCAGCCAAGATACATAGAAACTGAGTCGTGCTGAGTCGTGTGACAGGCAGACTCGAACGCTGTCGGCGATAAAATACCTGTTTGACCGAAACTGACTGAACAGAGGTCTACATGACAAAATGTACCTCATAGTAGTTTGATGTCATTTAATTTCTTTTTAAGATCAAGCCCAGACACATTTTGTTAGTCTCCTCTATAACTGTCAGCAACTCTTTGATTTGTCCTTAAGAAACTCCTGTTGCATGAGACTACACACATACACACGCACACACACACACACACACCCTTCTGGCAGTGCTCCTGACCGCAAGGCCATAAAAGAGGGAAGATACAGATCGAGGGAGGAGAAGAAAAGAGATGAGGGAGAAGGAAATGTTTCTGCAAGGATGAGGTCACCATGAGCATATGTGAAAAAGTGCGTGTGTGGGAGAAACAGACACAGATTGCATACACAGACAGTCGAGGGATTCGGAGAAGTGAGAAGCTAAAGAGGAAGAAAAACTAACGAGAGTGAACAGAGAGGAGCTGTAAAATACAGAGACGGATTGAGGGGAAAAAATGAAGAAAAAGGAGGGGGGAAAAAAAAAAGAGAGAAATTGGGGCAATCTGGAAAAATCTCACCCAGTATTTCAATGTGGACGCAGGAACACACAAACAAGAGAACATTACCTAATATGGACAGACAGACTGACTGGGGAGCAGCGAGGGAGGGAGGCAGGGAGTCAGCTACGTAGTGCAGTGTGTAAACTCGACAATCAACTGTCCAATACAGAGCTGAGAGAGAGAGAGAGGAGTAGATAAACATCTAGTTACCAGTCCAGGTGCGAACCAGCTCCTTGGGATAGGTCGGGATGGATGTGTCCTCTTTTGTTACTGAGCTCTGATAGGACACGAGGAACGGCACTGACTCCCATACCTGAAAAACAGAGGAGAGCAAATTTCAGGCTTTGGTAACTTGAGGTGGAAATTATGAACTTATTTTTGTCATTTCCTAAACTAACTGAATGCTAGAAAATTTTTTAGTGATACTTGTGTGTCTGTATGTACCTTGGCGGCATTGACGAGTCTCCACGCGTTGAGCAGACCGAAGCCGTGCTGGTGGCTGTGACGGAAACCAGCTCCGTTCACCCTCCAGTCTGCACTGGTGTCACACTTTTAAAGCAGATATTGAAAAAAAAAAAAAGAGTCAGCCATGTTGCTGATAATTTCTCCATGCAATAACTCAGTTTTTTTTTAGAAAGGTGTGATTAAGATGGTTATCAGGTTATATGTATTACTCTCCTATCTGTCCCTATTGCTTGGAAAATATACCACATCACTAACTGGAGAGGCAGGTTACCTTCTGCAAAGCACTGAACACCACATACTGAAGATATCAGTAGTGCTTAAATGAGAACAACAATTAAGCAAAAGTGCCAAACATTCTCAGCTCTGTGCTGCTTCTCTCTACTTTATTTCATTGTAAATTGAACATCTTTTGGTTTTGGATTGTTTGATGGACAAAACAAGCAACTTCCCATTCTGGACTGGGTTGCACCAGCTGTTTGTAAATTCATCACTAAGTTTGTGTGTAAAGTTATTCCAAAGTTCTTCATAACTACTAACTAGTTTCAAACTAGTGATTTACTAAATCAGGTTGCACCATTCAAACTTATGAAGTGTCTTAGCTAGTAAACACTAGTAATGTGTAAATCAGTTCTAGGAAACATCTGTAGTGTGTCCAATAAGAAGCAACCAACTATGTAAACAGGAAGTCACTGTTAGCATCACATGCTGTAATATCCAAAGATAACAGTTTTAGGGGCCAAAAGATAAAATAAAGATAACTGCAAATCCTTTATGAACAAAGGTCTGACATTGTTTTATTTCTATCTGCATGTCTGGAGAAGTAAATGTGTATTAGAATAAGTAGAATCAATGCAGTTTACAGTGAGAGGGAAACATACGATTATGCTAAGCTAACCGTTGTTATTTGGTTATTTAGTCTAATGTTATTGGCATAAAGTTTTGTAATTAAGAATTTATTGTGTTTGTTTTTTCTGTGAAATGTTAAGTGTCAGGTCAAATATGTTGACCATATTCCACATGACCTCTTTTACTCTTCAATCTAAAACAGGTCAGATATTCGCAAGCTAACATTAGCTTTGTTAGCTAGCTTACGCAACAGTTCCACTTCGAGGTTAGTAGGCATCAATATTTAGTTACAACTCATCTCTACGTAGGAACTTTTTTGTGTGGTGCAACCGGTTTTACTTTAGTGATGCATGAATAAACACTCAGTGACTACTTAGCTTATAACTACGCAAAGTTTGAACAGCTGGAGCAACTGGCTCCTGTGAAATTGTGAGATATTTTTCACTATTTGACATTTCAAACAAAATTCATAAATGAGTCACTAAAAAAAAATCAACAGATTATTCCAAAATAAAAGTAATGGTTAGATTCAGCTGTTGATATCAGATTGAAGGAAACAGGATTTTTCACCACTAGCGGCGCTATGGAGCAATGTTTTTACAAAGGGGTCCTTATTTTGTTCATACTCTGCACACTTACAAGGACACACAAGCAAAGCGATACACAGTCCTGCCACAGCTTCTGTGCTTTTCTGCTGATTGACAGTTGGTAGTGCAAAGACGCAAAGATGAAGTATTGCAAAGGCAGTGAAGTAGACTAATAGCAAACAAACACAGATGTAAACACTGTAGGATTTAATATAATTTTTTTTTAAGTCAACTTTGCAAATGTTTTATGAAGAAGGAAATGCATTCAACATGTTTGTCAGACCTCAAGGACACACACCAAATGTGAACATAAGTTTTGTTTGTTTAGAGGAAAACTCCACAGGGCACCTTTAACAGGAGTTTAACAAAAGTTTCCTGTCAGTTCTGACACCAATATCCAGGTGACTTGAGCATCTACACGGTATACAGTAATAACTGATGCAGTGAGAAACTTCATCAGGCCTACCTTGGTGGCGGTGAAGGTGATGATGTGCTGGACATCCCTCCAGCTGAGGCAGGGTCGGACCTGCAGCATGAGGGCCACCATTCCCGCCGCCAGGGGGGCTGCGGCAGATGTGCCAGTGTGGCCGTCGGTACAGCCTGTCCCCTGCCGCATGGACCAGTCTGACGTCACCTACAGAGATAAACAGATGGGTTGAGTGTATGGTGTGCAACCATGGAGATATGTAAGGTACAAACAGTGTCAAGGTGGTAATAGCTTGGCAGGAGGCCAAACACAATGTATAAAAAAGCGCTCACGTAAACCCTTCAGAGGATATACACATCACAAACTATGCAAGTCTTGAGCATTGAGGCTCTGTATCTAAACTAAAGTGCAAGGAACACTTCAGTTGGGCGCCAGTGTCACGGAGCCATCCTGACAATACGATATATTTACAGTGGGTGGCCAGAGGTTGACACAGTTTGTGTGCATCAGGGATATATGAGGTAAGGCTTTTAAGAACATAAAATGAAGTAAAGAGAGAGAGAGAAAGCAGCTGTACCAATAAAAATGATGAGTAGAAGAGTTATAATGTATATACACAGAGAATGGAAATGCAGAGGATCCTGACAGGAGGTCGGAGAGGACGATTAATTTCATGAGCAGGCAAAAAAAAGACCAATGTACAGTAAAATTGTTTTTCAGCTTTGTCTCTCATCTCTGTATAAGATTTAATGGACAAGTCAAATAACACTGGAGGACACATGCGCCGAGCCAAACCCATCCATATACAGGGCCCCCAACTGAAAACATGTCACTGACATCTTCCGTGAACACCACCCGGTAGTGCACACGTCAGTTACAGCCTGTTTGACAGAAGCACCGCAGTGATGTGGGCGGAGGAATTCCCAGCCCTCTCTGTGTTTACACGCAGAGGACATGTGGGCATTTTCCAACAGCTGTTCAGGACCATGTTGAAGGCTTCAAGCTACTCTACGGTGTTGTTGTGCAGGGGTAGTCATGTTCATCCAGAGCAGCTGTTTTTGTTGTGACAGCGTACCAGCATCATCAGGAGACGAGTTCTGCAGCTCAACATTCAGTTCAAACACTGAATTTGTTCTGTTCTGAATATAGAGTCCTGGCTCATTATGATTTTTTTTTTTTTTTTTTATCTTAAATAATCAGAAATCGTTGACCCATCAGTCCATTTAAATACCACAATCCAACAGAGACAAGTTTGAAAAAAGGAAAGGAACAGTTGAAAAAAAAAGATGAACAAACAGTCATTTAATTCCCCAGACTCTCCTAAATCTGAATTTGCTGTAAATGATCTGGTAGTTTCCCATTCTGTGACTTTTCCAGCCTTTACAGACTCGGGACAATGATAAAATGCATTTGTGCAGGCAGCTGTTCCTGTTCGACTCTAAGTGTCCTCTACAGAATGATACGCTAATGGGCAATGTGTGGTAAACACTTGGCCTGTGAGTATAAAGTGGTCAGCGGTGGATCAGTCTTCTTCAGAGAGAGCCAATCTTCGCTAAGCTCTTTTCCCCCCAGGCGATGACATTCCTGGTACAAACTGTGTTTCCATGGTGACACCCGCAAACAGCAGCAAATAGAGGTGAGTGGCTTCATCGGGCCTTTATTCCTGTCATTATCAGTCATCGTTTTAGATTAAAATAGTCTCTTCTCTCTCCTAACGTGGAGCTGATCTGTCACAAGCTTTCAAACAATTGTCACCATCGCTACGTTTTTACGAATACTTCAGGTTCACACGGTGCAATTTAGTTACGTTGTTCTCCATGTCATGTTGTGGAATATGTTATCTGCAGGCTTCAAGAGAAATTCCAACCGAAAAGAGAATCCAAGTTTTTTCTTTCATATTACAACTTTCTCTTTGAGGCTGTTTGCACCTGGTTTTGGTGATCTGAACACAAGTGGACAGCCGAGACACATCGCCGCTCACACCCGAGTCTATCACGCATCTCCAACGTGTCCAGCTGACCACTTGTGTTCAGATTTCATCACTGCCTACGTCAATTCCACTGCAAGGTCAAAGGGCCTCGCACACATTTCTGTCACCAGACACACCCCAGATTGTTTCACATGGCTAGCTCCAAAAACGAAAATGTTTTAAGAACTAATAAACATGTTCACATGCCAGAGTCATTTGGCGTTGGCACAAAACAACCACCACATTCTGCACTGATGATGCATTTTCCTATTACGTCCTTGTCAGGGACGCAACAGGATGCATTCATGTTTACACTACAAAAGATATGTGCTCAGATGTGTCACAGATCACCTCTGCAAATGGTTTGGGTGATCAGATCACAATGAGCCTTGATGGTTGTTTATACTTGTATTTAGTGCCGTCCACTTGTGATCTGATCGCCCGACACACATTTTAAAACCAAGTGTAAACAGGGTCATTAAGTCTCTTAAGCTGAACTATAAAAGAGAGAGACTGTAGTGATGATGTCATTTAGAGGAAGATCTTATAGCTGCTCTAATACAATTAGACCTCATACTGTATGTCATAAATAACAGAACTTTCTATAAGCGCCGGCTACCGGCCAAACAGCTGACTACTCATTCAAGTCCAGCCAGCTACTTTATTATATTCATTTTTGATTCCAATAAAATAGTTTGGATTAACAAGTTGGGATTCGCTATGCGTGTACATTTATGACCACTAGCCTCCGCTTCAAAACAATGCGAGCATGACAGAGAAAGGTGCTTATCTGTCTGTATCAGTCCTGCCCTCACATGCTCTATATGAATGTGTGTGTGTGCGCTCAGCTGAGAGCTTGTGTCCTGTCCTGTGACCTTGTTTATTTTCATTGAATAAGAATGCATTTCTGCTTCTCGTAAAACAATACATTAACCATCATGTGGCATGTCTTGATAAACCTTACAGTGAAGGCGTTGATAAATAAATAAAAAATAATAAATAAAAGGTCTAATGATTCTTAATTAGTTCTGATCAGTCAGGATTAGGTGTGGTTTTAAATATTAAAAGACAGATTGAGTCGGCTAAAATGCACAAGAAGTCTAATTCTGACTAATTCAGTGATGGAATATGGCATTATAATGTGTCAGAGGCCACCAAATTTAGGCTTTTACGGTCACCAAATCTTTCTCCAGTGGGGCAGGTATGTCCCCAGACCCCACTGGCTGGCTACTCCATATCTTTCCTCAAAGCCCTGAAATAACGACACACAGGTAAAAAGGGACAAAAAAAGAGGCGTCTTATACTGCAATACTGGGGGTTATAAGTACTTGTCATCATTTGGAACTGCTAATATACATGGAGTAGGAAACACACCCCATCTGATGTATCAGAAATAATCCCCCACACTCACATGCTGACACACATACATGTTACTACGGTACTTGATCTTGTAGAAACGTATACTCTGCTTGTACAGATCATATAAGATCACTTTCTTCCCAGTTCAGAATCAGCAGATGCATGTAATGGTAGTTTAGCTTTTGAAATCATGCTAAAATAACATATCTACTACCTCAGACTCCAGAGCTTGGTCTGCTTCACTTTCACACCACAAATGAACAAATCAGTGAGAAAGCACCTCGTTCACTGTGACTGACTGATTGCTCGTCACTTACTTCCTGCTATTTTACTGTTCCTTTTGCAACCATTCATCCATTTTCTAGTCTAATCATCTTTTGTGTGTGTGTGTGTGTGTGTGTGTATGTCACGGAAGACCTACAATGCTCCTCAGCTTGGTCCCACCGCTGCTGAAAGTGACAGCCAGCATGGATGCACACTCCTCAGCGTAGAAAGGCATCCTGCCGTTCTCATCAACTGCCCCTGCAACACACACACATAGTGATTAGTAGAGCCCTAAGTGCACATGTCCACACCCAATACATGACGGAACATTTGCACACCTGAGACTCTGCGTCTTACCGATTGTGATGGTGTAGATGGAGTTGGCGTAGCCGTCATAGTTGCAGTTGTCATTGAATTGACCTCCATTGCCACTAGCGACCACAAAGATGCTGCCGAAGCCTCGTCTGCCAGCAATCACTCCATGCTGCAGCGCCGCCTGTGGAGGAAAGAAAATAATTAATTAATCATCTACTGTGATTAGCTGCTGTGATTAAAAAAAAAAAAAACAGAAGTATTACATTTTATACAATCAAGACCCAGAGAAAGATTAAACGAGTGGAAGCACTGCGGACACAGTTCTTCAACAAGTCTACTGCTCTAAGTGATGTGTTGCAGTCTACTGCCCTCTGCAGGACAAAAATACAGACACAGAAAGTCTTTCTGTCACCTTGCCCAGGGGATGGGGTCCATCCACGGTGTGTCCATCATCATCAGGACCCCAACTAGAAGACGGTTAAAAGGTTTGGTGTAAGCTTGTGAAATGGAGGGACACTTGGAGGCACACATATAGTACACTCGTGACATTTTTTGTGACATAAGCCACTTCTCTTATGCAAGTACCTAAGACCAGACAGAGATATGTTTGTTACCTGCAGCTGTAAATGTCGTTGACCTGGTAGTGCTTGTTGAAGGCTATGGCCTCCAGGCTGTCAGTCAGCGGGCCGTCCAGGACCCTGATACCTGAGGAGAGAGAGGTTTCACCACACACATGTAAGCAAAGTCTCAGCCTCTGTTTTATTCAACGTAATATAACAGAGCAGTGGAACAACAACAGTGCCAATTTAAATGTTCTTGTCTGTACCTGCCACCTTGCTGCCGTATGCCACCCCCACTGCACAGACGCTGTTGTTGGGAACGGCTGCAATCTCTCCGGCACATCGCGTCCCATGGTGGTTGTCACTGTTGACATCTGGGTGAGGCATGGGATCTGGGTCGTTGGAGTTCAGGTCGTAGCTGCCCTCTGGACTCTATGAGGGACAGAAAATCAATTTGGGTAAACGAGTGTGTGTGATTTACACTATCCCTCGACTTAATTTTGCGTTTAGTTTAAGTTTAACTGGAAATGCTGTGATTCTATTCAGACTGGGAGCAGTAGTGACCCAAAACTGCGACTACTACGAGAAACTCTGGTCATTACTGCATCTGAATATGATTCATTTCAAGAACTGCCACCTTTTTTGCCACTGTGTTCTTCATTTACTTCCAGATTGTTACTGCCACCTTGCTGCCGTAGGCCATGAATGCCATGAATTACATTGTGAAATCCTGCCTCCTCCTTGCTGTGAGTGACATTCTCTTTAGCTTAGAGCTTTTTTTCTGCTCTAGAAAGTGCAGAGATCAGCTTAAAATAAAGGCAAGCACGGCAGTTCTTCTAGAATGGGAATTTTATGTCTGCCTTGCAAGTAATTCATCTTGACTAAAATGTAAAAAACCCACTGGCAGATTGACAAGAACTGGCGAGCAGAGTCTTGCTGGTACACATCCTCATTGTTTAATTCTCTTCTCTTTCCAAAACATTCAGCCACGTCAAGGACACACAGTTCACATGGAAGTAACAGAGATTTCTCTCATATTTATATTCCAATTGTAAGAATTTATTATTGATCATGGAATGGAGTCACTGTCACAGTTTTGACCTACATAGTTGGGCTGGATATCCTGGTGCGTGTGTTCCACCCCGTCGTCTACCACCACCACCGTGACTCCTAGGCCAGTGATGTTGCGTTCCCACACCCCTGTCACGTTGATATCCATACCCTTGTTGACATCATTGTGCTGCAAGATGAAGAGAGTAGATGAGGTTGTGTAAAGAGGAGAAGGAGAAAAATTACACGATCAAGGAAATAAAAAAAAAGAACATCACTACAAGGTATTTTCATTATCTTGAAATGCACCTTGGTTTTTGTGCCTACAGGACATACATTAAGCTTTCAATATGTAAGTTTAATGCAACTATAACCAGAATGTCAATAAAGCAGTCTGTACTGAGCTCAAGATTAATGGGTGATATTTAACAGTAACTGGGATCCCAAACTGCTTTAAGATTGTATCTGTAGTTCATCAAACCTCTACAACCATTAAATCGCAGCAGAAAACATCTGTGTTCTTTCTTCAGTTTCAGCCAGTGGATTATTAGTCATTTCTAACAATCATATAATCACTGTTTGGAAGCAGTGGAATCATTGTCACATGTAAATGTAACCAAATCTAATTTAATACAACCCTGTTAATTACTTTAAAAAAAAAACTCACAACCTTATGTGTGTAAAACATGGTAACGTGACTTTAAATATATCCACAAACATTATGTGAACTTAAAAAAATACAGTATCTGCCTTTGTGCTATATTTCTGCTGCGCCAATCTGCATCTTCTGGACAACGATATTATTTTCAGACAAAGAAGTCATGTCCTTTTGTCTCTATTTGGTAAGTTGTTCTCATCATGCTCCTGTGCATTCGGCACAGCTGTTTAAAAGGTATAAGATGAATAATGTGACTGGCTGAGAAGATAATGATTTACTATCCGGCCTTTTATGCACACAGGATGCTGTGTGTAAATAAATGAAAATAGCAGGTTTCATTTTCCTTGCACACAAGACCTACTGTAGTACATCTTTTTATTCGGTTCCTTTTCACTGAGCATCAGTCATAACATCTGCTGGCAGGTCTTTGAAAGACATTTACATAACATTTAAATACTTTGGCTTGATAAAACTTTCCCTGTGCTGACCACGGTGTATTCTTGCTGACAACATTAAAGCACAAAAAGGCTCTGTGTAAAACAGACTCCTGACTGGTCCCACATTAAGTGATTTTCTGGTAAATTATTTAAAAAAACATGAATGACAGCCATTATGTTCATTTTCAACACTGAACAAAGGCAAAACTCACTACAGGACAAATAGAGAGCAAAAAAAGATGGTGCACAGTCATCTACATCCTCACCAGGTGCCACTGTTTAGGGTATCTGGGATCATTGAAGGCCATGGATCTCTTAGAGCGACTGAGCACTCTTTCCTGGGAGTACCACAGGACGTGAGGGTGGGCTGCCAGAACGTCCCCAGGCTGGACGCTCTCTTTCCAAACTCCAGCCTCAGATCCAGCGCCAGGCTCAGATGAACACAGCAAGTAGTGGCCTTCCAGCTGTCCTATCTGGCCCTGGTTCTGCAGACCAGCCTGCTCTGCTATCTGGGGTGGAGAGAATACTGATGATAAGTACAAATAAAACCGGGACAATAAATCGGGCACCTTTTGTTTTTTTCCCTGACACATAAAACTTCAAAACAGATTAGATCCAATTTCAATGACTCCTGTGGAAAGATGGGCTTGTTGCAGAGAATACGATACACATGACTCAAAAATTTAAAACATATATTGAATTTTAAAAAAGCTTAATGGCAGTGTTAGACATACTTCAAGAAAGTAACTTTATTTAAAAGCTGTTAATAAAAATGTCTGTAAATCAAAAAATATGCATCATTTTCACAGATCATGCAGTCTCAAATAAATAAATAAATGCAGTAGCCCTCTTAGGGAATCCCATTTCATCAAGTGCATGAGATATTAGATGTGATGGAGAGAGAAACTGATGGATCGATACGGGGCCTGTGCAAGCAAAATGGTCAACAGAAATTGGCCCAAACATGATCAGACCCATCAGATAAAGTGTTAATGAAGCACTGTACCCTGTTGGCTATCACATCGAGGTCCACAGAGCTCTGTTCAGCATCTTCTTCCTCCAGGTGTGGGCCAGCGTGGAGCCGGACTGCCCAGGACTGACCCGGGCCGCAGGGGGGTGATGGCCAAGATGAAGAAGGAGAGGAGGTAAAGGGAAACGAGGGGGCAACAGAGGGCAGGAGGGTCAGAAGCAATAGGGCAAAGCAGGACAGAAAAATGAGCAAGAGGAATGGGGGAAAATAGAGTGTTGCCATGGCAACGGAGGGCAAAACGCAGGGTCAACCAGGCAAGCCCTCCTCATCTGAACAGCAACCTGGATGTGAGACAAATACAGAGAGAGAAAAGGAAGGCCTGGTTAGAAGTGAGAACAATCTGAGAATGAGTGGCTGGTTGCTTATCATCTGTGTGCTATATTCAGAGGCCACGTAATAGATTCCCAGCATCACACTAACTGAACACCAGTTCAAAGAGCTGTGGCTATAGCCTGTTTGATTAATACTGCGTGGATACATCAGATACTGCTATTCCATTAGCAGTGGTGTATTATGAAATTAAAGGACAAAACTGAAACACACACATCTACTTTCATATGAAACATCAATACACCATTTCATGTCCCTAACATGGCCCTTCTGTAATATTTCAAGGTGAGTAATGCATGCATGTATAATTTTAGTGGAAAAGCCAATGAAAAACCTGAAGTAGTCTACCTGGGACGACAAGCATGACTAATTTAACCATGTTTTTGGACCTTCTTTGGCAAACGTCACACACTCCCACCTCACACCCTCTGATCTGACTTTGATATGAACTGATATGATTTTTGATTATGATTTTTTTTAATGATATGAGTAGTTAAGTTAGTGGAAATAATTTGTCAAGCAGAGGCCCCAGGACCCGTCTTGCTTTAGTGTCACTGCTCTGCAGCCACATCTGACACATTGTAAATGATACATTAGGATAATCCATGAGAAATAGAGATGGAGATGTTCTCAGACTGCTACTTTTCTGTAACCATTTGAAGCACGTCAACATTAACAACAACAGCCTGGCTGTTAATGACATTACCACCGACAGCTGTTTAGATACTTAATTATTATATTATATTATATTATATTATATTATATTATTGTATAAATCGCATGATACCTGCCAGAATTTGCTGTCAAGCTACAGTCAAACCTGCTGGCTGCGTAGGAAGCTATCAGCTCTGCATTTAGCTGCATTTAGTTTTTGTTTCGCTCGTAGGTCTGCTAGCTAGCTAGTTTGAAAAATACCTGAGGCTAGGCATGTATGTTAATAAACCGTGAGAAAAACCGCGAGAAGTGACAGCGTCTTCATTCTACAGCTTTATTAAGATAACGTTCATCAGTATACACTCAAAACAACAGAATGAAGGCAGAACTTGGAGTGGGACTCGAGTTTCAACCGGAGCATTGTTGTTGTTGTCACAGTAAGTTAGCCACAGTCCTGAGGCTAACTGTCGACACCGTCGTTCTTACGTGTAATAAGACGAATCAGTAGCCATGACAATGAACTGCGATCATACAGTTGGATCTTACCTTTCCGCTTAATCCGTTCTTCTCATCGATTTCTTGTGAATTTTTCGAGTAACGATCAGCTTGTCATCTCATTTCCGTATGTAACACACAAGTCGCAACCTGGACGTTTGACGTCATACAGCAGTTGCGCAAACGTCGTACGTGCCACCTGATTGGACCAGAGCCATAACGGAGTGGCTCTTAGGTACTATGCTGCCCCCAAATGAAAAAATAGGGTGGCATTTATCTCTATTTCCTTCAGACGGCGTGTACTTTTTGTGTGAAACAGACCACGTCACATACATGGAGGCCTCTCCCGGGCTGAGGCAACTCTGCATCGAAGGAACTGACTGTTATGACAATACATGTATCAATAGATATTAGAAACATACTATTAAAGGAATGTTACCCTAACACAGTAAGGTAAAAGAAGTAAACTTCAAAATATTACGTGAGATTTAACCAGCGAACGAATTCTTGAGAATGAGATTAATTTGTTATGAGAATAACTGTGTACTTTGTGAAAGGGAAGTTTGGAATGTGTTTTTCCATTGTGAATCAGTGCAGTCTTTCTGGAGTGACAAGCAGAGCTGGCTATAGTCCAAGGAGATTGAGTTGTCACCCTTGGCAGTGAGGACAGTCAAGTCTGGTGTTTTTGTTGAAAACAGGAACTTGGACTTTGTTCTCAATATTGTGTTTTTACTGGAGAAGTTTTTTTATGCATAAATGACCATTGGATTAAGGAGTTAAAACTCTTGACTTGAAGACAAGAAAGCTCTCAAGTTGTTTTCATCACTAGATATGTTTAAGTTAATCTGAGACAGCCCTATTTTTTCTGTTATGTTATTATTATGTATTTATTTTATTTTATTTTATTTATTTATTTATTTATTTTGGAGCTACAGACCCCTCAAAACAAACTAGGTTGATTCTTAAACTCCATGCACATCTTCTCCCTGATCATTTTATTAGTCTCAACTGGCTCAGAGTGGAGGAGAGAGTATCATAGATAAAAATGTGTGCTGTTCACAGGAGTGTCAATAATGTGGTACCCAAATATCTAATTTTTCTCGGGTCAGCGACGTCCACAGTTATCCCACTAGAGGGAGCTCCACTGACTTTGTGACATGCAGATTTAAAAGAGGCCCTCCTGGCCATTGTGACATGAAAAACTGTCTCCCCTGCCAATGCCTGATCTGTCTTCTATTGAATGCCTTGCTCTAAAATGTAAACCTCCATAGTTCATGGCAGTGCTGCTCCTAAGTCTGATTGAGTGTCTTGGCCTGAATCAGCATGTTGATGTCCCTACTCACTCCCAGGGGGCACACACTTGACCTAGTCATCACTGAAACCCTGTACTTGTGCTGTGGACCCATTTCCCACAGCTCTGCTCAAATCATACATCACAGCCCCCTGATCGCCAAAGCTGCAAACCTCTCCCTTCAAACCGGTAGTGTTCAAAGGTCACAGTCATCCACCCCCTCCTTATGGAACCCACCCTGGACCCAGAAGTTCTTGCCAGCTACAGACCTTTCTCCAACCTCCCTTTCCTGTTCTGAAACAGAACAGGAAACTGAAACAACTCTGCTCAGGGTTGTTAGTGACCTGCTGATGGCAGCTGATGCAGGGTCCCCTTCTCTACTTATTCTCCTTGACCTAGCCTAAGTGCTGCATTTGACATTGTGGATCCCACTGTCCTCTTAGAGTGCCGCCACACCACCGTTGGACGGTAAAAAAGGCCTAAAATCCTTTCTATTCAGGAAGGCTTTTTCATCTTAACTCTTATTACTATTTTCTTTATGTTGTGTGTTCTATGTTATTAATGCTGTAGCACTTTGAGTTTCACTATGAATGAAAAGTGCTATACACATTAAATGTATGATCATTATTATTATTATTATTATTATTATTATTATTATTATTATTATTATTAGATGAGTCAGGGAATAACCGCATCCTTTCAGTTGATATTGTAATTTAATGATGCCTATTTAAAACTAAATTTCTGTTCACATGACCACAAACCAATCAACAATCCAGCCTTGAGGAAACTGAAGTTTGAAAATGCAAAAAAAGAAAAAATTAAATTTCCAAAAGACACAAAAACAAAGTTTCCAGATATTTCAGACATTATACATTATTTCAGACATTTATTATGTTAACATGTTTACCATGCATATCTTTTTTAAATCTGGCTGTACCAATAAATATATTTACCCTCACCAAAAAGGTAAAATAATTAGTGAACTGAATTTTGGAGATATTACACCTTTTGGGCATTAAAAAACAGAAAAAATAAAGGATGTAAAGTATCCAACAAAAGCAAAATTTTAAAAAGTTTTTTTAAAAGGTGAAAGAAGCCATTTGAGAGATGATTCTTATTCAGCTTAATTAAACTGATATACTGTATTGGCCAGCAATGTAACATTAATGTCCTTTCATTTTTGCTTAGGTATGCACAGTTCATGTCATATTTATTCTTATAAAGATTCATTACTAATCCTTTCCTTATTTTTATTTATTTATTTATTTTTAACATTGAAATGGTCAAATTTTAACTGGCAACCTTGTTTTCTTTGGCGGCACCATATGGTGATAGGTAGTGATTACAGGTGTGTTTTTGGAACTTACTCTCAGAGATCCAGTGTCGCTGTGTGATCATCATATCATAGTATTGCAAATTCAAGAGCTTTCATCAGCAGGCCATAGGCTCAATCACCATTGTGTTACCTCATTCAGTGATAGATAGTGACTTATCAACATTTATTTAAATGAAAATCTTCAAGATAATAACTTTAAATATATCAGATATCAGTATATACGTTAGAGTTAGTGGTCAAAGTTTTGTTCAAAGAAATCAGAATCATATGTTACAGTTACAATAAGTACTTTATTGGTTCAACAGTGCTGCCAGCGCCTGACAGATAAATATACAGTTCTGAGTTTTTCTATTTACAGCTTGCTCAGAGACAATACAAACTGTCCCTTGTAGACATACATTGTGTTCTTTAGTGTGTAACATACTTTGGGCTGGTTTCCTTGTCCAAGCATATATGGTCCCCATAGAAAGATGTAGTGAGTTAGGCTGTTTCTGTGTCTGTGAGAGAAGCCCTATTAAGTCTCGGTTTGTTAACATGTAATGTGTTGTCACGTGTGCAAATCATCAGATGGTGCAGCAGTAGTTTGCAAGGATAAGCAATGTGTTTTGTGTGTGTGTGTGTGTGTGTGTGTGTGTGTGTTTTTTTATGTGCCTGCGCAAATAGAAGATCTGGAATGCACAAATCTTATGTACAATAGATACATTTAAGCTATCAATAGAAGAAGAAAAAGTGACATCTGATACTGACTGTTCAGTAGTCTCTGTTTCATATTAAGCAAAACCGATTTCATACAGTAAAATGCTGTTATTTCATCAAATCAACCTGTTTATGCTTACTAATTTGCATTGCAGAATTCTTTGCTGGCGTTTGCAAAATAGTGTAATTTCATAGACGCTATTCATACTCAGTAGTTATCATTTTCATAAGTGTCATCTTCATTTTCATAAAATCTTCCGGTATACTCTTCACTTACAATACAGCTATGCACACATACATACAGGCATGCTCACACATATCAAACTTGTTTCATTTACTCGTAAGCAACAAATAGATCTATAAACGCACACACGTTCATACGGTATGTTCAAATCATACCATAACAAACCATGTCCATGATGGATTCCCATCTTGTATGCACATCCAGGTCACCAGTTGCTTCATGTTTGTAAATTATATTTGCCCAGTAATTTTCCCCAAAGCCAAAATCACACGTGGAGCTCTGCAGTGTTAAGAGACCTTCAGAAGTTCCATATCTGATGCATCTCTGTGGTCTATTTATACACTGTTTATAACAATAGGAAGATTTTTTTATTTCACTTTATTTTCCCACCTCTGTGCTGATCTAATCTGCATAGGTAGTTTACAGGAAAGAGGCAGATCTGCCTGTGATGAGACCGACTTTCTCTTGTTCCTCCTTTATGTCAGTAATGGCTCTAGTAATCCTCTTATCCTCTCTCATTTGAGAGCAGCTGGGCTCACTGTGTGTTCACTGTATGCCTGCGTTTCCTATATTTTTATATATTATATTCCTGAAAAACTTTCTCAAAACTCTCTTTCAACAGCACCATTTTATAACATTGTACATCCCTTTTACCACAATCCAGCTCGGTCCAGTGTTTCAAGTGTAGGTCTTCATGGCTCCTTTTGTCCCTGTCTTCTCCTTGTTCACTTAAGGAGTGATATGTCGTCAGCAAAGTCCCCGTGTGGGTGGAGGCAGCGGGCGAAGCGCCACTGGCACACCATGAGACAGAGTGGCAGCATGAACAGAGCACAGATACCCGCCATGATGTAGGCGATGGTCATAAGAGTGGACTCGTCTGTCTGGGGGATGTTGTAGCCGCAGTCCTCCAGATCGACGCCATGGAACGGGCCCTTTACAGAGGCCGTGCGAAACTCATCGTGAACTGGAAATGGGAGAGAATTGGATTGTATTTGATCAGGATAACAGACACTCCATGCTACTAGTGCTGTAAATAAACTAAGACATCCTCAAGACATATCCTGCATTTTATTCTTTATCCTTTTCTCCCCTTTTTGGTAGCCACTGTACTTCTTCCACTGTTCACATTTCATTCCTGACATTACAAACCATAAATCATTTTAATTATAGGAATCCATTTTCCTTCTCCCCCTCCCCTCCTCATCCCTCCATCCTCTCTTCCTCACCGTGGCAGGTGCTAACAGCAAAGCCGATACGTTTCTTCTCTCGGTCAAAGACCACATAGAAGCCCTCCATGATGACAGCGCCCATAACTGTCCCAGTGCTCGACTGCGACACGGCAAACTTATAGCAGTCCTCCTGGGCCGACGCTACATCCTCTACTGGCCGCAGGTATTGCTGCATAGAAACAGAGGGAGGAAGAAAAATTAAGTAGGGTTATATATGGATTATGACAAACAAGAAAGGGGACAAGACATATAAGACATATAAATATGTCCTATGCGCCTTTTTCATGGACTTTGAATTGGGATGGTAAAGAAAGAGACACAAGCAGCTGGAATGAGAAGTAAAAATGTTTTTGTGTTCTCATTTGTGTGTTCATTGTTGGCTGATTTGAGCTTATCAAAAATATATTGGTATCAGCCACAATAACATAAAATGCAAGAAAAATGCAAAAATCCAGAAACACTGGTGCCATTACATTGTTTGTCCACCAGAGGGCATCTTGGGCTTCTTTTCAAGCAAATTTAAGGGCTCCTTAACATTTATTTTGTTGATAATGTGTTTTTATGGTAAAAAAAAACAAAAAACTAATTGTATGTATGTGACTGTATGTCCTGATGTATTGTTAGTATGTTCCTGCTGTAGAAATGAGAACAGAAGACAAAGAAAGTAAAAACCTTTCTCAAGCGTTTCATCAAGGTCACTTGCCTCCCACAGGTTTACGGCACTGAACCTCAGTTCTAAATCTCTCTGTCAAACCTTATTCAGTCCACAACCATCAAGGCCTTTCTGAGCGGCTTTTTTGAGATTATATTTTTCAGGCTTTTTGCCTTCATTTGAAAGACAGTGTAGAGACAGAAAACTAGGGGGAGAGAGAGAGACAGTGGTATGACATGCAACACAGGTCCCCCTATGTCGTATGCGCCTTGACCATTAGGCCACCAGGGCACCCCTTCTGAGTGGCTTTTAATAAAAAACTTTTAGTGACTTTTCAGAGCTTTGTGAAAAGCATGAAAAGCTTTAGAAAATATATTCAAAAGGAAATTCTCTTTGAAATGCGGTCATTACTTTTTTTCCTCATGCCACCTAGCCAGGCATTCATCCACTGAGGATTACACAAAGGAGTACGGTTGAAGGATGAGGTGACTTACTGTGACCAGACTCCACTGTGAAAAGAAAACTCTGCACATATTCATGATTACAGGCAGTCAATGAAATCACCCAAGACCTACAGAGGATGTACACGACGACTCCTGGGTAACTTTGTCTTTACAGTAATGACAAAGTTATTTGAATTTTCAGTAAATGTTGTAACTTTTTTGAGGCTGAGAAGGAAAATTAAACACCCATCCCTGACAGTGTCTAACTGGTTCACTTCAAATTTCTTAGCACTGGACAAGACTACAATTAAATTTTCCCATCCATGAATGCAGGTTAAGTGAATCATAATAGCTACTGATCATTTTGACAGATATTACTTTGTACAGTCCCATGCGACAAGTGTTATCACAAAGACAATCTCAGATCTGAAAACATTTGTGAACTCCTGCTTGATGCAGCCAGTACAAGATAGTGTAATTACCTGTGGCAGGATGGAGATTTGAAACGACTGGTTACGGTTTTCACTCATCAGGTAGAGGGAGATGACTGGGAAGATGTGCCAGGGTGTCGTGCCGGCCTGCCAACATACCAGCTGCTCCCCCAGCCAGAACCCAGAGGGAAACTGCTCTGTCTGGAAAACAGGGTCAGGAGGACATTCATTCTTTCCTTTTCCATAACTGCTCGTTAACAATCAGGGTCATGAGGGAGGCTGGAGCCTATCCAAACATGCAGTGGGCACGCTAGGGAAAGATACCTGCAGTATTATTTTTAAAGCCCTAACTGCAATTTTGACCACTTAAATTTGAAGTATATCATAATACAGTTCATTACTCAAATAAGAGTGACTTGAAATTGTAGTCAGATCTAAATATTGTATATTATGAGTTCTTAATCAACCACAGGCTTATTGATAATGTACTGTCCACATCAGTGCTCTTCTTGGTGGTCTTTCACATTTTCATTCATACAAATTTGAGAGCATTCCTGCTTTAAGATATCAGTCTAATAAAATGAGTCTGAAGCTTTTCAGTGTGGGGTAAAACATTATCATTTGCTTTTATTGGTTATCTCAAGATAATGCTTAATGACTGGGGTAGCGGAAGCAACAGAGCGAGGAAATGTGACACAGAAGATAATAAGGATATAACTGTATTTATGGTATAGTAGGGACTGACCGAAGAAGCCGCTTCAATAGCCTTGACCGCAGCCTGGAAGACTTTTCTAGGCAGTCGAAGGTTGGTGGTTCCACTGTCCACGATGCTCTTATCATAGTTGTACTGTAATAGACAGAGAAATAGTCAAAATTACAAATCTTTTAGAATCAATAGCTGACCAAGAAGTTATTCTTTGGTTTTTGCAGCCTTCTATCTAGTTGGCAGATCTCACCTCCTTACAGTCCATGTTGAGGTCCTGCCCATTTACCTCAATGCGAACGATAATGACCTCATAGTACCACTCCCTGCGGATGGGAGTGTACCAAAGTTCTCCTACATACAGTGACGGATCCACTCCTCCAATGATCTAAGAGAACAGGGATAAAGATTATCCAATACTGGCTCCAAATGTGATACTGGATGATTTGTGTGTCTGTGTGTCTCACCATGCTGCCGCCAACAGTAGAACTGCCCAGGGAGTAGTTTTGGGTAAAGCCGGCTCCACACAACTGGAGAGAGAAGAGGTTGGGGACAGGCGTCTGGCGAACCAGAGAGTCAAAGAAAGGCTCCAATGTCTCGTCAGGCTGGAGAGAGAGAGAGAAGTAAGTAGGGTAGCTTTACTGCTGAATGGCCGAACCATAATGCTGTTTTTAGCTTTTAGTTTTGAATTTCCAAAAGATTAAATAAACCTCCTCCTGCTCTACAATACCATCGTCCGAACAACATAATTGTTGTTAAATCAGGTTTCATCCTGCCTCTCTTTTTCCTAATTCTCCTTTCCAGTGTTTACAATCTTATATTACTTTTCCTACAAGTATTGCAGTGAATTTCAACAGTAATACAATTTAATTTTAAGTATATATATCCAAAAAGAAAAAAATATATCCAACATCCATAAAGACATCACCTCTGTTCCGTTTCTCTGAGCATTTTTGAATGAATGCTGAGGTGAAACTATGTATGTTGGGAGTTCCAGAGAAAAGTAATCTAATAAACAAATAGTGTAACTGCTCCTGGGGCATAATGAAGAATATTACCTTTACAATAAGCTTTAAGTAAAATTTTAAAATGTTTTTAACCCTCCAGCTTCATCAGCCCACCTTTCTTCTTTCACCAGTGGGTAGTGCAGTGATCTAGTGTTCATAGAGACCATCCTGTACCTGAACAGTCTGATGTTCAGTCTTAACCAGCAGTTGGGTTTGTGTATTTTACTGTAACAATTTGGTAAAATGCAAGTAAAAGAGGAAGAATGACTAAAATAGAAAAGACTATGATTTCTGGATACTGTCATCAAATGTTTTGCCAACTGAAGGCGCCAATGTGCAAAAGTGCCCTGTGAGGTTTCACACTGAGCTAACTGACAAAGGGACAGACTGCTCTTACCCGGGCTATATCAGCGTAAGCCAGTCCCAGGATTCCCTCCCAGTTGGATCCATTGATGAAGAAGCGATCTGACTGGGTGATTGCAGCAATGTTGGCACGCAGCGTGGCATTGGGGCCATGTGGCACAGAGACAAGGTCGGTGCCCAGCTCCCCTTCCCAGCGACCCTGGGTGTAAGGAACATACACACTTCTGCCAAGGTCACGGTACGAGGTGGAGCTGTGAATGAGACAGAGGAGGAGTTTTACTTTCCAACAATCTTAATAAAAAATGTATCTGATGTTTTTAAATAGTACAACAAATTTGATTTTTGGCGCTTTTTCATCCAGTTTTACCACTGATTTTATCTCTACTCACAGTGAGCGGTGGTAGTATCTGCGCAGGAAGGGATGAGCAGCTGCCCCGACAGCAAAGTTACTGCTTCCTGTATCCACCAGGATGTTCAGCTAATGAATGCAGGGAGACAGAGAGAGAATGACAGGCAGAGAGAGAGAGAGAGAGAGAGAGCAACTTATTAAATATATGCTGGATGCATTCTGCACAAATCAATAGGTTTGTAAAACGGATGCTAAGGTTACATTGTGAAATTGATTATGTTCAATCTCTGAAGGGCAAGTTTAATCTGAATCTTGGCTCCCTTGGAGACAGAGACATCCTGTAAAACAATTTTCCCTGCTGCACTGAAAAACAGAGTCAGACTGCTGTGGGCTTTTTAACGTCTGATACTGACACCTCCATTTTTTTTAAGATATCGATGGCCTTATATGATATATTTTTTAGCCGAATTTTCTCTCTTATTCACTTCTCACTTAGTCTTTTTTTCATCTCCCAGTCATTCTCTATATCCATTTCTCTTTCCTTGTAGCGTCCTGTGCTGTTTCCTGTTGCCCTAAATGTCCTTCACTGTCCCCTCTCTGTCTCCACTCTAACACTCCACTCCTCTCAGGTTGCCCATTCTACTCCCCATCTCTCCATTCTCCTCCTCTTCAGGCTGCATCTCCATGTAAGTATCATATTTTGCGCAATCAGTCAAAACAGACAGTGAATGTGTGAATGGAGCACACTGGCAGACGGTGATGAGTACAGACATACAAAACCTACACGCATTATATTATATATTACCCATATAAACTACTGTGTGTCATATTTCTGTACTTGTCTGTTATCTCCATGCAACACATAATTTCATACTATAATATAAACTATATAATTCCCTTTTCATTTGTCTCATTTTTCTCTTTGTGCTGCTGTGGTTTTACACACTATGCATACATTGTATTATTCACACATTTTCATAGTTTTTAGTCATACACAGTATGTCTACTAAACACACCGTAGAGCTAGTGTGTTTAGTAGACGGTGTGATAGATAGACGCATACTAGACAGACTGATTGATTGATGAAGAAAACACATTGATAGACGAAATGGCACAGAAACACCCAAACAGATGAAGAGACAGGCAGCCATAGAGTCACAGCAAGCTGTTCAATAATGGATTGGCTCTTTAAATATCCAGAGAAGTGCTACTGTCTCAAGGGCTGGGCCTGAAAGCCCAGAATAAATACTGACTCTGTCTCATTCATTTTTTTCTAACACACACATATGTACAGTACATCCCTATCAATGATACATTATACACGCACACACACACACACACCTATATATACTGTCTCTCCAAACACCACTACCATCAGTAATGATGAACTACACACTCTATCTTCCTCTCTTGGACTGAAATTTGCTGACAGCTCAGGATAGATCTGTTTCTTTCATGCATGCACACACACACACACACACATACACCTAGCCCTAAACACAGTACTGCGCACAACCACACAAACACTACCAAACACTAAAGGCTGCATCCTGACACACAGAGACCTCACATCTTTCTCTGCTCTCTGTCTCTGTCTTCCTGTCCTTTCTGGCAGAGTGCCTGTCCGTTTCAGCCATTACGGAGGAGAAATCATCGAGTGGTTACCATAACATCTGAAAGTTACTGTAAACGACTTGAGGTAATTTCCACAATTTTATATCTACCACATCACTTCTCCTTATGCACTTATTCGAGTTCAAGCCATTTTGCACTTGCTGAACCATTGAATTACACAGTACTTTGACCTACTGCCTCTTTTAGTCTATTATATGTGCAGACTAATAAATTAGTTTATATAAAGCTTTATTTATGTGGATGTGAGGGCTTTTAAGGCCTTAAATACATTTACATAATTTGATTCATGTTTATTTTAAGACTTGCTAAAGGCCTGCAGATGGCTTATCAGTGTGGGGTTATAGATATGGTTTTCCTGCCTGGTCATTTTAATGAATGAGATGGTCACTGATCCCTGACCTGCACTTTTCTGCTTGATTAATATACATCACTTGACAAGACTTGGAGCTGCTGTTTTTACTGTACTAGAGGGCATGTTTCCCTGATGTCCCTCAGGCTCAGTGTGCTTGGCTCCAAACAGGTGCAGCTTTCCTCAGAAATCTATACACCCTCATATATGGTCGTTTTCAATATGCTGTCAGAAATACACAGTCTGTTGTTGTCACCTTTATTTTTGCATCTTACAATGTCCACATTTAAAGTCTCCCTCCTGTCAAAAGTGTGTTTTTCAGTGTTCAGTTGGATGTGTGAGCTTCACTTCATTCATCTCTGTGCTCACCTGAAATCTGAGTTTGAGGAGGGTACCTACGAGTTTGATTTGTGACATCACATCAATTTTGAAAGCAATTATGTTCCAGTATTCAACTTACACAAGTGTGATGTGGAAACTTGAAGCCTCCAGTGCACAAACACTGAGAATGGATTATACAGTGTTTTTTTTTTTAATATCTCCAAACATGTCTGGAAGGGATCTTTAAAAAACAGTTTTATTGGTTTTCATTTCAGACCTCAAAGCAATAAATGTATCTGCACGCCCGGTTGTTTCAATGTAAATTCCAAACTTGTATAGAATAGAAGTAATGATATAACAACAACAGATTCTGATAATGAAATTATAATTTTTGTTTGTCCTGAGATCAGAGGTCACAGTAGGCTACATGGTGATCAAGCCCCCGTATATATGGTGGCGATTTTTGACACAGTGTCCAAACCCTGACATGCAGGTCATGTGATGCTCTCCAGCCCAATAAGACTTGCATTATGGAAATGTAAGTAGGATGTGATGTAAACATTTTTGGGGTAGGCACTGTGTGAGCCACTTTCAAAGGAAATGAAGGGCCCCTATGCCTGGATACGTACCTCATGGGATCACAAATCTCAATACTTTTTTGCTACCGTACAAACCAAAGTCTGTAGCACTGAGTACCAGGAGACCGTCAAGCAGTGAAAGATGGCATTGAATACATTCACATATTCTTGCTTTTCTTTACTCACTTTTTGATCAGTTTTGCCCATTTGAGATCATTTTTTATTAATTAAAAAGAGTGATTTGAAGAAGAATTTTTATATTTCTCAAAGTAAGGTGTCAAAAAAGCATTGCTTTAACATTAGTAACAAAACATAAGCATTATATTTTATCACCACTAGAATCAAACATTTCAAATGATCCCCAGGTCTAGATTGTGGGGACTTCCACAGGTTGAAGGACATTCACTCTATTCAGCAAAACAGTGTGTTATCTGTCTTTGCTGATTGGATCTTCCTGGCTACCAGTCACTGTGGTAGACAACAGAATTCCCGACCTGGCAGATATGACTCTGTCTTTTAATGTCTCTCACTATCTTTGATATAGGAAACATCAGTGTCTCTCATGGGCTCAGTGACACCTCCGCTCAGCACCTCGGGCCCGCCGTCTCCTTTATCATCTCTTTGTAATCTTTCCCTTTACAGTATTTCCTGAAAGCTCCCAGCTTCACTCCCACATCCTCCCTCTGTCCTACACACTTGTGTTTTTTTCTCTCAAACTCCCACCTTTCTCCCACTTTCTTCTCTTGCTTTCATTCACTCATCATTCACACCTTGCTCTCTCTCTCTCTCTCTCTCGCCATTCATTAATTTCTGTTTCACTTTCTCAGTCACCTTCTCCCTCTCGTTCTTCTCCTCTTCCACCACCTCATCACTTTCTCCCTCTCCATCTATCCGTCGCCCCTCTGTGTGCCAGCCTGTACAGCGCAGCTGCACCCAGCTGGCACTCCTCACTCTGCAGAATTAATGGTTCCATTATCTGTCTGTATCATTCAGTCCTTTCTCTCACTTTCACAGATACACACACACACACACGGGCCATCTGTCATTGCAGGGCCATCAACGGTATTGTACCATCGGACTGTAAATTTTGAAATAATTTCAATTCAGTTCACTTTGATTTCTAATTCACCCAATAATCACAGAAATCTTACATTAGAAACATTAAAGTGTGATGATCTTCATATTAATAAAGAACACACACACTGCAGGTGTGTTATCCCTTTGTCACTACGTGCTTAGTATATAATATAATATGATCATAATATCCCCATAGGCCCTTGGAGCGTGTCTGTGATACTCTAATATACCTGTTTTAATGTTATAACCTGTTGTGTAGCTGACTGAAACAAAGTGAGAGGAACACACACAGACACACACAATTACAATTTATAATTTCATTTAACAAACGCTTTTATCCAAAGTGATGCACATCTGAGAGCTGATACAACACAAGCAAAGATCTAGTAAGTCAGTTACAAGGCTGAGGTTAAAGTGTAATAAATGAAAAATATATGTTAATGCTCTCATAATATTGCTTTTTCACTTTCATACTTGCATATCAATAAAGAACAGTGGGTTGGATTTACTTTATTTTTGAGGCTGTACCACATTGAGTTAAGTGCACCTGGCTGAAGTACCTGCTATTTAATGCAACATTCTTGCCAATAAAGCAGATTAAATTAAATTGAAAGAGAGGGAGAAAGACAAGGAGTGAAGGATCATAATGAAAATTGCATTTTGCAAGCAGAGCCAGACTTTGTGTGCAGTTAAAATAATAAGCAGTCAAATACAATGCTATCCTGAAATAGAGATTTTATTGATTTATTAGCCATTTATATCTGATGTCATGTAGGCTAGTTTTGTTTTATAGGCCAAACATCTACTTGTGCACGTTTGTTCACATCATACATCGAGGAGTGCTTTGACAAGATGAGAGACACTTTACCTTCTGCGGAGGAGACCCCACGGCCATCTCCACGTAGTACCCCTGGCCGGACTTCCCACGCAGGTTATCGATCATGTCCACGAAGCTGATACCTCCCGCCGATGCCGCCGCTCCTCTCCGCCTGCGCGCAGCTAACCTCCCCGTACTGCCGCGCTCGCGGTTGACGGCCGCGGCGGGTGGCAGCGGCGATGGCTGTTCAGCGCGAGCGCCTTGCCGCAGTGGCACGCGGATGGCTAGAGGCAGGCCCGAGGCGTCCGGCGCGGACTGACCGCTGCTGAGCACAAACAAAGTCGTCCATGTAAACAAAGCTGTCAACAACGTCGACGACTCCATGTCGACGCAGAGTGAAGTTGTAATTTTTTGGTATGTTTGGTTTCGACTTCAGGGCTCTCCGTTCAGTTTGACATTCAGTCTGCAGCGGCACCGGAGAGGAGATCAGGTGGCGATGATGCTAAAATGACGGATAAAACCATGATGAGCGACAAATATGTAGAGGGACAGGGTCACTTTCTGTTCTTTTTCTCCGGTCAAATGACATTAAATGAAACGGCTGAGAAGAAACCTATTTCAGACTACGAAACAGTATGTGGCCTAATGCAACATCAAATCACCCTCACAATGTAGCCAAGCAACCTTCGGTGTCACAGATCATTTAAATAATAATTAAACTACAGGCTCTCCCTCCGTGCTCAGTGTATCAGCAAACCGCGGGCCTGCGGGGTCTTCATGTCAAACGACCGAAAAACCATCGTCGGTAGGCAGGCTGGCCGGAGGGCTACCGTAATCCGCATCCTTCCCCTTTCCCGACCCGTTCATTCTGTTCTCCGCCTTCCAGTCTTTCACCTCCTCCTCCTCCTCCTCCTCCTCCATCCGCCCCGCTGCATCCTCAGAGCTGCGAGAGCTCGAGCATCACCGCCATCAAGTCACAATACAAAAACACACGACTTCCTGTGGGCATTTCCAAAAAAGAAGACAGTAATAATCCCGAACTCAGTACTTCTCAAACCTTTTCACGTCAAAGACCCCTGAACTGACACAAATTAGACCACGGACCCCCATTTGACCAAATTTTGTCCCAGGGTCCCCCATCTGACAAGATTTTTGCCCTCAGATGTTTTATTACAGAGAGTGTTTGAAACCTATGACCAAAATAGTCATACATTATGTCATTGTGTCAATTATGAATGGGATTATAGTGAAAATAGATTATTCCCCTTTTTTGCTGGAGACCCCTGGAACACCCTCAAGGACCCCTGGGGGTCCCCGGGCCCCACTTTGAGAACCACTGATTCAAGGAACTGCTCCATTTCTGTCATTGTTCAGTTTTATTTTACAGAACACTTTTCTAAAGGAATACTTTGATTTAGATTTCTTATCGTTATTTGTTTATTTATTGTTTGTTTGTATTTCATGATGTCTTTTAGTTTGAAGGTAAAGCGCTAATGTCGGTCATGGGTCGCTTCACATCTTCAGGAAATAACACTGCATTCTGGGTAATGAAGTTTTCACCACAAATGCAGTGTAGCTCAAAAGAATGTCTGTTTCCATATCACATTTTAATTTGAGGCATTAATTAAATTAATTATTAATCACGCTACCTGATTTCATACAGTTAGGTCCATATTATTTGTTCAAGTTCAAGTTTACTGTCATTCAAACTATATATTCACATTATATGGTTTCAAATACACACATATGTGTATTTGTATACAGATATGTTTTAAATACACACAGTATTTAAAACAGTATATTAAGGCACGACTATTGAGTGTCCTGGTATAGATAGTATATAAGTTAGTATTTGCTTTTTTTCTAAACAGGTATTATGCCTAATTTAAGAAGAATCAGAGACCATGATTTCAAAATGTATTTTTATTATCTCAACAACAAACTATTTCATTACAGTTGCACAAATTTTGTAACAAGAAATAATATAACTAGTGAGACTTTTCAGTGTCTGTGGTGTCACTGTACTGCTACAATCCATATTACTCCACTATGACTCTGTAGTGCTCTCATTATATGCTGTGGTATTATTTCTAGCCTATATCACTGTAGTATATCTATCCTATTGTCATAGACACTGTGGAAGAGTTATATAGCATCCCTATAGATTTATTTTGTATGGCAGACCTCAAACTATGTACATGTATTATCAAATACACAATAAAACTGCATTACATCAGATGAAGAAGCAGGTCCAGTTTTTTTCAAAACACAGTCACTTGGCTTCTATGACAGATTGCCTCTTTCATGCGATGATCCTGGACAGTCCCAGTAGGAAGGGAGGGGGGAAAAGAAAGATGCAGGGGCTGCTATATTGTCCCCATCTTTCCTCTCCATGTTGAGTCCAACTGAGTCTTTATAGGGGTGGAACAGTCCACTCTGCTCCACTAACAGCGGAGCTGAGTCTTCCTGTCCTAGGGATGCAGGAGACCACAGTTGGACAGGTATTGATCAGCAGTCAGACCAAATTTGTTGTATCCCCTATCTATTAAATCTAAATCATTAGGCCACTGCTGTTCTGACTTAATCAGATTCTGCCTATGTACCCATCGCGGGAGTGGTAAGACATTAATGATTATTACTGTGACTGGGGGACGTCAAAGCACAAAGCCCGCTTTAACCTGTGCTTCAGTGTCTCTTTTCAGCCATGCATTTTGTATGAGGTGTCTGCTTAGCATTCAGATACACTTCCACCACATAAAACAATGCTCTGACTAAAAGAAAAATAGCAAATATAAGTTACAAAGTTACTTTAACGATCCCTACCGGAGGGCAGGGGAAAGCAGGGAAGAAAATAGTGTGTAAGAACAGAGAAGATATTGGAGCAAACTGACTACTGTGATAAAAGAAACTGAACAAGTATAAAATTTTATTGATTGCTGAATCTTTGCTTGGAGGAAAAACAATATCATTATTGTGAAAATGTATTAATATGCAGTACCAGTCAAAAGTTTCCATGCACATTCCCATTGCCTTGATTATGCTGAGACATTATACTCAACATGTATTGCAAATAGAGAGATACTCACTGGTTAAAGTCTTGGAGCCCCAGCTTGTCTCCTCTACAGGTTTGGTGGTGAGGGTCTCAGCTCTGCCCTCTGGTGGACACCACACTGCTAAGGGCCTGGAATTACCCACCCTACACACACACACACACACACACACACACACACAATCGTCACATCTCTGCTGATCAGAGTGTGAACAACATGCTGTTAAACAAAGGGGTCAGTGTGACATGAACAGTATAAGTATTCACCCCACACAGATACAGTTTATGTTCACACAAGTATAATAGACAGATATATGTGCCCATACATACACATACTGTATATATCCAAATTCCTATAAGTCACCACAACCATGTATCTCACAGTTAAATGGCCAAAAACCTTCCATGTGTGCACTTCTTTCTATACAAAGGTCAATGATTAGGTATCAGCAAGACAGCTGCCTTATCACTATTTACCAGCTGATAACAGCGATAAAGATGTACTGTGATCTAGTCATGATTTCAACTGGCCTATCCAGGGAAAGATGTGTTTCTTAATCAGGCAAGCTGGATTCAGACCAGACTGAATGACACTCACCAGTCCTGAGGGTCTGTAGTCCTGAAGCCTTTAGCAAAGGGGTTGCTGGCAATCTTTAGCTGGGTGATCTGAGAGAGGTGTAGGAGATGGGGGTAAAATAAATCAGATAAAAAGTAAAGAAATTTCTCCCTAACTCTGGGTAATTATTAGTTTGAAGCCCATCCTGGGTTTCCTACCCGGTGGTTCTGATAGGCGGTGACCGCCATGAAGCGTGTCTCAGGGAATGAGAAGGAGCAGAAGTTCCTGTATGCATTCAAATGGCTGTTGGGTGCCGGATCCACATACACCACATGGAAGCGCGGCTGGTAGCGATGCATAGAGTTCAGTATCATCTGGCAAGGAATAAATAGGAGAAAACAAACAACAAGCAAGTTAAAAACATTTCTACATGTTCTTGCACAAATGTAAAGTTATGTAAAGTATCGGTATTTTTCTACTCAAAAATAAATGCATATTGCATGTAGTATATAAAATGACATTAACTAACATGTCCGTTGTCATCCAGCAGGTTGTTGGTGAGCTTGAGGGTGTCGAAGGATACAGTCTGCTTCATCCATTGGGCTCCACGGGCTGGTGAGTCTGGGTGGAAATGCATCCTGCTTGGAGCTGCAACATCTGCTCGACCTGCCACCAACCAGGATGAGCTGTGGAACGCATATCTGACACACACACACACACACACATGCATGTGTATAATGTTTGAAATGGGGCTCGTAAGGTAAGAGGAAGCTAACGGAGGGACAAATAATGCTAAACGGATCAAAATAATTTATGTTAACACAGTTAGTCTCTGTTACACACGAAGAACTGCACACCTCCCTCTATGTGTCTCTTACCTGTATCTTTTATCATCAACAGGGATGAAGTCCATGAGCAGAACATATTCAGCAGCAGGATCCATGCCAGAGATTCGCACCTGGAATGTTGGAAACATCCTCCTGCAGTTTACAAACACATAAATGAACATAATGTGGTAAGAGACACCAAAGAATATAAAAGGATAAAACAACATAATGAGGAATAGAAATATGAGTGCTGTTGTTACCGTCCAGCTTTGGTAACAATCATCTCTGTGCCCAGCTGGTCAAACTGCTGCCAAAGTGCATGCATCTCCAGCTGAACTCTGACCCCACTGACTTGGGGGGCTTTAGCGCTCGACAATGACACTCCGTCTGCACAACAGGGCAGAGACAGTTCACAGCTCCGAGACAGCTGAGGACCTGAAGAGAAGAGAGGGTGAAAAGAGGGGTGTGTGTTGAACTTTTTTCCACATTTGGATCACAGATTGAACCTTTAATCATCATCATATGAATCAATATGTTCTCCAGTGAGCTCAGCTAGTTTTGATCCTAAAACAAACACTTACCGTCCATACTTTGAGTGGACCTTGCTGTGGGGCTGAGGGTCCACAAGATGAATACTTCTGACCACAAGTAGCAACTCCGTCAATACATCAAGACCAGTCAGGAATTAAACCCACAATTTTGCTATGTAACATAGAAGTGAAGGTAAAAATCTTCTCAGTCTTCCTCCCAGTCCAGTGCCAGCTACTGCGGTAGATGTACATCCAAGTGTTAGGAGTGGCTGTTTGTGTCCAGGAACAAGCTGGTTTTATACACCATGAGCCTCTCACTGGGGACCTCCATGCCTGCCTCATCCATTAAAATACTCATAGTGCCACTGACATGCACTAATCACAGCTGCACGCACGTATATGCATGTGGCCCCAAGACCTGTGAATACACAAGCGCGTGCACATAAAAACACTCACACATTTATGAAGACATCCACACACACTCACAAAACCTATTTGGAAAATGTAGAAATTCATTTCTTATTGTTTCTCATAGCCTAAAGCCTAAATGTTGGCTTGTCTTGACCAACCAGTAACACATTATTAACATCCTGATCAGCCCAGAGTTACTGGGTGTGGACAGATGAAGACAGCAACAAACTGCTTTTATTATTCATAGCCTATTTTATTGGAGCGCAGTTTCAACACCATACTAATTGGAGAGTCAGTTATTCCCTGAAACTTTAATGAAAAGATATTTCTGGTTTGGTTTGTTGTCAAACATTTGAGCATATTCACAAAATGCAACAAATCAGACTTTGTCAAATATAGAAAGATTAGGTGCTGGACTTATTTCTAATTTCTCTGGTGTGTGTGTGTGTGTGTGTGTGTGTGTGTGTGTGTGTGTGTGTGTTTGTGTAAAGCAAGGCTTTGTGTCACATGAAGACCTCTCAGTAATGCATAATACTCAAAGTAAGACACAAATGATTTGATATATGATCTTGATCATTCAAAGCTAGCTAATTACAAATGTCAGTGGAAGTGTTTAGTGTTTAGTAGTGTGGTTGTGATGTGTGCAGGTGTGTTTGTGTGTGTGTGTGTAGCCCTATGTGGCTCTATGATGGGACAGTGTTGAAGGGTTCCAGCCTGAGGGATCCAAAGCAGAAAAGAGGGTTTTTCCCTAATAAAGCACAACAAGACTTAAGTTTGTCAATAGGCCAATTCGCACCCTCGACTCACTGACTCATTAATCACAGCTTTCAGGACCACGGGCAGAAATATCTCATATGTTATTGGATGCCCATCGTAAGTAGAAATGATTGTATTAATATTGCTCTTTTCCAATGGACCTTGTGATCAATGATGACCTCTCAAAATGCTGTCTTCATGACATGACCTTAGAGGCTCACTGAGGTCAAAAACACTCCAACAGAGCTGGCCGTGTTCTGTTATATTCCTACGAGGGTAATTTTGTTGTTAAACTGCATTATAGGTTTTAATAGTTTAAATAAAATGAGCTATATTATAATGTTGGTTTCTGGGGGGCCAACATGGATGTAATAACAAAGTGAAATGCAGTGTGCTATAGATTGTTATACACTCTATTCTGCATTAGTGATCGTTTAAGAGACAAGAGTAGGATTGTAATATCTAACTGGCATATAAAATGTTTAAATTTACAGTCAGAGAGCAAAGTAGTATAAACAGTCAGATGTTTATTGAGCTGTATTTCATCAAAGCACAGTTTTCATCAAACAAGCATCATTACACAGAGGTTCAGGCACTTGAGATAATTCACACACAATTCCTACACAAAATGTAAGCAGATGGTCATAGTATGTGAAGAGTAAAGCATGTGTGTGCTGAGTATGTTTGTGTCTGTGTCTTTGCTTGCGTTTGCTTGAGCATGTGCGCATAAAGTAAGGTGTTTGCATGGGAGAGAGAGAGTCCCGCCAATTTGTTGCAAAGAAGTGCATCAGTTAGGCATTGGCTTCTTTTTGGGAGGTGGTCTGGATGTGTGAGGAAAGAGGGAATGGAGAGAAAGGTGGAATGGGTCTATTACAGACAGGTAGGTGAGGTTAGTTATAGGAACAGGGTACAGAGGATTTAGCTTTGGAAAGAAGCAAGGACGATCTCCATGATCTGCTGGAGCTTCGTCTTAACTTCCTCGGCCAAAGGTGCAATCTTCTCCCTCAGGGCGGTGAGGTCTTCGGTTTTGATGGATTTTGCCTGGTCATACATCTGCCTGGCCTGATCCTTGTATTCATCCACGTAGGGCTTGGCCATGGTCTTCAGCTCCTCCAGACGCTCACTGACCTTGGTACGCACAGCCTCCACAATGGGTGCCATGGCAGCTTTGGTCTCCTCAAGGTTGACGGCAATCTTGGCACGCAGCTCCTCCACAATGGGCTCCAGCTTGGCCCTCAGGGCTTCCATCTCAGCGGTGTGCTTGGCATAGTGCTCGCTGACGACGGGCTCCAGATGGGCGGTGTACTCTTGGATGTGCCTGTCAAGGACTTCCTTCAGAGCAGCACGTTTGGGCTCGAGCTCGGTCCTCAGGGTTTCAAGATCGGCCTCAACAGCGGCACGGAATCCAGCGGTGGCGTCAGAGATGGTTTTGACAATGCCGTCAGTGACGGGGGACACAGAGGTCTGCAGAGCCTTGATCTGAGTGTGCATGTCCTCCAGGCGCTGAGACAGCTGCTCCCTGGGAGAGGACAGAATAGAGGACAGCAATGCAATTTTAGCTAAACATTAAATAAACACATCATAAATGGTGATTTGAGAACTGCAAAAAGTCAGAAAGGTGAATGAACTAGTGACTAAGAGCGTAGACAAATTACTTAAAGCAAACAGAAAGTGGGACTGACTAAGGAGAATGACATAGCCTTACTTGAGCTCCTTGTACTCAGTGTCATCCAGCTGGTCCAAAGCTCTCTTGGCGCTCTCCTTGACCTGGGTCAAGTAGACATCCATAGCGGCCCGGACGTGGGCCAGCTGGGATGGAGCATCAGCCTGCATCAGGGAAGCTCCCTGAGAGCCTGAGGAGGAAAGAAAAAAAAAAAGAAAATTAGTAAGAGGAAGGAGGGGAAAACCGCAACAGCAAGCAACATACAGCTTTTAAAAACTGATCCACTAACTTTTCAACACTGTATTCATGTTAAAGTATTTTCCCTCCAGTAAGAAAACTAGGTGCAGTACTCACCGACGGCCAGCAGAAGGGCGAGAGCAAGAGCAACGAATTTCATGATGGTGGTCTAAACAGGAAAAAAGAAGCAACAGTTGCTGATTATTCAATGCACAGGTTATACTCACATTATTACACTGAAATGAGTTTTAATAAAACATCTTTACAAATACATCTTTATACAAAAAAATGAACAAAAACCCATTAATCCAATAAATCTTGAATCCCCTGAGGTATCCAGATAACCAGGCTTAAGAGTTAACACACCTTCAAAGCTACACACTCATCCCAGAATTGGCCCAAATACATTCACCACTAGACATATGCCTGCCTATTAGAAGAACCTGTAATCTGGGTAGATTAGGGATTGCTACAATCTAGAGACAGCTCTGTCAGATTAGCTCTGGACTGCTACCTAATCCTGATCCAGCCTTTACAATAAGACACGGTCATAGAATTAGCTAGTGAGCCCTCTGGACTCAGAAACAATCTCAACCTAGAGGCACTGGAGTTGAGAGATTATTTTTACAAATCCTTGAAATTAAGATAACTGCTGAAATATCACCAAAGGCTGAATAACATTCTCTCAAAGTTACAATCAATTAAATTATATTTCTTAAAGTCACAATTAAAGTTAGAATAAACTCTACTGTAACTTTACAACTTATCCTCCTGCCATAGAAACTTATTTACAACTCCATCAAATCTTACAGCGTGCAGAAAACTCAGTCACTCTGGCAGATCAAAAAGTTCTCCTGCTACAATTACAATGTGCTGACTGCCCGTTCTACAGCCCAAGTCCCAGTTACAGCCACAGCAGTTGCTTGTCTTACCTGGTGGAGTTTCGTGAGGAGACTGAATAACTTCAGCAGGAGCAGACTTTTTATAGTGCCCGGGTGAGGGATGAGTCCTTGCAGAGAGGAGGGGGAAGGTGTGAGGGTTGTGTGTCTCCGTGGAGGTGGACCTCACCCCCCAGCCATCTCCCTCAGCAGGGGACTGAGTTGAGAGTTCAATGGTCACCTGCTGGGAGATCACTCAGCACACACACACACACACACACACACACACACACACACACACACACACACACACACACACACACACACACACACACAGTCACAGATATGTTATCAGTATCATACATCTACTGTAACTCTTACAGAAGTACAAACATTTCTTGGCGAGAACCTAAAAATCAATCACTTTTTTTGAGGACACCATGACATTATAACTTGTGGTTTGATGGTTTATTCTGGAACAACTATTAGCATTTTGTCCTGCTTGATAAAGGCCTTTCTCATTTGCCTTTTGACCAAGCCTCTCCTGTTGTGCAGAAGACATGAAAGGCATGAACAAAAGGAAACTTGGTGTGAAGATAGAGTCATGAGGATGGTTAAATTAGGAAAGAAATGTGAATATGACTAACAGGGGAGGGGTTGACAAGATGGAAAATTTATTTGTTTTATAATACCAGTCAAAGACAGGAATAGAGCGGGAGAAAGGGAGAGAGGGAAGGTAATAAATAAAATAAAAGCAAAATAAATAAAACTAAAGACTGAGACAAGCAAATAGGTATGAAACAGGAACAGGCTGCCACAGAAAGTCTAAATTTCTCCACATTGCCTGAGTGAAGGTATCTTGCAGGGATCCATACTTGGGTCCTGTTTTATTTTACTCATTTTTGCAGCATACACTTCAAACAACAGTTTCGGTTGAACCCCCACCAAATGGTTTTCTTGCATGACATTTCTTTGAGTGCGTATGATAGCAAAGCCACATTATTTACAGTCCTAGTGCTGCCAGAAGGCTGCCAAGAAAAGCAAACAAGAGCAAACAGAGGACAGTGACTAGAGCTGAGTTTGATGCAATCAACTTTGTCACTAAGCTGTGGATAAAAAATATGCATGCACATACACTCCCACAGACCCAAATGATACCACGTAACATAGTGCAGTAATCTAGTATCATAACATAGTATCAAAATAGACTTATCTCAGTTTATAGAATAACAAAATTTGTGGCTGGTGTTTGAATATGTGTGCACTAGGATGTGTGTGTGTGTGTGCATGTGCGTGTGTGCGCTATGATTAATAGGTCAAAGATTGGTTTGTGCCATGCTGTTGTTTGTTGTCCTGTCACCAGTGGACTTTGTCACCATGGCTTCATGTAATTTGAGGAACAGGAATGATCATAGTATAGAGTTGTCTCTAATTATACATATATATGTATATCACAGGTACTATAATGTTTTCTGTCACAAAAGCTTGCCTATCAAAAGAATTTTCTTTGATTTGCTGTAATATATAATTCTGCTCTCTCATTAAAAACTGATATAATGTGAATGTATGTGGTGAAATCAGTTAAACGCAATAATATAAAATATATAAAAACTTGCTCTGGTTAATTAAATGCCTTATTTATATAAAGAAGGTGACATAATGTGTTCTTTCAGTGATCAGTAAAGTGCTTTAAACTAACATTCTAGTTAAAACCAGACCAATATTGCAGATGGTAGGGCGATATTTAAGGTTTATGATTGATTTATTTCTTAATATTTTGGGGATACATATATTACATATATTTTTTATTAACCCTTGTGTATTAATGTGCTTTCTAAATGATTCCACAAAAGCATCTCTATGTGGTGATTGGCGAACCATGATAGAAATAAAATGTTGCCTTATCTGACATACCAGACCCAAGCTATCTGCAGGGTGAAAGCTAGTCTAAGAGTGCAGGGTTATTAGGTACAAGGTTAATCATTGTCATCTGCAATCAACAGCCGCTGAGGCTGATCTGTGTTTCTTGCATAAGACAGTTCCAGTAACATATATAATCAATACACGTTTCTCTGAATAATACTACTCTTGAATTCTCCCCCTGTCAATATTTGCTCTATGTGATTGCCACGTGTTTAGTGCATCCCTTATACAACACATGACAAGATACCATAAATTATACAGCAATTCAATTCAATTTAATTCAAGCTATTCAAAACAGACACTTGTTCCCCGTATATGCAGATGCTGCATTGAATATGCTACCATAATTGTCTGAATTTGATAGGAATGAATTAGGAGGTGAAAACTGTTTAAGGTAGATTTTTAGCTGGAATAATCTTAAAGGAATAATCCAATAATAGTGTTGATCTTAGGACAGAATACAGTGCCAAATATTCATAGTCATAGCTTAGTACCATATAGTATGCTGGAGGAATGCTACTGTACATGTATGGTTGAGGTTGAATTTGTACTAAACTATCAGAAACTACACTTACATGTTTGATCAAGTAGCCCACATTGGGACCTATTATGTGCCTGTTATGGTAAATCTGTGAAAATGCGTTTTTCATGCACATATTTGAACCAAAACTGAGTATTATCATTTTCTCATAAGTAGTATTATTGCAGGACTGTTCTGTTGGATCTTATTGCATTGTGCAGGGGTTGCAGTTTCTCTGGAGGGTAAACAACAACGCTAAATTCCAGTTTCTCTTTGTGAAAGTTAAAATGTATGTCTGCAGCAATTCATCTATCCTCTGTCTTGTCTTTCTCCACTTTCATCTGCCTTTGTTATTTATCATTCGACACCGGGGCCTCTTTCCTGTCTCTCACCCCCTACATCATCTCATTTTATGTTTTTACGGGTAGCTTGATGACACCGTGGAGACAGAGGGGTGACAGAGCAATCACCTATGCAAGCCTCACATGGATGTTATCAACTCCAGCCATTTGTCTGACACCAATTAGCAAAATACAGCAGACAATGTGAAAATGAAACAATGGGAGCCTTATAGGTGACATTTGATCATGTGTATGTCTGGACTTCTGGCCAAGGGGTGTCTGATTTAGTAAATCAAGGTATCAACTATCCTTAACATCTCACATAACAATGCATTGCTTTAAAACAACACTATACTAATACTGAATCAATCAGTTGTTTAATGGATTAGTCCATCATCAAAAACATAATCAACAACTGAACAATTGAATTCTTAATTTGTTTGTCATTCATCAAACAAAAATTCCAGACATATGTTGGTGTCAGCATCAGAATTGTGAGAAGTAGCCGTTCTCTCTGTGCTTAAACACTTTGAATTTAATGTCAGTGTATTTTGGACCCTTGGTTGGACAATACATGCAACTTGAAGATGTTACCTTGTGGTCTGGGAAATTGTGAAAGAGATTTTTCACTATCTTCTGACATTTCACAGATTGAACAAGCAACTGAGAGAATGATCAATTCCCAGTACACACCAAGCACATTAAAATGCAGAACACATTCGCAGAACATGACCTCTCTGAATGGCTCCAGCTTGTACTGTCATTGTACAGTAGTCTATAGGGCTTTTGACCTGGCTCATGAGATAAGAGTGTTCTACATATCAGCTACTCTGAGCTCAGAGCTGCTGACCACGATTGAAACCGGCCATGTCAGAAGAATGACTCTTATCTGGAACATCAACCTTTGAGACTGCTTGCATTGCACCACGTTGACTGAGCATCCTCTCTGAACCATCTATCTAGATTACTGCCGCCATAATTGTTATCAATAAGACCTCAGTGATCCTATTTGGCCAGACATTTGCTAAGATTGCTTGTGTCGTAATACTGTGAAGGCAACTGAACACTAAGTTCTTATTATGAGCAACAAGAACATTTAAAAAGGGTAAAAAGAGCAAAAAAGTTTCACCCTAACACCCTAACCCTAACCATAACCCCATCACTGGGAACCTATAGATTAGAGAAATTTTCAAATTGTTGAAATTGAGGAAATTCATGGCGGAAAACTATTTTGAGCAAATCACATTGGCAGCATCACCACTGGGTCAAAGATCCAGCTAGTTTGCAAATATTACTTGGGCCTAATTTAAGACAATAGCATTGCTTCATGGAGAAACTTTAGTCTGTTTAAGGGATTTTATTAGTGTCTTCCACAAATCTGTAAAGCCAGCTAATATCTGGGCTAACTCATGTGATGAAATTTATTGATGCTCTATTAAGAAAAGGAACTTCTTTTGTGATGATCAACAACCAGTTTTACAGTGACCATCAAACAGCCAAACAGATGTGGGGTAATTGCCTGGAGCTGATAAATATTTAATCAGCAAATCCACCATTTGATCAGGCCCTGGCTGAGGTTCAAAGGTCACGTCATTGTTCCAGCTGACTCCATGATGGAGCACTGTTCTCAAATCAGCAGGGGAGGTTATCTCAGCTGTAAGCGACAGTGAGGAGCTCTCTCTCTCTTTTCACTCCAACACACACATCACTTCAGATGGCTATACCCAAGTCTACTTAACTGTAGTGATGTGGTTTTGCAATGTCGCATCTGCTGAGGTCGCTCCTGCTTTAATACAGATATTTGGACCAAAGCCCTGGTCGAAGAGTGTCACTGTAGGTTGCATCGCCCTGCGGGTTGTACAGCTTGACAGCAAAGCAAGAAAATCCACCCTGAACTCAGATAACCTAAATGATTTGAGGAGAAAAATGAGGGTGACATACAGTCAAATTGAATATTGTTCAAGCACTCATTGAACGCTCACGTAATCACAGAATGAGGTCACACTCGGGCAACTTCTATGCCAACCAACATGCAGTGAGTTGTTGTTGTGACCAGTGATAGGGATCATTATCTTTTCTGTTTATGAGCCTCTGAGGCCATTTGCTGCTCTTAAGCCTGTTCCAAAGATAATGTAGTTTCTTAAGTGCATAGTAAAATGTAAGGATCTGCCAACAAAGCAGAATGTGTTCCTCTGTGAAGTGTTGAAACCTCTGAAAGTCAATGTGGGACACAAGAGCAAGTTTTTAAAATAATATCAGAAAGGATTTGTGAACACACAGTGTGAAGTTACTGAGTGTCACAATCCATACTATGTGTCTGCTCAAGGATTGCACTGTCAGAAAAGGCATTTTAATTCATCACGTTTGTATTTTAAGTAGAGTTGGAAGTATTATTACACCTAAATACAGTTTTGAGGTACTGAGCATTTTCATTTTGACAGATTTTATACTTATACTAATGGCCTTATTACTTCACTACATTTTTCTGATTGCTATAGAGGCTACAAATCTGCAGAGGAATATTTCACATGCAAAACATGTGAAAAGCTCATACAGCATTATGCATTACAATATGTTAATCTAACATTTTATGGAGTATTTAACTCTCAGGCAGTGTTACCTTCTTCAGAAATACTTTTTGATTCTGAAGTACACTTTAATGCAAACACTTATTTACTTTTACAAGTAAAAGTACTTGAAAGTACAATTTTAAATGTAATTTGCATAAATTAATTGAATGATTTATCCACCACTGATTTGAAATAATGGCTAAACAAGGGACTGAAGCAATATTAGTTACTGGCTGAAAAAATCTGCACAAATTAACTTAGTAGCATTACTTTTCTCAAATTCAAATGAAATTTTGTTAAATAGAAAGGGTCATGATGCTTCACATTTAACCTGGAACAAAAGAGATGTAACGAAAAAGCAGTTGACTCATATTTTAGCATTAAAAAAGGATTAACTTCATGGCTACCATGTTGTAGCTCATTTACACACTGAAACATATAGCTTATGATACATGTTTGGGGTGCTGAGATCGCATTACACATTGAAATCTCACATTCGGACAATGTATTATGTACTTTGATGCGTAGGTGTTGAATTGACCATCTGAGTTTCAAGGCCTGTTTGTAATTCTAAAGCTACCATTGCCCAAGATATAGAGGTTATTCACCTGCTTACTAAAACCAAACCGCCCACACCAAGGACAAAACAAACACTAGAAGGATAGGAAGAAGTCATTTTTGCCTGAACCCATGCATGTCAAGGATTCTGGATAGCTATTTAGTACCTAATATCTAATGCTACAGGACTATTACACGATACATGTATGTGGATTGTTGTTGATATGTAGATTTTTATCGAATAATATCTATGTAATAGCAGAAAACAGAATGTCTAATAGGCAAGAAATGCTGTACGTGGGAGGGGAGGAAAATATATGTCGAGCAGTAGGGAATATTTTAAAACTTAATGGATTTTTCTCATTAAACCAGAGAGTTGAAATTATTTAACGAATTCAGCCATTTGCCAGAGTTGGACCAAAGACTGCTTTTCAAAGTGTCGCCCCCCCCCCACCAGTCCTTCCTCTTCTGCCCTCTTGTGGTCAAAACCGTAATGAAGAAATCAGGACAGAAGTGATGCTAAAATAGTGTTATTTATTAGAAAGTTTTAATCCTTCCCTGTGCAAAAACTATAATGGCTAGAATTGTGAAACTCCTCTGCAAAATGGTGGATGGGAAGCTTGTTGTTTTAATTTACTCTGTTGTAGGTAACATTCAACAATGGATTGCATGAGAAAAGTGTCATTAATCTGGAATCACACCATGGCTCCACGACTGGACAAAGGACTCATTTAGCAACAGTGTGTTAATGCAGCCTCCAGCTGTGAAAGAGAAGATTGGGGACAGAAAGTACCATTTACCACACCACAGGGAGCCTTACATCCAACTTCTCTAAAACACATGCAAAATACTCGCCTTTTTAAAAGGAAATTCACTCTAAGCTGTTTAAGACACTTTGAAAGGACTTCTTTGAATTTCAACTCACAATGAAACAAGAAATCACAGATAAATAGATACTTTATTAATCCCAAATCCCAGTGAGGTAAAAACAGTGAGGTAAAAAGGCAAAAGAAACAAATGCAATTAAAGGCTAAATTACATACAATAACTAAGTAATCTAACTCAAATATGAACAAAAATAAATAGAACAGAAAGAATAAAATGGACAAGTGGATAATGCTACAGTAGTAAGGTGCATGATTGTCCTTGGATATCAGATTGAGTGTATTAAATATTGATACCTGAATAATCACACAATATATATTGATCCTTGAATAATCTACACAAAGTTTATACAGTACATATGTATATCTATAGTTCTGAAATGTTGATTTTCTACATCTACTGTTTGATGGCATAAATGGTGAATTGTAGGGTGCCATTACAAAATGTGTCAGTTGTGCTGGAACAACGTGAGACCTATCTCTTCCTTCTCCAAATAGATTAGCTGCAAATCTCTGGAGCCCAGTTCCTCAACCGAGGAAAGTTAAAACTCTGATGTGTCTCAGTGAAAATGGTTGTGGTCTCTAGACGTTAAAGTGAGTGATTCATTTTTAATTTGCTCAGTGAGTTGAGACATTAACACAGGACCAGTAAACATGGGCCAGCTGCTGCCTACAGGGATAAAGGGACACATGCTTTGAAGGAGAATAGGAGGCATTTTGGAGATGATCCTCTGCAGAAAGGATTCCACAAGTAGAGTAATATCATGTAACTGCTGAGCACCAAGAAACTACTTCAATAGATAGCTGTGACTGTGTGGGATTCATTTGCCTAATGACAAAATGTAAACCTGAATGTCTGAAGGGCGAACTACACATTGGAGCCTCAACTGAAAGCTAGGTCTCTCTCCAAAATACCCCCCCATTAGAGTCCCTCTGGCCTTGAGGAAAGCAAGAACAGTTGAAACGTGGCATTTAAGACATTATAGTTAAAACTATTGATGTCCTATGGAGATGTACAGATATTGCTGCTTTCATATGCAGTAGGAAATAGTAAGCACATATGTGCATGAAGTACACAATCAACTGGAAAATCAATATTATTATGGCTAACATCTCATAGTAAACATGAGCTCTTCATCACAGGCTATTGTTTCCATATTAGATGGATGTACGTTTATACTTAATTATTATTATGAATTATTAGTGATGCATTTATCCTGGGAAATCAATAAAGAAATCCGTTAAATGCGTGTTTTTCTTTCTTGATCCACACTTATGTTGAGGGAAAATGGGTGTTTTGTGATACTTCCTAAATAAAATAAGTGCCACTGACAACACATTTGGTAGAAGTTATATTTTTCTGTTGCTTCTTGTACAAATGTACTGTATTACTTTCACGAAGTAGTAGTTTACGAGGATACCTGAACGCCTCATGTGGCTCAGCCAGTCAGAGCCACGTTTCCATCGTCAACAGGAAACCAGAGGAAGCGTCCTTGGAGATGTTGTTAGTAGCACAAACTTTCGCATCTTTCTCCCCTCTGCGGACACAATGTTTTCGTTAAACAAGTGACAACTCATCGATATTGCCGCAGAGGCGTGTGAGAAAGCGATTAAAAGTTTGTAAGGTAAATAAAATGTCATGAATAAGCTATTCTTCAACTGCTTTAACTTTAGCTGGCTGAGCTAACGTTAAGTAGCTAACGTTAGATGGCGCTCACGTTAGCTGAGACGCTAGCTGAATTAGCTCACCCCTTTCCTTGCTGGTCTGTCCCTTACTGCCCCTAAAATGAATTCACGTCGATATTTTTAAATTTGCTGATGCAGAGTTGCCCACAGGCTTAGCAATTTGCCTGCTAATAAGCGCTCGCTTTTCTTTGTAAGTACAACAGTCATCCAGCTGGATACAAGAGAGTCATTTGTTAATCTTATTAGCTGAGCCTTGCTTTTTGTCACAAAGCAAGACATGTTTTACACAGCACAAAGAGTAGCGGGGGCTATCTAGTTTGTACCTGGGTAACTCTTTGCCACTATGTTGTAATGTATGAGGTATATCTCCCTTCCTTTGGTCAGTCATCTTGTTTTGCATTTCTTCCTCGTCTCTGCAGTAACCATGACTGCAGCTACTCTCATAGGAGACCAGCTGATCCTTGAAGAGGACTACGATGAGAACTATACACCCTCTGAACAAGGTACATAGGTCATGGTAAAAACTAGGAGTTGGAGGGGGACGATTAACTCACAGTGACTAGATTATCCCTATATCCTATATATATACACATATCTATCTATCTCTCTCTGTCTCTCTCTCTCTCTCTCTCTCTCTCTCTCTCTATATATATATATATATATATATATATATATATATATATATATATATGTATGTATATTATATGTATAGAGCTACAGAACACTGTTCACCAAAACCACCACACACAGGAACAGTAGTTTCTTCCCCCTCGCTGTCACACTTATAAACAGTTAACTCAGTCACTGTGTAATAACCTCAGAACACTATAATACCCATATAAAATACAATATCTGCAATACATTTCACTCACTACTGTATATCTGAACAGTCTGTATATACTGTACATAACCACCTACTATATGTATATAAAGTAACATTGATAATTTTTGCCATTTTATATTTATCTCATCAGTCTGCTCTCTTCACTTCTTTGTACTATTTGTATTCTGATTACAGTTCACAGAAACAGTTTCTCATGTATATAGTTATTCCTTGTGTATATTTCTGAAGATTGTTGGGTTGTTATTCTGGGTAAGTACACTGAGATCCACTAAACCGGAGTCAAAGTCCTTGTATGCGTAAACATGCTTGGCCAATAAAGATGACTCTGTTTCTGAATATTCAAATGTATAAACTCATCACTGCTGAAATCCTGAGCACAAGTGGTTTAAATGGATATATTGATTATTGATTATTATAAGTATTGTATTATTATTTAATGTGTTGGGTGATATAGGATCCTCGAGGATCTTCCCTGACCACAGAAGTTTGGAAAATCTGCAGTGTTAATTTAGTTTTATTTACAAACATTTGTCATCATATTTTATTATTGTTTGCTTTGGGATGTGTCATTTTACCTCATTTTAACACGTATTGTACAATATACTATCACATTCAGCTCTTCTCATATCACCCTTTTTCTCTCTTTTTCTCTTCCTTATCAGAGATCCACGAGTACGCGAGGGAGATCGGCATTGATCCCGACAGTGAGCCGGAGCTCCTGTGGCTGGCCAGGGAGGGCATCGTTGCCCCTCTGCCTCCCGAGTGGAAACCTTGGTAAGTACAGGGAGAGAGGCTGGGGAGTAGAGCTACGCCAGAACGGCCACCCACAGGAAACAACTGGCTGACTGGCTGTGTTTTGTTGTGTATCTTATCTTATCTACCTGATTGAATAAAAGTTATATTGTATAAACAGTATGTTTCCATATTTTAAAAGGTGTGATGTTACAGTTTTGCTCTGGGTTTCTATTACTCTTGATGAAATTTGAAAGTTGTTGTGAAGAGTCTTGTTGATCCTCAGTGAGGCACCAAAGATACAAGCTGTCCACAGCGGCAAGTTTGATTTATCTGTGTGTGACAGTAATGGAGTGTATGAGTGTTTGTGTCCATCAAGGATGAAGGTCTGCTCTTGACACCTGAAGGTGGAGGCACATGGCAGCCCTCCCTTAATATCTGCAGGGAGATGTCAGCCACAGGGAAATTGTCTAAATAATGCACCTTAGAGATTACAACACACCACTAACACCAGTGTCAGGCATCAATACCTGTAGATGGATGTTAGATTAAATTAATTTAAGTTACAGTTGTAGATTTATAGCAACAATATAGAGCAGTAACCAACAATTATTTTTAGTATTGATTAATCTGCCAGTTATTTTCTTGATTAATGGTGTTGTCAATGAAATGTCGTGTCATGATGCCCATCACAAGTTCAAGATGACATCTTCAAATTCCTTATTTTATCTGATCATAAGTCCAAAACCCAAAGATGTTCAGTTTGCTATCACATATGACAAAAAAAGCAACAAAACCTCACATTTGAGGAGCTTACCTTTAGGGAATGTTTGGCAATTTAAATTGAAAAATGAATTATTTGATGAGTAGATTATCAGTTTCAGATTCATTTTCTGTCAATTGACTAATCAACTAATAACTTAAAGTAACAATCTTGAAGAACTCAGATTCATTCTCTTTTGGTGGCACCTATGGCAATAAGCGGTAATTGCAGGTGTGTTTTTGGTTCTCACTTCCCAGAGATCCAAACAGTGTCGCCTGTGTGACGTCAGTCAGTTGGCCGTTACAGAAGAAGTCTGTTGAATTACCCCCCCTACCCTCTCTGGTGGACCAACCACTGCTGGGTGATGGAAAACGCATCATTAACTGTTCGTCATTTGTTATATTTCATTATCACTATTTTCCAAGCCACACATAATACAGTGTCAATACTTGACTCAAACTGTTAACTCGTAGTCTTTCAGAATTAATGTTTCCTATCACTCAACACCAGACACCCACTCAACAAACCGTTAGGAAAAAGAAGGCTAGCGGCGCAAGCATGGACGCCTGGCCAATCCTCCCGTTTGAATGCTATGCAAGATGTGTCTTACCAAGAAAAGCAGTGGGATCCATAATGACGCCTCAGCTCTCCAGGAGCTGCAGCTGACAGGCGGCTGCTTCTGTGAACAGAGAGGCTGAACCCAGGTCGAGTTAGAAGCGGGGAGGTCGCTGAGAGTATGGATGGACTGTTTTACTCACATGAGATGAAATTTTTTTCCCACTTGTGATAATGTGTGAGAGGAAAAGACGTGTCTCTACAGCATCCATGTATTTGGGGGGTGGAGCTTCTAAAGGAGCACTGAGACAAGGGCTGTATTTGTTTACGTGTTTAGTTAAAATATCAACAATCTTTCTCCAGAATGACTGACTCTACCTTTAAATGAAAAGCTTTGCATTTAATGCAACATTCCAGATGTACAAAGCAACCAGTCTGAATCAGTCAGAATCCCTTTTTTTTGCTTTAAAACAGTATAAAGCTCAAAAAAGAAATATACAGTATTATATCTAAACTCAAAGTAAAGGTTATACCCCTCCATTTGCTCCTGTCGACTGAGGGAATGAAAAGAAATCATGGAGAAAACAAATCAAGTAATAATCGGTGGTATGTAGGTGGTTTTCTATATTTCAGCTCGAATCTGATGCTTTGATGGAGTTGGCACTAAAATAATCATCTATTATATGATTGTAAATACATAATCAATTACTAAACAGTTCATTAGTAACACAGTCAGTATTGTGAAAAGGAAGTAGTCATTTGGTTCAGCATTCAGTTTAGTTTCTGGTTGTCTCTTTGTTCACCCACCCACCCACCCATCATACCTCCTTCCCTCTGGGCCTTTTTGGAGGTGCTGAAGTGACCCCCCTCCTCTCCCCCCTCCTCCCCTGCAGCCAGGATGTGACAGGGGACATCTACTATTTCAACTTCTCCTCGGGCCAGTCCACCTGGGATCACCCCTGCGATGAGCACTACCGCCGCCTGGTGGTCCAGGAGCGTGAGCGCGCCCAGCTCACGGCTGCTGCAGGAGGCACAGGGCCGAAGAAGGACAAGGACAAGAAGAAGAAGAAAGAAAAGAAGGAGAAGAAGGAGAAAAAGAAGAAGGAGCCGCTCAAGACTCCTGGAGTGAGTGGAGCTTATATTTTTCCACAGTTTTCACTTTGTATTTTCTGTTTTGTTGTGGGAGAAATGCTGCATTCTCTGTTACTACTTCAGTGTACTACTTTACTGACAGTCTGCCTGAGTAACAAATTATACAAAGCTGATGTGTGTTTAAACTTTTGTGTTTAGTCATTGCTGAGTATGAAGAGATACAGACTCCATAGCCATATGAACAATTCCTTGTTGCTAGGAGATGTCAAAATACACACATTAAATAAAATACACAGATCCTGTCAGCTGTTTATATGAGTAGGTTGAAGACAGGCTCAAAGTAAAATCATAACAAAAACAGACAACACAACCTTAAGCATTATTACCTAAATTGGACAGGATTTTATGTATGGATGGCAAAAACTTGATCAGGAGATCCCTATTCGACTACGATGGAGATACTAGATCAAATAAATGTATTCAGTATTGCTTATGTGCCAAGATTCTAGGTGTGATCTTACTTTTCTGATTGTGTCTCTTTCCCATAAGGCACTGAGTTCACCTTTGGGACCCTTACCATCCCCGCTGGGCAACCTGGCTCCTCTGAGATGTCTGGATGCCCCTGGCATAGGCCCACTTCCTGGAGTTGCCCCTGCTCTGCGTGGGTCCCTTGGCAGCTCTGGGGGTCTGGAGCCCCTCAAGACATCCCTAGGGGTAAGATCCTAGAGCTATATGAAGGACCATATGATGAGTTTTTATCCTCTCCCGAACCCTCACAGTATGTAATGTGATTACTTTCCTTCTTTGTCAGGGTCCTCGGAGCAGTGGAACATCTAGTGTTTTCGGCAGCAGGCAGGAAGAAAGGGTGTCTCTTTCTCTGCCCGGCTTTGATGATGAAGATGACAATGATGAAGACAAAATCTCAGAAAATGAGGTACAGTACAGCCTAAAGACAACAGTTGGTTTAGCTGCCCATGGCTCTTCAATAGATATTCTATGTCACGACTTTTTTTCTCAGCCAAGTCCTCGTGGTTCAGACAGACTACTGAAGAACCTCCATCTGGACCTGGATGCCCTGGGAGGAGGCCTACAGTATGAGGTAGACTGTTCTCTACAGTGCTGATCATATCCCACATTGCGCCTCATGCAAGAACATTTTCATATTTTTACCCTGAAACTCTCTGACTTTTCTCTGTGAGGTTTGCTTGTACGAGTGTTCCAAGTTGGATTCAACAAACTCTCATAACTACCTGAACTTGTCATAAATGGCTCATTTCAGCCTGATGAATGTCACCTGTTCATGAGGAGGTGCGTGATCATTAGCATAATCCACGCCCCTAAAATTGCCACATAATTGCCATGTTTTGCTCCATTTGTGGGTGAGTTTCATTCACAAAAAAGTTCCCAAAGAGTCAAAACACCAGCGCAGCCTCAAGTCCTGCTCTCAGAAATCAAAAAAACAAAACAAATTAAGTAGTGACAGTAGTCAGAGACTCAAAACAATTAGAAAATATGAATCCAGCTGCCAACAACGTCATCAGAACAGCTCTGTACTGTGACAGAAGTTAAGAGGGAATGCTGTGACATGAAGTTAGATGCTAAAAAACATCTTTCTAAAGCAAAGCGATTCGTGGTGGGAGGCGGTCATGTGACAGTTAATTCAGATTAGGACATTATAACTGTAAGTCAAAGAGGTGTTTCTCCCCTGTGAAGAAAAGCAGAGATGATCTATTCATGACGTGTATGACAGCTCTGGACCACTCGTACATTTCGTTCGTACCTAAGAGAAAATTCAAAGTACGAGAAAATTGATGAATGCCACAAATGTTCTTAAATCAGTTGTACGTGCATCTTAAGAATGATTGTGTTCATACGAGTGGTTCTTGCATGGGGCCCATTGTCTTTATAATAAGAGAAATTGAGAATAGCTGTTACAAAATCATATTTGCCACTTGGGTTATTCTGATATATTTCAGCCTGATAATTCCCTTGTATACAGTTTTGACCATTGCCTTGTATATTTCATGAAATAGATACTGTTTTAGTTTGTTCAATGATATATTTGTTGTAGAAGTGCACCTTGTCTTTTAGGTGTGAATATTAGTTTCAGTGTCCTATGTATATGTAGGACAGTGAAGCCAGTGGTGCAGCTCCAGTGGAGGAGAGGACTGAGCCAGAGCTGCAGGACTTGGCCCTGTCTGGGGACCACAGCCCTGAACCACCATCCCAACAGGTACACACACACACACACACAGACACACACACACACAGTGTCCATTTTTTCAGCGATTCCCAGGTTCTTTTTTTTTGTCTGTGCATTTCTTGCCTGCTTTGCTTTCAGTTTGAACATTCAAAATGTAAACTCACTGCCATTTCTGTGTTCTGTACACACACCATATTCTTTGAATGGCCATAGTGTCTTTTTCACAGTGATTACTTGACTGAAACATTTCTATATATTGCATGAGTTGACAGGAACTTTACAGGCACAACCCTGGCATCTAAGGTAGATTCATACATATGGAGGTTAATATTGTGTTTCTATCTTTAAACCAGAAATTCTGTACAAATATCAGAGTATATTGTCTATATCTGAGGGGACGTTTTTCCTCTTGAGAAATTAAGAAATAGCACCAGACGATGTTGTAGTTTCAGTATTTGTTTTAGTTGAATTCTACTTTGATCGATTAATGGTAAGATGTGTGCTATAGCTGCTTATATCGGTGCATATACTGTATATTTTTAAGTTGGAGGGAGTCCTAATTGTCTCCATATTTCTACATGTTTTCAGTGAATCACTACCATAGCAGACTGTTCTTGTCTCATGTAACTCTGATTTCTAAACCATCTGTTATATCTTCTCTTGTGTCTCTCTCATGTGACCTCACAAACCTCTCACCTTTGCACCGTGACCCGGGGATGCGTCCATGTAGCTGCTGTGCTGCTGGGATCTGTCCTATGGGCACGGCTGCCACTGTGTCTTCCTCTTTGTCCTGCTGTCCACCTATTGTCACTGTTACTGCTTTGCTGTCTGAATCTGAATATCAGCAGCATGTTGTAACGTGTGTTTCCCCCTGATTCATTCATTTATTCACATTAGTGGAGAGCATTACAACTTCCCAACACTCTCTGATTCATGAATTGTGCACACCTTACACATTACCTAGAAAATGAAAGTAGGCAATACACATATCCTTTGTGCTAGACATAGATTGATCATAATGTCACATGACGGCTTCTTTGTAGGGGAAACACTGAAACAAGAAAATCACATTCATCAAACCTTCCCCTGTGTGTGACAGAGACCCAGAAAAATAACATTTGTATATATTTTTGTGCATTCGTATTGGTTCTTGTGTCCAATTTTGTCCCTGCAATGTGCCATCTGTCAGTTTTGCATGCTGTTGTGTCAAGACCATCACCCTCCACCATCTTTGGGGGGAGGGAGGGGGGATCACAATCTTTTTGTCTGCCTCCTTCCCTCACCTGCCCTCCTCCATCCTTTCTCTCCCTTGTGTCTCTGCACGCCTTCCTTTGTGCCTCTGTTTGGGATGGATGGACTGTTCTCCCTATTCCCCTCCACCAAGGACTCTCTGAGGGGCCGCCACCTCCACCTGTCTCCGCTGGCGGGCGGTGTAGACCATGTCAATGAGGAAGGGGCTGACGCTATCACCCCTGAACCTGAACAGTCCGCTGAACAGGAGGTAGCAGAGGAGTTGAATGAGGTGGAGGAGGATGAGGAGCTAGGAGAGCTAGAGGATGAGGATGTTCAGAGAGAGAGAGGAGAGGATGAAGGAGGAGGAGGAGAAGCAGAGGATGGAGAGAAGGAGGAGAAAGGAGAGGTGGGAAATGAGGAGGAAGACGTAGAGGCATATGATGAGGAAGCAGATGAGAAAGACGAACAAAGCAAAGAAGAGGGGGGTGGGACGGAGGAAGAGCAGGGGGGAAGTAAAGGAGCTGTAGAGAGCAAGAAAGAGGAGGAGGGGGTAGAGAGTGATGAGATCGAGGAGGAATGCATTGAAGGTGAGGATGAAGATGAAGGGGTTGGTGGAGAGACAGAAAACGTGAAACACAGTGAGAAGCAGGAGAGTGTTGAGGCTGAGGAGAGCAATGAAGGAGAGGAAGACGACAGCGATGAGAAGGTAGAAAGGTGCGTTGAAAGCCAGGACGATGAGACCAAAGACGGAGAGGAGATTGTGGAGAGCAATGAAGCTATGGAGAATGTTACGGAGGAGAAAGAAGAGGTGAAGGAAGAGGTGCAAGAGGTAGAGGAAGAGCAGGAATTCGAGGAAGGTAGCGATGAAGTTGTGGAGAAATCCTTCAAAAGTTCTAAATGTGGGGGGAGTGAGGAGGAGGAGGAGGAGGACAAAAATGACAAAGAGAGAGATGAGCTAGAAGGAAGCATAGATGATGAAGGAGGGCAGAACGAAAGCGTGGAAGAAGAGGTTGAGGTAAATAGCGAAGGAGTGCAAGAGAAGGAAAACGAGGAGGAGGACGGTGAGAGCGAGGAGGGTTTGGAGAGATGCTCTTTGAGCCAGAGGGAACTGACGGAGAGCGAAGAGGAGGTGATAGAGAGATGCGTACAGAGCGAAGGAGGAGAAACAGAGGGGGAGGGAATGGAGGTAGAGGATGAATCAGATGCCCAAAAACCACAACCGGCATCTGAGAGTGAGGAGGAAGTCGTCGAGGTTTTTGACATGGAAGCAGCTCAAGTCCGTACAGCTGAGCGAGGCACGAAAACGATGCTGAGCGACGTTAAAACGCTTGACCCCAAGAGAAAAAATCTTGCTGGCAAGATGGAGAGTGTGACAAATAAATCCCCCCTGCCTGCAGAGGTATGGTTCGCTGTTGCCTCTGTGTGTGCTCACACTCCCCCCATTGCTATCCCACCCTACCCCTGCACCCACCTATCTACTGCAAGCATGCACGGGTAGATCCCAAAATCCAACTCCACTGCCTGAGGGGCTGTCTCATCCTCATCCATGTGATTCTCAGCCTGGATGTCATCACTCCCACTCTGGAATACTAATTGGGTCAAAGGACAATCCATTCAAGCCCCTGAGGACTGGATTGGAAAGTTATAAATCCCTCTTCGAACCCCTCCTCCTCCTCCCCATTGATAGCGCAGGCTGTTGGTAGTCTGTTTTTAGATTGGTGGTTGGTTTTGAAGTATTTGACCAGACACAGGACTCCCATCTCCTGCTACCACCTCCCTGATTTTCAGAGTCCGTGTGCTTTGATTACAGATTGCCTGATTGTTTAGGTTTTACATGATGACTGCCTGCTCGCTGGACTGGATTGTGTGGATTGCATGTACGCTCTGCTCTAGTCTTAATCTCAGTGTGTTTCTGTGTCTCTTGGGTAAAGGCGGCACGCTTCCATGTTCTGTGTTGCTTGTGGGCAGTTTTGCTTGTGTCATCTCGTGCATGTGTGTGTTTTAATTCTCAACTTTTACCTTGTAATTGAGTGTGTTTGTGTGTGCTATTGCAGGAGTCTGAGGCTTCATCCTCCATAGATGTCAAGGTACTCCAATCATGCAGTGTGACACCCATCTACCGTTCATTCAGTCGGTCACTCAATCGTTTAATGACATCCAGTTTTGTAAATGTTCCTGTTTTGTCTCGTAAAGCTGTCAGAGAAAGTTCTGGGCCTCAACGACTTGTCTGGCACTGTCAGTCCACTGGAGAAATATGACAAAGAGGAAACAATAGAAGAAGAGGAGAATGATGAGGGGGCGAAGAAAAAGAAGGCTGAGCCAGCCAAGAGGTTTGTTGTTCTTTTCATTTTGGCTGCTGTGATCAGACTTGGCTTTTGTGATGCATGCATTATATATTCTGTTGGTCCCTCAATTGGTGATGGTCATTTGCATGGAACATTTTTCACCTATTAAAACCAGTTTTGCAATTTCCATGAGCCACAATGAAGGTTGTGTTGGTAGAATAAACGTGAATTTACATTTATTCTACTGAAATCTCACTTACATCAGACATCAAGAAACCCTACCACAAAAATATCCAAAAAAATAGATGATTTACTAAAAACATGTGCAACTAAAAACAAGATTATTACAAAGTAGGAAAAAACAGAGCAATTATTATCAGCTGATTATTGTGTAACAGCTGACCAACAGTAAGTGGAGAGATGTGGTGTATGTATTGAAAACTAAAGGCTTTTTTAACATTTTTTTCACATTTGAACTAGAATAACACCTTTTTCTCTCTCTCCTTAGGCTCACAAAGGCTGCAGACAAAGACAACCCTCCAGCTCCGAAAGTCGAGCGGCTCGTCCTCCACCAGTCCAGCCCGTCGCCCTCCCTCTCCAGCCTCTCCCACTCAGAGCGAGGTGTCGGCCTCCGTCCAATAGCAGAAAGTGTCAGCACATCTCTGGGTCTACAGAGGCCTGAAACGTCCAGAGGTCGGCTGATCCGCTCTTCCAACGCCCGGCATGAAGATGCTGAACCCTGCATAGAAAATCGCGAGAGCTCACCGGAAGAAGAGCCGAGCTGGAGAATCCGGAAAGACAAGGAGAAGAAGGAGAAAGAGGAGGAGGAGAAGAGAAAGAGGGCTGAAAGAGAGGAGAGGAGTTTGAGGGAGAGGAATGAGGAGATAGAGAGGGACAGGAAGAAGGCAGATTGGGAGGTGGAGGAAGAGAAGGAGCGATTGATAAGGGAGAAGGAAAAGAGAATGCGTCTCCTCCGGGAAGAGTTGAAGAGAGAGGAAGAGGAGGAGGAGAAGCAGCTGAAGGAGGAGAGTGAGAAAAGATTGCGGTAGGCATAATTATGTAATAACCTCCTACTGAGTCACAGGAGTCCATTAAACTCAAATATGACATTCTACAAGTTACTCACTGAAACAAAACGGCCAAATAACAATGATGATTTTTACTTCACACTGTTGGTTATTATTATGTGTTTTATGAGTTTCAGTTTTGTAAAGATCCTTTCGGTCGGGCTCGATTAAACAGCATTTTACTGAAACATACTTGCAGAACATTTCTTATTTGTGTATGCGTGTGTGTGTGTGTGCGTGCGCGCACCTCCTCAGGGATCTGCAGCAGCGTCTCCTGTCTAAGAGGAAAGAGGAGGAAGCCAGGCTGAAGGAGGAGTCTGATAGGACGCTGGAGGAACTGAGAGAGTCTGTCCAGATGGAGAGGGAGAAGCAGCAGCACAAGCTCAGGTCAGACACACAAACACACAATGGTGCACTAAATATTAACGACTAGCTATTAATGTCTCATTTACAAAATCTGATTACGTGATGAATAGAATATGACCTTTCAGTAACCCGACACTGATACAGAACATCAAGAGAAAATTAACTGAACTTTATTCAGTTTGTAGTTTATCACCCATTATCCCCAAAATAATGCTGATGTATGTTGTGTGCTCAGGGAGGAGAGTGAAGCCACGCTGAAGGAGTTACGCATCACGCTAGAAGAGGAGCGGGCGGCGGAGCGCGATAGACTGGAGGCTCAGAAGAGGCGCGACGTTGAACATCTGAAGGCAGAGTCAGAAGAAGAGCTGCGAGCGGAGAGGAGGAGACTCCAGGCAGAGAGGGAGGAGAAACTGAACTCTCTGAAACAGGAGGTGACTGTGATGATAATGGCCTTCCTGTATTCAGCTCATTTTTGATTTCAGACTTACTTACTTTTTAAAATTTGAGTGTTTCAGTTTTGTCGTTTCTGCATGACTAACTGAAACTAAAGCTTAACACAAATACTAGGAACAACAAAGTTAAGGCCAAATAGATTGAATATAGCTAGGATTAATGACTTCAATCAACTTTACATTATTGTCAATCTCTGCTCAGAGAAGTGCAGTAAATTGCAATATTCAAATAGTGTCATTGTTATTAAGCAATCCTAAGAGGAAAAACAAGTGAGTCATAGAGCTTCTAGATCAATGCTAGATGTTAGCAGGTTGGCATATTAACCTGGTACATGTTTTCATGTGTAGGGGAAAGGTCAGCCAAGAGCCACTTTTGTGGGTGGCTTCATGTTGTGTTATACAAGTGCTTTGATCCCACTTGGATCTTTATCAAGTTGGAATGACAAAGATCCAAGTAGGTTCGAAACGTCCAGATTTAACGTTTGTGGCTTGGAGTGAGTCTGCAGGCGTTACCTTTTTTCATTGATACTACTTTCCGATAGCCTGGCACCTACGTGATCTGTATATAATTACTCTCCTTCAACGTGTTATACAAGTGTTACACAAGTTCTAGTGACACCTTTCTGAAAGATGTTTTAAAACTGAAGTCTTTGTTCAAAAAATCACAGTCCATTGCAGCATTTTGAATTGACCTTTTAATCAGAATTGTGTCCCTGCAGTTTCAGTACAAGTTTATTTCATGTCAGATATTTGCAAACACTGCAAAAGCAGGAATTATTAGTTCCGAATCCGATGATGTTTTATCAACATATGAGGTGTATTTATTAAAAATCACATATGTCCTTTTTTGTATGTTATTAACTTTGACCCATTAAGACTGTTATGTTCGGTCAAATGGCCTATATGCAGTATATGACCCATAGGAACACCTGAGACAGATGTAAACAACAAGTTTAGATGTATATGTGCTTGTTCCAGTTTGATTGTACATGGTGGCATTGGAGTTGAGGGACACAGATTAATGATCTGTCTACACGTTTCTGTCTGTGTTTGCACTATTTTGTCTGTATAAAGTTCAAAAGCATGGAGAGGAGGAGGGAGCTGATGAGTCCGCGACCTGAACAGCAACTGGCAGAGTACCACCGAGAGGTTAGACACACACACACACACACACACACACTTTGTACAAAATGATTTTTTATTCATTGTGTGTATTTTTTCTGCAGTAGGCTTGATGTTTAAGTAAATTATCACTTTTTTGCTTTAAACTGACTTTAACTTTCACTGTCTAGCTGGCTGATGTGCTCCAGGAAGTGCGGGAGGAAGTGCAGCGTGATCACGAGAGGAAGCTGGAGCAGCTGAGGGAGGACCACAGGAGAGAGATGAACAACATCAGAGAGAAATACCTGGATGAGGTCAGACGGTGTTTACATTTCTCATTTTGCTGAGGCCTTCACCCTGTACAACTTGCAATAATGGAAATAGTAGAATATGTTGTGAATGTGCAGTATTTTTGTTTCCAGTGGGCACACAGTGATATTGACAGTAGAGACAAAATAAACATTCCTGGGAGTCCAGGATGTTCTTGAGTAATCAAATATGATTACAAATTTGCTGAAGTATCTCAAAACTGAATCTCACCTTTATCATCCAGTTTATTTTCTTCCTACAGTTTAAACTAACTTAGATAAGATACGCCAACAAAGTGTATGTTTTTGGATAGATGTTAACTTGTTGATTCAGTCAAACCAAAAGAAGAGACGAACACTGACCGGTGTTGTTGTTTGGCTTCCTGATCATGGGAAGGCAAACAAAAGAACTGCTGCTTGACAGAAAGAAGATATTATTATTATTATATATTCTTAGGAAGTCTTGTAAGACAGTTTTACTTTTGCAATTAGTTAAAAAAAAAAAAAAGTTTATTTTTTGAGTATCAAACCCAAAACTGTTCACTGACTAGTAGTACCACTCCTAATAGAGTGCTATTAACCTTAAGGTTTTAAGTTCTCAGTTTTTGTAATCAATTTTGTGAGCAAGATACTGATCATTTATGGAACTTTAAGATGCTGTGTGTGTGTGTGTGTGTGTGTGTGTTCCAGGAGACTGCTCAGAGGGAGCGCTTGCTTTCTACTCTGCAGGAGGACAGAGAACGTCTCCAGGCTTCACACGCTGTCCAACTGGAGAAACTCCGCTTACAGCTCGACACACAGATACAAAAGTCACAGCTGACACACTCACGCAAGGTGAGATGCGACAGATGCACACATTTACTAACTACACAGTGCTGTGCTTGTTGTGCTACGACACTAGTTTTCAATATCTAAAACCAATAGCTCATAAGGACTCCTTTCTGCCTGGAATTATTGTTTGTCTTGTGTCCGGTTTCTAGATATATTTAAGTGGATGGCTTAGATTTGCACCAGTTTTCTTTTTGCCCACTCAGTAGTGCCACACACAGACAAACAAATACTATTGTAGAGAATAAATCTGTCTTATTTCTTCCTGTAGGAGTCAGAACTGCAGGATCTGGCGGATCAGTTAGAGCTGAGAGCCAAAGAGCTGAAGAGCCAAGAGGCCATGCTGCAGACCAAGGTCTCTCTCCCATACTACATGTACAGTTAATCAACCACTGATACACTAACCTAAACCACATGGACTAATGATGATGTCTCCTATTAGGCAGCAGATCTGAAGAGAAGGAGGAGGAAGCTCGGGGAGGAAGAGGAGGAAATGGACAGACAGATAGAGGTGGGAAGTCCAGCTTTTATTTCTGAAAAGAGAGATTACATTCACCCACCCCTCCATCTGTCAACCGTATATTTCCACCTGTGTGTGTGTTTGTGTGTGTGTGTGTGTGTGTCTAGGCTCTACCCCGGCTGATCCAGGAGAGAGACCAGCTGAAGGAGGAGCTGGACAGGATGAGAGAGGACAAAGCTCAAGCCCGAGAACTCATCCACAAAGCGAGGGAGGAGAGGAGCGAGGCCAAGCAGCAGGAGGAGTGGCTGAGGGAGGAGAGAGACAAAGCCAGGGAAGAGAGCAGAAAGACGAAGGAGGACAAGGAGCGACTGGAGAGCAAGGTGGCGCTGCTGCAGGAGAGATGTGACCGTCTCAGTCGCAGAGTCAGGTACAGTTCCAGTTTCTACGCAAGACCCAGAACGGAACAGGCCTCATCCTTATTTACACAGCCCACATATTACAGGAAAGTCCAGAAGAGTAGAAATTAAATATCCATGTTAAATTTCACTGTTGATGAATGCATGATTTCCATTGTTTATGCCCAGACCAGTTTGGATTTTAAATGGGCTTGTTTTGTCCCACAGTGAGCTGGAACAAGATGAAGGAGGGGGCGCCTCACCGAGACAAGAACCTAAACTCGGCAAAAAGAAGGCAGAGAAGGCCGAAGTGACAGCGCCCTCCAGTGACCAGAGAGACTCACCGCTACATGTAGACGACCTGGAGGACCCGCCGCTCTCCCCTGTTCCTGACAGCCACAGCAGCATGGACGAGTAAGGAGAGAGAGACATAGAGTTGTGGTTATGAAAGCATTATTCGAATTGTTTGGTATTTACAGGATGCGAATGCTCTATTAGACTGTTTTTAGGCCTCTGAGCAATATCAATGTCAGTTCTTACTGGTGTTTGACTAATTGTTTATTGAAAGCTGATATGAATACTGTATTGATAACTGATGTGCCAGTATTCAATATTTATACATATATGTAATTTTAGAGCCACAATAACAAATATTCAGTGCTTCTACTGGAATTATATTATTCAGAATGAAGAAAAAAACAACCTGAAATGTTACTGTGCACTCAGACAGAGTGATGCTACAACTACTGCTACTAATAATACTGATAGTACTACTTTGCACTCTAATATCACTGTCAGTTCTTCCCTTAGGCAGCTAATGTAGCATTGTTTGATTCTAAAATAAAATACAAGTGTATATTATAGCTCATAGACAGTTGATAGCAAATGTGGCCTAACTGTGCTGGCTTGGACAAATGTGTTTCATTAATGTTAATTGGCTCATTATTGATTAAAGCATTCATGGTTTAGATGAGAATTCATGAGAGCAGGATACAGTCTGTATCTTAACTTCATCCCCACACCTCTGTGTGTTCAGGTTCCGGCGGTTCATCTCCTCACACGGCGCATCCATCCAGAAGACCAAACTCTTCCTGGAGAGGGAGAGCAGCCGACTGATGGAGAGACAGGCAGCTCTACGGGTGGCCCAGACCAGCTCCTGCCCGGACCCCGTCCAGAGAGGAGGGGTGACTGAGGAGATGGTTAGGAACCTCCAGCAGGTAGGGAAGAGCGTGATCCATCTCCTGACGAATAATAATTGGTGTGACGACTGGTGAGACGGGGTTGATTTTAAAATAAGTGCTGGTTTCTTTCTCTCGTTCTGTCAGGAGGCCAGAAATGTGGCGGAGCTGCAGCGCACGGTTCAGAGAGGAAACACTCTCCTGCGGAGGAAAGAGGAACAACTTCAGCAGCTGGAGAGTTCTATAGCTGACGAGGTCGGGAGCAAACATCATATTGCATTTCTAATATTACAGTGCACTCAGTTAAAGTGATGCTTCACTTAGGTTGAGCATTTTACAATTTTCGCTACAGAGGACTTCATGTAGTCAACTAGCACCGATAGTCATAGCTGAAAAATTTGGGGTAGAGGTGAAAATGAACACTTATAGCTGTTAAACTTAACCTGAACATCTGACTGTATTTTTTTGCTCTTGAGCTGCTGTAATCGTTATAAACCACTTGAAATTATGAAATGTACTTAAGTATATTAACAACATAACCTGGATGTAAGTGATGAATTGGTGTACCAAAGTGAAATATCATATCAGTTCTCCTCAGATTTTATGTGCCTGATATATTTGTGTACACATTTGTGTTCACTATTGCTGGTCTTTGCAAGGTCAAGCCAACAGGTAATACTGTATGTACATACAGGCATGAAATATCTGTTTTTATATCTGCGTCAACCACATTCTGGCTTGTTGTTTACTCTATTCAGCCGCTGTTTGAGGATCTGTCTCGGCTGGCAGGAGAGAGGAAGGTGACCTTCGATGTGACGGAGTCAGACCTCAGCAGCACTGCGGACCCACCAGATGGGACAGGTAACACAAAACACAAAGGGGCACAACACAGTAGCATCAGCTGTTCCTCAAAATACAAATGAAATTTACACTCATTTCATTCAGATCCTGGGTGTTGCTGATATGTCATATACTCGCCATACTGTAGAAAATATATTTTTCCAGCTGTACATTAAGGTCACATCTGTTGTCTGTTATCTCTTTATCTGTCTCTCTCATCAGGAGGTCATCCCACCGTCCCGGCTAAAGTCCAGGAGTTAGCAGAGTCCCTGCAGCAGATCTCAGGCCAGCTCAACACCGTCCTGAGTGCGTTGGGTTCACTGGCTCAGAGGCAGAGCGCCACACCTTACACAGCCTTCCCTCTGCCTCTATCTCAGCCTCACTCCACACATGCTTCCACCTCCACCACCTTCACCTCCGCTCCCATCCTACCCCAGGTTCACACCCTGGGCCCCACCTCCTTACCCACACCTGCAGCGAGGCTCTCAGAGCCGCCTTGGAACTGGGCGCCTCAAGGCAGCTCCTCAACCGCCCCTCTGTTCAGCACCCCCATCGCCAGTGGGATGTGGGCCTCTGAGGATGTCATGAGCAGCAGATGGAGCCAGATATTCCCTGGTATGCCAACATATGGGCCATTCTGCATAACTTGTTCAGAAAGGGTTTTTATCAGTGGCAAAAATGATTTGTGTCATTGTTGTTGGTCCTGAACTGTTGTTCTGTTCTCCAGGAGCAGCTATGGATCCAGTCGCATCCAGCACCATGAGAGCCAACTCATCTTACTCATCGTACACTCCTGCTAGGTACTGTGACCTGCAATACACATTTAATCATCAGCTTACTTCTACATCCTTACTGTCTTAAATGTACTTGCAACAATTCTAAATCAGTGCGTGTGTCTATGTGTTTCTAAGTGAACATGGCCGTAGTCTGCGCTCCATGCAGAAGACAGCGGAGGTGGACGGCCAGAGGCTGCAGGGGCTGATTGACGGCAACAAGAGGTGGCTGGAGATGCGCAAAAAAGACACCAGCGTGTATCCTTCTATCAAACATGTTCATCCACACACACTAACAGACATAGTATTGTGTTGCATCTACTGAAAGAGCACACAATCCCTTGTCTTGTTGTAGACTGACATGCTGATAAACTGTATGTTCTTACCACTACATGTCTGTGACTATGGAGCCCTGAAACTGACAGGATGTTGCAGACTCCATCAGTGGGGATTTTTTTTTTTCTTTGTAATTTTATTTTATCAGGTGATATAATAAATGAAGTACAGCAGAGACTCGCACACAGAGAACAACAACAAAAAAAGAATTCAGACCGGGATCTGGATTTTAAATATTTCTATTATTTACATTGCAGGGCTGTACAGGTAGTGAAAAAATGTGTCAAAGTGCATAGAGTGCACAAGTGCAAAACCACATTGCACTGAGGAAAGTCCAACATGAACTGAAACGTTTACAGCGTTGCACTCTGTGCACTTTTGCACATTTTTTCACCGCCTGTACAGCCCCACACTGTAAATAATGGAAGTACTTAAAATCTAGACCTCAGTCTGACTACCACACCAGAGAAGAAGACCAACAGAATTTTTTAAGGCGCAGCTCAACCCTTGCAAACCACCGATAAAATAAATTAACACATTATTTATCTTACTCCTCTAATTATGTGTCACCAGCTTGTTTTATTTTTCAACTCATTGATTTTCCTGTTGCTTTTTATCTTGACACACATTTAATCATTCATCTAATGTCTTCCAGCACATTTCCAATGTTCATGAATGTGCAGAGCAGTGATACTTGTAAAATGTCCTTTTACTACATTTTATATGCTGATAGTGAAAAGTCTGGTTATGCATGATTAATATCACTCTATCTCATAAGAAGATTCTATTCATCTAAAGCTTATCTCATATTTTATTGCAGTTCATGTTATAAAGCTGTAAGTTGTCAGACTGTTGCATGAACACTGTTTTGTGCCCGTTATTGTCTTTAACTCTGCCTTTCAGACCTCTGTTCACTCGCTATCGGGCTCCGTCCTCCAAGAGCAGCCTGGTCCAGCTGGGCCTGGACGATAACAACCAGATCAGAGTCTATCATTACTGAGGACACGACGCACAGTTCGTTCGGCCCTGTTGTACTGTGCCTGTCACTGAGGACTTTAGAGCATATATAGCGTTGTGATGTTTACACACAGGGCCACGTGTGAGAGTCCTGTCCCCGCTTTGCTTCATTCTTTTTTTTTTTTTGTTGAAACCTTCAGAGCAAAGGTTTTCAGGGAAAGTCCAGCCTCTTCTGCTGTGATTGGAGGAAGAGCTCACAGCACAGGACTTTGCAAATCAGGGAGCCACATGTCGCAGAGGGCTGAGGACTTTTATCCTCTAATGTTAGATTTGATTGTGAGTAACAGAAAATGTTTTAAAGCACTTCAGTGTCTCGTTTACAGATTGTAGCTCCATGCCAGACTTGGGCCAAACTGTTATTTTAGTGGTTTAGTTTGCTTTGGTGTCAGATAGAAGGAAGTTATTGAGTGTCATAAGTTTAGACAATCACAGTGAAGTATCTTTAGGTTTACAATAACTATAAAAAAGTATTCACCTCCCTTAGAAGTTTTCATGATTTATTGTCTTGCAACATTGACTCATGGCAGATTTAATGTGGCATCTATTTTATATATATGTAATAAATTTAGATCACACTGTAGTGATCTGTTCTTACTGCGACATTCACTTTGATCAGTGTCTAAAAATCCACATTAAATCTACTTTGACTCCGTGTTGTCAATTAAACTTGAAAACTGCCAAGAGGGTGAATACATTTTATAGACACTGTACTTATACTAATACTCCATTAGTGAACACTCCAGACATGATCTGATTTGTCAATGATGTTGTGAACTTCACACTTTTGGTGCTCCAGGCAGGACATAACACTAAGAAACGCTTCGCAGCTGCACATAGGTCAAATTTAATTTCATGACAGGTTACGTTTGTATTTATGCCACTGATTTTGTAAATTACTTATGTGTGAAACTATGATTACTTAAGTACTTTCTACAGTTTTTGTTTTAGTCTTTCAGAAACAGAAATCGGTGTGCTTTAGTGAAGAAGGTCAAGTCAATCTTTTAAGCATCGATTAGTTTTCTCTCCCATATTCCTTCAAACACAGATCTTTGCACAGCAGTAGCAGTGAGCTGTTGACTAGAGAGAGAAAAAACGTCTTTTGTGCATATATATTTGTGTAAATAAATACTGTATTTTTCTATGAAATATTTTAATAAATATAATTTTATATATACAGTATATTCATGTATTTCTTGTGTATTGATCCTGTTATCGGTTAGCACTGTTATGTTTAGTCAGGCAATTGTGTAATTGCATGTACGCACACACATTCACACCCTGATTATCGTACTTTGTTATCATTAGGACATTGCTCAGGTCCATCGACTCTTGACACCTGCTTAGAAAACACGTCTAATCATCACAAGAGTTTAGGGATCTGAAAATGAGACCTTTATTCAGTAACTGCTCATTTCAATGTTTGACATTAATATCAGTTTTTCATACAGTACAGTGCAAAAAAATACCATCGCAGTCAGACTTGAGGGCAGTTACAAAGTAGAATACAATCATTATCATCTTCATCATCAATATTCTCCAATGCGGACGGTTATCTTGAGCATCTGACCAATCAGCACAGTATGTGACTAACATGATTAGTACGTTGAAGGCCACTGACAGACTGGACAGGATTCATGTTCTCACATCAATGTTTGTAAACACACACACCTGTACAAACACACATACAGCATATAAACAGCATACAAACAGTAATTTCAAAATGCATTGTTGACTTTTAGGTAAAATGCAATGTGGATAATATAAAATAAGTTAATTCATACAGTATTTTTCGCAAGAGTACATTGTTATCTTCATCGTCAGCAGAAAGTAAACATCGATTCATTACAACTGTTAAATTGACGATGGCAGCGAGAGGACAAAACACTTCAGCATCACTCGACTTCGACCCAACTCTTGATTGGCACATTAAGTGTCCATACGGGTGGAGGGAGGGGCTATTGCCCTCCCTGATTGGCTCCGAGCGGCAGCGACATGCCCATCGACAGCTTGGGAAACAGGCTACTGGTTTGTGCTTTTTAAGAACACAAAGGAGACGGAAACAGAGCGAGAAGGGCGATAAGGCAGAGACGAAGAGCTGAGCTCATCACAGGAGATCTGACAAATCTAGAAGACGTAGATCTTGTCTCTCTGGACGGTGTCAAGGTCGTCGTCCATGGTCAGGAGGACCTAAGCGGGGACAAGGAGAGGGGAGGAGTTAGATCAGTGACGATGCGATCACGGTGCGTTTGCTGGATGTCTGCGCTAATACACCCACACTACAAACATGGCTTTACCAGGAAGGATCCAAACATGGCGATGGAGGAGAGAAAGTGCCAAATGTCATGATCGTCAAAGAATGAGAGGAGGATACAGTCCCTGTTGTGCTCACGAGACTCTGCTGGAGTTTTCTGTGTCAGGAGAGACAAACAACAGTAAACCGACGGCACGTTATGAAAGGATCAAAAGGTTCAGTGCATAAAAAAAGATACTGTGTACTCATTAGAAACAGTGAAAGGCAGAGAGGGTGCTTCTGTGAGACAGTTACTGACCTGCCAGGTACTGAGACCCTGGAAAAAGAAATACAGAGCAAAGCCCCACACCACAGCTGTGAAGAGAATACAAACCAATGCGAGACACTGGATTCTCTCACCACTCCGCAGCTAAACACAGAAAAAAAAAACCAGCTTTAGATATGAAAAAAACATCTAAAATCTTATCTACAAATACATGGATATAAACAAACACACACCTTCATAATGATGTAGAAAGCAAAGTAGAGCAGCAGGTTACAGATGGCAATGGCCAACAGGTAGGAGGCAAAGTCATTGGGTCTCTCTATGAGGCCATAAGCCGCCCTGCAGAGAGGAAACAGGAAGAATGGAAGACATAAAAGATGATGCTGACATTCAGTACTGCACAATCTATTTAAATTCATCACGTGTTCATGTAACACGAAGTTACAAGTTTACTTACAGAGACCAGTTGACTATGTTCCCCATCACAAGCAGAACCATACGGTCCTAACAGACAGACAGAAGATGATTTACGAGCAGGTGGATAAATCATGTAATTAGTGCATTCAGAAGTATTTGGATAGTGACACATTTCCTGTCATGTCTCTCTGTACTCTAACACATTAGATTTAAATTGCAAGCAATGATTATGAAGGTAAAACTTGCCCTATAAATAAATAAACAAATAAATAAATAAATAAATAAAACGTGTGAGTATTATTTTATAGCATTTGATGCTTTTAGTCTGATTCTTTGTAAACGTCCTTATAAAATGGGCTGAATTACGTTACTTTATTGTATTGTCTTGTATTTATTGGTCATTACTCACGATGTACATGGGTCCACTGCACTGTCTGATTGAATCTGTGTAGATGATGTACACCATCCTGCGCAGGACCCCGGAGTCTGAGACACAAATATTATATTAGCTGCAGTGTGAGGATCAAACCCACAGCACCCTGACAGTGGTGACACTTTAATAATACACTAATAATACATTTACAAGTACATGAAGACATGCTAAATATTCTTCTTTCTGTACAGTTTACAGTTAAATTAATAAAACAGATTTGGTCTGATCAAATCAAATCAAAGATCAAATGGGTGTATGCAGCAAATTTAACAAAAAGATTGATATGAACCATCCCTAACATCTAACCATTAGGAGTCCAGCCTGTTGGTATATAAGGTTTAATTTCTTGCTGTGCTCTTACCGAGCCTCCACCTGCCCATGTAGTAGAGCTGGGTGCTGAGGAGGAGCGTAGCCAAAATGTGGATCACAGAGAAAACGATCCAAAATACCGTGTTTCCTCTCCCAAATACCTGCAGACAAATGAGCACAATCATGTTTGTGTGTCACCCAAAGCCTTGTCTATTGAGTGTGTGTCATGTTTTGAGCGTGTACGTACCACTCCCAGCACAGAGAAGAAGATGACTGCGGCCAGGCAGGCGTAGGCAGTGTAAGCGCTTGCGTTGATGTCTGGATGTCTCTTCTGATAAAGCTTCAACATGCACAGCCCGGCAATCATGTACATGAAGGAGGTGTCTGCAAAGAAAAAGAGAAAAACTGTAAAACAGCAAAACACATACATCTATCTTTTAGCATCTAAAACTATGAAAGAATAAGGACATTGTTGCAGATTGAATCCGATTTTTTTCCCCAGATTTATTTCATTTATTTATTACGAATGACAAGCTGTAACATTACGTTTCCTGACATTAGTGGAGTTTAATCATCTCAAGGAAGCAACATAAAGCTTTGTGATGAATACAAATTTTGAACACAAGCGGTCTTACCAAACTGAAAGTTGGTGTAGTTGGGACAGACGTGGTAGCAGGCACTGAGCAAGCCCTCCATCATCAGAGCAGTTCCCATGGCATAGAACAGACCAAAGTGCTTCGGGATGCCACATTCCTGAGGCGAGAAAGGGAGAATGAGATATAGATAGAGGCATGGACGAGCCAAAGTGTGAATCTGATCAGTGAAGTCTAATAAATGATCCGTGGAAACTACAGTCCAGATAGGAAGACATTAACACTTTCCTAGTTCCCTCCCCATTTCCTATTTATGTTATTTTAAACAACACTCCAACAAAGCTCCTTGTGTCATTTATCTGTGCCTGTATGATATATGTGTCTGCTTCACATCTGCCTTACCAGTGCATTGAGGTCGTTGCGGACCAGGGCTCGGTTGTGGACGATGTCTCTCTTCAGGACAATGAGGAGGAAGAGGAGTCCCAGCATCACGTAGCCGAGGTTACTGAGGATGTTGTTGAAAGCACTGCGTAGGACAGCAGCTAAGAGTCAGTCATGGTGATACTTTCACCAGAGCTGTGTCATCTGTTAGCAATATTGTTTCTAATGATACATATGTGCATTTAAACAGATGTGTCCTGACTACACACCTTAGAGCTCCCAGCGGGTGGGCACACATGAAGTTGTAGTAGCAGATGTCTTGATTTCCTGTAACGTTGACAACCTGGCGAAGAGAAGGTGCATTTAACATCCAAAGAATGCATATTAGAGTTTAAATAGTTTTTTTTTATAAAACTTTTTGACACAAAGAAACACAGTTTGTTTCCCCATCAGCGTACCGTTTGGTAGGTGATGACCAGCTGGATAACTGGCAGGGCGTAAAACACAGCAATGGTGGCAATGTTCCTGGAGAGAAGACAATCATTAGACTTGTTCATAATTATGATGATACTGTAGATTTCTTGGAATAATGCTAAAATAAATTCTTACTTATTTAGTTTTACTGCATTATTATTTTATCTCTTCCCTTGCAGTATATCTTTAATTTCAGCACCATCAACAAATCTAATACAGCATGATATCAAAATGTTAATATAATGTCCCCAACTGGAAGTAGAACTGGGATGAATTGGGTGCCTATTCTGGGGATGTGGATCTAAACGGGACACAAAGTTTCCTCACCAGAAGTAGATTTGGTATTTCTTGCTGAGGACCCTTTTGTCTTTGCGAGCCAGGTCAGACACACACAGAAATTTCTGTAATAAGAAGACAGGAAACACAAGTAACGGTCAAAGTCAAACCAAACAGGTAGCTCTGGGCCAATGCCGAAGTGCCTTAAACCTGCATTCTCTCTAATGGCCATCAGGGGGCGACTCCACTGGTTGCAAAAAGAAGTCCAACTGTATAGAAGTCTATGAGAAAATGACTACTTCTCACTTGATTTATTACCTCAGTAAACAGTTTCCTTATGAGTTTATGGTCTCAATCACTAGTTTCAAGTCTTTGTCAATACAGCATGATGTTCATTTTATAAATTATGGTCATATCACCAGCCCTACATCAAGGTGACTACTTCCATATTTTTTTACAGTCTATGATTCAAACATGATGACATACCTGATAACCAGGGTCAATATAAGCAAAGCTGACTTACTCACTGATTTACAGAAAACCAGCACTGACTCAGAGACAAGCCGTACCTTGGTGCGGACAATGTTTTTGTCTGAATTGATGTCATCCAGCGTGTCATAGTCGTCCTCCTCCACAGAGCTCAGAGACTCCTGTCTGCTTCGTCCAACACTGTCCAACGATCGCTCTGATGAAGAAGAGAAAAAAAGACTTTTAGTTGATTTGGTAGACAATCTGAGTACTTAGACGGTCGACTGAATTAGCAAGATTTTTTTTTAGAGATGGAAAGGTGTTCAAAGACATCACACCCCTTAGAGTTTCTTTGTAATTTTGCATTTTTCAAACTGAAATCTTAGAATCATTGCTGGTACTTTGATCTTTACACTATCAATATTGTTTTGCTGTTCATTTCAGTGTCATCAGATCAGGCGTCTGGTCATTTCCTGGCAGCTACTCACAGTTCTTTAGCTTGAATCACTTTTGAACCAATTTGAACCCAAATCCCTTTGAAACTGCATCAACATCTAAGTCTCATTGCTGTATGATTGATATTGTGCTGATTGGTTTGGTGTAAAGCTCAGAACTGATTTGGCTAATAGTGCGGCAGTGCGTCACCAATGCGGACGGCTATGTGGTGAAGGTGATTGAGGATTGGTCGACGTTTGAAAGGCTCCTGTCCTGATGAACAAAGACACACAGAAAACCGGTGAGGGGCTGGAGCTGCTCGCCGGCTGCAGGCAGAGCAGTGACAGGTTGTGGAGAATATACTGTGGAGTGACAATGGTGGGCCAGAAACAATGTGTGTGTCCATACCCATGTATCCATAGTTGTTATCAGTTGATGTGGCGCTGTCGGTGACGGCCTCTGAACTCAATGTGCTGCAGTTGTCAGCTGGAGAGGAAGGGAAGAGGAAGATTCAACAACTCTACTAAAAAAAAAAAAGGACATAAACAAAACCAAAACTGTCTTCCGTGTCGGGGAAAGCAACTAAAATCACCAAAACTCACCAAAGGAGCCATATTCATAAGGTGAGGCTGGAGTTTTACCTGTGGATAAACACAAAATTAAACCCGATTACTCAATTAAATATATGTTAACAAAATGTATACGAGCAAACAAGCACCACTACAACCGATACCTGTTAGTATGTTAACTCTACATACTAAAACACCACTGTTAGTAGAAAACATGAAGGAGGCATCAAGACATGCAGGGATCCAATTGCCCTACAGTTTTTTTCAGGCTTGAAATGCCTGAAAAAACATGTAGTTGACATGGTTATAGGTTAGTGAAAGGGTTAAAATGTGAGGGCTAAGAAATGGTGCAGTGAGTGATTTATTTGTGAGGAGTGGTGACTGCTGCAGTGAGAGGGAATTGCTTAAAAATTTGACTTGTACGTGTCCTGCAGTTTAAAATCACATCGAGTCAGCAGGCACAGATACAAATACACACTGAGGCAGTATCGAGCTGAAGAACTACAAGTCAGCAGTTTACATATTGTATCTCTCTTCATGATTATTTTTCAGTATTTTTCCATGCTTTGTAAACCTAATAGGAACATTTACTCTGCGTCTGTGTTTGTCTATCATGCTGTTAACACTGTTGACTATAATTTGATGCGTTTCTTCAGCCAACAAAATGTAACGCTGTAAGCAAAAAAAACAGGCTAAATAACAAAGAAAATATACCCTCTAGTTATTTGTATCTCACAAGTGCCCAACAGAGTCATGTGTATGTGTATTTTGAAGCGGCGAGCCATAATGCTTAACTAACCACAAAACTTAACTTAACTAGTCCACAAAACACTATAGCCAATACTATGTCTTTATCCTGTTCTTTATGAATAATGTTAAAGAGTTATAGTATGCGAGCTGATGCATGCAGAGCATCTGCAGACAAGCAACACAGTGTGAGAAAGGGCGGTAAATGCACAATAGGAGTAACTGTGTCGTTATACCGTCTCCGTTCTTCCCAAGCAGAGAGGCTGAACCACACATTAGCAGGAGGGAGAGAGAGAGTGAAAGACACATTCAGTACACACAGACATCTTCAATTCTACAAAAAAAGTTTAAAGGGAAATTCTGGTATTTTTCAACCCGGGCCCTATTTTCCCATCATTTTGGGTCTAAGTGACTAAGGGAGGCAAATTTTTTGGAAATGGTCCAGTATTGAGTGAGAGTGCTTCAGCTGGCAGCCATGAAACGGGCTTGTTTTTGCCACTGACAGTCTCAGATTATTATTTTAAGTGTCTGACAACAAAAGTAAACACAGGAACTAGCAGCCTGTAGTAGCATTATGGTTAACTGCATAAGGAACTACATCTGGGGCAGTTTGCAGGCTAACCAAACCACATATTCATCCGCGCGCCGGTTTGTTTACATGTATGAGGCTGACTTTAACTGCAGTTAGACTTCAAGGAAAGTAAAAAAAAGAAGTGCAAAGACGGATTGTCCTGTTGACTATTATGAGTTATTTCACTTTGACTGGCCAACTGTATTTATTTGAGCTGGAGTACACAGAGAGGAGATAAAACAAATGAAAAAAGAAAAACGAAGAATGGAGGCAGAAAGGCAACAGGACTGTACAGTCACAGTTACCTCATAGAAACTGTTGGTGTCCCTGCAGTCACTGCACTTTTCTACAGAGTTGGACCTGTTGCTGCCAGACTCGGAAAATCTAGACGAGTCCACAGATGAGAGTAATCCCAGCTGTGTAACCACTGCACATGGATTTACAGCGTTTATCAACACTGTCGTCCTGGAGACCGTTTCACCTCCACAGAATCAACAGGATGAAAACAGCGAGGCTGGCTGGACCGAATGTTCAGCTCCGAACAGTCAGAAAAATGTCATTTCAACACTGTGTGAGGAATTACAGTATGTAACTCTCTATCATCCAGCAGTATTCCATAAAAACTGCACAGTGTGGATCTGGTCCTTTTGTCCTTGAAATGTGGAAACTTGCGGACATGAACCAGTTCCGCAAGTTACTACTTCTCTAGCATGAACAAATGCTGAGCGATCCACAGCCTCAAATGTAAACAAACCAACGTGCAAACTACCCCGGATGTAGTTCACTATGCAGTTAGCCATAATGCTGCTACAAGTGGCTAGTTCCTGTGTTTACTTTTGTTGTCAGACACAATAACAATCTGAGCCTGTCAGTGGTCTCCATTACTCACTTAGATCCAAAATGATGGGAAAACAGGGTCCAGGTTGAAAAATACAGGAATTTCCCTTTAAGTGTAAGTTGAGCATCATATACTGTATCATCATGTCATCTACAGTGAAACAGTACAGATATATGACTTTTTAAAGAATGGTATGCTCCACACATCCTGTAACAGGCCCCTAATGGGCCAGTCCATCATAGCTAGTTGCTGGGTTACCTGTCTCAGCAGGCGACATGTCAGCAGGATTCTGAAACATCTCTCTCCTCTTATTCATTCTGCAGTAACAGAGAAGAAAAGATGCAAATGAGCATGATTTGTCTTCAGTCTGGTGTCGTTCTTGTAGTGCAGTTGTATGAATCAACATTCTTTGATCACAGATCCAAACCTCTGTATTAAACTGGGACAAACCAGATATAAGATGAATCTGAACACTGTGAACTTGTAAATGCTGTCTGTGGATGCAGAGATAATATCTCAACCTTACCGCTTGTTCTCCACACAGGCCACCAGCAAGGTGAGCAGGTAGAAGGAGAGGAAAATACCCAGACAGAACAGCATGCCCATCACATACACCTCCGCTGTGGAGTGAGGAGACAGATGTGTTTGAGCATTTGCAATTCTGATACCGCACCAGACTTTGACTGTACTGTGCTATGTAACAATAAAGCATGACAGCTTACAACTAGGACATTTACAGTATACAGAATTTATCTTACATACAGGCATTATTTCTTTCTTCAACTTTCAACATAACTTTCATCTCTTACTTTAGGGAGTCCTGAGTCTAATCTAAATGTTGCTTCTGGAAAGAGTTACATATGCTGACATATCAACACAATAGTTTCTAATACGATGATTAAACTAATGATTCATGGGGACCATTTTCATCTAATCCAGCTATTTGAGTCAGTATCAGACCTATATCGAAATATCAGTGCATCTCTCATTTTTCCTCACTACTTTCTGATGTTTTATAGGCTAAATGATTATTGGATTAATTGAGAAAATAATCCACATATTAATTAAAATAATCATTAGTTGCAGCCCTTAAATCCATCTAAGTTACGCCTCAATTTGATCAGGTCACATTTGCACATGATGTGACTTACAGTTGATGGCAGGAGTGACCACAACATCAACGATCTTGCTGCGGTTGCCGGCATCAATCAGCTCATCGGGACGCAGAGGGTAGAAGCGCAGCGGACCGCCGCACGCCTCGTCCTCCGTTTTCACCACTACCACCACATAAAAACTGTTGCTGGGAAAATCTTTTCTCTGAACGACAGAAAAGAAACATTAGAAGATGTGATAATGGTGTCTGGATTTGTTTTGTATCAAATGTTTCCGACCCATGTACATAACTGTGTGGGAGACATTACCTGCACGGTGATGGCACCTTTTTTGGTCATAGTCTGGTACATCCCAATGAAGGCCACGTTGTTGTCCAGGTCATAGACAGGGCACTGAAAAAAAGAGAGAAAGAAAGAACATGAAACGATGAATGGAAGGATTATATAACAAGAGCACAGTAAAATTAGGCACGAAGAAAGTAAAAAGAAAATAAATCACGGCTGTATCCTCTACGAACATCATTATATTGACAGTTTTTAATCATTGTTCCAATTCAGGGCCTTACAATACACTAAATGATGCCCTCATGTGGTGTAAGAGTGCTACTGCATGTTGACCACAGTGCCAGGGGCCACCTGAGGACAGCAGCAGTCTGGTTTGCTGTACCTGGATGTCCTGGATGGACATAACTGAGCAGGGAAAGGCCATGTCTGAGCTGACCTTGACGATAACAGTGTCCACACCGTCTGGAAAGACATACTTGAAGTACTGTGACAGTGAGGAAGATAAAGAAGAGGGAGGAAGATAAGGAGTCAGGAGGGGGGTAATTAGAAAATAGTATTAGAAAACACACTGTGGCTGGTCGGCCTCAGTGATGTGTTTTATATTTGATTAGGATGCAGCAGATAAAAACAAGCCTTTTCTCTGTTTCCTGTCTTTCTTTTCTATCTAGTATACTGTATGTGGGAGGATGTAATCATTCTAACAAACAAGCATGTAACATAATGAAACAGAAGCCAATAAATCACACATCAGCAACAGACACTAATTAAAGCATTGGGACACATTGTTCTTTTTCATGTGTTGAAAAGCAGAAAAGAAGCGAAAAAGAATGAGGCTACATGCTGAATAATTGTGTCAAACCAGAAATCCCCCCTATTCTTATCATCCTTTCTCACTTGTACTTTCCTCAACCTCTGTCGTAATTTCTACCACCCACCCCCCATAGTCATCTATGTGTCTGTGACTAATCTTCCTCTCCGCAAAGTAGCACTTAGTGCCTTACTTATAAACAGGCAAAGCAACAGTATCAAGCTGTATACCTGAGGTTGCGATGGCGACGCGATGAAACTGAATTTCTTATCTGTCCTGTAATCAATGTGAAAATAACATGTCAGACATACCAGCAAGACACTTTTGTTCACTACAAAACCCGGCAAAATGCATGATGATTCAGGCAGATACTGCACTGCACATTTGTGTGATTTTATACACACATATATATATATATATATATATATATATATATATATATATATATATATATATATTTTTTTTTTTTTTTATATATATATGTGTGTGTGTGTGTGTGTATCAGATATCACTCACTGCAGGGTGAAGCTTTCAACACGGCTAACCCTGAGATGGTAGTTTGTACCCTGGCTGGATAGGGTAGACACATCCACAAAGAAGTACTGGGTCTCTGAGGCGGCCCGGGTGGGAGGCTGGCACAGTGTCCGGCCCACGTGTTTGTAAGGGTACTTCCTCTGGTAGCTGGAGAGAGAGGGTGAGGTTGACAAGCAGAGAAAAAAAGAACAAGACAGTTTCCATTAAACAGGAGTTTTCTTATTAACTAGACCTTAAATTTGTTTTGATTGAAAAGCTCTTTTCCATTGCACTAAATTGGTTTAAGCATTAAATGAAATATTAGATCATGTGAAGAAAGAAATCAAAGCAAAAAGATATCTTGTTACATGATGATGAGGGAAATTATTGTACTAGATTATGTAATATTATAGGAGTATACTAAATTCCAAAGGATGGCTGTTTCAGAATCACTCATTAGATAATGCATCTTCAATATTCTCTGAGCCAAATCAATAAATACCAAGCTCTAGAAAATGTTGCTATATGCACATTGCGTAGCTCAAAACGAGGCAGAAGAGTCTTTCAAAGAAAACATGTGACTGAGGCTACGGGAAACAGAAGTACTTTACTCTGATGACTTTGAGGTTCTTAATTTTCGGTAAACTGGGATCCTCAGATCTACGCTGGCAGATCTCAGAGGAGGAAGTGAAAGTCCAAGGTTCATTACAGATTTGCAAAGGCATGCCTGGCCACGAGACTGCATAATCAAGACTGCGGCAAGCAAAACTGTAGCCTGGTCATTCTGATGTTGCACAACCATAGAAACTACTTCAGACTGTGGGAGATACACATCACATCACAGATAGGCTGTTGGCCAGTGCCTAATAAATAATCAGACTACTTATCAGCCACTGGCCAACAGCCCGTGTTATGAAATTCCTGTTATAAAATTCCACCTGGTTAAGTCAGGTCACAAAAGCTGTGTGTCCTATAACCACTGAGGTACAATCCAGAGCACATTAAAGGCTGTGGATTTAGCAGTTTTCTTCCCTACAAAGTACATCAACTAGACGTTAATACTACTGGGAAAAAAAACAATTCAGCACAGATGTCAAAAACTGAGCCACATCTCCTCCAACCACTGCATATGCAAATGAATTTTCATCTAACAACAACTAGGATTTACACATCTTTTTCTCTTACAAGGCCTTTAAGCACGTACGCAACTCTCTACACCACGTACTGTAGGAACATTGGCTTCGTCGCATGACCTGAAGTCATAACTATTTACTATCTAGGAAAGAACAGCAGCAACAGCCTGACACTCCCCACTGGATCATTACTTTATGTAATGTCTGCTTGTGCTAGTTAGTCAATTAGTTACAAGGACATACATAAAGGCCTTGTTTAAAAGCTGAGTTGGAAAGACACAAGCCTGTTCAGTGTTGAGGAGACTTACAATTGATGTGGTCAGTTTAGGCATTGTGACAAGATGTCATGACATACAGCTAATCTGTACCACAGGCTATAGTGTTCCCCTTTCCCTTCTCATTCTCTATCACACAAAGCACAGATCAAAGTCCATTCAAATTACAGGAACATGTGTTGCATTGCTCAATTTGAAATACATAAACCACAGAACAAGAAGTGTATGTTCAGTATATACTGTATAGTATCTGGCCCACAAAGCAACATGTTACTGGAAGAAGCTGTGACACATACTGTATATATGCCAAATTTCATTATATTGTATACAGTAATATTTAGGGAAACGTTCATGGTATTATAAGTATATATGCTTGACAAGAAAGGCAACATGTGAGAAGTCTCTCCTACACATAAAAGTACATATTAAATCTAATCCTACCCCTGCTCTACAATTTATAGAATATTATTTACTGAGACCTCACAGGATCTAGATTCATTGGCTGTTACTCCGACAAGCAGAGGGCAACCAAACATTACGCTGGTCATCTCAACTCTCAGATGTACATCTCTTTGGATAAAAGCTTCTGCTGAATGACATTGTTAATTGTAAATTAACATATGAAATTTGATTTTTTTTTTTTAGCTTGTTAGGGGTCCAGAAGTGTTTCAGGGAGGTGTGGAGCTGAGAAAGTGGCAGAAGAAAAGAGTGACGGATCAAACCAAACTACATGAGTTTTATTTTAAGCTGATTTCACTTAAAACGCAAGATTGTGCTTCCAGACTGCTCCAATTTACAACTGATGTGAAGTGGGACTACTCACAGGCCTCTGAGGATGAGAGGGACTTGGAAAGACAGCACAGCTTGCTTTTGCCGTACAACAAACAGGATGGGGCTCTCCAGACTCTGTGACAACACATCCACAGTCACACGCACTCCCTCAGTCTGAAACCCAAAGGAAGGATAAAGAGAGACAAATCAAATTAAACTCAACATGAATTGATATCATCCAGTAAAAAACAAATATACTAGTCTGACGGGGTATACTCACCTTATTCCTGGAGACAGTGTGATTGAAAGCATAGATGGTCTGGTTTTCACTTGTAACCGTGTCATTGTAGGTGACATCAAATTCTGCATCTTTCTGAATCACGTTTTTGATCTCCCCAAACGCCACACTGCCGCAGACTAACTGGCTCACACAGAACCAGAGCAGGGCTGCCAATCCTGGCCGTAGCCAGCAAGGAACAGGTCCGGAGCTGCCTTTATGTCGAGATTTCCAGCAACTCCTCAACACCATTTTGTTTGACAACGTCTTCCTGAACTGTCTAATGATATCTAACGTTATACTAGCATGTAAAAACTCCCCGCCCCATTCAGCAACAAATTACTCTGATAGCTAACAGTTCCAGCAATAACCAACAAGGACAACAGCTGCTAACTGACAAGCTAAACATACAGCGGGGTGTTTACATAGACTTGTTCTTCCTTGTCGACATCTGTGACAAACTCGAAGCTGTCAACCGTGCAACCAATAACACAAGTTTCGAGACAACCAGATGACAACGATACTCAATTCCTCTTCCTCTGAAATGTCAAAGCCTGACAGGCTGCTAGCTGGCTGAGCTAACGTTTGCATTGTTAGTTAGCAGCTCCATGTTTTGATCCCGGGAGTTCAGCTTCAGCGACGGCAGCCGTGACAAAAATAAGACAGCACGGGGTGGTATTTTCTGTCCCGCCCGATGTAAACGGTTGTCACGGCCTGTATTCGCGGCGCCGCGGCATTATACAAGCACAGTGTTTCTCTTAAGGTGGGTGAAGAGACTCACTGTGTTTACAGCATGAAAAATCTATGCCATTATCTATGCGTTATTCTTTTTCCCTACCCGCATCCCTACTCTGCTTCTGATTGGCTCCGATCGTGATATTCTTACCTCAACCTAACCAATCACACCCCTTATGACTAAACCTAACCAATGAAGGCAACAAGTACTAGCCAATCAGAGGCAGAGTAGGTCGGGTCTTCACAGAATGCGGGTGGGAAATAAATTAGCCCCCCTCCCACCTACCCCCCCTCCACCCCACGCTCAGACAGTAAACAAACTGAGGGCTACGTCATTACGTCATGGCGCTGTCCTCATTGCTGGTCATATCCACCCTCACTTTTTTATTACTTTGGAAAAATGTATTGTTTGGATTCACTGAATGTGACAGGAATCTCTGTTCGCGTTTCTATTTAATTCATTTGTTTACTATTTGTCAATATCAAACAATACTTCTCTTCAATATCTGAATGTACAAACAAAAGCATATCACCACTGTGAGCTTTACATGATGTTTATTTAACTTTTTTTTATGACATCCTTTAGTCCCCATGGTGTGTTTCTGATTGTAGACTCAAGTTGTATACACAAGGTGCTATAAACTTGGTGTATACTTGTTTCAATAAAGCTGTTTAAAGATATATATATAGGCTATATATATATTATAGAACAGTATAAATGTCATTCCTAGTGGGATCCTTCAGCCGATGAAATGCCACTCTGAGAGGCAAGAGTTACAGGAATTGGCACCTACGTTCTTTGTTAATTGAATAAATATTCAAAGTCACAAATGTACAAATAAACTTATAAGAAATTATTTTTACAGCAAAAGGAAAATTACTCCACATAGGAAATGTGTGTGGAACTCCTATTTTTCTAAAACTCAATGGGAAACAACATGGCTTCTCCTGAATTAATTTGTTATCCCCAACAAATTGATAGAAGTACATTACAAAATTGTGCATAATATATATCTCACTAACAAAAACCAGAAAGTTCAACGGACTGCCAAGTTATTGATTTTACTGGGAAAATTTCACATCCATAAATCCAAGTTGCTGAAGTCTTGTCCATGGTTAGTAGACAATGTTATTAATAGAGAAGCATTTTCATATTCACACAGACTTTGGTCAGGTCAGTTGTCTCTATATAACCGGATACAAAGCAGGTAAAACTGTTGATCAGTCTACCAGGGGGTCCTATGACAAAATGAGCTGATGGGCTCCATTGATCTTCTTCTCTTTGACTGTCTTTGCACTGTCTACCCTGTTGCCTTCAATTGCCTTTCAAGCACAGACCACACAGCAGATGACAAATGGAAGCTTTATTATATTTTGCTCAGAGACCCAGAAACCAACCAGTACTCCTATCTTGCAGTACTTCCTGACCCCGAATGTTAATTTGTCAGTTTAAACACAAATTAATTTAGAAATGTTGAACCATGTTGCCTTAAAACTAGATTTTGACAAAGAGCCAAAAACCAGGGCCTCCAGTACAGGTAATAATGCATAACCTGCCTTTACGCACATATAATTTCAGCTGATAGTGTAATTTAATTATGAATATACATACCAAAACAAATGCAATTAATCACATTACCTCAAACCAATTGACACTAGTGAACGTGGCCTTTTCCAGGGCCTTGGGGGTCTAGGCCCGGAGGGCAGTTGCCTGCCTTGCTCCATTGGTAATTTAGCTTTGAGTAACAAGATGCAGAAACTCCTTTCTACCATGGAGTGGTGCTACAACTACAACCTAGTTAAAGGGCAATAGAATAGAATAGAATAGAATAGAATAGATCAATTGTATTTTCACCACATAGTTTTATTGTCCTACTTAGATGGGATGCCAGTTTTATTATTATTATAATTAATGGTGGTACTCATAATATTAGTAATAATAAATAATAATTAGGCTCTACAGGCTATAATCTACATGACAGCAATGCCCTCTTTGTGAGGGATGGGGAATCAGACAATTGAATTACCATGGAAATACAGCCAATGTGCTGCTTTTAATGGCAAAGTGTTCATTAAGAGATCTCCTCAAAGACCCTGTAGTACCATCAGAAGCTTAGGGTCGTTTCACAGCACACTGGTGACATTTATTATCTATGCAGCAAACCTGTTGTAGAAGTAGATGAAAAGTTTAGAAAATAGAACATATGGATAGGCTGTATAATATCCTAGATGTAGGCCTAAATACCATTTTTTCTGATGCAAAATATTAAGCTTTGAATCATAACAGAAAGCTGTGCACAGACATGTGTGATCTTCAAGGCGTTGCACAATAGACCGCTAGAGAGTGTGAGCATTCCTTTGTCTGGATAATTTCAGTGATGTGTATTTTAACACTATGATGGAGTGAACTTGGAGTGAACTTCTAAGAATGTATGTTTTCCTTGACTGGAAGATTTGAATCTGTCATTCTGTCTGTAATGTTAAAGTGGCGTATACCTTTAAAGTCTCATGAACCCGTCTGATCATACATAGTGCAGCAGTTTGCAAGGAATCACTGAATCATGGGAACCAGAGTGATAATGCGCACTTCTTTGTCGCCATGACAACCACAATACGTTTCTGTGGATGAAGTCATTTGTTACGCTCGTCGTTTCCATGGTTACAACCTAGAGAGGGCGCTGCGGAGGAGCGTTCCACGTAAAATGACGCAGAGGCGGGGGCGTGCCCGCGATGCGCGCTGCGCAAGGCTTCTTGTTGTTCCCGCAGAGAGGCGAGAAGATGGCGGCCGTGTCAAGCGGAGGTGCTGCTGGGTCCGCTGCGGCCGGGATTACGCACTCTTCCCGACCGACCCACGCAGGCATGGGCAGCCAGAACCGAGCCCAGCCATCCTCCGGGATCAGCCACCCCAGTCGTACCGGCACGGCCACTGGGTGCATCACCAATCCTGGCCACACTTCGGCCACCAGGCCCCCCCCAGCCCGAGTGGGCCACTACGAAATCGAGCGGACCATCGGCAAGGGAAATTTCGCGGTTGTTAAACTAGCCACACACATCATTACCAAAGCAAAGGTAAGAAGACTGACGCCCAAGCGTTAGAGGTGAACAACTACAAGCTGTCATTGTTTCATTTTTAGCCTTTTTGAGCATGTAGTCAGGATGCCGCTGGGGCCTTCAGGCTCCGGAGACACAGCGGACAGCCCGCTTTGGTAACACCGCTGCTTAGTATCGGGGGCTCCGTTCAACACGGGGCATCACCTCGGAACTACTAGACACAAACACTTTTAACAGAAATACATCTTATTAACATATCGGTGCTGCCAGTATTATTGAGGAAAGCTAGAAAGGCCTGAGGTTAATAAACGTGTGGCAAAGCGCAGAGGACGGAGAGAAGGGTATTGACGAAGATGAAAAAGAGACAGCTTTCCGTCTGTAGTAGCTAGCTTAGCTTACGAGCTAATTAGCTGTTTGGCTAGATGCAGATATCTTTTAGACAGATGCCAACACAGCAGGTTAAAAGTTTGCAGTACCCTACTGCATAACTTTAAATTAACAATGAACTTCCAAAGTTAGTAAGTGTACGTTACCTAAGTGTTGATAGCTCACTGTGAAATTCAACGTACAATTACAACCGAAAAATGGTTAAAGCCAACTGTAGCAGAGCCAGAAACTTTTAACTTTTTAAAATTTGCCAGATTGACAGGCAGTGATATAAAATAGACTACCTTGCTTTATGTTTTCGTGTACGGAAATGTTTCTTAAGTTTTTCTGGTGGAATACAACTATTTTCTCGTGGTGTAACCTAACCATTTTGTCAAAGTTGTATTTCAGCTTTACCGGTCTTTGTAGCATTTAGATATCCCTTTTAATATCTAGATGACATTTCCATTAAGCCTACCGAACAACAAAACACTGACATAGCAAAATTAGTGGTTTCACAACCTCCACCACACACTTTGAGTGTACGTGGATGCTTTTGCATAGAGTGGGCGCCTGTTAGCAGTACACTGTATGATTGACACATTCACAAGCAGCCACTATTGTCTACAAATGATATTCATGCAAAACACGATCATACTTGATTAGTAGATGCACTACATTTGGGGTTGCCACAAGTCAGTCCTGTGCTGCGGATTAATAACTCTGCTCATGATGACACTTAATATTGTGCCCAGGCTATTTATAATGAGTCTGTTGGGTTTTTGCCAATCAAAAGATTTGGGTATCTATGGTGGGTAAGGGAAGTTTGGGGTATTACAAGAGGAGGGGACTACTCAAATATCCCTAGTTGTGTTTTTCTTTTGGATCATGTGCCTAATTGTTTCAAAGTTTTTCTTGTCTGTGAGCAGTCTTATGTCACTCCAAATATTTTAACCTATGTCTTCTTGGCTGGAATGGTAGGGGAAGCCCTTAAAGACCAATAGAGAAGTCACCTGTGTACCTGTGCATCTGCATCACCCTCAGTTTGATGCATTTGACAACAGCAGCATCAGTAAGAATGCTGCTAATAGCCACTTTGATTTCCAGCTTGTTGGAGAATCCTCTACTCAGGACCATGCTGGCAGTATGGTGACACAGGGAGCCCTCCTCTGATAATACGACTGTTGTCATCCATGTGATGAATGCTTGATTGTACTCTCACAACACATAGGGAAGCTGAGGCCTACACTTACAGACAGCTTCTGCATTATATTTTTTTTTACCTGGTGATGATGCTCATGATGTCGAGCGTTCAATTCTAATGGTACAAATAAAGGTGTGTCAAGGCGGCAGAGTGTGCTTTGCCTCCATGCCCTTGTTGACATGCACACAGACAGGCAGACACGGCCAAAAGGCCAAAATAAACTTGGGTCAGTAAGTGCCTTGGAATATGTCTCAGCTCTGCAGAAGATGTTTCTAGAAGGACTCTGACTGTGTTTATTTGACTATCATGTAATTTACAGACCCACTGACATGAAAGCACTACGTTCAATCTTATATCAGAGCAGTACAAAGACAGTAGTTTGACATAACGGTGAGAGATTGATGTGCTAGGTAAGGTTTTTTCTTGTGTGTGAGCCTGTTTATATATGTGTGTGTGTGTGTATTTGGGGCTGTGTCTGGCTGACTGAGAGTGAGAGACAGGCAAAGGACAAAATGACAGTGGAACAAGCACTGACAGAATGAAAGAGAGGCCTTGTTTGTTGTCTGTTTGTGGTGGTCACTGACAGACCAGTCAGTTCATGATTTTCATCAGCTAGCACAGGGCTTTCAGCGTCCCCAGTTGCTCATGAATATCAGAAGAATAGAAGTGTGCTTTTACATGCCTGTGGATATCATGAATATGGATATGATGATCAGTCATCAGATGAAATGCGCTTTGGAACCTTGTTTTATGGCCTAGGTTTTATAACGATCCAATGAGAAATGCTGACTAGTCAAAAATAGCCTAACATCTCTCTCAGTTGTTAGATGGAGCTGGATGATATCCTGCAGTGCAGTCACACAGAACAGGATCTGGTTATTTATACTTGGTAGCTTAGAAGCCCAAAGAGGGATGTTCCCTCTTTATGCCTCATTTGCTCTGTTGTTTTGTTAAACCTAAAACATTCAAAGGCAATTTGTTTAAAGTTTATTTCCCTAGTACACACTACCATTTCAACCGTGTATTTTGCTAATTCTTTTGGAATGGGGGCTGTTGTTGTACACTTGCTAACAGAGAGGCAACCACGCACTTTAGATGATCGCACTTTCGACTATCATTGTAATAGTGAAAGTTCATCTACTCCAGTCAAAGGTTAGCTAGTGAAGTGGAAGTCAAAACAGGAGTTTTGTTACACTCTCATAGATGCTGTGGTAGAGGCAGTTGGGGCACACTTTGCTACTGTCTCGATGAATGTTGATTTTAGTGTTTAGTCTCTCCATAAACTTTATTGCTGGTCATGACCCCTCAACAAGGGACATAAGCTCTTGCTGACACTGCAAACCACTCTTCTAGGTGTTGCTTCTTGCTGTAGGAATTTGGAGACTTGATAGACTAGATCAACTTGATCTAGATGCTTGTAATTTCAATTCTTAGTCTGTTTCCATCTTTTGCTTTAACCCAGTCAAAGTCACTGTTGTTGTTTATCTCCATATTTGGGACCTCTTCTGACATGCATCTCTTTACTCTGCAGTAGAGCCGAAACAATTAATGATTAATCAACTAGTCCATTAACAGAACATTGATCGGCAACTATTTTGATAATCGTTCATCGTTTCCATCTTATTTATACTGAAGGTTTGCTGCTTTTCTTTGTCAAACATGGTAGTGAACTGAATATCTTTGGGTTTTAAGCAACAAGCAATTGATGATGTCGCCTTGGGCTTTAGGACATTGTGGTGGGAATTTTTCACTGTTTTCTGACATTACTAAACCAAATGATTAATTGATTAAACTAATTGTCAGATTAATCAGTAATGACAGTTGTTAGTCGCAGCCCTACTCTCCAGCACCACATTAATCTTTGTAGTAAAATGCTATATAAAACTTTAAATAACATCTTTAATGATAAAGTAGTATTTGTCCAGAAGCTGGTAAAGACATATTCAGTGTGTAGGCTTGTTGCTTCTTGGGTATTGCACAAAGAAGGCAGGCCATGTTGTGGAAAGAATGATTTTTTTCTGTTGATTGAGGCTATTAATTAGGCCTGTAGTTGCTTTGTTTTTCAGTGCAATTTACTTGGGATGATATTTCACATGCCGGTCTCTGTTCATAGGTATTTTAGTTAACAAACAATCAGTAAGCATTGTATACAAATTATATAAAACATTACAAAGATAGCACAGAATTTACAGACACGCATAAAAACAATAGGACATGTACAGTACACATACAGTATAAGTATTAACCAAGGTACAAAGCTGCTTTACATGGTGATTAGTGACACCTTACATTAGGTATAACCTAGTTATGTTAGCAAAGAGTTAAGAGGATATTTATTGCCTTGCCTCTACATAATCAATGAAGTCGTGTGGAATTTCTCAATGGAACATTATAAAGTAAATCTGAGTTTTTCCAGTTTAAGGTGTTGCATAACATCTTAAATCGCAGTCTCTTTAACCGATAAAAAAATTTGTACATTCTTTGTACAGACCCTATTGAGCCATTGTGTGGCATTGATTTTCTATGCTCACCTAATTCATCTGAATCAGTGCAAACATTCATTGTATGATTTTTTTAGAAATTGTCCATCACAGCTATGTCAGGTGTAATAAAACATCCCTGGTGCTGGCTTGCCTATAAGTAAAAGGTCAGTGCCGATATTAAGTGATTATGTTGACACAGGGACATGTGATGCAACCAGAGTGTTGTAGATTCCTCTTCACAGCATTAAGGGTGTAACCGTATGTGTATTCGTCCTGAACCGTTATGGTACAGATGTTACAATTTGGTGCATGCATTCGTGCAAAGAATACGCTCCATGACCCAAACAAATATTGTCAAAGCATTTAATAATCCACTTACTCTGACATGTGGAACAATAATTTTGGAGTGCGAGCTCCGCCCGAAACGTTTGGCAGTGCATCACTTAGCTATAGCATGTTCATGGATGTATGCTAACAGGCTTAGCCAAGGTAGCCTGGTTACCCTGTAGTGTCGCTGCCGTACACTGACTGAGTGTAACACTATTAAGATATGCGCTGTTGTCTCCGTAGTGAAACGATATCATGTCTCCCCGTTCCCCTCTCCTCTGTGATGGTTGGCTTTCACTCCGCCTTGAGTGAAGCCGTTCAGAACAACGATAAAAACATTTGATTTCTGACGTGGTCAGACAGCATGTTGTAAGAACCAGTTCTGAGAAATAAAAATGTAGTAATTAAGTATTGCAGTAACAGTTGTGGTTTGGTCCTTCTGACGGATATATTATTATATATGACATCATTAGATTGGTAATACTGAAGCATCAGTGTGTCAGCAGCATGTTACTGTCGTAGCTGCTGGAGGTGGAGCTAGTTTCAACTACTTTAAATACAGTTAGACTATAAAACAGCTGTCAGCAGGTGTCTTGAATCCTTGCAAGAAACGTTCATTCGTTCAAAGTTTCAGTAATAGTTACGGCCAATGAGCCATTGTTGGATGTTTACATTTTTCAAAATAAAGGACCAAAACATTATTTTCTTTCTCTCTTTTTTTCCGCACTGCACTGAAATCGTACCAAACCATGATCCCAAAACCGAGGTACATACCGAACTGTGAATTTTGTGTTCCATTACACTCCTACCATTCATCTATCTGCAGGGCAGCAACAAACAACTTTTTCACTACTGATTAATAATTAACCACTGTCAAAATGGTAATTGCAGATCACATGTCACATTTCTTACTTGGTCTGATCAGTTGCTAAAAAACCAGCCCACTAAACTACAGTGAATATGCCTGATTGCCATTGTGTTTTAGTGTGTCTATACTTGTGTCTAATTGATTGAGAAAAGGAGGTATGATGGTCATAGTCTGACCAGACTATAGATAAAGTAAAGTGACACACTTTGAAAAGCCCTCCGTCGTGTTGTGCCCACAGCAAGGTGAGCGTGATTGGTAGAAGATAGCACCGTGTGGCGTGTCCTGACCCGTCCTGTCTGTGGAGAAGCAGATCTTTTTTTCTGTTCTTCTTTTTCCTGTCTTCTCCTCTTCTGCTCTTTCCTTTTTGAGGGTTTTTTTTTTAGGCAAGAGAAGGATGAGCAGGAGGAAGGGGGCAGGCAGGATGGCAAGCGTTAGGTAACAGGCCTAATGTACTGTGTAACAATTTCACACACTCCCTCAGTCACACACACACACACACACCAAGTCACGCACAGCTCTCTAACATACAGCATCTCCTCTCTGTTTCTCAAAGATACACATACGCACACTCAAATGTGATTTCAGTTGGGTGAATAATATGACAAAGGCTGTGTTTCTGCTCGACTTGTCTTCAGGCCCTCTGGTCGTCTTCTGCTGCATTCTCAGTATTGTGAATCTGCAGCCAGCTGGCTTCAAAAGGGGAATAACAAAATCCAGACTACGTGTGTGTGTGTGTTTTAAGGTTTGGCGATATGGCCTTAAACAGTATAATTGTAATAAAATAATTAATTTTATCCAGTGTGGTCGGATTTATACAGCCAGCTCCTGTATTCAGTCATTGTAATAGATGGTGGATTCACAGATTGTTTTTAAAAGAGCAGACAAGGAGGTTGATGAATACCAAACTTTAAAGTAACTTCAGTTCAGTGCAGATCATATTGGATAGAAAGTGCATCCAGCTGGTGATTATCAAGCTAACTTCAGCCTTCTGTTTGACCGGCAGCACTGTTGCTTTCCTCTGCTTGTATGGTAACTTTTTCTTCTCACATTCCTAGATGACTGTGACCGACTGTGCCATTAGCCTCTACTCTTCCAAACTTGTAAAAACCGGGAATGTTTTATTTCTTTGCAACATGCTGCTCTGATTTTATTAACGCAAAGCCAACGTACAATGTAATGATCAATCAGTGGGTCGTCACCTGAGCTGAATTGGATCCTGATGTGACTTGTCTCGTGGTCAGTGAAGTTACTAAATGACAGCATATTGAGTGTTGTGCTTCTGCTCATTTTCTCTGGATGTTCATGTTCCCTTTTTTAAACTGGCTGTTCTAGAAGTGCAACGACTAGTTGACCAACAGACAATTAATTGCCTACTATTTAGATAACTGATTAATCTTTTTTTAATCATTTTTAAGAAAAAAAGCCAAAATTCAAATATTTTCTGGTTTCTTAAGTACTCTAATGGCACGTCAGTCTTCTAAAAATAAATCTCTTTGAGTTATGGACTGTTGGTTGGGACAAAACAACATTTGAGGACGTCACCGTGGGTTTTGGGAAACAATGATGGACGTTTTTCACCTTTTTCTCACATTACTCACACATAAACCACTAATTGATTAATCATGAAAAATAATGGACAGCATGTGCTTTCAGCCATGTGTGTTGCTGCACATTCATAACCTAAATATGTCAACACTTTACAATACCATATGACAAATTTAGAACACATTAAGATTTATTATTGTTTATCGTGAACAATGCAATGTGGCCCTACACACCCCTAGTGTCTGATGCCAGTGGTTTGTGTTCATGTGCCGTTTGTGTTTGTAACCATCGATGATCAGTACATGGCAGCACACGCAGTGGCAGTTAAAATTCACAACTCTGTGCTCTCATCATGGACAGCACTGCTCGTTGTCAGAGGCGACTGTGTGTTGCCAAGGCTCTTACTTGGAGAAAGGTCGCTCCATTGAAGTCTTACTGGTCTCCATAGCGATGATGGTGGTTCCAGCCCACATCTACCAATTCTGAATGGAACTGACGTTGCCATTGGCTTAGATTGCCTGTCATGAAGATGGTGTGTGATGTGTGTTTTTTTTTTTCATCAAAGCTGGACACAACAGAATTTGTCTGGTGTTCTTGGGTTTCCCTCCTCAATTCAGACCGGCTGGGTTCTTCGCTGTAGTATGTAGTGATATCTCTGCTGAAACCACAGTTGTGATGGACAGAAGCAAAGGTCTTTGGTTGCTGCTGCTTCGACTACAGGTCTTCCAGAGCTTTCATAACATGAACTGTGCACTCGGGGTGGGCAATATGGACACAGTTCTCTATCAGGGAATATGTAACATTATATCCAGATAACAAAATATGCCATTATATAATACATTTTCTGGAAAATCCATTTAGAAATTGTTAATGGATAAAAATACGAGACAGAAATGTCTGCTTTTGGCTGATAGAGCATATTAACTACCTGTCTAATCAAAGTATTTCATCACATTAAAGCAAAAAGTATATCAAAAGTCAGTATTGCCATAAAGCAGTCCTGCTTGTTGAGTTACAGCATTGTCCAATACAGTGGTACCAAACCTTTGCATTGGGACCTCCCCAAGGGCTACCAAGATAAATCTGAGGAATCACTAGAAGACTGAAAAGATTAAAAGATTCATTGCTGCTGCATTTATCTCCCTTGGCTTGAAGAAAAATGTCACCATGGCATCATGATATGGACATTTTGCCACAGCAGGTCCATTTATTGAAATCTTCATGCAGGCCCTCAAGTGCGCTCCTTGCAGCCTCTTCCTGAAGTCTGTTTTCACCCACCAAAAGTGAAGATTTGTCTTTATTTAGTAAATTCTTAAGTTTAAGGATCGATTCATGGTTCAACAATAAGGCTTGCCCAACTGCATGGGGGGGAACTTGGCAGCAAGGGTCTTCAAGTGACTTGCAGGAACAACTTGGTCTGGGTTCCTGGTTGCTTGTGGACCCAGGAACCAAGACAAATATTATACTAGTATTCCAAATACTTGTAAATACCTGAGTGCTAAATCGTTCCCAGAATACATCCCTTGCTGGTATATCCTGATCAGAGTTTCTGAACCAGTGGCCTCTCCTCCCCCCTCCTCTTCAGCTTGTATGTTCAACAATCACAGCTCATTACTATTGTCCAGATCATGATGGAGTGTAGACAGGACTGAGCCAGGAGGCTGATGGTTGCCTGCTTCCTTAATCTTGCGGATTGTCTCAATTGTGACTGGCACCTGAAAAAAAACAGAAGTGGAATTAAGTGTGCAGTGTGACAAACACACATCTAGCTAAATCTTCTCCATAAACATCAAATCAGTAATCTGGTTTAAAAAAAGGAGGGGGAATTTTCTTACTTTCACAGCAAGGATATTAACATCCTCCTTTTGGAAAACGTTTGACAGCCTCGCCAGATGAGGCAGCACGTCTGACTGGAGGTACAGAGCAGCCACATATCGGTATGTGGCACAAAAGGAGTAAAGACCTTTTGCCACAGGGCACTTGTTGTGCTCCACCTCCTCTGCCAGGTCCATTAGCGCTGCATGGAGATTCCCAGATTGGCTACTGCCTGGTGCTGAGAAAGCCAGCTCATGTCTTTGACCTCTTAGAAATTATTGTGGGGAAATAATTAGTACATTTCTGGCAAAAATAAAGCACAATTAACCCTAAATATAGATGCCTGTGATCTCTAATTCTGCTGGAAAGAATGAAGATTTGTTTACCTTCACATTCAGATCACAGATGCCCAGGGTAGTGGCTGCTGCCTTCAAGACTGCTGTTCTATTGGCGGTGTTCCTAAAGTACAGGTGAAGTTGCTGCAGGTGGTCTCTGAAGGTCTTTTGTACGGTGTTGTCTCTGAAGCATTTTTATAGACGTTGGGCAGCACAGTGCTCAGTAAGTAGCCATGGCATGGTTTCACAGAGTCGCTTTGCCACTCCATTTTGGCCTATTTAAAAAACAAGGGAAGAGGGGAAAAAAGTTTAGTTGTACAAACAATAAATTAAAGCACAATAAATATATTAAGTGCTTTGGTGTGGAGAAGGATGCAGTAATGTTACCTGTCATCACTGCTGTACCATCTGTCCCAAAACCAGATATCTTGTCCTGGGGAATGCCCCTCTGATTGGTCTTCCCATCAGGAAGTGGAACTAGGTCCCAAAATTGACAAAAAAGAGCTCTGTCTTTGTGTTTCTGATGTCTTCAGGACGGGTTCTTCGATAATACTGGCCAGTATTTCGAGCATTTCATCTACCATGCGATGGGACCTGTAGTTGGTTGATTTTCCGGTCTTTGAAAAAATTAATACCAACAGTTAAATAGATGTTGTTGACCTGTCAGCAGCCAAGACCTGTGTGATGGCCTTTTCTTGTTCCAACAGGCGCTGCATCATCTTTTGCCTTGATCCCCATCTCGTGGGCGATTGTGTTATACGTTTGTGTCGAGGCAAGTGCCCGCTGCCTCTTCCAACTGTGAGAAAAAGCACTCACTTTTTGCAAACTCCCACAGAGAGAGAGAGAGAGAGCAAGAGAGAGAGAGGCTTAAGATCATCTACATCAAGGGGGATCTGTTAAACCTCAAAGCAACAGGGATGCTATGCTACTTGAACATTTAAATTAATATTTCATAGAAAGGAATAAAAGAAACTTACCAATGGTAATGTGAAGGCGATGGCCAAAGCCTGACAGTCTTGTCCAGTTATTCAGTGCGATAGCTTTGACAACGTTTGCTCCGCTATCCGTTGTCAGACACACCTGTTTCTCTTCGTTGAGATGCTAGCACTGGAGAAATTCCCTCAAACCATTCGCTATATTTTTCCTTGTGTGGTCCTCGGAAAAGTAGCTTGTCTCAAGACGGGAGCTGCACAGCATCCGTTCAGCTCTGTAGTTCTGCTTGACCATAAGTCCGTGGTCAAGGTGTAGTAGTCTGCAGAAGACAGTGAGGCTGCTACCTTACTGAGGTATTCTTCATACATGTCCAGGAGTGCTGTCTCTAAAAAATATTACCCTTCAGGGATGCCATGTTTAGGGTTCAGCTTTTTAATGAGCTGTTTGAAGCCTTCCTTCTCACCTGTCGCTCCCCTTTTTGGAATGAACTCCTCCACTGAGGAGCCACTGTCAGCCATGCTTGTTGTTGCTGTGCCTAAGTTACGCATGTAACATACGTCATACTGTTACGCGGCATAACGATGTGATGTCATTATGAAAACCACAATATGTATTTTTTTTAAATCATAGTAAAAAATTATACCAGTATTGTTGTGAATGATATGATGTGGCACACCCCTATGACATAGGTGATAAATCAATTGAAAGTAATCGAGAGTGGCAGCCCTACTCATGTCTACACTCAGGTTATAGTTTGTGATGATGGGTCAGGAATAGACATTGCCTCATTTTAATTCGTCGCAAGCCAAAAAGGGTGGGAACTACTGATCTGATTTATATTGGAAAATTCACATTGTCTTATGGTGAATATTGCCATATCACCTATCCCTACTCTGGACATTTGGCTTGAGCCCAGTGGCTGTGAAAGACAACTGGACAAAAAGACCTGCTGGAGTTAGTGAGAATATTGGTCAAGGTCCATAATTCAGTTTCTTCTATGCTGTAGTATGCAGACTTTGTGTGGTAGATAGCAAGATGTGAAATGTAAGAATCCCTCGATCCCAACTTTGGATTGAGTCGTGTCTCTATAGAGATTTGTTTCTCTTATTGTGCTAAACTGGAACTGCTGGTTTCTTCTTTTTAAGCACCAGTCAACAATTGTAAATATGGGAATGTGGACTGTGCAGAATCAACCTGTTTGGGTGATGGTGTGTCATGTGGCAACTGCAGTATGAGATTTTTATGATTGCAGTTGTAGAAGAAGTAGAATTAAAATACCACTGACGTTGTGGTTACCGGGATGGTACTAGTACATCTATTCATGTGTGTTCATCATAACTAGTTGCCACAAACAAACTTTCCCCAAATTCTGTTGCTTTTGGTCAGGTCTGTGGGTTGTAAAGTGTGTCCTTCACTATGCAAGAAAGAAAGGAGAAAAAAATCAACTGAAAATGACAGATGAGTGTGTGATGTCCAGTTTTTCGGTACTTTTAGCATGTGCCTAGTCTTGTACTTTCAGCTTGACACACTCAGTTGAGTCATTTCCACACATATACTCATACAAGCACACAACACACAAGTGCATCATCTCCGAAAGCCAATGTGCTGACTCACACTGCCTGTATGTCTTCATCTCTTTGTGTGCACGTGCATAATACGCTCATAGAATGGTACAACTTGTGCTGACGTGCCGTGAACATATCTTCTACGTGTGACACTGCCTGATGTCTATAAGACTTCATACACACACACGCATAAGAGAAAAAACTGAAGCTTCATACCAAGCAGCTTCTAGTTAGCTGTTGTAAAGACTTGGTTTAGATCCAGATAGCGATGATGCCGTGTTTTCGACCTGAACTGTGGAGTGTGTGTGTGTGTGTTTGTATGTGTCCCATAGGAGTTTAACTACTCACATGCTGATATAGGTTAAGCCAGAGCATTACACCCCCTCTGGGTGTTGTAATCTGTGTCACCTGTTGATGAAGGTTAACCTCATACATTATATCACCTCTCCATTTTGTGTGTGTGTGTGTGTGTGTGTGTGTGTGTGTGTGTGTGTGTGTGTGTGTGTGTGTGTATGTGTGTGTGTGGACACAGATGAGCATGCAAGATGCACTCACCTGCCCCAGCTTCCCACTGTAGACATTACTCCATGGACCCAATTCTATGTTTAGGATTAACCTCATTATAGTTGAGTCATGGATGGATGTTTTCAAAGTGAATGCTAGAGGGTCCAAGGGAATGTTGCACGACTGTGAACACAATGTCTAAGAATCAGATTTATTGGTTAATGTTGCATTTTTTTGGTTCTGTTCAAATTGTTGACTCCTTATTTTATGCTTAATAAATCTAGGCAAACAATATGCAACTTTTTAATCAGAGCATTATAACAGATAGATGTATTCAACAATAATATATTGGTATCAAGAAAATGTCAACTGGGGCTGTAATTGGTCATTCTTTATACATTGATGATTATTCTATTAGTTTTTTGTTTAATAATGGTCCATGGTTTTGAGGCTTGTTTTGCAGTATACTGAGAGGTGCTTCTAATGTTTTGTCTATCCCATGGATATCAGTGGGGATAATCTAAAAAAATACAGATTGTGCAGTAGTAACTTGAATAAGTCACTTTATGCTCAGTCATGTAAACAGTTTCTTAGAAATGTGCAGCATGGCATGCCCTTATCTGACATATAGTCGTGCTCATTGAATAAGAGTCAATGTATTGCTTTTACAAAACATCACTGTGCTGAAAATGTAGGTATTTTTACACTGTGTTTAGTGTTAACCAGTGACAATGAAATTTTGCATCCAATCAGCACCGTGTGGACACATTACTGTACTGTAAAGTAATGATGAAGCGGGTTTCAACCTCTCAAAAAGGCAGCAACGGGGAAGGAATGTCATCGGCCAGTGTGCCATTGTTGAGGTTCCTGGCCAGTGACGGGGAACACCACCATGTACTATAAATAATCAAAGCGTCCTCCATCACCATTCAACCCTTGGCCCCTACAATGCTGCCCGTCTCATCACTTTCCCGGACACAATACACAATATTCTCACTCCAGCCGAGCAGATGGATGGCCCAGAGCAGCCCAGGTACGTTGTCATCTGGGACAATGCAAGTTTCCACCGGGCTGCTCTGGTCCACAACTGGTTCGTCGACCACCCGCCTTTTTCCGTTCTTAATCTGCCACCATGTTTTCCATTTCTCATGGAGTTTCTATTGAGGAGTTTTTTTTTTCAGCTAGGCATTGAAACACGGGATATGAATATGAACGCGTACCCCTCCTACAAGCAATAGAGGAAGCATGTGGTGATATAGCTGCTGAAGTATATCAAGACTAGACTCGTCATGCCAGCCGATACTTACCCCGCTGCTTGGTCAGGGAGAACATTTTGTGATGTTGATGAGGTCCTGTGGCCAGACAGAAACAAAAGGCAGGATGCAGAAGGCTTATTTTCTTTTTTCTATTGTTTGTCCTATATGAAGAACACTTTACAAATCCAACCGTGTTTGCTGAGATGTATACAGTATTTCAGAATAAAAAAAACATTCTTTTCTTGTATTTGTGTGTTTTTCTATTTGAGTATGAAAACATAACAGTTTACAACAAGCTACTGTACGTACAGTATGTAGTGTAACACCGAAAATGCAAAAGGCCTGCTAATATTATCGTAGTAGTGTTTTCCACTCATAGTGTTCTCCATCGAGCACATTATTGTTCAACTAGTTCTTAGAAATATCTATTCATTTCATGGTGTGTGTCATTTGAAGACAAAATTTCATTTTGACAAGACAACATTGTTTTGAATTCAGTATTTGCTTTTGCAAGATATTTGTGGAGTTTTGGGTTTTGTGTGTGAGTTTTTGTGTTTAGAGGTTTAAGAAAATGAGCCATGCTTTCAGAAACCATGTGTAAGTAATTGAGAAATACTGTATCATAAATGTCTCCCTATGTTTTCCATACTCTGGCTTTACACAAAAATATTGAGAAAACTACATTTATACACTATTCATTTACTGATCCAATATGTGTCTAATTTTATATTTTGCATATTTGTGTAATATATCAACATTACATATCTGTAACTAAAGGAAAACAAGCAAATTTAAAAGGGTCTTCACAGTTATACCTATTATATATACAATGAATAAATCACCAAAATTATGGGAAATAGAGTTATTTTCATTTTTTGGCTGCCGGGCCAGTGAAAATATACAAGGGGCCAGTAAAACTGATCTACTGGGCAAGTGGGGAAAAATACATTGGATACTGCATGTCTGCATGACTGCAAGTGTGTAGCACAAAAAAACTTTCTTGCATAGTTCATGCTGCTGTGTACCAGCCTGCGTAGTGTAAGTGTTATTGTAAATTTGGTAATTGCCTGGAAATAGAGGAGGAAATGCTATATGTTAAATACAGAAATAACTGCAGTTCAAATGCTGACAGCAGCAACAACTTCCTATAAGATTACTGGTATTTCACTTCTGATAAAATCAAGAATTAGTACCAATAAAAAATGGTTACCTCCACCTCTGTACCCATCGCTACATATGAGGAGCCTTGTTTTCTCCAGTTGTGGTCTGTGGTGAGACTGTCAGCAAATATGCAAAGCTAAAGGGAAGCCTATGTAGATTGTTTTGATTTGCCATTATATTTCTGAATGTTTTGTTCAAGACGGTTGTTGAATTTTTGTATTATGCAGTTTTGTTGCCATCAGCCACTGTTAATTCTTGTCCTGTGAAGTTAGCGTTTATGTTTGTGTGTCATGTAATGTATAGTAAATGGTCCAGACTCCTCCGCTGGGCACCAGCTGCTCTGACATGGTGCTCTGTTGAGGTCACTGTCTTGTGATCGAAAGGGCTATGTGACACTTCATCTCATTGCAGCAGGCCTCTCAGTAGTGTGTGAAAGTGGGTGTGCTTGAGTGTGTGTGTGTGTGTGCGCGTGTGTGTGTGTGAACCCAGATCTTTTGACGGAAAATTCCAGAGTCATGGAAGCTAGTGCAAAGCAGACCGAACACCCTGAGGCTGCTAAGGTACACACTCTCAGTCACAGCACATTTACTGTACCTTGGCTGGAGCTAAAGCTGGAAACTCAACCTTTGTACAGCGTATCAGTTACCATTACCTCTGGTCTATGTCTGTTAGAATGACAAAGTTGTCAATTCTTACCGCACATCTTGAGCAATTTCCTTAACCGTTTGTCATCCAGTCTCTATGGTAAGAGAAACCGACTGACCAATATGTAAAATTCTGAAATGTCTGCAGTGTCGGTTAACTCTTAACTGCCCCGACTGTGCCATTGTACCTGTCTTGTCATGGAGAAATCTCCTTGGCACGCAAGGTTTTATATTCAGATGATCACCAAGCTTCTGTACAATAGTGATTTTATCCCACTTCCCCAATTTTCAGCTCATTTGCACGGAGTAGGATTCACTGTCAACATGAGCATATTGTGTACGTGTAGATGTGTGTATACGTTTGAGTGTGGGAGTGTGTGTGATCCAGATGTCCTGTTGTAACCCTCCAGAAGATGCAGAGGGGAGCTATTACATCAACAAAACTGGACGACCGCCAGTGCCAAGAATAGATTCCTTGAGCTTAAAATACCACATAGACACACATTGCAAACAGACAGATACATACATGGCTAGAGTGATTTTTAATAATACTTTGTAGTCAAGTGCCTCGAAGACAAGCCTTTTCTGCTGAATTTAAATATAGAGAAACTTATGGAATAGATTACTATATATGAATTAATAACTCATCCACAAAAACGGCATCATTGAATCATCAAATTAAACGTGTAAGACATCAACTTTGGTGAACTGATCAGTCTTTGTAAATGTTACATGAAGGGAAAACATGAACTCTGACGATACATATTTTCCACAATTACAAGTACAATGTCCTTGAAGGGAAGCTACACACAAAGACACAAACATACACGCACTGATCTGGTTTAATGCCACCGTTAGATGTTGTTCTGTGCTCTCACAGGAGCCCCCTCTTCGCTCTCCCTCACTTCCCTTTCCTGTCTGCAACAGGAAGTCAACCTTGTCAGGCTTCAGATAGCCTCATCTTCTTCATGTCTGTTCTCAGGAAAAGGGGAGCTTGGGATGGCGCACAACAACAGAAATCGACAGATGAGGTGTTTGCTCTCTGTGTGTGTGTTTGTGGAAAAAAAATGAAAAGCATGCGTCCTGCATTAACAGACACACACACAAACACACTCGGACTGCACTCGCTCATCTATTTTTGGCAGAAGCCGTGTTTTTGGGCAGCCCCATTAGCTTCGCTTGATTAAGTCATTAAAGGCTTCCACCCATTCCTAAGTGGCAGAGCAAAGCTCCTGTCACACATCATCATCGTCCACACTGCTGGACCCATTGTTGAGGGCTCAGTAGTTATGCAAGAGTTGTGCTCGCAGTCGAAGGTCATAGCTTAGGTCATGCTACCCAAACAAGCTGGAATCCAGAGAAAGCACTGTGTTTGACAACACAGAGTGTGTTTGACAACACAGTTTAGCTATTCATCATCTTAAGTGCCAGTATCTCCGCATAGCATCTTTTTTCCTGCTAGTCTCTCAGCTGGTGGCAGATGATTGTGTTTATTATTTATTTTTATGTGTTTGTTAATGGATGGGCTGTGCCAGGTCATGTTAGATTGAGTCTGTCTGACTCATACCCTCTCCCCTTAGCTGTTTTGCTGCTTATTTTCTCGGCATTTTGCTCTTCTATGATTATCGTGTCATCACAGCAATATTGCAAGGGCACTGGGACCGTGCCCTGGAATTGTTGCCTGTAATTTAAGTGTCGGCTAAAAACCATGAAATGCGAATGTATTGTCTGTGTTTTGAACGCTCAAGAGCTGGTAAACACATCGCCATGGTTTAACACGACTTCTTTCTTGTTTTTGTCTCCTCACACTCCTTCAACCCCCCATCCCTTGCTCCTCCTTTCTTTCTGTCTTCCCCTCCTTCCCTCACTGTTTCCTCCTTAATCTCGCCCTCTCTCTTCACCACTTCACCCACTCTTTCCTTCTTTCATCATTCACCCTCATCTCTCCTTCCATCCCTTTCTCGTCTCTCGCTCTTCAGGTGGCTATAAAAATAGTGGATAAGACCCAGCTGGACGATGAGAACCTGAAAAAGATCTTCAGAGAGGTGCAAATCATGAAGTTGCTGAAGCACCCCCACATCATCCGCCTCTTCCAGGTACACACTCACACTCACCCACAGAGCCGATAACGCACTCAGATCTTACACCTGACACCCATGGCCCAATGGATAGAGGACAAATGAAATATGTGGTTTTTTTTCAGCAGGATCTTTTTATTTATTTAATTTTTTTTTTTTTTGGAGTAACTGTACCAAGCTGTTGTTGATGATGATGATAGGCACTGGTTGGTATCAAATTAAAATGTACATCATTTCAATTTTTATTCAGGGAAAGTTGACTCTTTTTCATGGTTGTACATGTCTGTTCTAGTTCTCAGTCTTGTTTGTAAGAATCTCACTCTGGTGAGACTTAGAGGTAGAAGTTGAGGAAAGAGAGTGTTTCCTGTTTGCTTTCCTCACCCAGATTTCTCCAGCTGTACGGGGACTGTAACACAAAACCAGCTTTCCAATATCTTGTCTGCAGTTTAAACATTCTTTTAACTTTGCCACTTAATTTTAATCACAAAATGCTACGGTTTGAACACTTAATGTTGAAATTCTCAAACACACATACTGTACATTGAACACTACACTGAACAAATACCAGTTTTTTTCTCTGTTTAAATCTTTCAGTTTGTATGGCAAACAGTGCTTACTCATGCTGTTGTGTAACAGATCAACCACCCATCACTGAATATTGGCCTGTCAGAGGGTCTGTAGCTCCTGGTGATTTTCATTTGTTTGTGTCTTTAGGTGATGGAGACAGAGAGGATGATCTACCTGGTTACAGAATACGCTAGCGGTGGAGAGATATTCGGTAAGGGAGTTGCCCACTGTTAGCTTGTTGTAGATTGTCTTTGTCATTGCCTCTGCTTTTTTGGTTTTATATTTTCTTTTGAGTTTTCACTGGTGTCAAAATACACAAATTGTGCAAAATAAAGAAGAATACAAAAAGTCTTAAAAGTGTTAAAGTAATACTCAATCTAATTTGATTTGAGGGTTTTACTTTTGTGTTTGTCCACAATAACTTGTGTCTTTGCACAGTCTGTTCATTATTGTATTATAACACAAAATGAATCAATTGACTTTCCTTCATCATTAATGTAGTGATTTGTGAGGTCAAACTAGAAGGCTTCACTTACTGTGTATTCACATAGTCAGTCTCATGGGAAGAACAGTGAGGGCTTTCTGTTTAGTACACTCTGATGTTCATGTACACAGCAGAAACACTGCACTTAAGTACCATAAATCTTTTTTTCTTTTTCTTTAATCTTTTTTTTGGCATTTTTTTATTGGATAGAGGATTTTGAAGTGGCAGACAAGAACCACTTGGCTACCAGGGTGCTCCAAGCACCATAAATCTTTAAACTGTGTGTGTGTGTGTGTGTGTGTCTCCAGACCACCTGGTTGCTCATGGGCGTATGGCGGAAAAGGATGCCAGGAAGAAGTTCAAGCAGATTGTGGCAGCAGTCCATTTCTGTCACTGCCGCAACATCGTCCACAGAGACTTGAAGGCTGAGAATCTGCTGCTGGACCACAACCTGAACATCAAAATCGCAGGTGTGTGTTTGTACTTAAGAATGTAGGGATGAGTAACTTTTTAGTGGTTTTGGGCTGTCTTGGTGTGAGTGGGTGTAGGCAAGTGTCAACATGTGCTTCGGGAGCTTTTTGCCGGGCTGATTGAATTCACTCTATCAAGGAAAGTGATGAGACTGAATAAACCTCTGCTCTCCATCTCCTGTCAGACTTTGGCTTCAGTAACCTGTTTTCTCGAGGCCAGCTGTTGAAGACATGGTGTGGCAGCCCTCCCTACGCAGCACCAGAACTATTTGAGGGCAAGGAGTATGACGGACCCAAAGTAGATATATGGGTAAGTAGACGTTTAGGAAGGCGTCAGGCCTTGTGAGAGTGAGATGACGTTTTGTTAACTTTGGAGGTAAACTTTCCAGCAAGATTTTTTCTTCTTTGGGCATCTACTGTCTAACCTCTATCGTGAAGATGGATTAATTAATTAGTCAAAATAATAGTTTGTTTAAATATACATGCAATAATAAGCGTGTCACTGCTTTTCAGGCTAAATTGTGACATTCGATATTTCATAGTTTGTTTCTTGTTGTCTTTTCTCTGTACAGAGCTTAGGTGTGGTGTTATACGTGTTGGTGTGTGGTGCCCTACCTTTTGACGGCAGTACTCTACAGAATTTGCGGGCACGTGTCTTAAGTGGCAAGTTCCGCATCCCCTTCTTCATGTCCACAGGTAGGTCAACTTTTATCCCCTCTATCCGACAAACTTTCTTCTATAGAGTACAGGCCAATATGTCTCTAGCTGTGTTTCCATCCAAGAGCCAAAAAAACATTGCAAAATGATTTTCCACCCAAAATGAATCTCCTTCTAATCAAGTACTTAACACTGTAGGGTTGATAAGTGGCTGTGGTCAAGGAAAAGTATCAAAACATTCATATAAACCATAGAAAATGGTAAATTCTAAGGCAGAAGATAGACAGTGGAGATTTTTCTGCGGATGTTTATGCTATACATTAAAACACATTATGATTTGAATCCATTGTAACCAACACTGTTCTGAGTGTCTCACGTGAGAATGTGTGTCTGTGTGTTATTGCAGACTGTGAGTATCTGATCCGACACATGTTGGTGCTGGAGCCCAGCAGACGGTTGACCATGGAGCAGATCTGTAAGAACAAGTGGATGAGACAAGGAGACCCAGACCCAGACTTCGACAGGGTGAGACCTCTAGATCATTTTCAGTAGACCTCTGGACTCAAGGCAGGGTTGTGTAATGAACATTTACCTGAAGCAAAAGAATCTTTGACCTGCCTTATTTTCCAAATAGTTTTTGAGTAATTGTATTTCTCTTGTGATTATTGTATGTTTTTGCTACAATTAGTATAATTTGATGCTCTTGACTTGCCTCAGTGTGTTTCGTCACAAAGATGAACCAACTGTGCTCAAAGATGGCCTGCAACTGTCCAGCCTCTTAAACTGTTTTTAATAGTCATCTCAGTTCTTAAAATGTAGTAGGTGCTCCAAACTGGTTCATCTAGTTTGCACTTGCTGCTGCCATGACAATTTGTCTTCAACACCAAATCTCTTCTCCCCATCTCTCCTCCCTTGCGTTCTTTTCCTCTACCTGAATCAGTTGATAGCAGAGTGTGAGCAGGTTAAGACCGAGAGAGAGACGGAGCTCATCAACGAACAGGTGCTGATAGCCATGTCTGAGATGGGTCTGGACCGAGAGCGCACGCTTCAGGTATGACACCAATAGGCTGCGTTAAGACCAAGACTGGTCTTCGGTAAACAACAGAATGGTACAATGCTACATGGTAAACAAGGTTCTTCATCCCATGGGCATCTTTGGTGTGATCGCCTGCTTACTTGATTGGCCCATGTGGTGCATTGTCAGATGACGTAATATTGCATTCTGGCAAAAGTTGAGCCTGGTTCAACTTTTTTGCTGGATGACCGCTGCATTTTTTTTGCTGAGCCCTACATGGCCCCCACCCCCTGCAGCATGAACACACTGCCCCCGTTAAAATGAACGGCAGAACTGCCGTTTTTCACGCATTGCCAGATTTGGTCTGAACGCCTTTTTCTTCTCTAGTCCCTACAAACAGATGCATACGATCACTACAGTGCCATCTATAGTCTGCTGGCTGACCGCCTCAAGAAACACAAGACCTTGCGTGTTGCTCCACCAACACCACGCTCCATTAGCTATCCCCTTAACGCTGTACAGGTAAATTTGACATGTGTTGATTTATATTTTGATGATATTTTGGAGATTTTGGGCTATTCTTTGCTAAGTTTTAATAGCTATAACTAGGTTTCTAGAGGCAATTGGTGCCAACTATCTTAACATACCCCAAAGTTTACTGATTGATCATGTGTGTCTGTATATACTAAGAATTTATTATATGTATAAACTGATTCTTTGTAGAAGGTCTTCAGAACCTTTGGACTGACTGATTTTTATTCAATCTCCTCTTTTTGCATCAAAGAAAAATGTTTTTTAATACCTTTTGATTTTGAATGATCTTATTGAAGACAGCAAAGTTTCACATGACTGTTTTCATCAGTGTCACCTACAGTAGTCATCATATCAGTCCACTGAATAGAGTTGATTGGCTTTAACCCACATCTGCCAATCCCACTGCTCTAAGAAGATTGTTAGAAAATTAGTGCAATCCTCACATGACCTGTGCATGTGTGTGTGTGTGTATGTGCAGACGGATCCGCAGGGTAATCCAGTTAGCATGACCGTTCCCCATGTCCAGCTCATCAACCCTGAGAACCAGATTGTTGAGGTGAGTCGAAGATTATGCCAGTCTTCTGGTCATGGAGTTGCCTCACAGACTGCAGATAGGTCTTTGCCCTTCATTAGCGATGAAATCCCCAAATCCCAAACATGGTCCACTTCTAATTGACCTGGCTGGCAAAAATTGTTACTTCTATACAGGATACCCTTAACTTAGAAAGGAATTGTTGCAACAATTCTCTGTGGCATAAAAGTCAAAATGACAGCATCCAGTTTTAAAACCATATTATTGACATAGATGTGCATGTGTGTCGTCACTGGCTGTCTGTCCAATATTTACTACAGTTTACTACCGTCCATATAGCCTGGGATCAGTCTCAAAGACAATAATCAGACACACAGTCACACATCCATGCACACATACTCAAACATAACACGCAGAGTCTCAAAGCTGACTCACAAATGCTGTGAAACACAAGAATGCGTCAGATCACTGCATTGCAGCAGGGATTTTAATAGAAAAGCAGAAGTTTGAAGCATGTATATTAGAATTGACAAGTGTATATATTCTTTTTTTTGATGCATTGCCACATAAGCATGCGAAGGATCACACGGGCTCCCAAAGGGCATCAGTAATGACCAAATATATGTTATTTATCGTCTAGCCGGATGGCAGCATGGCACTGGACAGTGATGAAGGTGAGGAGCCATCTCCTGAGGCCATGGCTCGCTACCTTTCAATGAGGCGGCACACTGTGGGGGTACCAGACCAAAGGTAACACACAGGCCCACATTCCTTCAATATACAATTAATGTGTCTGTTGTTTGCTACAGTATCATGAGTAGTATTTTTTTTTTTTTCTGTAACTGTCAGCTGATCAGTCTGTAATATAACACGACAGCTATTTCTTGTGTCTTGTATGTACAAATAAATTGCCTTAGTACTTTCTCAAAAGCATAACTTTAGAGTCTTCATGCCATTAACTATCCTTTCCTAGCACTTCTATTTACCGTGTATGTTTTGTTCTTGATTTGGTACATGTAAATGCCAGCTCTTGTTTATAAAGACCCAAATAAGCCCTTAGCAGGATGCAAACTCATGCAAACAACATATCAGACAACAAGTCTGCATCTTTTGGCAGATCCAGTTTTTCTTTCCTCTGTGGTAAAGATCAGTCTGATTTGTGTCTCCTACTTATTCACTGTATTCGGTCATATTATTGGATGTTTGGGTAGAAGATGGCTTCACAATTGCATTTATCTAAGGCAGCTGCCAAAAAAATTGTAGAAGCTGTGTTTCTGCCAACTCCTCAGTACTGATGGCTGTCCTAAAGTGATCAAATGTAATAGCTGGTAACTTTTTATAACCTTTATAAATTAATCAGTGGGCTATCAAAAATAGGAAGTGTTTATTGGTGTGTAAATTAATACAGGGATAGTGTGGTAATAAAGGTGCATTTGAATAATCCATCACAAATAAGACATGAACAAGTATATGAACTAGTTTCTGCTGTACTGACAGCACATAAAATTAGCCACTGATTCCTCCTTGTCTTTTTTTTCTCCTCCAACCTCAGGACAGAGATGCAGGAGGACCTCCAGAAACTGCCACCAGGTTTCCCTCGAGGCGCAGTGCCCCAGCCCCCCTTCCCTCCACTGGCCCCCACTATGGGCCAAATGCACACCCTCATGCCCACACAGAGCCTGCAGCCCACACAGCAGCTGGAGTACAAGGTACTGTCAGTTAGATTGGGTGTTAGGTCTTTCAGTTGGCATTAGAAGACCTCTGCAGAAACCTTCAGTGTCTGACTGTTTGTAGTTGTTGGGACTAAATATTAACTTTATGGAAATTCCCTTCCAAACTGACTTCCCGTGTCTGCTGATCCTTCAGGAGCAGTCGTTGCTGCAGCCACCAACTCTGCAGCTACTCAACGGCATGGGGCCTCTGGGTCGAAGAGCTTCCGATGGGGGGGCTAACATTCAGCTACACGCTCAGCTCCTCAAGAGGCCCCGGGGGCCCTCACCACTTGTCGCCAGTCCGGTGAGTATAGACGTTAACCTCAGGATCTGGATTTTTGTATGAGTGCAATTTGTATTTTCTCCCTCTATGTAAACTGCAGGAGTCTTGACCAGTAAACTCTTTGCCTCTCTTAGCACCCTATCCCTGCTGTAGCTCCGGTGGATGAGGAGGGTTCAGACGGAGAACCAGACCAAGAGGCAGTACAGAGGTAACCCACGGTGACGGTTTTGAGCGATGGGTATATACTATACAGAAGTGCTGTCTAGACTGGATACTCTGGAAGATCCGTAGCCTGTGACAACAGGTCAGCAGGTTCTGTATGAATGTTGAGTTAAGGACTAGGCTAGTTTAAACATTTGTAATTTTCTCTTTTATGATTTGTTGCATTTGCCTTTGCAATTATTCTTTGTTGATCCCACATTATTAAAATAATAACTATGATTCTGAATACAGATCTGCATCCTCACCTTCTATGTAAACAAACTTTTCATAGGCAAAAATGCATCAGGCCAGTAACAGGAAGTACATACTGTCATTTTTACTAAAAGCTTAGCCAGCAAATGTCAAATCCAGGAAAAACAAAAAACCCAAAACATTGGATTGACACAGAAAATATGTACTGGAAGTTTATAGACATGTTTACAAAAGAAATAAGAGCTCTGACAAGGAAGGATGAGGGTAAGGACAGGTGCAGGTTTGTTGTTGGATTCACAAGTCCAGGTAAGGATTTCCCAGTTGGTCCTCTTCAGACAGCACCTTCTGTAGACTTCGCTGGTGTCCTGGGTTGCTGGGAGTGAGTGCCTTTAGGCTGCTCTGCTTTTTCCCACGGGAGGTGGCCACTCTGCTGTGGTGCTTACCCCATCTCTCCTCCTTTCTCCATCGTGCAAGTGCCTTCTTCCGCAGTTCCAAACTGAATCTGCTACCAAATCCCGCCCTCCTGTCTCTCAAACTCTTTGGCCAAGAGCTTCTTTATCTTTCTCATTTCAGTCAGTGCCAAAATATCCTCCCGACTTTCTCACTCTTTCTCACACAGCTTTGCTAACTCTGAAGCTTGCAAAACCAATGATTAAAAAAATGGCAACCAGTCCAATTCTTAAATTGGAAGCTGGGGGGCTGTGGTATTCCCATAAGCTATAACATCCATCTATGGTGTAATTTTATTTTTTGTTTTTCTGATTGGCTAAGATGATATGAATGATGGCACCCATTGGCAGAGGTGGGAAGGGGCGGGCCTTCCCCCCCGTCTCCATTAGCCAATGAGGACAGAGAGCTGACCAGCGCTGCTTCCTGTCTCCCACCCTCACCCCCGTCCTCCCCCCTCCCTGCGGCCCAGGTACCTGGCGAACCGCTCCAAGCGGCACACGACGCACGCGCTCATGAGCACATCGCATGGCGAGCCCGCGGCAGAGTCACAGCGGCCCCAGGGCCCCCGCCAGAGGGGGGGCTGGGCCCCCGACATACACACCCGGTGAGGGGACACGCCCGCTCCGAGCTGTATATGCACAAACACGCACAAACACACATACTCACGCATTAAATGAGGGGCATATTACGCCTAACTCTGTCTTTTATCTCTCACACACATGCACACATGGCTGATCACACACATTGCTGATGATGTGCTCGCACCTGGCGGAGGTTTTTGCTTCTTCCATAGAGGAAATATATTTTTGTCAATATTGGTGTTGGAGGTGGAGGGTGTGGCACATGACAGATATATCTCCACATCATCAGTAAACCACCATTCAAAATAACAGTTTCTTCCTCACAAACCTGAAAAGAGGAGGCATGTGGCAGGTTAACTGTGTTTGTGTGAGCAACCTCTCAAAGCTACATCATTACCTTTGTGTATTTTCTCTCCAACAGCAGTCATATTTTGGTGTTTTGGTGTTGTTAATGTGGTAATTCTAGCTGTTTTCCCCCCCAATAAGTATCATCTTCCTCAAGCTCAGTTTATAGTCTTTTGAGATACTGGGTCCATTTATTCTTCTTTGTGAATTTTTGTATTAACATGCAGCAGTAGGCAGAACCTGTTGTCTCAAATGGGTCTTGAGACATATAAATCTGTGCTTGAAGGCAATATCTCTTGAGCTACAATTAATGGGTGAAACTTTGTTGAACTAGAAGCTATATATTTGTTCATGGAGTAATTTCTGGCAAGCCCACAGTGTGATCTACTGGGCTATTTTTTTAAAAGAACATTTTATTTCTTGATGAAAATAACAGCTGCATCATCCAGTCCAATTTCCATTCTGTCCAGTAAATTAGTTCTATGTGAAACATGCCAACAATTATGTGCTCTTTGCTATGAAAAGTAGTTTATCTCTTGCTCACTTCACAGAGAAACATCTGTCATCAATGGTAAGTTAAGGAACTTAACTTGTAGAAAATCCTCAAGAAGCATTCTTGTAATGTCACGTATTGGCAGTGTTGCCCTTAGACCATTCACAATGGTATGTATACAATGTCATTTACTTTACACTGATCAACTGTAATATTTCTTTTCCTGAAACTTTGTGTCTCATTGACTTCAGTTGTTATGTGAGGATGTTGAGGATGTGTGAAGAGTTTAAAAATAAACTTAGTCACTGGGCAACTTTCAAAATATTAGGACCAGCATCTTCTCAACAGTGAGTTAAAACCAATTTTGCACAGTTCCTCTCTAACCTGTCTCCTCTGTCATGATTGACAAGATGAATGAAATCATTTAAAAAAAATAGCTTTTACCTGTTTATTAGTTGTGTCAGTGTTGAGGTCCTGATGTTTTCTACACATTTAACGTATCACTGTCAGATACTTTGTTTTAACCAGCAATATTTTGTGTGAAGGTTTGGAGAGCTCATGCTTCTAATGCATCTGTTTCTGTCTCTCATCTGTCTGTATGACTGAATGGTGTGTATGTGTGTGGATTTGTGTACACACGTGTTTGTGTCTGCTCCTTGTGGTCCCTTCCTCAGATCCAGTTATAAAGACTGTAACACCCTTCATCTCCCCATGGAGCGCTTCTCACCTGTCAGACGATTCTCCGACGGCGCCGCCACCATCCAAGCCTTCAAGGCTCATCTAGAGAACAGCAGCCTCATTAAGCAACTCAAGCAGGTACGTCAATACCTAATATCAAGGGAAAATATGAATAATGTAGTTGTATAAACAGCTACTTTGTTGAGGATAAATACTTCAATTCATTACGTAAATCACCAGAGAAAAACTGGCTGAAGAAAGAATGATATTTCGTTCTCGCTGAAAACAAATAAATTGGTGTTCATCCGTGATATGGGTTCTTTTTGTGTTCCATAAATCTGATATGTACATTACATATTACCCAATCCCTGTTTTTGATGACTGCATATGTTTAGATTAGTAATTTGCAGAGAAGTCTAGACTATTGGGCAGTAATATAATGGAGATGAGCGACATAAACCAAGAAATCATCTGTGTTCTTTTCTATGAGATGTTAATATTATAACAGAAGGGTCCATAGGAGAAAATAAGGCTCTGTGGAAGGTTGATAAGATTATCGATCAATACCAAACTCCACAATTACTTCACCAGGTGCAGAGATTTCAGAGATTCCAGCCTGGTATTTACTCTGCTTTGCCTACCCCCCCCTCGCCCCCCCACACCCTCGATAGCTAGGTGCTTGCAAACAGTGATGCAACACATTTGGCTCTCAAAGCAAAAAAAAAAGTGTAGAAATTGTGATACATTGCAGCTAGTCTGATGCAATTCCAGCTCACTTGGGAATAGAAACCAAGATCCCTGGCACTGCAAATCTGTGCTTTACGAGCTGAGGCAAAGTCCGTGATGCAGCAGTGTAATAGCAGTCACTTACCAGATGTGTACCACAGTGAAAAGCTCCCCCGTTGGCTGACTGTTGCATTTTGCCTCCTCAAGCAAGCTCTCCCGCCTGGTCTTGGCTTCAGTGCAAAACTTTTTTTTTTTTTTTTTCAGTTGAGATGTGTGTGGGTATTACTGCAGTACTGGCCATGTAAGACTTTACAAAATCATATTAACTTTGCCATGTGTTTCCAACTATGCTACTGTTCCTTTTTTTATTTTTAGTCAGTTTAGCTAATTTCTAGTTGCAGTGTTTTAAAAAAGGAAAGGAGTACTATGTCGTCCTGAGGAAGCAGAATGCCATTCCTCATCTCTACCTAGCTGCGGTTCAGATCAGATCTTCAGGAGCTTCTGATGTGCTAGGTTAGGGGATAAGGTCTTATCCTGTGAACAGCATGTTCAGACAGGGTTTAAAAAAGTGATAGGTGAAAGCAGTTAACAGCATCACAGGGGAGAAGCTTACAAATTGTGAGCAGCAATGCTGCAAGAGACACCTTTAGACTTTACTGGGGCAAAGGTTGGACTAGAAATAGAACATTATTAGAGTAGTGACAAGGGAAGGTGTAAAATAAAGTAATGTTATGGTTAAACCAAAGTTTTCTAAACTACACAGACAACAGAACGGGTGGGACAGGGAAATAGCCCTGCTCAATAGGGATAGAAGTGAATTTAATTCATGGTTGACACCTGTGAAATGTCTCCTTATGAAGTAGAGCTGTAACAGTCAGTCCAATCATCAATTAGTCAATCATCAGAAAATTAATTGACAACTATTTTGATAGTTGGTGAAACATTTCAGTCATTTTTTTAAGCAAAAATCAAGTAAAGCAAAAAGTGTTTGATGGTCTCAACTTCTTAAATGTAAAGATTTGCTGTTTTTCCTTTTCATATATGGAAGTTAATGGAATATCTTAACATTTTAGACTTAGTCAGACAAAACAAGTGATTTGAAGACATCACTGGGCCTCTGAGAAATTGTGAATACAATTTTTTCACTATTATCAGCATTTCATAGATTAAACGATTAATTGACTAATTGAGAAAATGATCAGCAGATCAATCAATAATAAAAATAATCATTAGTTGCAGCCCTATTATGAAGTGCTACACAATATATAATAATAATAATCAGTATATATCACAGTCTCTGGAGTAGTCAACATAAAAGGAAAAACATATATGAGATATTTTAAAATCATATTATTATTATTATATACAATTAAAAAGTGTTGGTGAGTGTTTGGAAAACTACTAGAAATATAGGGACACAAGGTGGGACAAATGTCTCTCATCAAAATTAACATGGATGAAACTAGATGGCGAACCCTGTTTTAACTCATTCACTCCAGATTTCACTAATCCTCAACTTTTTTCTTCTTCTTCTTTTGTTTATTTACTGTTAGTAATCAAGTGACGTCAAAGGTGTAAAGCAGATGAACCGATTTGAGCAATGTGGCTATTAAACACTAACACAATTACTGTAATCTTGACGCAGGTGAAGTCAAATGTGGTCTTTGACCTGAGAAAACCTCAAACTGCTTCTTGAGACATCACATCATTTTCAGCGACACTGCAGTGAGACCAGTCGGTAGGCGTAGATAGGGGGGAAGGATAATCATCATGTTTGCAATGGGTGCTTCATTTTAGACATGCACTGACGCGCTGGGATTACCATTACTCTCAAGTGTTGGGATTACCAGTACTCTCAAGTGTTAAGAGGGTTAATATGGGCAAAGGAGAGGATAACACACACATGACCTTCAGCCTGTGAAAGTGTAGCGGCGCAGAAGAACGTAGGAGTACACAAGTGCAGGGATGATTACATGGCCTCAGAGAACATGCTGTAGCTGCTCATATAAGCTGTTGCTCTCATGGTTTTGGACTCTAAGCAAAGTGCTTAAAGACATGTGTGAGTGTTGTCTCTGAACACTAAACATCATGAACTAACTACACAAATGAGAATTTGCTTTCAAACTGCTTAGATATGATGGTTGGTGCTGACATTTGCTGCAGTTGTAGTTGCTAGCAAGATGGTGATTTCTTACAGATAAGCAATAATTACTGTTGATAAATTGATAAATTACCATACTGCATTTTTACATTGACCAATTACATTTCAACACGCACTACATAATGCCTCATCATTTTCTCAGTAACCATACAAGTCTATTTGTTCATCAGCTATCACGAATGAGCTAAGAAAAACAAAATTGCAGCCGTTATCAAGAATACACCGCTTTTAACATCCACTACTTCTTTTTAAGTAATTAAAATGACTTCTCTCTGTGTGTAAATGTAATATTTGCGGGTCCATGTCTGTGTTTTTCAATAGGAGTGTGAGCAGCTCCAGAAAATGTATGCTGCCCAGCAGGATGAGCGACTCCTGGAGCACACCCAGCAACAGCATATCCTCTACCAGCAAGAGCAACAAATCCTCCACCAGCAAATCCAGGTACAAACACACAGCTATCATAAAGATGTCATTAAAAGATATAACCACAATTTCCATCTATCCACTATGTCACCAGTGATGTTTAGAACAGTTTAGAACCTTTCATGCAAAATAGGCAGAACTTGAAACTGTAAAACATTGTCTATTGCATGTCTGACCGTTCTGGGAGAGGGATCTCTTCCATTTTTTCCTTCGTCAAGGTTTTTTTTTAGGGAGGTTTTCCTTGTTTGAATCGAGGGTCCAAGGATAGAGGATATTGTATTCCTGTACAGACTGTAAAGCCCCTGAGGAAAATTTGTGATATCGGGATATACAAATGAAATTGACTTGAATCGTACTTGTATTACCTTATGATCTATTGTTAGTTTTAAAACATTCGTGTTATATTGCATCATGAAGGCTTATAGCAACTCATAATATCATCTGTTACTGTTTGCTGAGGAGACTCAGCCTGTCGTATTACTGCAGAGTGACATGGCTACTGTGTGTATTAACAAGTAAACAGTGTTTTTTCCATTAACCTCACGATAGATGAGAATGACACCTGTAGCCATGGTAACTATACACAACAAAGATGGCAACAGCTGTAGTCAGAAAAATGCAAAACAAAGATGAGACTAAAATGTAGTTACTGTTGACTAAAACTAACAAAAACCAAAAGAGTAAAATTTGACTAAAACTAACACACGTATTCATCTGAAGACTAAAAGGAAATAAAAATCAGGTGTCAAAATGAACACTCTCTTGGACACTTAACAGCTTATCAGCACTTAAATCACCTCATGCAGTCATAATCACATTAACAGCTTTAAGTCAAATTATATTTTCTCTTTACCTGCAGGGTCTGTCTTTAGGCCATGGAGAGAGCCAGCCCAGTCACCTAACCCACCAGCTCCAGAGGTGAACACACACACACACACACACACACACACACGTATTACTCATCAGCTATTGAACGGTGAACAATGAACTTGATACTGTGGTGCAGTGCTATCGACTGAAGTGTTACATCATTGTCGTATCTCTTCTCTTCTCCTCTCCTCTCCTCTCCTACTCTGTCCTGTCCTCCCTCAGGTTGCGTATCCAGCCCTCCAGCCCTCCGCCAACACATCCCAGCAACCATCTCTTCAGACAGCCCAATCAGAGCCCTCCGCCTGGCTCTGCAGGCATAATGCAAGGGCATGGTTAGTAATACAGTTGTGAGAGCGTTTGAATGCCTATTACCTTGTAACTGGTGTAGGTGCTTTGAACTCGGGTTTTGAAGGATACATACACCAGTCAGTCATTCACTGATCATAATTGACTAACCAACATTATAAAGATGTGGTTGGTTATTTGTTCTTTGAAATGGATATGAGGCATTAGAATTGCTGGAAGTGCAATTTGCTTTTCATCAGTGTTTTGACAACATTTGATTCTTAATTTCTCGCTGGCTTTTGTCATCTCTATACAAACACTGACATCTGACGTGCATTCATCTTTGACATTATGTTATGAATAATCTACTAGAAGGCATAGTTTATGCTGACTCAATGAAAATATTTTTTGCGCAACCAGGGACAGCAGGTGAGTAAACACATCAGTCATCGAGAACACAATGACTTGTAATTACCAGAGATTATAAGATCAATCTGATTTTATTTACAGATTGCAACTGTACAGTTAGTTTGGGTGTTAGTCAGGTCAATGATAATGAGTTGAAAAAGTAACAGTAATATATGTTGCAAGCATGCTTCAATAAACAGGACGGAAACCAGAAAAACTTGGGAATGAAAAAAGTAGCAGTTTATGAATCACTGAAGGCACAACTTCCTCAGATTCAACTTTCTGGAGAAGAAAACTTCATTGTTTCCTCGCTGTGATTGGCTGAGGGATTTCCGTGGATCAAAGAGAACTCGGATGATGATGTCATCTTAACGTTGGCTAAAGGTTTTGCTCACACGATCCTTCTCCCCTCCTGTCAGGTCCGTCATCAGTGCAGTACCAGCACGGTGCTCCATCACTATACCAGGGCCAGAGCGGCAGCCCACCTCCCACAGGCCTGCCTCGAATGTCTCTACCACCCAATCAGCAGGCAGCGTCTGCCCGCCCCACTGTCCCATTGGCACCAGGTGTACCTCAACAACAGCAGGTGACTGCAATGGCATTTTATTTTTGTCTTTAGGGATGGTTACATGTATGACAGGCGGGTTAATTAAACATGCTGTTAACACAATCACTTTTATAAATGCTCATAAACATTAATGGAAACTAACGTAGCCTGTTTTATTCAGGTGACCATTCAGGTGCAGGAAGTGGAGCTGGGAGGTGGGGCACAGAGACCGGGCAGCTTTTTGTCCACGCCATGTGGACACAGAGTCCTCGGGAAGCAGCTGAGCGCAGACAACGCCGAGACGCACAGGTGACCCCACCCGTCCTGTCACCGCATCCCCTGATGGTTGCCAAATCCTCCCCATAAAACCAATGGACTATTTCTGTGTCTTGTTTAACTTTTAGTTTTATTGCTTTCTGTGACCTCACCGTTCTGAATGGACACCTTTTATGCTATTTGTTGTATTTTCACACATCTCACTGTAAATGTTTGTCACTGTTTTTATTTGTGGTTTTCAATCCTGCCATGTCCACTGATTTCACAAAAATTGTATTTTGAAACTTCAGACTTTAATACTGTTGCTCAGGCTAGATATTTTACATTTGATAGTACAGACCATGACAACATTAATAGTTACCACTGACAACAAAATTAATGAAAATCCCTCATCGACTTGGCTGAGATGACATCATCAACATATTCTCCACCTCATTGCTTTTGGGTGAGTGGTTGGATGTAAATGTTTTGGAAGTATGTTTACAGGTCCCAACAGTTGGACTACTTCTGACATCACTACACCCCTGTAACCAGGACTACCTTCACTGAGAGAACGGTTAACATTGTTCACACATACGCTTAAAGAAAATTTGGCCTTTAAAAATCTTAACCTCTCTCAGTGAATACTTGAACCTGTGTTTGTTTTTGGTAGGCTGTCTGTGTGCAGTGATTTCATGCAGGCCTGCTGTAGATTGTTTTAAGATAGCTGATATATTGTCACTGTGAAGAGGATTGGGAGCATGTTCATGTTTGACGACACCTTGCTAATGATCTTCTGCATTCCTTCCTTCTGTTCAGTCGCAGCCTTGGCCGCTTCACATCAGGCTATGACCAGGCCCAGTTCAATCCCCACCTCTTCTCCGGTGACGCCGCCTCCCGGGGCGCCTCCGGAGTGGTTGGCTCCTACAGCCCCTACCTGCAGGGAGCCTCCCTCAAAGTTCCCGGCCTGGAAGGTTACCAGAGCGGGGCGGTGGGGACCAGCAGCTATGGCACCCCCTCTACACTACAACAGGCCTTGCTTTCCCCCACTCCTTTGGACTACCGCCCCCCACAACAGCACGTCACCCCCACCCTGCAGGGCCTCCTGTCCCCCCGCCACTCTTTAACAGGCCACGCTGACCCCAGGCTGCCGCCACAGGACCTGGCTGCCTTGCTGAAAAGGCAGAGTCCCCGGCCAGGCCCAGCGCCCCCCACACCACCCAGTGGTGCGCCCCAAGAGTATGGAGAGATGCTGCTTCTCCGCCAGCTAAGCCAGGGTGAGAGCTTAGAACCACAGGCACCGCAGGTTGCCTCAGGAGGCCAACACTACCACCACCTCCTCCAGATCCGACCCCCGGAGGTGCAACCACAACAGCACCCGGCCCAGGCGCCGTGCCCCAGCTTGCCTCACTCAGAGAGCATGGAGGAGGATGAGGTGCCGGCCGGCTACCACCACACACATGAGGGCCTGCTGGCCAAAGCAGGGGAAGGTCATGAGCTCCTGGGGCCTCCCCGAGGAGGCACCCCACCCTACAGCTCCCCAACACACAGGCATGGCTACATAAGGAATCCTCCCGCATCTAGAGGTAAGGCCTGCCTACCATGCAGTAGTTACAGAACGTTGTGTAAGACTTTGTATTAAGATTAGCATCAGTACATACATATACCAAATCTTTTCTGTCAGACTCTGAGCATGTGGAGTGCAGACCCCCGGGACAGGCGATGGAGGTGCCTGATCATAATGGTGTGGGCTATTCGCGAGGTCCCCAGGGTGACACCTACAGGTCCAGAGGACAGCTACAGCGCCACCACACCATCCAGACCGCTGATGATGCCTATGTGAGTGAAAGTCCTCTGCTAGTTCATACAGTCCACACTGATCACACTTTGTCGGGGAGGAGACGTAGGAAAACCCACAGCATCATAAATTGCTAATTTAGCTGGACTGTTTTAAAATTATATCTTAAGCGTGAAACCTTGCAAAATGTTTGGCAGGAACAATCATATATTAAGTGTAAGTGTATATTGGATAGTATTTTGCTTGCCTGTGCAGTGCTGGATAGAGCCCATGCAGCAGGATGATTGCCAAAGGAAGCAAGCGAATGTTTTTATGACTGAATGAACCTAGAAGTCTTATTCATTAAAATGTTTTTTTTGGGGACATTGGCTCAAAGAATACCCAGTCATCCAAACAAAATTCTGACTCATAGTCAGCTAAAAGCTGTTCATTGAGTATCATTAGGTTTTGTCTGGGTCTAAAATTGTTCACTCTCTCTCCAGGACCAGGCAGATCCCATGTCTGGGATGAGCCTGTTGGCCGGTAAGGCGCTAAGCTCCGCTCGCATGTCAGACATTCTCAGCCAGACGTCACTGACAGGAAGCCAGCAGCTGCACCAGCGGGAAGAGTCAGGTCAGTAGGAGACAGTCCTCTAAAATGTTTTATCAAGTTTTTTTTTTTGTCCATACGAGTAAAAAAAAAAGGTATGTGTTTCTCATACAGTGTGTGATGTTGAAGGGGAGCTCCATGCGGCAGCCTGCTACCCCTCCTCCTGCACCAGTGACATGCTCCTCAGCTATAAGCCCCCTGACCTGCAGTACAGCATGGAGCAGGCTGGGGTCTAGCACAGGTATACAAGCAGCAAAGGGTTGGTAGTAAGTGGTTATCTTAACTTTTTATACTCAAGTTAAACTAAACCATTTTTATCCATCTCATATGTCAAAAAGTGATATTTTTGCTTCGGTAAGACAAACACATACTGCACATATAAAATTGCATATTCAAAAATGTTCCTCAGCTTTAAGGCCAGTGTTTGGCCTCAAGCTGTAATATTCTCTTTAATCCCAAATGAACGGGAACGCTGCCAAAGCCTGTCAGCCAGGTTCCTTTCGGTCCCACCTCAACCTATAAATTACTTTGTAAAAATAATTTTCATAGAGTTTATGTGATGATCATTGAGTAAGTGCTTTTGATCTTTCTTTTATGGTTCATTCAACATTAATTACCTGGCTTTCTTTGCTTTTGCTGTGCATATTATCTGTTTATGTTCCTTACAGATTTCTTTATGTGGGGAAAGTGATACAGTGCCTATAAAAAAGTATTACCCTTCTCGGATTTTTGTATGTTTTTGTTTGAATCCCAGTGGATGCAATTAGGCCTTTTGACAATGATCAACTGTCAAAGTGAAAACGGATTAATTTACCTCAAGTATAAATATAACGTACAAAAAAATGGATCGCCCCCTCAAGTCAGTATTCAGTTGAGGTACTTCTGGCAACAACTGCAGCCTGTGCGTCTGTGTGGATCGGTCTGTATGAGCTTTGCACAATTGGACACACATTTTTTTTGCCCTGCACTGCTCAAGCTCCTTTAAGTTTCTCGGGGGGTTCTGAGTTTACAGCAATTTACAAGTCCTGCCACATACTCTGGGTGATTGAGAGCTGGACTCTGACGTGGCCTCTCCTGGACATTAACATTGTTGTTTTTAAGCCACTCCTGTGAAGCATCAGCTATATAATGCTTAGGAATTTTTTTGCATTCTTCCCCTGGCTGATATGTTTCACTGTCAACTAGTAGTGGATTTGTTGTTGAATGTTTTTTGTCTTGGTGATGTCATTTCTGACAAGGAAGTGACTAATCAGCAGTTGGACCTTCTAGATACAGGTGTATTTTAAGCTAAAATAACCTGTAACTCTGATTGCATAATCTGCAGGGCAAAAACTTAAAATATTTTATTATAATTATTGTTAAAAATAGTTGGTTCAGTTGATTCTATATGATCAAGTATTAGCTTCGCACTATAACACCCGGCACGGCAGTGAAAATCTTGATCCTAAAAGGTTAAACATGCAATTTTTGCACCAGCACAAGTTGACACACACGATAAACTGACTTATTATTGTTGGTTCATTTTTTTATTCTAAGATTATTTATTAAAAATCAAATGTTTTAATTGGAGAGTAAAGGCAAGATGATTAGCAAAATAAAGTAAAAAAAAAAACATAATTGTATTTTGTTTTCATCCCTCCTTCTGCCTTGTGTTGCAGGAGGCGGTGTATCCTGTGTACAGCGGTCCATATCAGCCATCCTGAGTTGTGTTGACTTGAGTTGAGCAGCATCACGCCAAACCACCGTCGTCTGCCCAAGCGGGGGTGCTCTACGTCCATCTGTCTGTCTCCATCGGTCCCTGGGAGGGCAGTCTGCGCGCGATAGAGGGGGAGTGTGGGTGGGTGTAGACATTAGAGTGGTGGGGGTCACAGGTGGGGCCTCGGGGTTCAAAGGTCAAAGTGCCAGCATTTTCCTGCACAGACATCCAGCATTCATTGCTGCGGGCTGTCTCTTCTTTTCACCTCCCATTGTGGGTAGATCGGGGTTCCCGCTCCTCCCTCTTTCAACTCGGCCCATCCCCTCAACCCCCCTCTCCCCCTCCTCCCCCCCCCAACACCTCCTCCCCTGCAAACCTGGCCCATCCACTTCCCACGCCCACCTGCTGCCCTGACCTAAACCTCCCCTTTCACCCTGTGTCTTCTTATTAAAAGTTTGCATACTTCATTATGTGCCTCATTGGCCAACGGAACGATACAGTCATACACGCAAGAACATGGAGTCCAACAACACAAAGAAACATACACACTGCTGCCACAAACCCAAAGTATTCACATTAGGTGCGAGTGTGTGTGTGTGCGTGCGTGCGTGCGTGCGTGCGTGTGTGTGCGTGTGTGTGTGCGCATGACTGAGAAGAAGGGGTGAGCAGAGGTTCAGTCCGCTCCTCCTCTATTACCCCTCCTGCTGTTCCGCAGCAGATCATTCCGGAGCGGGCTGTAATCTCAGCAGCGACGGCCCCTTTTTCGGCCGGGTGGCGGGCGTTTTGGGTCAGGATCCAACTGGGCAACTAAACCGCTCTCTCCAAAGATGGAGCTCAGTGACATCGCACAGGACAAACCAGCTCTCTCATTGTTTCTTTTTTTTTTTTTTTTTGTTATATTTCTTGTTCTGGCATTCATTTTATTTTTTATTTTCTTTTTAAAATTCATTTTTATGGCTAATGTCCATTTAGGCATTACAGTCAATATTGTTACTCTTATTGTTATTACTGTTTTCTGTAAAAGATGGTTTATTATAATGAATATTATTATTATTATTATTATTATTAAAGGAAAAACAATTCTGTGTTGCAAGGAAGACAACATTGTTTATTTGATTACATAAGTAATTCTGCACTTTCGGTTCAAGCTATCCTCTCTGTCTGTTTCCACCCCTCCTCTCCTCTCTCGTCTCCTCGCTCTCTGTCATGCTGTTACCCTGCTTTTTGACTCCACCCTCCCCCACCCCACCCCCCCCAACCCTACCTTTCCCCACCTTATGTTACCCCTTTTTTCCCTCCATCCTTCTTCCTCCTCTCCCATGTCAGTGACAGTGTATTGCATTGTGGGTAGTTTTACCAGACATTTGCTCCTTTCCTTGTACAGTGATGCCATGTATAGAACGCTATTGCAATTTCTGTATCAAATCTTTTCTTTTTGTTACATTTTTTTTTGTTTTGTTTTTAGATGTTGTTGGGGAGGCTTTTTTATATTGGTATTGTTTATCATTTGTATTTTTGGATGTCTTCAAAATGTTTTCTTTTTTTTTTTTGTTTTGTTTTATGAATCTTGAGATTTCTAGCCAAAAGAGGACAGAGATAAGAGAGACAGGGCTCTTTCTGTGTCGTAAAAAGATTGTTCTTATTTGTTTTAATATTATTATATCGAGACACTTGAATAAGAGGAGAGTAATTATTTTGTGTTGCTTTTTAAAGTATCATTTCAATCGTTGATGTTGTTGTGACTGTCATTCTTGTTGATGTTGGGCCTGTTTCTGTTTATGGGGTAGTGTGGCAGGCTATACAGGGTCAGGCTTTGGGCTTTGTCTGGGTTGGTTCGGGTGCTACAGAGACTTGACACTCTTTAAAAAAAAAAAAAAACAACAAAAAAAACAACAACGACAAAAAAAACAAGGGAATAACTTGTAAAATAGCTGACATATCATCCAAAACACAAGTGTGGAGACCGCCAAACCCACTTCTCTTTCTCTCTCTGTCTGCCCTACCTATCTGCTGTGATCCTCCCACCATCCTTTTTACTACATCAGCTTCTGATCGGATGACGCCTTACGGACATGGCCCCTCCTCCCAAGCTAACCTTGTTACTATGGCAACCAAGGAGGAAACTTATCACCACAGCTACTATTACACACACCCCTTAACCTCCTCACCCCCTTTATTTTCCCTGCCTTTAACTTCTCTCATTTCCGCCTTACTTTGGTTCCCCCCCCCCCTTAGCTTGGAAGGGATGATCCGAGGAGGTGATGGCTGCGTTTCATGGACAGTTAATGGATCCTGTCGTCGTTGGATACACCTGGAGTCACCTCCACACCATAAAAGGGAAACATTTCAGGAGGTGACCATAGGAATGAAGTGTTAAAATTGGACTTCTACAGTAGAGGAATACAAGCTTTCAGTCAGAGCAGGGCAGGGTGTGCCCACCTTAAACATGCCTACCAAGGTCTGTACATGGCGCCCTAAGCTGGGTGGGGCTTAAGCACAGCCAGATGGAGGCTACAGCACACTGGGGACCACAGCAGAGGATTGAAAAGATACAGGAGCCCTTAACACCCCCTGTCTCCTTTTTTTTATTATTATTATTATTTATCCTCCCTTATGAAATCCCCCCTGGATACTGAGTCTATATTGGGATAGCCAGAGACTGTGGTGCAAAGAATAGAGCTCCAGGTCCTCTTGTATGTTTCTACTGGCCAGATTTCAAAAATACCTGGCTGCATGGTTGACTTATTGTTTGCTATATACATCTGAGAGCTGTTGATGGTGTCATTGCAGCGCCTGTGCTTTCCATTCGCAACCATGTCACTTCCTGTTTACCGCTATTCACTCTGAAAAGCAGATGGTGTGCGTACAGGAGTAAGCAGCGAAGTGGGTGTTCTCAATTCATTCCTCTTTCAGATCTGTCCTCCTGTTTTCTCTCATTGTTTGCACCAAGCCAAAACTGAGATCTGCGAGAGAGAAAGAAAGAGAGAGTGGAGCACCCGTCGTGTAGCGGAAAGAAAAACAACTGGAATGGAAGACATTGCACTTCTCTTGTTCCATGGCAGGATAGAAACTCTAAAATTAAGACTGGAGGCTCCACCTCTAATAACGTGACATATGAGAACGGTTGTTTCAGAGGTGTGTGTGTGTGTGTGTGTGTTGGGGAGGAGGGGGGGGGGGGGAGAGCAGTGGCACACAGGAAGGGATAGCCGGAGTGAATGGAAAGCACTGCAGATGATTCAGATATAACAGGGAGGAGAGAGCTGCTTCACACACATCTGCCTGATCAGACTGACCCGTCTCCCTCCTTTAACCTCCTCCAATCCCTTCCTCCTGACTTTTCTCTCCATCCCAGCCTCTCCCTTCTTAGCAAGCCAGCTCTCTGCTCCACTCCTGTTTCTTAGGTTCTTTTTTTTTTTTTTTTTTTTTTTTTTCCTATCGGTTCATTTTTGTCATTTGTTTTTATGTTCATTTCTGTTGAGTACAAAAATACTAAAGTGCAACAACAATGAATAAAAAGAATATCAACCAAACTGAGATGAATAAATAAATATATATATAAATAAAGAAATAATTTAAAAAGTCATGACATGTGTGTCTTTGTGCCGCGCTAACTCTTTAATTACAACAGATGGACACTTTTTTTTTTTTTTCTTTTAGTGTTGTCATTACTGGGGACCTAAAAGAGGAATGTGCTGTTGCTGTGGGTGTTCAAGTGACAAAGGATCAAATGTGGAAAAAAAAAACCTTGGCTATATAAAGTGACTTTGTGGGAAAATTTTGCAATGCATTTTTTTCCTCAGACTTCAATGGCCATACCAGTGCATGAGCAGAGCTTGTTTCTAGCATTTTAGATATAATTTCTCCACCTTCCAGACAGCCATTTGCTGAAGTTCAAGTCATACCATTAAAAAAAAAAAACAATTTTCTGAATGTAATCCATCATGCATAACATGTCTGCTTTAACTGGTTTCAAAGTTTAGAGAACTATTAATCTGCAGAGTGGAAAATAGTTTGGTCACCTAGTAAATCAGATGGGTCCCAGCAGATGACATAAAAGACATACTGCCATAACAGCAACAACACTAACACATAAACTAACATACTGTATTTCAAGAGGACATTATGAAGCTCAGACATCTGCCCTGGGCACCAATTAAAAACTTAATGCAATGGATCAATTGCTAAATAAAAGGTCAGTCATAAGTGAGGCACATGAAAATGGGACTAATAGAGCAGAAGATAACATAAATAGATTTATTTGTAAAGTTACCATTCAGTGATATTGTAACTTAAACAAAATAGCAGACTGTTCACTGTGATGGATTATTTAGCTGATTTTCTTAAAATACGGAATTAGATGCAAACTAGCGGCTGCCTGTAGTAGAGAAGACTCAAATAGTCCTTTTAACATCAGTGTTAATCATGCGCTTTTTTTTCTTTTTTTTTTTTTGCAGTAAATGTTTGAAGTTTTCTCCATCGTGTGACTGGAATGGAAGAAGTTTGGAGGACAGGAGTTACCAGTCTGTAACTAGCACTGACCATTCCTATCAGCAGTCTGAATGAATGTATGAAGAAGTGTGTGCTGCACAGCCTGGATTTACAGAACTGTTCACATATACTGATGCAATACTGAATTTAAACTGCCTTTAATATGCAACTTGTTTCATCACCTTGCAAAGTCTAGACATCTCCTAACCTTCTGTTAAACTTGTTCCAAAGTTGATTGAATTTATGAGTGTTTGCTAGATGTGTAACTTCTTGACCTTCCCACAGACAACACTTTCTCCTGGCAGAGAACAACTTAATGACACAGTTTTGAAGAAACAAAAAAAAGAAATGCTAAAAACAAATTTTATTATGAGGGAGTGGGGTGATAACTGAAATGATAGTGTTTCTTTAAGAATAATGTATTCCATCTATGAGTCACAATTTTATCTTGATAACAGGAAATATTACACTACACGTATACGTCTACAAGCTTGTTTCTTTTGTCTCCCTTTTGGCTGCAGTGTTCTGCATGCTGCTGCTCTGGTCTGTAGCTGCACTGCAGAGGCTTTTCAGTCTGAAGTAACTGAGCACAGACAGAGTGAGCTGTGTGCTGTGTCTGTGTTTCATCAGGGGTTACTTTAACATGCCTGACGATGGACAGGAATGATGGCTGCAAGGAAAAGATCCCCCCTGAACTGACAGCTTACTCTCTTTCATCCTCCACAGTTCCATGTGCAATCTCCTAGAGATGGTTAAAGATTGATGTTTGCATTGAGCCCTGTCTTCTAGCCTCTATGTCATCCTCTTCTCCCCTCTCCTCTCTTCTCCTCTCCTCCCCTCTCCTCTCCTCCCCCCTCCTCTCATCCCCTCTCCTCTCCTCCTCCCTTATCAGCTCTTTTCCTCCCTCACGACTCTGCGCCCACTCTCCATCATCCTCACACCTCTCTGCATCCTCTGCTCCTCTCCCCCTTTCTCCTCGCCTTCATCCTCCTCTCTCCATCATACTCTCCAACTCCTTAGCTACTTGCTCCTTCTCTCTCTCTCTCTCTGTCTGTCTCTCTTCCTCTCCTCCCTCCCACTCTCTCCTCTCCTCGGAGTGGCGGCAGCGTGACTGCCTGCGTCAGCCAGCCCTGCCAAGCCTGCCAGCTAGTGAACGCTGCTACTGGAGCTGCTGTACCCTGCAGAGAGCCCTTTGTATGTGTGTGTGTGTGTATGTGTGTAAGTGAATGAGTGTACGCAGATGGGAAAGCAACTGAGTCAGGGAGGGCTGCCTCTCATCTCTCCGCTGTTATCACCATCCTTCCCTCTCCCTCCTCTTCCTCCTCTGCTGCCATGGAGCTCCAGCAGGCTGAATCACAACACCGTCTGCAGAAAGGGCTGAGGTAATACTGTGTGTTTGGATGTGTATACAAGTGAGCACATCTGCACTGAAATGCCTGCATGCAGCCTTACAAAGCGCAGTATGTGTGTGTGTGTGTGTGTGTTTGTGTGTGTACACCTACACTGTAATGTATAGCCCTTTGCTGCCATATCAGATTGCCACTATTTGTCAGTGCAAGACAAGCATCCAGAGCCAGAGAGTCGGCAGCTGTAACACCTTGTATCATGAATGCATGTGTCAGAAGAATGTCCTAGGTCGTCCTCCGTACATGGATGATTATGTTCGTTTCCTCAGCGGCTCAGTTCCTGCTTTCGTCCAAGGTACTCACACGGATCACATGACCTATATAGCAAGCAAGCAAGCAATACACATTACCCTTCTCTGCACTCACTGTTTGGATCGATAGTGATTGGGCTTACACACAAACAGGCCTGTGAATGCTCCTCTGTGCTGTTAGCGGTGTGATAAGTCTGCAAGTCAAAGCTGGACAGCCAGTGATTTAGAAGAGTGAGAGGTATGTCACAGCTGTTTGTGAAGAGTCTTGTGTGCTGTGTTTTTGTCTGTGTTGCATCGCTTGGATAGTTTAATTTCAGTAACACTGTCTGCTGCTTGAGGCCTGAATCACAATCTCATCCACTGGCTTCTATAGTTGTTTAAAGGGTCACCTCACCCAGATAATAAAAGAATATACATATTTATGCATTTACCCTCTGTGCAGATAGTTTTGGTTAGATGTACTGAGGTTTTTGGATGTCCGTCTCTGAGATTTCTGCTTGGAGCAACTTTCTACCAAAGAAAAACAAATATGTACCCACAAAAACAGTGGACAATGAGGTGAATAACAACAACGTCTCTGAAAAAAAAAATGTTGCTGCTGAGTTTTTTAGATTTAATTTTTGTGATGCTTTGAGTGCCCAATAGGAAATTATATTTACGAACATAGATAGGCTGATACAGAAGATATTTCAACATGTCGCAGAAGGAAAAGCACAGGTGCGAATAATAAAATGAATAACGGCTGAATTCCATTTAGCTGCTTCAGTTTCAGGGTCCTGGTATTTTACATGCTGGCTCACTGTCACGCTATCATGACTTACTGGGACTCCTGAATCGAACAGAGCTGCCATTAATGTTATCAATAACACCTGTGCTTTTCCTACTATGACGAGTCAATATGTCCACTGTGAAAAAGGCCCGACTCAAAATCTCTAATGCTAAATCCAAAACTATTTCCATAACAAGGAGCAAGTGAGAAAATATGTTTTTGTGATTTGGGTGATTTCACCCTTTAATCTTTGTTCCCAAAATGAAGCGTGATTGCCTTGATTTGAAATAAACATGATGTCATCTCCTCTCCAAGCAGGTAGATGTGCGTGTGTGTGTGTGGTGCTCTGTTGGGCCAGTATGGAGTGTGTGTGTCTGAGAAGGTGGGCGTCCGGCTCTGCTGTCATATTCCTTCACACACTGGCCTTGTCCTGGGCAGGTAAGGTGCACAAGAACAGTCACTTATAATATATGACCTTTAGTTTGTTTTTCTGCCCCTATTTTAATTTCAATTGTCTTAGCCAATCCCAAGCATAGTAGGTCTTAACTTCAACCTTAATCTGCACAATATGTTAAAAAAGGATTTTAGGGAAAATGCAGAATAACAAACTAAATGTTTTAATTCTAATTCCTTTTAAAATGCAAGTAGAGTTGACTTTGTTTTCTTGCCAAAAGTTAGATGAGTTAATCAATGCCACTCTCACATCTGTCCGTTAAATACGAAGCTACAGCCAGGAGATGGTTAGCTTAGCCTACTTTAGCTAGCCTCGTTCAGGAAGTCACTGCTCCCAGCCATGTAATAGTCCAGCACGTAACCTCCCGCCCCCCATAAAACCTCAACTTGTTGTTTATAAACTTTGTTTTTTGTACAGATTAAACAAACAAGATATAATGTGTTTTTGTTACCTTTGAACAGAGGGCAGGCTAGCTGTTTCCCCCTGCTGCCAGTCTTTATGCTAAGCTAAGCTAACCCCCTGCTGTCCCTAACTTCATATTTGATATACATGAGAGATATCAATTGTCATCTTACTCTCGACAACAAAGTGAATAAATGTATTTTCCAAAATGTTAAATTAGTCCTTTAACTTATAATAAATGTGATACTTTTCTCCAAGAAAAATCACACTCTATATTGAAAACAATACATCACAGAACAGCATGTATTTTGTTTTCATGCTCACACTGATATATTAGTGACATACAAAATAATCCTTATCAATACATATTATTTAATTCAGTCGCATGTATACAGAGCCAGTCACACCTCCCTATTCACTTGAATGAGAAAGTGTGTCCAAACTTTTGGCTTGTACTGTATATAGAAATTAAATTTTGCCCCCACAGTCCTATTACATCAACACTAATACTGTATCCACAGGTGCAATTGAGCCCGCCCCCAAAATTGATGGACGGCACCAGGCAGCTGTGACACTGCAGGAGAACATCACACACAGGTTCAACTGCCAATCAGACGGCTGGGATCCTCATGCCCCGCCTTTGCTGACCTGGTACCTGAATGGGGAGCAGCAGAGCGAGCCGTCACCGAACCGTGGCCGCCTGGTGATGACATCGCAAGAAGACTCTGAGGTCATGAGACCTAGGGCCAATCACAACAGCACCTTCTCTCTGCGGGCCAGAAAGTGGGACAGGGAGCTAGTGTGTGTTGCGTCAAACCCCAGGTCAGGAGAGAGCTACAATGCCACGGTCACACTCAACGTCCAGTGTGAGTGTGGATGAAATGTTTCAGGTTTCTTTTGGTAACAATTTCTAGATTTACCACCGCCTGTGAAGTCACAGGAGTGGGGATTTAAATAAACCCTGCCATATACAATTGATACAGAACATATACAGATGAATAAAGTGCTCAGTGGTTCCTCTCCTCTTTCTGCTAGTCCTGCCAGAGATCCTCAGGGTCAATGCCCACTACAGTGAAACCTCAGACCCTGGCCTCTCCCTGGTCCTCTTCGCCTTGGTCCGGTCCAACCCGCCTGCCACCATCACCTTTGTGGACCAGTCTGGCCAGCTGGTGGCCAACACCTCTGACTTTTTCATCCTGGACTCACGAAGCTACCCCTGGCTGATGAATCACACGCTGAGGGTCAAGCTCAGCAGCCTATCAGAGAATGTCTCGCTGAACGCCAGCAACAGTGTAGGAGCAGTGCAGAGCAACCTCACACTGGCAGGTCAGTGGTTGTAAAAAATAAAAAAAAAATAAAAAAACGATTTAAAATCCATCATTAACTCTTTCTGTTTCTCCTCCAGAGTTCCTGCAGTCTCGTGTGGAGGTGCCGATGCTGGGAATAGTGACTGGGGGAGCTATGGCCTTCATGGCCCTCCTCATCCTCAGCCTGATAGTTCTCTGCCTCATGCAAAAAAACAAGAGCAAGTCCTTTGGTGAGGCGAGAGAGTGTTTGTGTGTGTAGCAAGTCAGCTGGAAATGTCTGAGTGTTGCATGCAGTGTAGTAAGAAACACTTATTAAGCAATGTAATATGTCTCCTTGTATTGTGTTACAGATGAGTCAGTGGAGATTTTGATGACCAAGAAAAGGTAAATGAAGTCATCAGACTTCTGTCATTGGATGTCTGTGTAAACCACCTTAACAGCATCAGAAGTAAAACAACACTGGATAAATATATAGATATTCAATGATAGACAGAAAGAAAGAATCCCTGAGGTGGTGGTGATGCTTTACTCCTGAAGTAGAGTAAAGTTTCCATTGTAAGTCAACTGTAATTTTCTTGACACCAGATATATGGTCTGCTGTATTTAGAGTAGAGGTCTGATCCTGTTGGATAACATTTAAACGATTTAATGTTGAAATAAGGAAGAAATACATTGATTTTGTTTAAAAACATTACTTCTCCTCATTCTCTAAATGACAGAGTGACAAATATGTTAGGCCAACTTCATATAATCTGCACATGAGGGCCCATTTAAAAGAATACTCCACTGATTTAGCATTGTGCTCCCATAAGGCCTCGATCAGACAGGGCACTTTTTGCAGGTTGCAAAACGCGAGGAGCACCTCACTGCCTTTTTTGTTGAAGCCTACGATTTAAAAAAAGAGCAGTTTGCTGCGTCTTTTTTTATTGTTGCTAGGCAACCACCGGATCACCTGTCCTTAGCCTAACTGCTATTTTGCTGTGAAGTAAACTGACTCCAGGCCTGCTGTGTTCTGTTCAGATCACTGTAACTATGGTTGGTAAAGTCATATAGCTCCAGTTATCCAGCAACAGACACCACTAGTTTGTCCCAGACCGGAATGGTTATATATTTTTTTTTTCATTTTCAAACTGGTGACATCACTTGAGGCAGTTCCCCTTTAACCTCTTAACATCCACCAGGATGTTAAGAGGTATTTTGGAATTTGGAAGAACTGTGAGGCCAAAATGCATGTATTAGGCTTCATTCGAAAGGTAACGTCTTCTAGTTTCTGGAAAAGTGCTTGTTTAGCATGTGGCTAAAACACAACCAAAACTACATTAGTTCAAATATGGTTCAAAAAAGTGCTTTTGGTCCTTGTCTATAATGAGTCATATTTGAATAACAATAACTAGGACATGTTTTATGCCAGAACTATGCAGACATATCACCACATACCTTCTACATCTTGTCAACCACACCAGTATAAACTTCCAGACCTCTAGACCTAATCTTATTGGATCTAGGGAGTGGCCAAATTGTGCCAATTGCGTTTATTCATTACTGTGTGATGCTAAGCCGCTTACAGCTGGCTTAAGCGGGTTGCCAGTGACCCGGTGGATGTTAAGAGGTTAAGATGTCACATAACCAGTTGACAATTCAGCACCTCACACACATTGTGAACACTGGACACAAGCAGAAGGTGTCCTGCAGACTGAAGATGCTAATATGCTGACAAGGGCTTACATTACACATAATCATATTAACCTGTCACTTCTAGAGAATAAAAACTACATTAAGGGTTATTAACAAGCAGACACTCTCAATCAATTCCTACAACTTTCTACTACAACTACTTTCATTGACACCACACTGACACTGTATCTCATCTAATAACTCCCATCTCAGCAACATTAGTGAACTGAATGAGAAACACTAATGAAAGCATTTTTGTTGTCTCATGAATGCTCTGTGTCCCTCCAGCAGACCAATGACAAGTGTAATCCAAGTTTGGTATCTCTTTATATTATCTGCACAGTGACTCTGCCAATCTGAAGACTGAGACAACTGATAAGACCTACATCCCGAGAGAGAACATGTCTCTGCCTTCCAACATGCAGCTCAACGACCTCAGCACTCTGAGAAAAGGTAAGAGTTTGATGCACTTTAAGAAGGAAACAGAAAACGCCTTCAGTTTATACATAAATGGGTGGAGCTGTAGGTGGAGAACAGACACGGGCCTGTGGTACAATTCTCTACATACTAATAGAAAGGTTATTATGTGTATTAGTATGTAAAATATATCAATATGTATTTATCAACATGTAAATATGATCAGGAAGTTTCAAGCCATGAATTGTGAACCTGTAAACTCTGATTTCTGAATTACTTGATGAGTGTAAAAAGTCTGGAGGTTAGCTGCATAAAAACACAAGTCAGTCAATACAAATATTTTCCTAATATGCAAAAGTTTGGCAAAATGAAACCTCCCACAATAGGTTTCTGAAATATGTTTCCGACAAACTTCTGTCTTGGTATAAAATGGGATCAATGACGGTCCAAGTTCCTCTTATGAGCACGGAAATATTTAAATCCATAATTTCTACAGGACCTGAATGCAACATAAAGAGAACATTTAGTAATCTGCAACCTTCATCAGTGAGAAGCGTCAGACAACAGACCTAAACAAAACAATCCCAACTCAAAGTCCACTTACTAACATTTTCTAGACTTTAACTTATATGACATAGTCTTTATCAGTGGATAGAGCAAGAAACAATAAGTTTTTTCCCAAAAGCTATCCCTTCAAATTTATCGTTGCATCTCTTCCCTCCATCCTTCCTGCATCACTTCTGGTAGCGCGAGAGGCCGCCCAACAGAACAGTGTGGGAGAGAAGAAAGAGGAGGAGGAGGAAGATCTGTCTTTAGCCTACGCCGCCAGAGGTCAGGGAAATACACTCTGATACTGTTGCATTTTTCATTATTTATACTTTGGGTCCAGTGTGGAGGGATGCAATGTAATGTGAAGTGATTCATCATGTTTTATTTTTCTGTGCTGTGCATCACCCCCCCCCCCCCTTCCATGATTCTCCAGGTTTTGCCAGATATCCAATGGTGGGCTACATTTATAAGGTGAACAGCACAAGCAGTGAGGAGATCTGGCTCTGAATGACCTCAAAGTAACACACATCACACACATACTGTACATGCATGCATAACTACTTACAAACGGTGCAGCTGTGCAACAAGAAACCCATAACAACTGCCAGTCAGTCATTCAAACACTCATCAGTCACCTTCAAGCTGGACCAGGATGAGCAGGAGATCTGTTTCTGGACCACACACAGTATCAGTACGCTATGTTTTTCTGACTCAAACATGAATGTGAATTTCATGTCCACAAAAACAAACCTGTCTGTGTTTTAGTCTTTCTGAATCGAGTGCTCGGGTATTTACACTGATGATGTGTTGTGTCAACAATGCAAACTATGAACTTTACATTAAAAATGCTCATGTTCTCTATGTTTTGACATGATTTCCTCCTGTAAGCACATGCTCATAATGTCCTCCCCCCTGTTGCATTACTGGAATGCATTAATTGTTCTATGCTAACACCAGAATGTCTAAGATAATGTACTGTACGTGAGATTTTACATTTTGACCGATAATATCCAAATAAAATGGTACATAAGTATAAGAGTATGTATTTGTATATGGACATGTAACATGTCATGTACTGTATATTTGTATGCATATGTATATGTGTATAAAAGAGGACATCTAATAAAGATAATATTGAAATTGTATGAAGTGAACACTGGGCCTGCTGTGGTTTTATTGGCACTCACCAGGGGGCGCTCAAAGGTGCTTTATAAGGCTAAACATATGGAGGATTTTCTGTTAGTCATGAGGGTGATGTGTGTGTGTTTTGACATGGTGCTAAGGGAGGAATGCGTGTGTGTGAGTGTGTGCTGGGTGATGGTGAAAACATTGTTGCATTTGGTGTTTTTTTTTTCTTTCTGGGAATGACAGAAAAGCAGGTGCAAGAGAAGCATAATGCATATCCTCATGTTTGACTTTGTGTGTGTGTGTGTGTGTGCCAGGTGTTGGCTCTAGGTCACAGGTTGTTGTGGCTTCTCTTCAGACAGGAAGCAGTGTTGTGTTGTGGGAGCATCTCTGTGCTCTCTCTGCTGCTTCTTCTACACTGAAGAGGGAATTCAGTCTGCCAAACATGGCGGGAGAAACATTTACAACACAGGAAATTAAAATATTCATTTGAACACACACGTTTCTGTTGGTAGCTTTGTTTTATCAGCTGGAGCTGCTCCACACACCTCCCAAAGCAACCATACAACAAATAACAGTCAGTGTTACCAGACTGATCAGTCGTTTCAACTAATATAAAGCTGGTTGTGACTTTATTTCCATATTCGATATGAAGATGTTGCTGTTCATGCCTTTTGGAAAATGTGGAAGCTGCTTTAACAGAATGGAAATAATCCCAGGTTTAACCACCTTGGTACATTTTAACACCACAAACATCTATAACATGAATACAAAGTTCATGTCAGTGGTTGAACAGAGCATTAATTAACAAACTCAGCTCTTCTGCGGCAAATGTACTAAAAACCACATACACAGTTTAATTTGAATCCACTGAGAGAATATTCTAATATCAGCCTCAGAGGAAGTATTAAGATCCTTTACTTGATTAGAAAAAATGCAGCACCACACTGTAAAAATACTCCATTACAAGTAAAAGAATTTAAATCCTTAATTACCATTAGCTAAATGTACCTAAAGTATGAAAAGTAAAGTATTAGCCCTATTACACTATTGCAGTATTAGATAAGTAGCATTTTACTGTTGCAGTTGTGGAATTTTTTTAAACTATTTTATATAATGTTGGATAATTTATGACCATGCATCATATATTAGAAGCTCATGTAAAACCTTAGTTTGTCAGGTAACTATAGCGGTCAAATAAATGTGCTGGAGTAAAAAGTACAATATTTACATCTAAATTATGGTGGAGTAGAAGTAGAATTCGACATGAAATGGAAATACTGTACTCTAATAAAGTACAAGTACCTCAAATGTACAGTGGTTGAATAAATGTATGGTACTAAATCATATTCCATCACTGTTGAACATATGGTGTCATTTACTGAAAGTTACAGAGATACTGAGGCCTCCAGATGTAGAAATCAACAAAGTCTGCTGCTGGGATGGAAATAAACCAATCACACTCACTTCCTACTCTCTCTCTCTCTCTCTCTCTCTCTCTCTCTCACACACACACACACACACACACACTCACACACAAAGACTGAGACTTCGACATACAGAGCCTGGATACTTTGACAGCAAGGACACAGCAGCTCTCTATTTTGAGGTCAGTACTTTTCTTTAAAATTTCCTGTGGATATGATATAATTAGGTTTTTTTAAGTTCAGCTCAGCTTGTTGTGCACCAGTGTACATTTTGGAGTGGAGACCCGATATGAATACATGTTTGTAAAATAATCTAAACTCAGAGTCAGAGTTGAGATTATCGATTATAGTGACTATCTTGAAATAGCACCCTGAAATTTTGTCTTTCACCCTCAAATATGTGTTACAATATGTAGAATAAAATGGTCGACTCAATGCAGAAAATGGCGCCCTTCCTGTTTTCTGGTTGTTGCATGCCTCTTGCAGTGATATGAAAAATCTCCATCTGTCATCAGCAGAACTCACAACTCAAACACACAATGAAATGCCAGATAATTTTGCCTGCGTGCTTGCTGCTGCTTTGGACACTGACTGGTAGGCCTCTGTCATGAGTTTTTTTGTTTGTCTTCAAGCATCTTATACCAGTTGGATTATAAGAAAAGTAATTTCCTTTAATTAAAAATAGGATGCCAGTTTTATTAAAGTGAATGTTTCCATTTTTCTGTCCCAATTCTCTCTCACAGCATTTGTCAGTTGCGCTGGTAAGAAAAAATTCTGTTTAAATCTGTCATCTTCATGAAAGCATGTCCGATGGCACAACAAGCAGTTCAATAATCAACACATGGTGCAGATTCTATTGTCTTTTATTTCAATGTTTGTATTTCTTCCACAGGTGAGGAAGATAAAATAACAGCGACACAAACCGATGAAGGGATTAAGCTGAAGTGTCACACCGACTATAATGCTATCATGAAAAATAATAAAGAGATACCTTCTCATGTATTGACATATAGTGATGAGAACACAGGAGAGTACACATGTGTGGTTAAAGCCGACGACCCGGATAACAACAGAAATGGTCCAAGTATCTTTGTGAAATTTCGGAGTAAGTTCTGCAGCAAATCTTGTGTGTTGTGTATTTGTGATGAAAGCAAACATAAGTTTTGTATGTTTTTTATGGGTTTTATGTGTGCTTCTTGCATGACTTGCATTGACATTATATTATGTAATGCTATGTAAGCACAGTATTTCTTGACAGTAATCATACATCAAAAATTCCAGACTCTAAGGACATCTCTGTGTGTGTGTGTGTGTGTGTGTGTTTGTGTGTGTGTGCAGCCTGTGACAACTGCGTGGAGCTCGATGCGGCCTCAATAAGCGGCATAGTTGTAGGAGACGTGGTGGCTACCATTGTGATAGGAGTGGCTGTCTATCTTATTGCATCTCAGGCTCGGACTGGTCCAATGCCCTCTCACAAGAAAAGTAATATCAATCAATCAATCAATCAATCAATTAATAAATCTATCTATCTATCTATCTATCTATCTATCTATCTATCTATCTATCTATCTATCTATCTATGCAAATCAAATGCAATATGTTGATAAATAGTTGTATTTAATAGTGCAAGTACCAGGACCTACTTTCTGTGTATTCACAAGAAACTAAATCAGTGGTATTATTACTTTCTCTGCAGGCTCTGATAGACAGCATCTGGTTCCAAATGAAATGCCCAGCAGAGCCTCCAATGACCACTACCAGGTAAGCTGAAATATGATGGCTTTTAAATTGACATATGTAATTATCACATTTAAACATTACACGATAAATGACACTTTCACTCTTCACTTTATTTACCTCACCGTTCCTCCCTCAGCCGCTGAAAAAAAAAAGTGGTCAGAAAGACACGTACGATGTACTTCACAACAGAAGAGGACCCTGAGGACACTCAAACATCTGCAGGAGAGAAAAGTGAGCTTTCTGTTCCTGGGAATCATCTCTCATATTTTTCTTCTCTGTATGTAGCTTAAGTTCTCCTTGAGTTATTTTCACCATGCCTGTACAATGATGCTCTTATATAATAGACCAATGACAAATAGACTTGTTAACCTGTTGCTGCATATTATAATGTTTATCAGCTGTTGTTGTTATTTTTGGCAACGTTTTAATAGAACGATGTGATGTTTTCATTCATTATCTATATCATTCTCTTTACAGAAATAGGGCTGCTACAACAGCCATCTCATTTAATAACTCACTGTAAAAATGAAGTGTTTAAAAATGTTGCAAAATTAAAAATGAAGGAATAAAAGTGGTGCTGTTTTGTCATGTTGGTTGCTATCGCCAGTGGTGGAAAGTAGATACATTTACTTAACAGCTGTACTGGAGTACAATTTTGAGATACTTGAAGGTTACTCCACTACACAGAGGGAAATAAAGCGCTGTTTGCTCCACTACATTTATCTGATAGTTGCAGTTACTTTGGGGATTAAGATTGTATTTAAACACATAGTATACCTTGTAAAATATGACACATTGTTGAAGTCTCCCACAACTCAAAAATGTGGTTTGCTTCTTGTTCCTACAGTTGAATGTTTGAGCTTTGCAAATTTGACACTAGAAGACTGTTTTCACTTTCATCCGCTGACAGTGGAAAGTTTCTCTGTGCTAATTGAAAATAAGGTTTTTAGGGTTGAGCCTTTGAGCACGATTTGTGACATCAACGTCTGAACTTCTGAACACATTTCTGAAATGAAATATATTTACATTTGAATGAGAGAGAGGGAGTAGATGCCATTTTAACATGGTAATTATACTATTTTTGTGGAAAAACCATATCAGACACACATTATTGGTCCATGCAGAGTATTTTTATCTGCCTTAATATATTCCTGGATGGGATGTTTAAAGATTAAACCAGTGGTTCCCAACTTTTTTGGCTTTACAAAAACAAATACAATATGTGTAGCTGAACTTTGTTTTTCTTTCCAACCACATTCATTATCTCTTGATCCTAAGCTGGGAACCACTGGACTAAAACCAGCTCCACCTTGACCAGCTACGATTGTAAAGTGCTGCTTATGCATCGATGCATCAGTGTTAATACTCAATCATTTATAACAATTACATCAGTCACAGAGGCCATTTTCCTTCATATTGAGTTTTTATGTTTGGAACTAACACTTCTGTGCTTTTACTCTTGTAGGAGTTTTTCAAGACTTTTACTTGTAATGGAGTATTTTTACATTGTTGTACTGGTACTTCTATGTAAGGATCTGAATACTTGTTCCACCACAGGCTGTTGTATTTCATTACCATCTCAGAGTGTGAGAGAGAGCATTTCAGAAGTCTGTTTCAAACTGCTTCACCAAAGATGTGGATAGATGAGGGTGTAGCGAGACATGGAGAGAGCAGAGATAGACAGAATTACACAACAAAGGTAAAGAAGGATAAGCAGAGAGACAGAGAGAGAGAGAGAGAAGCGGGGGGTAAAGAAGAAAAGAAGGCTAAAACAGTAACAAAGAAGAGGAGGAGAGAAACTCTGGCTGTTTTTTGAAGGAAGCCTCCCCATGTCAGGTAATCTAATAGCTTAAATTCTTTGATCACTGCTTGAGTCTTTCGCCTTCTTCTTGACGCCGCTGTCACAAAGCTACAAACTGCAGTTTTCTACCGGAGCTGAGGAAAAGAAAAGAGATCAAACACCGGAGCTTAGACGGCTCGACTCAGAAACACAACCCTGATCAACCCCCACACAAACACACACACACACAACCAGCTTCTGACTCAATGCATGTGCTCACACCTTCACATAGTCACACTGAGGTGCATGTGTACGCTCTAACAACACAAGTGTGTGTGTTTGTGCACGGATGTTCACTCACACAGACGCACACACACTTGTCAAGCAGATGTAGGTCTGTGTGTGGGAGCGGTTTGACTTAACTTTAAAAAAGTCAGATAGAGGATCACGTCATATACAAACCCCCCCCCCCCCCATCCCCCACCGCCCCCCACCCCCACCCCCCTCCGCCTTCTATACCTCTTTGTTTTCTGTCTCACACAAACATACAGCTGATGTAGATGAAGATAAATGAGCAGTAACTGTAGGAGTGTTTCCACTAAACACTACAACTCTCAGATAAGACATACAGTATAATAGACTTATCAATCATTAGTAGTCTGCACGCAGAAGCACTATTAGCTGGCGTCTTTCAATTCCATCAGTACAGCTGTGCTCAGTCACTGCTGGGAAAAACTGTGGTAAAAAAACAGAAGGCTGATACATAACATAACATTTCCATTGTGCGCTCTATGGGTACAATATACATGTGTAATGTTTCAAAGATATGCCAAATGTTTCCAAAGAGAAGACAGAGTGATGATTTGCAGTGAAAAAAGTCACTCACACAAGACAGAGAGTTGAGTGATGAAGACATATTGATGGCGGACGATGGTGCGCGTGTGGGTGTGCTACGGATATGAGCTGCGGTTTGAGGCTGCTTCACGGATCACATACAGTTATATCTGTAAGAGTCTCTCGGTGTTGTTTCCAACCATGAGCAAAGATGATATGAGAACAATGTGGACTGCGGTTTATTTATTAGTGACACACTTTTTGCACATTAACATGAACCCAGCAGATGAGCATGAAAAAGCAAAAGTAAGCTAAAAATAAGTTGATATGATGAGGAAAATAAGTTGCGGTAACATTTTACAGTGTATCTGTTAAAAATGTCTGCTTTTTTTTTTTTTACAGTGTAAAAAGCCTGAACTTAAGCACAATGACATAAACATATATGTACAGCAAACAGGTATATCTTTCCATTTAAAATGACAAAACAAATCATTTTTATACAATTACACTTTTGTCGATTAGACAGTACTTTCTGTTCTACACAATACCAACTTTATATATTAAAGAACAAGTACAGAAAACAAACATACAGTATTTTCTTGTCCTGACTGGTATCCATATAGCTACGCAGCCGAATAATCCACTGAACACACTGTAAACTGTTTTCATGAGTACTATTTCTTTCGTAGAAAGTAGTTCCAATTAAAGCCGTTCACAGTAAAAGTGCACACTAATTCTGGAAATACATGTTGCTGTTGATTTTTTTTTTCATTGTAATTTTTAATACTGTGACCACAACAAATGAAATGCCATTCATGTCTTTGTATTGGGGTGGTGGCAGATTATCTGGACAAATAAAACCTAAACTACCTGCATAGCTAATACCTAATGTAAAAACTTTTTTTTTTTTTTTGCCATTTGGGTGACCCAACCCTTTAAATCCAAAAGAGCAAAAGCCAGAGTTTCTATGCTACTGTGAGCATGATTGATGTTCACGTACATCTTTTGCAATTGATTGCCTTCGTTGGTGCAGCGTCTAAACTTGTGACCTGGCACAGTCAGGTGACTCATCTCTATCCGGTCCTGTTGAGTAAGGAGTAAGTATCCTGGCCACGGGTTTGAGGGTTCAGTTGCTGTCAAAACACAACATCAGCAGTGTCAGGTGGATCACAATTAAGGTCAAGTTATAGGATGGATGTCGATACAGCTGTTAATCATGTTCACATTAGCAAACTTTGAGATACACACACTACACCTTGGCCAGGAAATACATTTTCAATTGTGTTCAGTATAACTTTTGGAAATGAAATTGATTTGTTTTACTTTAGAATACTGTTAGTAAAAAAACTGAGTTGTACAGTGACTACCTGGAGGCTTAAAAACCACAATGTGTCGTTTTTACTCTTACTTACAAAGGATATAATGCGTTAATTAGCAAGCTTTACAGGTGCTGGTACGCAGACTTTTTTTTTTGACCTTTGGATACAGCTTAGCTGCCTGTTTCCCCCCTTTTCCAGTCTTTAAGCCAAAGTAACCAGCATCATATCTAACAGACAGATATGTGAGCGTTACTCGGTGAGAAACCTCTTAGTGTTTTAAAATGAATTACGCTCTCTAATTTTGGCTCTAATTCTTTATTTCTAATTATTTTGAAGCACCAGCGCCATTAATATCCTTATATTGATTTATTTACATTTTTTGTTTAAATATAATCGGAGATTACCGCTGATTTTAAGTCACTCTGGAAGAGAAAATCAGGTGAATGCAAGTAGTGTTTTTATACACAATACCTACCTCATAGTCAGGAGATGGGACAGGTGGAGCCCGGCCTCCTGAACGAGCAGGAGGTGCTGGAGGATAATGACAGAAATAATGTGACCAACCACTTATGCATACATATAGGATGATTATGAGGTATTTTAAGTGTAAAAATCTAATTTATGCAAAGAGTCCACACCCATCACACTCAGTTTAACACTTTTGATACTTTAAAATGACTGAAGTGGCATTAGCAACAGATGCGCTACCTTCATGAGTGCACTTACAATGCAATTTGTTAGCTGCAGATAACTGACACAATCAGCAATTATCAAAAATATCTATGTATCAAAAAAAAATGCATAACATGTGTTTCAATCCAAGAGGCATTACAGGCAACCTTTTACTCAACCAAGTTTGATATGTAATATAGAACCATGTTTTTGTGATCTGCTTGAATGCATTCATACCTTTGGAGGAGTGAGGTGCAGGTGAGCTTTTCTTCTTGGTGCACCGGTAGATTATCATCATCACAAATCCTGTCATGACCACGTCCACAATGATGGCCAGCATAAGAAAAGATGCCTCCATCTCAAAGCAGTTTTTACAGGCTGGAGGACGAAACAACAGTAGAACAAGTGAGAGCTCAGCAAATACAATTAACATAGATTACATATATGAAAAATCACAAGATTTTTTGCTCACCCTTTCCTTGCACATAGAAATAATATTTTTGACGAGTGCCTCCTTCCTTGGTGTATTCACAGTAATAGCCGCCTTTGCTTGTGCCATTATATTGACGTTCATGATTTTTTGAGTCGTTGGTTGTTATCTGTCCTTCATCAATCTTGTACCAAGTCCCTTCTCCTGGACAGGTCATTTTGAAATTCTCCCTCCAGAACGATACTTCTCCTTAAAACACACGGACAGATATTAAGTTGCTTTAGTGCTCTTGCTTCATCAAGATTTCCTGTTGCTTTTCAGGGGGAAAGAAGGATGATCTGAGAACTGAGGTGATTCTCAACACATATCACATCTTATGTACATCTGAGTCTGATCATTTATGTTACATACTGTTAATATATACACTAAGATTGAAATGTTTCCAAAAATAGCCACTGATCATAATAAAAATATATTCATACTGTTCAGGAAACTCACTGGCATGTTACACTACAACAAAGAATAAAGCAATCAAACATCAGAATGAAAGTGTGGGGTAAAACATTTAGAAAAATATAACTGATTAATACACGATTGAGAGAAGGCGCAAAAATAAAAAACAGGAAATGGGAGAAGTTTACATTTAAAACGCTCTCATACTGTCATATTATCACATTTCTTATCAGAATACGTGTTTGTTCCTAATCCAGTATTAAAACTTTATGACTTTAAATTATGATGTCAAATAAAAACTGCAGTGCAGTCAGATATTTACCCTTATCAGCCGTCACGGTGCCTATGGTGAAGAGGAGGACGGAGAGGACAGCCTGAGCACCCATGCTGTTCATTTTCGTAAGATGATGACTTTTTACGTGCTATTTTTCTGGATCTCTCTCCTCTATAGGTTCAATTTCTGCGATAACTACAACATATAAATAACATCAAGCTGTCTGTTCAATAACGCAAACAGACTCAAATAATAAGTACACCTGCTTGTTCTCTCTCTGACTCTCTCTCTCTCTCTCTCTTGCTCTCTAACACACACACACGTTGCACCCCACAGGAAGTATTTTTTTTCAAGATGAATTCACAGTTAAACCTCAAAATGAAGTGCTACCTAATGAGTATGGGTGATAGAAGTACTCCTGTATTTACTTATTTGATTTAGAATTTGATTCATGATTCAACAAAAACTCAAAATAAGAAGCTACAATAACAACAAAACACTTTGAATGAGACATTAGTACTGAATACATCATATTAAATTAATACATATAAATGTTCATGCTCATTTGTTGCAGTAAAACTCACCATCATACAACTGATGGTGTGTGCTTTACACAATTTCTGTGCAACATGTAATCAATCCTGACTTTATGATGCTATGTGTTGATTTTGTACTAACGCGTATGATTCCACTTTGTAGAGTTACAGCAAAACTGGGTTTGTGTGGGTTTTTCATAAATGTTTACCTATATCTGCACAGTAGTGAACAGTAAGTGATGTATGGAACAGTAACTGAGCTTTACGGGAAATATGACACACTGATCTTTGGCTTCATCCAGTAAAACAATTGATTATGATACTTCTCACTTTACACGACTGATATGTGATTACCAGAATAGTATTTAATCAAATATGACACACTGACTGTGAATGTGTGCAAGTTTACTAATAGGCTAACAACAACTGGCTTGATTAAGGCATTCAAATTGCCTGAAAAAATAATGAAGTCATTAATAAAGGGTCAAGAATGTCTCGCTTCCGAACGCTGGTAAGTCATCTATAAATGTAATTAGAGATGATAATGAAAAGGTTCTCATAGTAACCTATCAGGTCTGTAGTTAATATGCTCTTAATAAATGGATTTTGGTCCAGATGTGCTGTAACTCTTCTCCAAAAGGACACAGGTCAAACTGTCCATTGGAGGAATCTTTATGATGAACTGAAGAGCTTCAAACAACTTTGTGTTATGAATCTATTTATACACCTTTGTGATTTTAACGTGACTGTAAATGCAATTTCACACTATCACAGTCACATATTTGTATTCAGTACAAAATAGAAAATGTGTCCATCTAACACCCATTCTTGCCTCTCTTTACTGGTTACCAGTGCAAGCTAGAGCTGATTTTAAGGTTCTTCGTTTAACTTATAAATCCTTACATGGACTTGCACTGCCTTATCTATCTTAGTTAATTACATCATTTACACCTACACGCCCTCTTCAAACTCTCGATGCTGGTCTTTATTTCCTCTGTTAACAAATGGCCTTTGATAACATGTTAAAAAAAACACGTTCAGTTGAAATCAAGACTGAGAATCTACCTTATTTCCCTTCATTACAGCTAATCCGAGAACTTAGTCTGGTCCATCACTTTTTAACATCCCTTTAACAATGATGTTTTGTTTTATTTTCATTTTTATTTTATTTGCTTGCTTTATGATATGTCTTTAATTGTAAAGTGTGTAATTCTATTGGGACCATGCTGCATGGTAATTATGCACTTTAAATAAACCTGATGATTGATTGATTGATCGATCGATTGAGTAGGATTTAACCTCCAACTCAACTATAATATGTAGGCATGTCAACCATAAAAAGTTGAACACCATCAGCCTTTTTGCTCTTTCTCACAGGCTTCAGACTGGACTTGGAAGTTTCAAATGCAGGTAAAGATACATCAAAGTGCGGCTCTGCCCCCAAGTGGTTCAAACCAGTAACCAGCAACGCTCACACGGTAGATACACTGAAAACTACAGCTCTCTGCTGCTCTGCTATTAAAGGGAAGAACCATTCAAATGAACACCCCACTGTTTCTTTTTACTGTAAAGACAGAATAGTTCAATCAGCATCAGCTTAGTGGTTTTTGACGTAAAGGAAGCTGTTGATATTTACAAATTGACTAAGTTATTATTACATATGTGAATCTTTCACTTGTATTCTCCTTTTATAGAACTGATGAACTAATTTGACTTAATTGTCTCACTCGCCGTGTCGAAGCGCGCAGTATGGTTGTATATTTCATGCTGCTTTATTGTATCATGATACATCTGCTCATATGAGGTTAGATCATTTTATTCATAGTATCTACGTAATACAGATGAACCGTCCTGGGCAATTGTTTGCGCAACAGCGGTGTTATGGCATAACTCATGTAAATGTGTTTTACGCAGCAGCAGAACAGGTTAGGTGAACATCAAGAATTTGTCAGCTTTCAGTTAAACGTGTGAGAGATAAGAAGGCAGCAAGGAGAGCTGTTGACTTGTTACTCCGCCCGAAAATGTGGTGGGAGGGTGCTGAAATGAAATGTATGAGGGCAGCTGCGGGTTGGGACGCGTCTTTGGATAGACGAGGTGGACGACAAGACTCACCGTAACTTCATGTTTTCTTCCCTCTCAAAAGGGGATCCAGACACTTGTGAGGCAGTTTTTCTGACACTGTGAGTCGACTCCTGGTTTCTTGGCCATCGGACAGCCTGCCGTCCATCCAATGTGCGTAAAAGGGCTTTGTTTCTTCACCGTCCTGACTGGACTTGCAGCTTCAGGTGAGACCCCGGTTATATGTGAGCGCATAATCCGAGTGAAAAGATGATTTAGATTTGATGTTGGTTTCTGTTCAACACTTAATTTGTATTGAGCTTCATACAATCTAGTGGTTAAAGTGTATATTTGAATTTTTATATTTTTTAAAATTCAACCAATGGCATATAATTTTGATTGCTATGTGTCTATCCCAGGATACAGTAGCCTATACACACATACGTTCTCCAACAATTAAAATATAAAATTACCTTTATAGTGAAAGATACATTATAAACTATATCTGTAGTGTATCTGACCAAGTATTTTTGCGTGTGTTTTTTCTAAAAGTTTACACTGGCAGTGATTTTTCACATCCCAGGAGTGATCGTAAGGCATAACAGGATGGCCCTTTAAAGACACTACCGTTTCAAAGTAAATAAGAAAACCCCGATTGTCTGTCCACTAGTGAAAGCTCCGCAGGGACCCCTAACCTCCATCTCTGAGCGCTTGTCGTGCGTCATTGGAAAGTAGAGAGTTGGCACAGTGGCACCGGGTGGGTCGTTGAAGAATTCCTGTGAAAGCCGTAAAGCAGCAACTTCGGAGAACATAATGACTTTACAGTATTTGCCGGCTTTAGATCCTGGCCGCATTGTGTTTTGGTTTAATGTAACCTCACTCCTTTCCTGCCTATTAATGCGCATCCGTGCTTATACGTCACTGAGACTGCGATGTGGCCCGCTGGACGCAGATAAGCCCACCTGCTTCCCGTAGACGGGAGTCCAGGATATGTCAGTTGGATCACAACAATTTGTCAGATACGCACAACTACGGAAATAAACATTAATAGACTAAATTCGATTGTTATTATAGCAGCTCACATTCCAATGCTGTAATAGTACTGCTAATGGAAAGTGTTTTAATATCATGAACTGACGTATCAGTGGTAATTCATTCAGGTTGTTTAACCTTGAAGTAATCTATGTCCATCCCAGTTAAGTGGATTATATTGATTGAACGTGTCCATCTACTGCCAAAGCACCATGTAGGGATTCACTATAGTAAACAAGCAGCTTATGTTTACAAGGAGCATGTGCCTGCAGGTCAGTCATAGTAACATAGTCACAGGCTGACACAGACAGATCATGACTAAATATATATATAGATATATATATACAGAGGGATATATAATCAAATAACAACATGAGGATGGAGGAAGGCATGTTGGGACTGATTGGTGCTCAGCAGCATCTCACTTATCTGTGTTGCTGTAATCACTTCCATTGCCTTTGGCTTTATTGTGTTGGCAAAACGACAGGGCATGATGAAACAAGTCAACAGATTCATCTCATTTTCATGATTGCAATCATGTCTGCAAAATAATCATTTTTACCCGTCCCTCTTTCCTTCAGGTACACTGTCACATGTCTTTGTAAGCACAGCTAACATATTTACCCATCAGGCCTCCACTGTTTTTGACATGCGTTACACTGATCAAAGACAGTTAGCATTCATTCGCAGATTTGCGTCAAAGAGCCTTTTTTTTTTTTTACAGAGATATGATGCAGACCAAACAGAATAAACTACCTCTCTGCCCGTTGCTCCAAACATAATCACAGCAAATGTTGCAGTGATAAAAATCCCTCATCACTCTCAAAGATAAATGCACTACTCCCTTGTGTATTTTGTAAAATGTGTGTTGGCAGGAATTTTAATGAATACTATAAATCATAATTTGTGTTTGGATACTTTTGGGAGCAATTCTGTTTCTTTTCCCAACACTTTGGAATTGCTCTCTGGAACAGACCGTAACCAGATTATATTTTTTATATTTATGTGTTGTGATAGATGCAGCGTTAAAGAGGGATCAGTGAAAAGCTCTCTTGTTTTATGACTCATTGAGTCAGGAGCACAGCACATAGGGAAGAATACGCACCACAACAGTTAGAATAAAAACTTCTAGTCACACCAAAAACATGTTCTGCAGCAGGATTTCTGCATCTGCCTACTGGAGCAGTTGATTCATTTCTTCAGCTTTCCTATCAAATGTTAGTGTACTTTTTAAAATGAGCCTGTTATGGGGCCCACAGGCATGGACCTTCATACCACCTTTGTGCCTTGTCTATGTGGTCTCTCACCTCCAAGTTCCCATTAAGTACAGTGCACACAAAGACCCAAAAACCAAACAGTATTCTTGTGCTGGAATAATACAGTCGGCCCCAGGTTTTCTGATTGTGGCAATCTGATTTAACAAACCTTTATTCAGGAGTATGTACCACCGCACTTTTACATAGGCACAAACTACTACCTGATATTGTACTTAATTTGTGCAGATTTGAAATTTCTATCATTTTGACACGCAGTGAACATCAGGCTTTTGGGCCCCCTGGTTGTCTGGGGCCACGGGGCATTTGTCTGCTTTGCCCGGAGAGAAACATACTAATCGAAAAAGTAAATTAATTAATTAATGAATTAGCTATCAACAATTGTTGCTGATGTCTAGTGATAGTTACTGTATGTGGTTTGGTCCATCTCCTCCACAACCTCACATTGTTTGTTCTCTTGTTTTGGGTTGTTAATGTATTTAAAAGGAGAAAGTGGTGTTTGAACTGTAAGAAGTAGTCCGAAGAAAGTAAGAGCCAGACTTGCCTGAAAAAATCTCCGCTATGAAGTTAACAGACAGAATCTCCGTGTGCTTCACTTTAATTTTTCTATACATTTGTTGTGAAAGATTATGCAATTTAGTAGCAGTTTACATTTAAGCATTTTTTTCCCCTCTGTCTGATAACTTGGATTAAAAAGTGGCAAAATAACACCTCAGCCACACACTGCGACTGGCTAATTACAAAGGGAAACACACTTAAATCAAACACAAGATTAGTTTTAACAACTTACATCCGATTACTCTCATATCTCCCCTGTCTTGACCAAACACAGACAGGAGGCTAAAAGTCTTTCTAAGCTTTTTTTAATCCCCTCTGCTGATGATAAATCTGCTTTTTTTCTTTTGCTTTTGCGCTTTAATTTAATTCCTTTAATTTAGTTCCTTCCTCTAACATTTTCTTCTTCAACCAGACGCTTGACATTCTCGCAGACTGACGTGTACCAACCTGTCCTGACTTACAGGTTTAACACACACATGCAAACACATATGTGAACAAATGGCTGCTGTTGATTGCAGCATACCAGTAATTACACTGGTTGTTTAGGCTTCTGCTTAACTCTGTCAGGTTCACAACAGACAAGCAGCGTCTTGTATCCTGTTTATCGGGATAGAACAGTTATCGCTCCGCCACGGTGTCTCTAATCTCTCCACAATAATAGGTCAGTATAACAAAGCATGGCTGTGGTTTTTGACATGCTGTACTGTGTTGACACACCTAGGAGGACGTCTGGCCTTTGTGTGGGGTTGATGGGATTGCCTGGGGGTGTGTAATGTTGACAATGACGCCTTCATATGCAAGAACACACCAATCCCTTACACAGAGGGCTTATAGGATACATCTGTGAAGTGTTTGATTGTGAAGGCAAGGCACTCCCTGTGTTATGTTTAAAACATGAGACTGTGCTCAGCTCCAAGTGTAAACAGGGATTTGAAATGCATTCATCACCGAATAGAAAATGTTTGTGTTTGCAGGTTGATCCGAGGTTCGAGTGTCTGCGCACACACACACACACACACACACACACACACACATACACGGTCAATGTTCATCTCCATCTGTGCAAATGCAAATACTGCATATTTGTGCAGTATTTCTGTTGGCTGGTCACTCATTCTTACAACTGTTTAAAGTTACAGTAAACAAGTCCATCTTCCAGTTAAAGCAACACCTCCACTAGGTTTACGGAATATGTGATAAATCACAGAATTGCACAGGACTTCTGCAGTTCAATCTTAGTCATTTTATCTGCAGAGAGACCAGGGGAAGTTCGTTATCAGTCGCCATTTGCAAAATAATTTGTGATTAAATGCAGGGCAGTCATGATAAGAGAATTTCCCAGGGTGAGAGTGTTACTCTGTGACGTTGTCTTAATTTCCTTTTCTTTGTATAGTATCTGATTTTTGTATGTTCTCCAACCATTGTTATTAAAAGACTGACTTACAAAAGTAGATGCGATTAAAAGTGTAACAGGCAGCCGCTTATCCGGTTTTGCTCGCTAAACTGTAATTACCTAACACTGGACACAGCTATTTAATGAGAGTGTAAGTTGAGGACAGAAGGGAGGTGAAGGACAGTATGCAAGGGTTTGGTCACACTTGAACACAATAATGTCCCCTATATATACAACTCATTAATTTCCATTGAAGCCCATGTGACTGACAAGAGTGCTTTGTTGCTTTGGTGCTTTCGGTGAGAGCTCCAATCTAGCTCTGACGTATGTGCAAAAATAGTGTAGCAGTCCAATGTCCAGCCAGTTTATATTTTTGCTTATATACAGTGACAGCATGGGGAAGGAATACAGAGCAGCAGAGTAGGAGGGATGCTACAGCTGATGCCTGCACTTTCACAGAGTCTAGTGACTCACAAGAGACAGATTTAAAAAAAAAAATGTTCCAGATTGATGCAACAGAATCACAGATATCCTGACTTTTAGACCGATGCAACCAATAAGCATCTTTCATTAGACCCTCCCTGCCTTGTAAATACCCATGTCTTTCAAACTTCATCCCCAAGTCTGTAGCACAGGCATTCTGTTATATATTTAAAGTCTCAGTCTCAGTCTCAGTTATTTTCTTATAGTACTTTAAAGCTATTTAACTTTTACTGAGCAGTGGCCACTGCTGCCACAACTGACAGTTATGGGATGATGCTAAATGCTAAAACCAGTAGCACAAGCGTGGGGTCACAGAGTCTGACTGACTTAGTAATACCAGTTATATAGCAATATCTATCTAAAGTTTGCTAACAATAGCCACTATAAGCTGCTGGTCATACCCATTGACTGTATATAAAGATGGACGCCATGACAGCTCCCCAAAAGGGAAGCCAAAACATCCCAATCGTCCCCTGGTGGCTGGCTGCAGTATAGATCATAAATCCGGCCTCCTCCGTGTTGGCAGATGGGACAAGTACAATAAATTTTTCCCAAAGATGGTTTCTGACATTTGTCCAAGTACTCATTTTTCTGATAAGCTGCCTTTAATTAGTTATTTGATGATATAAAAAGGGTGTGACGTCATGATTGAAAGCTGTGACAGCTGCTCTCAAACCTCCGTCAGACGGGGGGGGCAGCTGAAGGGGCGCGTCCTGTGGGCCGTCATCCTGCCATCCATCTCTAATGTGCAGACTCTGGCTCCAAATGATGTCACACAAGCAAGATGGCAGCTCCTGGAAAGGAGATTTTTGGCCTCACTTTTGCATAGCAGAAGGAAGTGGAGACATGTTGTCCATATTTACAGTATATACAGTCAATGGTCAGACCAGACCAAATACAGCTGTAGCAGCAAAACCCCAAAGTGTATAAAATTGAGCGTTCAAACGTGACATAGTCAGGCTTTAAAAATCTTCTTTCAGAGCCACAGACAACGTTATATAACTGTTTTTACAGGCTGAGTGGTACTCTTCATGACAAGTAAAATCATGAGTAAAGTCCATGGCATGTCCCTTTAAGGCAGGAAGTAAAGGAGCTCCTGAGCACAGGTGGAAGTCACAGTGGGACTGGATTCACTCTGACTCATTGCATTGGAGGACACCAAACATACGGCGAGCCTAGCTTCGTAGTAAATATGTGAAACTAAAGCTGTCTTTTGAGGGTTGGACCGTCTATCCAACAGAAGCCTGTGGGCTGTGGATGAGTTGGATCGAAACATAGGCAACAGACCCCCCCTCAGGAGTTTATAATCCCGGGGAGAAGTTGTTGAGTCAGCTGTGAGGTGGGAGTGGAAGAGGTTTGATGGATTAAACTCTTATCCTCACTCACCCACTACACGTTTCCTCTGGACACTGCAGCTGATGAATTACAATTTGCCTGAAGGAAGCAGGAGGGGAAAAAAGAGGGAGAGGAAGAAAGAGTTAGAAAAAGAGATTGATGTTTGGGCTGTGTTTGGTCTGACCTTTAGAGTGTATTCATGCACACTTTTGTAGTTTGGGAAAGTTTATACATGTACAGGGGAAAGGGAGGAATAAAAATAGTGAATGCAGTATAAAAATAACAATTTGTGTCATTTGCATATAAATAAATACCTGTAGTGCTACTCTTAATGTAAAAAACGACCCCCCCCCCAAATCAAATTTACAAAAGCTTTTACATTTGCTGTTCTAAACAACTGGAGTCTGGTACGTCTTTCTGGTCTTGGTGCATTTAATGCTTCAGTTTTTTTTTTGGAGCAATAGACACATGCAAGGATAGTCATCATGGCAGAGGGCTGAGAGAAAACAGGGCCACCTGCAGAAAGTCAGACTCTATCAACACAATGTCCACGGAAACAGTCCAGCCCACTCTGTTTCAATGACAAGTGATCTATGAGAGGTTTGTGAAGTGCGGAAGAAGAGTTTAGCACCAAAAAAACCCCAGTGATTTTACAGATAAGAACTGAATGTTGTGTTGAAAGAAGCAAAGCAGGTGTTATGGTATGTGCACTTGTTCATTTCTTGTCACACGCTACATGGCCAAAAGTATGCGGATACCCAAATATAACACCTAGATGTGATAGTTGAACCTGTTATTCCAAAACCATGGGCATAAATCTACTGCTTTAACAGCTGGTTTAAGGCTTTCCACAGGATTTTAGAACCTGGCTGCAGGTATCTGCTGTCACTCTGCCACAAGAGCATTAGTGAGGTCAGCCACTGGTGTCCCAATAGTGGAGATGAGGTCAGGGCTCTCAGGACTCTTATACACCAAACTGGGAAAATCATCTTTGTAAGAACTTGGCTTTGTCCATGGGGCTATTGTCATGCTGAAACAGGAAAGGCCTTCTCCAAACTGTTACACAACGTTGAGAGCACACTATTGTTTACAATATCATTGTATGCTGCTGCATTAATGTTTCCTTTAACTGGAACTAAGGGCACCAAATCCTAAAGAACAGGACCAGAATAAAGTGCACAAAAGTATGTGAACACATACCTTTCACCATATTTGCTTGTTTTGGCACAACTTCATGTTCATGTCTGAGTGGAATGAGCGGAAACCTGTAAGGAAAATGTGTACAGTACAGTATGTTACATGCTGTTGTGTCCACCTCAGGGGTTCCCTCCCATTACACCACTCAACGCTCTCCTTCAACTCTCTGTCCTCCCATTCTGCAAACACACTGTTACCTGAACCCACTATTCCCAGCCCTCAATCCAGCCATCCATGAAAGATAGGCCTTGTTACAAAAAAAGAAAGAAAAAGAGAAAACTAAGCTGGGCCTGTGAAGCCTCTCACAGAGGAGAGAAGAGACTCTTTGTAATCCACTGAGTTCTTTGTGTCTTTGGTCCTGTCCTAAGTGTTTCCTCCAAAACCGGTGAAACAGAGACTCAGGTTTCCTCTGGTGGTCCCTTTGTTTCTGAGCTATAATGAAGAGAGGAAAAGCATAAACATACCGTCTAGGAAATAATGTAATGAAACCAATTTCCTGATTCAGAGAGTTGTGCCAACTACTTTATTTGTCCTGCAGTGTTTCCTCTCTCTACTTAAAGTCCAAGAAGACTTCACATCCTCTTGACAAATGGAAAGACCAGGTCTATAGTGTAAAGAAAACACCTCTTAAACAGTGATTGGTAACTGAACATTATCCCTATAGTATCCTGGGATCTCATGATCAGATCATGGATATTTTCTTACTTTTCACTAAAAACAGCTCAGTTCCCTCTGCTTTCTCTTTTCTGTTTTCAATTCCACATATTTATGAGCAACTGCCTCAGCAAGCCCTCAAGCCACAAGGCGACATAAAAACTTTGACAAAGATTTGGATTGTACGATAAGGCGGGCATGTTTGGTTCATTCCGTGGATTGTTTTTGAGTTATTCAAAGAGAATATTTAGAATACCAGAAGACATGTTTACCGAACAGTTATGGCAAGAGTTCCATATACCAAGCATGCCTCACTGCAGTGTGAAACACACCCAGAATGACCTAAAAATACAAAGGTTTTGGAAATATTCCCCTTGTTTGTCTGTTCGTTTGCTGGATGTCTGAAGAAAAAAAAACCCTTAAAGGAATAGTTCAACATGTGGGGAACGCTTATTTACGCTTATTTGCTTTCTTTCACTTTCCCTTTCTTTTAATCTCATGTCTGTAAGTGTATTTCCCAAAATGTCACACTATTCCTTTTAAGAGATTTCAGTATGGTGGTCCAAGGAGGAACATATTTCAGAGGATTGTTGTTCAGTCTTGGCAGTAATATGTGTTCCACAAGAGCACTTTATTCAATAAACATAGGGTATAACATGGCAGACTTGACATTGCAGATTAGTACAAGTAACACACAATATTTTTTCAGCTATAGCAGAATGAAAACAGCTTGTGCCAGACCTTTCCTTTGCACTGACACAGGACATGCATAGAGATATATCTGGTAATGTGATACTAAAGACACTATAAAGCATCTGCGGTAGTGGTTATGTACTTTGAAACATGCCTACACTCTTTGACATTGGATGAAATATAATATGGGCAGGTCAAACACTACTTGATATTTTTTCTGTCTCTTTGGGAGGCTTTTATACAATCTAGGGATGCCTGCCAAGCCAAGCAAACCTAATCACACTTGAGTGGACATGGTTTGATTATTTTTCAGTCGATGAAAGTATTTTGCTCTCTTTGGCTTCAGACAGGCCAGTGGACCAGTGCAGTTTGTACTAGCAAGTGTTGACGGGTAGAATAAAGTGCATTAAAGGTTCAGCAAGTTCATTTTATTATTATATACCGAACATATTGACAGATAATATGGACTAATGCCAACACCAGCACATCTAATGGAGAATATGTGTGTGTGTATGATCTGTGAAAATGATTTGGAATTGTGCCAACAATGAGTCCCCTGGGAGATGCTGAGCCTGACACCCACACACAAACACACACACACACACACACACACACACACACACACACACACACACAGAAAGAGAGAGAGAGAAACATCTGGAGTTTACATAGACAAAAATATGCACACACGCTTTCTCCAGAGCCAAAGTCTTTAATTGTTGATATGATAGTTTCAAGTTCAAGCAATAGGGCTATCAAGCAGAAAAGTGTCAGCACACTATAAAAAAAACAATAATTATCACTGAGGAGTGTGATAGATCTCCTTCACGTGTTTCACAGCATTTGATAACTTAAATGAGCAAAATGTGCAAAAATGAGGACTGAAATCCTAGTTTTAGTATTTCTTCATATGATCAGGTTTTTTTCTTCTTGTTCTGAACTTGAAATAACTCGGCATAGAAATCGACTTGACAAAGTAGATTGTAAGTATTTAAAGCCTTAAAGTAACTTACTCCTACAGACAGATTGTCTGCAAGTGTCTGCAGACAATGTCTGTAATATTTGAAACATAATTAGGATAAACTCATATATTTGTTACTTTGGCCCTGCCTTCCTTCTGTAGGGTACATAACTCCATCTTAATAAGCTGTGAAAGCTCTCTCTCTGTCTCTGGATGCTGGGTGTGGTCAGCACTGGCCATGCAGGCAGGATGTACAGACATAAACAAGTGAATGACTTGAACTGGACAAAGAGACACGCTGGTGTAGAAGATTGGATGGACAAACAAGCAAAGACATAAACACTATTATCTTATCTCCTCCTTACAGACTGCAGTTATGTACATTCTCCATCACATTGTTATTTGGTTTCTCCATCCATACAGCACTCACCCCTTCATCTATGCAATCATACTGCTCTTGTTCATCACTTAAGCTCATTTTCCCCTTATTTATCTCTTGCCTCTCTTTCTCTAAATGAGTAAAATTCTGCTCTTTTAATGTCTTCACTCATGTAACGACACGCATCATCCTCAGCAATTAGCGCCCGCTAATGAACGATTAAATAGTGATCATGTACTTTTAGCTACAGGGAGAAATTACTACAGTGCGTAACTGAGACACTGTACATAGCCCTAACAGTGTTGTCATTCTGCTAATATCCATTCTGCCCACAAAACGGCCTAATTAACCATAATTCTTAATCAGCTCAGCTTGTGTCAAAGGATGGCGTAGTTGAAAGCGTTTCACTTTTTGTTGTTCAAAGGAGATTCGTAACGCTTATTTAAATTCATGTATTGTAAATAGATTGGTTAAGGGAGAGATGTGAAATGAGGTGTCATGGCCTGCAGGACCCGCTTTCTCTCCTGATATATGAAGCATGATGAATCATTTCAGCATGAGCTTTTGAACAATTTGGAAGAGGAGGATAGGCGTTGCGCTACAGCTCAGCCAGTGTCACTAAGCACTATATTCTCTGACTTAAGGATGTGGAAATAGTGTTTAGAGATTTACTCTTCCTTCTCTATGTATAAAAACAGAAAAACATGCTTTCCCAGTTTGAATTAATGCATCTGTCTTTTTCTCTTTGTCAACCTTCAAATGGAATATGAGACCTTCACCTCACGGCTCAGACTTTTCTGCTTAGATTGGGAACGCACACACTTGCCAAGGAGGAAGTCATTACTAGCTGTACTGATACAGCCAGCATTGATGCTGAATATCTTGGGACACAAGTAGTTTAATCCATTAACTTCAGCGTTTCTACACACACCAACAGTTAGATGAGAGAGAGACAGAAAGGTGGCAGAGGTTGCCTGTGAAATCTGTCCATCAAAGCTAATCATTAAACTCAGATTAAAAGTAAAAGTAAAAGTCTTGCTTTTCTTTAAAGGTGCAGTGTGTGGAATTTAGTGGCATCTAGCAGAACAGACTTTGGAGAAATGTAATATAATATTCATAAGTATGTTTTAATTAGTATATAATCACCTTCAATCTCACTGCTTTTGGCATAATTTTTTTTTATTCGAGAAAAATACCATTTTAAGTCTGGCATCTGCAACGATGGATATTTTTTTCAGTGTGTACTCTGCCTGTATTGCTCACTTGTACACTCTCCTCCTAGGTTTCATCGGGCTCATTTAAAACACATTAGGCTGTTAGAGCGCTGTTAGAGCTGGCGATGACAGAGAAGCCTGTCTGTTTAATGCTGTGCGGGGGCCGCCTGGTCGCCCCGCTCTCTCATCCCAGCCCACAGGAAACTCTCTCCAGCCTAATAAGGAACAGAACACGCTGCCCAAGGAGCCAAGCCCCTGCTGACATTTTCCCAGCTAGCTCATGCCTTGACGCTTACTGTGATTATAATGCAGGACAGGAGTAATGATATGGCTCAATTTGCCCTTACTGAACATCTTGATTTCAATGCCTGGAGCCTTATGCTGCCATTCAGCTTTGGGCAAACCCACCTTAAGTCATTTAACCCACTTTTTAATTGGCAGAATAGAGCTTAATCCACCTTTTTAGGGCTGAATTAAATCTTTATGATATACTGTAATTCATATTCATAAGGAGCTGTAAAACTGCTGCAAGCTGCAACCGCATTAGTGGTTGTTTGGCCTTTTGGTAGTCAGCCAGAGGTTATACACGTCAGACTATTACCGTAGTGCATCAACACAACCATTATGTCATATTTAAAACCGAGGCCTAGGATGACACATGCACTCTTGTGATCCGTTGAGTCACAGAAAGCTCTCATGAAGTCTTTGGGTTGTTCTGTAAGGTCCTCATATGAAGTGAGCTAATGACGTTAGGAAAAGATTTGGCTACCTTGAGCTCACTGTGGCTGTTCGCTCTGCCGAAGACGGTCTGCTGTGTGCTTGACTTTAATAAGGCAAGACATGGCTCCGGATATTATTAGGGTGTATAGAGCTTTCTCTATAAATAGCCCAGGTGAGTTGGAATAGACAGCTCATACATAGAATAAGGGTTGTTTTAGAATAAGGTTGGATCTGCCTCTATAAACAAGACTCTGTAATATCTGGGGAGAGGGAGACATGATCGGCTGGTTCCTGAAGTGATGCTGACTGGCTGCCAGGCAGGAACTCGGCATTAAGTGTGTCTCTTCCTGGGACATTGCATGCAATGTGTGTGTGTGTGTTTGTGTGTGTGTGTGTGTGTGTGAGCGCTAACTCCATTCTGTGGAGCTCCATCCATCATTATATGGAAGAGCCAAATCATTGCCCATATCCCTCTCCACTCTTCCAATCCATTCATTTTCCATCTAATAGGTCTACCACATACTGTAAAGATTGATATAGTCTATATTCATACAATATACAGCAGACTCTCAATTTCAGCCCAGTTCCAACTGTGGGCGTGTAGCTAAAGTGGCTATTATTCATAAAAATGTCAAAGATTTGGCCTGCCGATCTGAAATCAGTTTCAGGACATAATAAAGGAGATGGTTGAAGGGAGTTCACTCACTTATCGCAGATCTAATGTTCAGCATTTGGACCAATCTGTGCGGTTTCAGTGCAGTACATAATATACGTATCTAATACAGATATAGTGACAACTTGGAGCGAGTGATTTTTCTTGCAGCAGCTCTGCATAGGCAGACGTAGGGTCACTGGGTACACAGCATGCACTCGGTAGGCAGGAATTTACTGATGAGAGTGAATTCATACACTGTCTGTAGCTATTGTATTTGTGTTTCTTTCACAAAGCATTTATTTATGTATGTATTGATTTTGCTCTGTGTGCCCCTGCTTTTGAAATCAACTCTGCTGCTCTGCCATGTGTTCGTATGTTGCAGGCGTGCTGCAGGTCAGCGGGATGCGTATATACACATCTGGGGATGTGGAGGCAGTGAACGGGACGGATGTCCGTCTGAGGTGCACATTCGAGAGTTCCGCTCCCATCAACACCGACGCCGTCATCATCTCCTGGAGTTTCAGACCCCTCAAACCGGGCCGAGAGGAGTCGGTGAGTGTGTGTGTGTATCTATGTGTGTTTGTAAGAGAGTGAGATCAAACCTCCCTCACTGTGTCAGGGAGCATCCGCCCCCTCAGCTGACTGAGAGAGGAGTCGGTGAGTCATCAGTCTCCCTACGGAGCCACCAAGACAGCTTGTGTGGGTCTATGTGTGCGTGTGTGTGCATATTGAGAATAGAGAAAAAATGCAGCAGGTCCGGGTTAATGTCTTGTCTTTCTCTGTGAGAATAAAATACCTTCCTTCCCCGGCAGCTCCCATCTCAGTTTCCTCTGAATTCCTATCTGTGACAATCTAACCATTGAAAGCAAATCAACCAAATCTACTGTTGAGGACTGATGCTATTCTGTCTGTTCTGGTCCTCGTGTGTTCTTTTAATGAAGCAATAGGAGAAGACATTGTTAGGCTCAAAATCAGCTTTATTCTAATACCAGTAGAATATGCAATATTACAGAGCTCTGGGTCTGACTATAGTCTCCCTGACAAGCAACAGAGTGTCTGTCAGTTCACTAAGTCTGACTCACCATCTCTCCCTGACCCAGTATTTTATAATACATAGATCAAGAAATGTGCAACCGGGGTGTTGTCGTCTTCTCATTAGTTGACAGCGTCCTGCTTTTCATGGTATCTGACTGAGCTTCCTGTTTTGTTTGCTGAAAGCAGAAGTTGAGGTTAAACTGACCTGTTATTAAATTCTGGGAACATGTGAATTTGTAAGTTTCTCACATCCAGTACTTTTCCTTACAATCCACAAAGTTCAAATACAGTATAATAAGCTTTCTTTCACACAGTATAAAAAATGAATCTAATATCTAAAACACCTCTATTAAAAATAAGCTTATAAAATCTCTTTGCTAAAAAGCAAATCAAGGACTTTATTTGTTGCAATTATGTTTTAGCAAAAGCATCAATCATAACAAGAAAATATCCTTCACTCCTTTAATTCTACTTGTAGGTGTTCCACTTCCAGCAGAAACCATATCTTCCTATAGAGGGCACTTTCAGGAAGCGCATCATTTGGGCTGGTGACATCATGGGCCGTGATGCATCCATCATAATTCGAGAGGTTAAGTTCACCTACAATGGCACTTACGTCTGCCAGGTCAAGAATCCGCCGGATGTCCACGGCGCAGTCGGAGTGATTCGACTCCGTGTCGTCACCACAGGTTAGCAGTTTGATTTTCATACAAAATATTTCTTTCAATATTTCATCAACATAGTCTTGTTTTGTTTGTCTCTATCAAAGCATTCACATTTCATCTCATGCTGAAATGCCAAAAAAGAGAGGACAGCACAAGTAAACCACGCAAGGAAATAAATGTCAGAGAAATTACATGAAGCAAATCCTTATTCTAACAATAGGCTATGAGTTTCCTGCATTTCAGTAATTTCTGAATTGATGTTATTATGAATTTTATATCATAGCTTTGACACATTTTAATTGAAAATTATGCAAATGTTCCAGATATGTTGAATAAAAAAAATGAACGAATTCGAACAGTGGTTGAAAAAAGAGGATGCTACAGTACATGTATGGACTCTACTGTGATTTTTGGTTGTCACATTAATGTTTAAATGACCTATTATGACAAATATTAATTAGATATTTCATTCTGGCTTCTTTTATAAGGAGACATGTTATCTTCTTAAACAGGAAACAACATGTCAAGAAGACTAAAGTGGTGCCTCATTTCGTTAAGAGCCTGAAAATGTCCTGCTGGTGGTGCTAGACGTACAATCATTGGATCACCAGAGTCTGTATTTTATCCTCTAAGGACCACAAATCTCTAAACAAAATTTCATGACGATCCATCCAATAATTGTTGTGATATTTCAGTCTGGAACAAACTGGTGGACCATGCTGCTAGCATGTCTAACAATGGAAATGTGTCGATAAAGCAAACACAGATATGAATACACAATTAAATGGCTCTGAAAATGTCAAGCAAGCACACTCAGCCTCCATTCCTGTCTTTCCTTCTGCAGCCTCTTTCTCCGAGCTTCTCCTTCTGGTGTTGGCCATCGGAGGCGGTATCGCTGCCGTGGTCATCCTCCTCGTCATCATCGTGTCCTGCAGGAGGTGCAAGCGGAGGAGACAGAGGCATGAAGGGAATGAGGAGGCTCCCCGCAAAGAGAGAAAAGACCCCACTGCGTGGTAAGACCAAGAGAGAGACAGAGGGAGAGGAAGAGGGGGGTAGAGAGAGGAAAAGAAGAATTGCACACTTCCTCTCTCGCTCTCCGTCTGACTCTGGGGATCGAGGCATGTGGTGCTCCTTCTTGGGTCCTGGCTCTCTTTTCCTACTGGACGTTTCTCTTCCTGCTTCCTCTCCAACCGCAGTCTTTGGATCCAAAACCTGGACCAGTTGACGGGCAGCTGTCATTGAAGAGAATTAAAACGAGAATGTGCCTTTATATAGAAGAAGTAGATACAGAACCTAAGCCAGACTGCTGTCTAGCTTTAATGATATCACTGTGTGCCTTTCACTTGTGTAAGGAAACAACTGTTTTATCAGTTATCTTTTCCTGTTCAGCTTAAATGGGCTTCCAAACACATTTCCTGTTTAGAGCAAACGTTTTGATCTTGTAGAGGTAGAACAATGGTGTATTCCTGCTGTTTACTTCCCTACTAATACATTTCAAACTCCAACATACCAATGCAGTACAAGCCACACATTTGATATGTTATTTTAACAAACAATTGAAACTGTGGAACAATGAATGAGCAGTTTCATAGCTTCTACTGAAGTATTGTATTAATCACCACATCATGGGATACATTATAACCCATATAAAGCTTTTATCTACTCCCATTGTCAATGGTCGTATGTCTGATCCACCTAACCGCGGTTCTTCAGGATGTGGGGACGATGGTTGTATACACTTCTGTTTTTTTTTTAACTACTGATGTTATATCGCTGTATTTTTCTGAGATTCTGTGGTGTTATTTGCTTCATTTTGTGACTCCTGCAGCAATTTAGAAAGTGCTATTAAATAATCCAAATCTGATGCAAAGCACTTGTTGGAAACAGACATTTCATACTTAAATACATTTTTACTAACATTCCATTTCAATTCTAAATTTCATCCACCAATGTTTTTACCATGTAAAAATATCTCTGATGGCCTGTTGTCTGTTTTGAACAATGAGCAATTTTGTGAAAAATGTCTTCTCTTGGGTAATCTTGGGGTCTTCTTTGCTTCTCTCTTGGGTTTTCAGATCTCTCTGTAATAGGCGCCTTAACTGGTTAACGCTGACACTGTGCTGCGATAACTTATGCACCAGACTTCAAAAGCCGAGCCTCTCAAGGAAAAGTTGACAACATTGCTGTCATCTTGGTTGATTTATTCAAACTTCAAAACCGAATCTCTTGTTGAAAAACTTGCTGAAAGAAGGAAATTATTTTACCCAATCAAATCCGAGATGATCCACCTTTACTCTCAAGTTGGGATGACTTGTTGTGTGTGTTAAACCCTGTGTGACTCTAACCCTTTGTCCCTGCTGCTGTGTTTCTGTTGTCTGCTTGTCTTTGTCCTGTCTATATTGTGTGTGACCTACACACATGCACATACATAAATGATGCATGAATATGTCACGCATGAATGCATTTCCCTCTCTGTGTGCGTGTGCTACGTTGCTCTTACCTCCCCTCTGGTGCGTGTCTTCCTGTCCTCTCTGTATATATGTGTGTGTGTCCCACTCCCAGCCACCCATCGAGGGCCGTCCACCTCTACTTATCAGAGACGTCCATAGAGATCGACAGTTCAGACGGCATGATCTCAGAAGCCAGCACCAAAGACCCCAGCTCCTCAGAGGAGGAGGGCCCGAGCTCAGACGAAGATGACGGTGATGACTCTGACTGAGGAGGTGGGGACAGACAGAGAGACAGAAACATTGATATAAAGCCAGCTAGGAAGCCTGCTGGAGGGATGCCCAGATGGCACCCGTGGATTATGTTCCATGGTTCTGCCGAGTGGGGACTAGATGAAATGAGCCCCGCTGCTGCTGTGTTGAAAAAAAGCACATTGTTCAAGAATGGAAGGAAAACGGGAAGAAAGTTCTGTTTGAAAGTTTTTGAATAAGAACAAAGAGATTAGAGCGATACTTTTGATGGAATCTCTGAAACAAGATCAAATGTAACTTTAGTTTAGTCGAGAAATGTTCATATGAGGGAAGAAATCTGATTGACACAGCGGGGTTTATAAAGTGAGAGGAACTGTCATTCTGAGGCTGGCTTGGTTGCTGTCCCGAAGGAAAAAAAGAGTCAATTCATGTTTAATAAATGCCCTTTATTTTAGACATGGATCTTGTTAAGTGTAGGAGCTGCAACAAGTAACTGATTTCGTCGAAGATGTTGGCACGTAAGAAGTCGGAGTGAGTAAGGTGACTGCTGCCATGATGAGCCATACACATGACCTTTAAATTTCTGAGGGTGCCTACGTTTTACAACTCATTCTCTGGTTGATATTAATGGAATATTATATGTAGAACCTGTCATCTTTCATGAGTTTCATTAGGGATACTGTAGGTCCTGCATTTCAGCCAGTTACACACATCATCATAATACCTGCCAGTCTAAGAGCACTTGTTTGTTAAAAGCTGTTTTATCCTCCAACTGTAGGCTGAGAAGCTTATGTCACATTATATTACTTGGACAAAAAGCATAAATATTCTGTTGCTGTCATTAAGTCCGAAGGCCAAATACTTTATCAGTGAGCGAGCAACTGCATGCATGCACTCATGTTGAATGATGTGTGTGGGAGCGTACAGTCAGATCTGAAAACCCTTTGAATGCAAAATGTCCTTGTGAGCCTGTTTTCTCTCCATGCGTCTGTGAATACATCACGTCTACTAACAAATGATTGTAATACCTGTCTTTCTTCCTTTTGTGACAGAGTGTTGTACTTGTGATGTAATGCCTAGCAATGTTTGTAGATTTTTCTATTTTTTTTAGATAATGCCAGAAGTATTATGTTCTGTTGTTTAAAAGTGTCACTGTGTTTGTTTGTCATAGAGCTTTTATAAAAACGATTTTCTATTAAAAAAGCTTTTAAACCACATTGTGTCACACGTACACGTCACTTTAAATGTGTATAAAGGGAATCAAATGAATAATCACACACAACTTGGCATGATTTGACAGAATTCATCTATTATGTAAGAGAGTAATCTTGTTATCCAACATTTATTATGCATCATTATCTTTAATGCACTGCCTCTGGTTGTGTGTTTATGGTTCGTCTGTCTGCAGAGCCCTTGACTTGTTTACCTGTAAGCATTGCAGCAGTAAACCACTGCAGACTGCTGTTAAATCTGTTACAGGTTCATTATGCCTGCCTGTGGAACTTCCGTCGGAGTTTGCCTGTTTGTTGGATGAGATTGTTCATGACTACGAATATGTTAGTGTTTGTTACTCGATATCTTGTGTGTGGGTGTGTTGGCGTTTGTGGGCCTATTTGTGTGCATTGATCAAAGTCTATCCCTCTGGGTGCAGCTTTAGTTACTGACTGACAAGACCTATAGTGCGTGTGTGTGTGTGCATGTGTGTGTGTGTGAGGATAGAGTTCGGGGCAAAGCAGGGTTGACTAACAGAAAAATACAGGGATGGAGGAGGGCGGGCGAGAGACAGAGAGGCTGTTTATCCAAGCTAAATAATTACATTTTGTTGTGGAGAAAGGCCACTAGTGTTGAACTGATAAAACAACAGTGGAGTCTCTAGATAATCTTGTTTGTATCGTCACGGCTTTTGTTAATTACTCTCGCAGAGCTTAGACATTGGCCTCCAAATAATTCTGCCACACCAATAATCAACTGTGAATGCAGAAATTAACACGATCCGGACTTATTTCATAAGTGATCAGTAATTTATTGTAATAGTCACAAATAATGACAGTCAAATACAATCATTAACATTTTGTAGACATAATGTGTTCTTACACAGCTATCCAAAACATCTAAATATCTGGTTTTCATTATAAAAAAAAACAGATATACCATTTACTCCAGTGACAGCATCCTGAATAGAGCAGTATGCAATGCAATGCAACACACACAAGACTTTGCATTTTGAGGGAAGAACACAAATGTTTTCTTAAATGATACTCATCACATCTATCACTCTCTCCACCCAGATAAACACCAACACAGTGCTTGCATCAAGTTCATGTTCATTCTCCAGAGGTTGCTTAAAGGCATTTTAAGTAGGTTGGGGGAAAGGAAGGAAATAAATAGAATATTTGATATTGAACAATCAACTGGCAAACCGGGCACATATTGGCTGTTGTTCTCTCCTATTGATGATTTTGGCACTTAATCGAATCAAAATTGAATATTGAATCACTGATTGAAGAATTTTCTGCATGAGTCCAGACTGACTTGTGTTTATCTACGTGAGCCAAACTCATGGGAGAGGTGCTCTCAACCAATCCTTGTTTATGACTCATTTAATGAGACACTCTCTAGCATAATGTCTTCATTACTGCAACTCATGTGAAACATTTCTCTATAGACTTATATGGGATTTGTTTAATAAAGGAAGGAAAGAAAACACTGTGTGCCATCTTTACTAAAAAGAAAGTTATGTCTGAGCCTTCCTCGCTGGGTTTCTCTCCCTCACGCTCTCTCCGTCTTGCTTCATCTCACTCTTGTCTGCATTCCTCACCTTAGGATGGGTTGTACCTGGCACAGTCATGTGTAAATTCCATCACACAAACTTACAGTCACTTGTGTGTGTGTGTGTGTGCACACAAACATGGGCTTGGCACAACAGTTGCTGAGAAAGAGAAAACAAATCACCTCACTGGTATGTAACTATAAGCCATACTGGGACTTATACTGATAGCTGGAGTTCTCACACACCCACACACATGCATTCAAACACTACAGTTATTAATCCAGTCCACATAATGGTGGAGAGTCAGCTTCATTGTTCTCTGTGTATTGTACAGTATGTAGGACTGCCTATAGCTATTGAGTAATGTTGTCATACTTTTTTGTGACAGCTCCGAGAAAAGCTTCTCTGCATGTGAAACCTTTAAAACAGAGTGTAGCAGACGCAGCTTTTCATCAGCTATTCCCCTCCATACAACAGCAGAATGTGTATAAACTGATGAAAAGACTGAAGGACTCTCACGTTTTTGGCTCAAGGATAATAGTTACATGCACCATCTGGCCCCAACAATTTATATCACCTTTATTAGTCCCTTCCAGTGTTGACAACAGAAGAACAGGTCCCTTGTTGACCGGAGTCGCCAGAAAGTCACTTTCATTGCGACTGAGACAGATTTCAGCTGAAACTGAGACCATATTACTGTAAGCAGACAGAGAACCCCTGTATTCACACACACAATACATAACACAATGCAGCGCTCTGTGTGTGTGTGTGTGTGTGAACATGCCCAGGTAAGAAGCATATCACTTTGTCTTCCAACTGAGGATAGAAGTCTCTATCAAAGTCATGGAAGATTACGGCATATAATATATTTAACACAATACAACATTGTAGAACACAAAGGTCATGAATGCTCCCAGGTGAGGCAAGTCCGGTAACTCAGCATCTATTCAAAAACAGGAAGCAGTATCCCTGCCTCTGTGTGGGAACTGTTATATAATATTGTCATCAGATACAATACTGTGCTTGTGAATGGACACACAGAGTGGGATGCCACTGCTTAACTCCCCATATGTTTATCTTATATAAGAGAGGGCATCCAGAGAGGTTTGCAATTATATTTGATTCTGGATCTCAGACAAGCATCATAAAGATTTTCACATGTCTTTCAAGTAAATTAGAAGTCAGTCATACATTCATTTACTCACAGTAATTGATATTCACTCCCACTTCCTACTTCTCACAGCCCCTTATTAGTAAACCTCTAGGCATGGCTGCTTTTTCATTTTAATCAGTTTAGGGAGCAAATTTTAACACAAAAATATGCATTTTTCTCAAACTCATTAACCCTTACACTAAATGGGTTTGTGCCTACAATTAGCTTATTTCCAGAATACACAGGGGATTATTTGCTTAGAAAATGTTTTTTTCTTCGTGCAGCGCCATGTCATTATGCATTAAACTCTTAAAATAATATAAAATATCCAGCTAATACTAATAGGATGCAATTCTGTCAAACACTGAATCAGATTACGGCACACAGCTGATACACACACAATATATTTCAGAGAAGCAGACTAAGAGGGGATGCAGACGCTCTCATTCGATATTCTGTGATGTGTCATGAGATGAAATGAGGTTATGCAACATGAGTACAACATCTCTGTTGTCAGAATGTGGGAAACGCTCCTGGCAGAGCAGATGGATATAAGGATGTAACTACAATCCAGACCAAATAAAGACATGAATAGACTTCAAAAGGACTCTGTGCAAACATGAAGGGGAGAGATAAAACATTACACCAGAGTTACACTGACCTAGCAAAGGCTAGAAAAACAAACTCCGTCTCCTATTAGAGATAATTACAACAGTAAAGACAGGAGATTGGGGACAGGGATAGCAGAGTAATATGCCTAGAAATAGCGGGCTAGTCCCAATAGAGGGCTACATGGTTTTATACAGAAGCTGGCTTGGGAGATAAGGGACTGAGCCTCAGGCCTCAACACAGTTGGGTCATATGAGGGGATGAAGGTGGGTGAAGATAATGAAACATATTTTGATGTGGTTTCATTTTTTCTCCATAGGCCATGCTGGTAAAGATGTGTATCAACAGGAGTCTCACATTCATGATCATTGTTACCCACTGTTACTGTAAAATGCAAAAATAAACATAATATAATATTCTGCAAAAAAGCATTAATAGCTTCATTTTTATTAACAAGACTAAATCATTCAGCTGGGTGAACTGACTTCAGGAATACCCCAACAGCCCTGAAGCTTAGTGAACCCAACAGACTTTTTGACTTGTCAAAATTAATAATTAATGGCTCTGCTGTATTCAAGTGTCCCAGTACGACAGTGTGGCAGTGAGCCAGCATACACAATACCAGAACCCTAAAACTAAAGCAGCTAAATGGAATTTAGCCATCATTCATTTTAATATTTATTTTTCCTACTGTGACATGTCAGAAAGGCCTGTAGTGAAGTAACATGTATAGTTTCTGGCTGCAGCAGAAACACTGTTTACATACTCACTAACTAACGAACTAACTAAATGATCATTAACATTAACATTATTTTCAGTAATACTTTAATACATCCATATGGAAAAGCTAGTATTTTACATTAGTGCAAACTTATTATTATTGTTATATTATCATTAATTGAACATTGCATATACTGTTTACTCCTGGTCAACATTTTGTACATTTCATTTCAAATTTAAACCTGCAGCAGTTCTTCTCACTTAGAATATTTGACATATATTTTTTTTTATTGTAAACCCTAAATTGCTTTTTTTTTTAATATATTATTTAGGATTACATAATTTGTGTATATTTTTGACTGTTATGCACCACAACAAGGCAAATTCCTTGTACGTACAAACCCACTTGGCAATAAACCTGGTTCTGATTTACTTTATTCTAAAAAGAACAACTCTTATAACATAATATTGTTATTTCAAGAGCCTGCTAAAATGAGCATAATCAGTTCTTGTACATAAATACTAATTTGTGCCTCTTGAAGATACATTATAATATTCCTCCAGTAAATGGCTGGCTGTAATGTAAAAGTTACAAATCGACTCATTTGTGATCACTGACAAAGGCAAATCTACTTTAGTCTTATGGAATCCTAGTATAACCTTTTTATGGAGGGATATTAATGTTAATGTGACGGTAGGTTAATACAGTGATATGCTCTCCGTCCATTCAGTTTTCCACTATAAAGAAACTGCTGTCATTCAGTCATTACGTAGCCTTTTAACTCTGAAATATGGTGGTAGGATATATCACAGCTTTCAAGTCCCGACAGGGTGTTTTCACTTCTTAGGTATATGCTGCTTTTTCCCAGCAATCCACCAGCTGCACTTCCTGATACACCTGTTTGTCAGGTAGGACAGTGTGCAGCGCAACGGAGAGTCTGAGTCATGACAAAATAGACTATGGACGGAATTTTACCGAAGCTTTGACGTAATTGGGACTTTTTTTGTATCGTCACGCGAGTGAAACCGTTTTCACATCTAAAATGCGTCGACTGCGCCACAGGATTACCGCTCTGAATGTTGTTTTGCTGCTGTATTTGATCGGTTGTTTCGGTGAGTAAACAGGCCAGAGCTCTGCTGTCATTTCGCTGATTCAACACCACTCTCAACTCCGAGAAACTTGTCAGCGTCTGTAGCTTATTGTTGCTTCTGTAGGCTCGTGCTGCCTGTTATTATTTCTCCAAAATCATGTTGAAATCCTGTGTAGGTAGGCTGTAGTTTATTTATTTATTATTAAACCACTAATAGTAGGTTAACTCACTAATAGTACAGCACGTTTCATTTTCATGGCCACCGCAGGCCTACTGGGGAAAATGTCTGTAGGCCTGCACACTATCAAAAGTCATTATAGGACTACTGTCTTTTCATTTAGCTGCTCAATGAAAGACATGTGCTTGGGAAACACATAGGACTAAAAACTAGTGCATTTTAAGTGGACAGCAAATATAGACCTCCCATGAGAATATAGCACAACTATGCAGATAAAGTGATCCAGTCACAGTGAATTCACCATCTACGTCAGACACACTTCAAGTCCTAGAATATGCAGGTTCATTAAAGACGTAATTTATGTTGTGGGGATTAAGTGGAATTAGAAGTTAAGGTGGCTTCCTCTGTGGATACAGGAACAGCCCGTGATAATGACAGGCTGGTGTAAAAACCAGGCTTGGAGGGATTCTGACAACTGGTATGCACTGAGTTAAGAGCACTGTCTTTTTGCCAAGAACATTTCAAACATGGCTCTGAACTGCGGGCAGTTGTTTCCCTCTCTCTGAAAGCATCTGACCTTTTATTGAGGGAATAGAAATGAGAGATACATAGAAGCTACTGTGTGTTGTTGACTTAGAAAGAAACACAGGCCACATGAGAGTGTAGGAGAAGATTCGTGTCATCACAGTTTGTCTTAATTTGATTTTGTCCTTTGTCAGGCAGGATGTTGACATACAAATGTAGTTTTTCCTGCCAGGGTCACATCAGGACTTTTCGGAAACTATTACAATATGATGTTGTCAACATCCTGACTTTTAATTTTTTTCCCCTCTATCTACTGAATTAAATGTCCAGACATCTTGTTGTTCATGAAATCAGGTGTCAACATCACCACTGAAGAGCTGCCAATTTTCCTACCCTGCCTCTAATTACTAGACAGTCAGCATCTATCATGTCTTCAAGTTCAAGAGCAGCTCAGGCTGCTTGATTTCTACTTTTATGAAGATATCTTTGTTCATGTTGCTGATGCGCTCAGCCTGGGGTCTTTGTAGATGAATCGGGCAGATCACATGATATCTCTTACACTCTTTTGTGTAAGATAAACTAAGTCCTTATCACGGCTGTTGGGGTCTCTGATGGGATCCAGTGGTGTCAGTCTGAGATTGTATATGTTGATCACAGCGATTTGTTTTGCTCTCGCTTCCTCCTGGGAGAAAAGGCAGTTTGAGGGCTTTGCTTTGAAATGGATAAGGTTTTTTTTTCCATCTATGCCAAAAAAGCAGTAAAAAGCAGTTTTTCATGCTAAGTTGACCTTTAAAGCCACTTTTATTTTTAGCTGCACTGGAATTGTGGCTCAAGGCATGGCAATGTGAGTTGGTCAGTCCACCAATTTGTTCAAGACTGAAATATCTCAACTGCTATTTGTTAAATTGCTATGAAATTAGGTACAAACATTCATGATCCCCTGAGGATGAAGCCTACTGACTTTGGTGATTCCCTGATTTTTCCTTTGGTCTCCAACATGAGGTTGACATTTTTGGTTTTAGAGTGAAACATCTTTACAACTATTAGATGGATTGTCATAAAATTTGCTACGGATATTCAAAGGCCCTCAAGATAAATTCTAATGACTCAAATGATTCTCTGTCCTTTACTGCAGCACCACCAGCAGGTGAAAGTTTTCACCTATTCAGTGAAATAGCTTGACATCTATTGTACTGGATGGATTGTCGTGAAATTTGTTACAGACATTTATGGTTCCTTGAGGATTGAGCCTACTGACATTGATGATTCCCTGACGTTTTACCTAGTGTCACCACAGGGTAGACATCTTGGTTTTGGGTGAAATATCTTCACAATACAGCTGCAACAATTAGTCAATTAATCGTTTAGTTGCTCAAAAGAAAATCAATAACCAACTATTTTGATAAAAGATTCATTGTTTAAGTACTTTTTCAAGCAAAAATACCAAACATTCAGTGGTTCTGGGTTCTCAAGTGTGACAATTTACTGCTTTTCTTGGTATGTAAATTGAATAATTTGTGGTTTTGGCCTTGTGCTCTAGTATATTGTGATGGGCATCTTTTCTAATTATTTATAGACCAAATGATTGGTCAATTAATTGAGAAAATAACTGAGAAAATCAATAATAAAATAATCATTAGTTGCAGCCATACTTGACAACTATTAGATGGGTTACTGTGAAGTTATATATTGAAGGTCCCTAGAAGATAAATTCTAATGACTTTGGTGATACAATGACTTTTCATCAAGCATCATCATCAGGTCAAAATTACAATTTGCTCAATAATGACAAATACCTGCAAAACTAACGACATTCCCATCAGCCTCAGCTATACTTTATATGAAGTGCTAATTAGCAAATTAGCAAATGTTAGCATCCTTGCATGCTAAACTAAGATGGTGGACCTGGTAAATATTACATTTAGCATTTAGCTCACAGCACTGCTGTGCCTGAGCAAAGCCTCACAGAGCCACTGACATATGCTCAACTGAACCCAGTGATCATGAATTAGAGGGAAAGAAGCATGAATTTATTGTTGTTTGTGAACATTGTGTTAGACCAGTGGTCCTGGCATGCTGTGCCTCTACATCTCTCTTCAGCTGCTAAGGAAATCTACTGAACCGAACAGTTATTAAACAGTTTATTAATGAGTTAGTTTGAGCAAATATTTTCTGGATATGGCAGCTCCCTCTCTAAAGTAGCTGTCAGTATTCAGGGCTTAATTATCATTTATTGTGGACGCTTCTTTGGCTGGCCTCCTTTGGCAGCTTGAATGAAGTGAAAGCAGTCAAAAAAAGAGAGCGGCACAGGGATATGGCTTTATCTGTAGTTGAACACCTCTGACAGACAGATGTGTAGCAAGTCTGTCAAATACAACAAGAGAGGCTGGTGAGAAATTTCTATTAGAGTGTCACTCAGTTCAGTGTCTACCAAGAGGAGATTTGCTGTGCTGACACTCACATGCCACCACAGTGTGGGCACATTTACAGATGCTATCAGGCTTTTTATTTATTGTTTTGCTTACATTAAGTGAGTGATATTTTACTCACTTACTCCTCTCCCTCTCCTCATTTCACCTGAACACCTAAACATGTAAATGTGCTCATATCACATTTCTCCATTTCTTCTTTCATTCCTGTCCTCTGTGTCACTCCACCTTCACATTTTTTTTTACTCCTCTCTACCATTTCACCTCCAGCCCCTTCCCTAGTCTCCTCCATCACAGTGAATACTCCAGCAGAGCTCCATGCATCCAAAGGGGACACCGTCACGTTGTCCTGCACTTTCACTTCCACCAGTAGGCCGACCAGTATGATGACTGTGGACTGGTCTTACAGGCCCCAGAGTGGAGGACCACCACAGACAGTGAGTAACAGTTAAACTTAAACTGTATGTTTATAATGAAGCTGCAATTGCAGTCCATTCAGAATGTAAAGATACTCTCTTTGTACTCGTATTCGTGAGAAATTCACTTTTTCCAAGACAATTTTGGGGAAAAAAATTCTCTACAAAACACATGTATTGACTTGTTCTTGGATTTGATCTATTCACCTACACTTTAAAAGAACAAAGAATCAGACACTCTGCAGTGCACCAGCTGAATGTTGATACAAGTGTTTATATTAGGTAGATATGGATGGAGGGATGAATGCAATGCAACTGATAGTTATACTTTCTTTCACTGTTCAAGGAACCATCTATTTCTAAAAAAAGATTATTTGTAAAGACTATTTTTATAGGATTTCATTTCTATTATTTTTGTTTTGTTGTAATTTTTGTTATTCATGATGGTTTGGCAACAATTAATAACTATGTATTTCTGTGCATAAACAACCCATAATTACTACCGGGTCAAATTTGACCCATAACACAACAGACAAAACTTTTTTTATAGGCATTTAAAAAAAAGAAAAATGATCAAAATGTGTTTTATATTATTAGGTAGGCCATTGTAGAGGATGTAATGAAGCCTTGTTTTGATCAGAAAAAATTAAAAGTATATTTCACACATCTAAACTTGAAAACAGGTCAAATTTGTCCCTAACACAATAGGAAGGTTAACTTTATCTTTTTACAGATGGGGATTGTGGGTTTTTCTCTTTTAATTGGGTTACAATCCCAAATTATTCTCTCGCTATACTGGATTGCTTTATATATCAAAAAGAGCTGAAACGATTACCTGACGAATTGATTAGTCGATCGCCAGAAAATGTATCAATTATTTGTTTCAGTAATTTTTCAAACAAAAATTCACAGTCTTCAGCCTCACAGGTGTGCTGGCATTTGCTTGTTTTCTTAGCCCTCTATGATAGTAAACTGAATCTTTGGAATTTGGACTGTTGATCGGACAAAACAAGCAATTTGAAGATGTCACCTTCAGATCTGAGAATTAATTGATAATGAAAACAGTTGTCAGTCTTGGTCCTAATCAAGTTTAAATGATTTAATGTGTACGGAACTTAAGGCATCATTCAATTCTCAGAAAAAAGGTGCAAATATATGTCAAAATGTGTTCCTAGGTATGTTAGTATATTTTTGCACCCTGGTCCTGAGAAACATTTTCGTTCTACTGTATGTGTATTTTTATATGGATATGGTTGGAAAGACAAATAAAATAAGAAACTTGAAACCTCACACAGACTGTATTCGGTGTGCAGGTATGTGACTTCCATTGCTCACACTGTACAAACATGACTTGTTTGAATATGTGGTTGCTTTATTTGCGTTCTTCACCAGCTTGACTTCTGCTGATTTCTGATCCTGAATGTACACTTGCTGTGATCAAAATACTTTGTGCTTGTGCGCTTTATCAGCATCCATCTTGTACAAAATCACATTCCAGCCCACCCTCTGTGTCTTTCAGAGGCTTTCCCAGGAAACCCCGGCTGGTCAGCTACGTTAAGCTTCCTCTTTGGTGGTATCGTGGTCTTGTTCTAAATGCGATCCAATGTATCCATCCCAACCCATAACTGCACTCAGTCCTCTAACCCTGCACACTCAGGGTTCAGTTTCAGTGGCCAATCCACTAAAATCTACCACATAATTTAAGCACTTCCATTCGGACTTGAAGATAGCCATCAAATGTGGTTCTATATAATTGCATTTGGACCACTGGAATCCATAGTGTGGTAGTTGCAACTCTATATGCCATAATTTCCTATAGGAGCACTCAGAGTTAAGTGGAGCCTAATGTTTTGCGGCTCGGCTGATATGGAGTGCTGTTGGTTTAGTCATTTAGATGTAGTAATCTGGTCTCAAAGTGCACAGGGGGAGGAATGTTATATCGAGAGGGTGTTAGCTTGTGTATGCATGTGTGTCTCAGTCATCTCAGTCAGCAGATAGCATGGTTTTATTTCACAAAGCTGAAAAGGTATTAGTAAAAAGGTGTGCCATCTGCTACCCAAGGAAATGCCAGTGCCCATACTCCCTTCAACCCAGCCCAACTAGTTTGTTCTCTTTATCACAGATAAATAATGTGTGCCAGTCTCCTGATATGGTTTGTAGATTGAACCAAGTCTGGAAGTTTCTAATTTCTATTTCTATGCCTTCATTTACTTTCCATCCAATTTCATTAGCAGTTTTGGCTGGTTTATCGGTCTGTGTGTCCCTAGTCGTATATCACACTGGGAAAGACCATGAATAAGCATGCGAAAAGCTCTATCAGAAATATAGTTTTGCAGCCAAAGCTTTAGTGTCAATCTGAATTGCTGCAGTGCTTCACTGGCTTGCATAATAACCTCATTCCTGATGAGAATTCATTTTGTAGATTGGAGAAGAGAGGCTGAATGTTCAATCAAATATCAGTGCAAGCTGGTGGTAATTGGAGGATTTGGCAATTGAATTGTGCTGAATAATGCTCAAAATAAATCTATTATTATGATCTAAAACTTTAGACACTATTGTTAAGTTGGTCTTTAATAAGCCAGTCAGTGGAAGCTATTGTCAAAATTGTCGAATAGATTTGGAGCACAGGTGGCCCCAGTTGAAAACAATCCTTGGCAGTGCTGCTGTATCTCCTGAGTTTAAAAGCACCGTTGGGTCTAATGTTTGTTTTCAGACCAAGCAGACTATGCAGTCCCTGAATTCAAGCTGCTCTCTTGTAGGCTGAGCTCTGCCAAGTCCTCAAATGATCAGCCGAGGATGAATAACAGTGCAGGGAAATGACTAGGTTTATCTCTGCCATGCCTGCAATCAGGCTCACTAAAAAAATGCAGCTTATAGACACATGGCTGTAAAACCATAAAGCTGTGTCAGTGATTGTTCAGGTGACTCTGTGTTTGCATGGGATTTTTTTTTGCCTCAGTTTATTGGGATGACAAACAGTTATCCTTGTTGACACTGTACCTAGTCGGTAAATTTCTAGGTAGTATAATGATGCCTCTTAGCACTAGACATACATTTGTGCGTGATCTTGATTTAGGCGGCATCATTAGGTATAAAATATTGTCTTGGGACTGTTCTGACACACATTTCAGTTTTTCCATATCACATTTTTACACGTTGATCCTATGCATACTATATAACTTTGATTATGAAAACAGATTTTACACATTTTAAGTAAGAAAGACAGTGCTTATTTTTCTTCATATTTCAATATGCTGTACATTAAATTACATACACACTTAGCCTTTACATGATAAAGGGGATGTACCACTGGATGTGGCATTGGTAAAAAGATATGAGTGCCATCTCATTTTGTTTTAAAGCAGAAAGTGCAAAGCGCCTCTAGATTAAACGGTTTAAATGATTTCAAAGCTTTATCTGCTCATGTTTGTTACATTGCTCTCTATATAGTTACAATCTTCAGATAAAGAAACATGTGGCACATCCTCTGAGTCCATTAATAGTGTAGATTTGATCTTTATTGGCTCAAATAGTTTGTCCCTGATTTCTGGAACATTGAATTTGCAATGTGAAGAGAGTAGTCACAGTGTGACATCCTGTGGCTTTCCATGTGCTGCCTATGGTTGTGAATCAGGACAAACATTCACGACCCTCCACTTGTTATAATAAAGGTCCTGGAGTGAGAAGGGCATTATTATACTCAAAGCTGATGTCCTCTACTCACTAGGGAGGCTTTGTGCCTTTTTAGAACACTTTGGGTCAAACATGAGGCAGCTGCATGAACTGGCAGGATGCAAAAGCATCCATAGTGTTTTGAGAAGAAATCGATAGCTTCCCTCTGCTCTATTTTGACAGTACAGATGATGGACATGAGGATCTGATCTTATCCTGCAAATATTCTGAAAGCTTTAAGTTTTAATGCTCTTCATCTGACTCAACCAGCTCAAGACAAGAAGCAGTTGAAAAGAGTAATGTCTGCTCATAGTACTTAATTATGTACTAATTATATTCTGTAATCTTAATGTAAACTTTCCTTTTTTTGGTCATTTTTAAACCAATTTTAACCAAAGTTACTCCTTCAAGTTGATGTAGTTCAAAACCTTACTTGACTTGACTGCTCTTGACTCGACATTTCTCAAATCACAAATTAGCAGAAAATTCCACCTTTTCATTCTGCTGCACAAGTACTTACTGTTTTTGTGTTGAGCTCTGCAGCCCAGATTTTGCATTCGTTCATACCAGTATATAAACAAATACAATATACTGTTGTACGTGAACTTTTCTGCTTGTCTTTCTCTTCCTTTGCCACATGATCTTTCTTTCAGCTTTCACTAAGTTAAAATCTAATGTATAGAAAGTAAACAAAAGGTTAAACAATAACATAAGACAATGCAGCACACAAACAGAATCAAAGACCTATTGGTTCTCTATTGAGAACAGATGACAACAAATATATTTACACTCAACCTCTCCATCTCATCTTCACCTTCATCACTAATCACTTGTCATGTTCCTGTTTGGGTTTATATGTTTTTACCTTCAATTTGTTTACCTTTGAGTATCTGGTTACTAATTAGAGCCTCAGTAAACCTACCAAAACACAAACTCTACAGTCTTAGTTTACATATACTGTAGTATTTTCCACCCGCCTCCAACTGCACACACACACACTCTGGATGTCATGTTTTGGAGAGGTCTGGGTCAGCTTGTCGTGGGAGTAATGAAGGGATGTAGATTGTTGTTGAAAACACACTTATGTTAGACTAAAAAGTAAATTCAGTTTTTGTGACATCTGTAGTTAAAAAGTTCTCTTTCTGCATCATTCATGCACACATATGAATTATCCCTCGATCAGATTTGTGTTCATATTTCTTAGATGAGCACACAGCTCTCTTCACTCTGCTATTGACAATATTGCCAACAGAAAAAGTCCTAATACCATCTGTCCCACCACCTGTTGCTCAAGACACTTTCCCTTAAGCAAAAAAAAATTATAATTTAGATTTAGGAGTGATTAGTCTTATTATATGTTTTCTAAACAAGAGAGGATTTCTTTTCTGTTTGTGTTTTCTCCCAGCACTAATAGACCTAATTTAATATAACTTTACGCCCTTGCTCCGGGCATACTCCATTTGACCACACCCATTTATTTTAAACAAATAAAATTTCCTTTTTTGTTTTTTAACTCTCTCTCTTCTCTTTCCAGTTTTTCCACTTCTCCTCACGGGCGTTCCCTAGTCTTGAGGGTCAGTTTGCTGGTCGTATCCGGTGGAAGGGAATCCCTGCACGTGGGGAAGCCTCCATCTCTCTGATCAACGCCACGCTGAATGATAACGGGACCTACACATGCTCAGTCAGAAACCCTCCCGATGTCCACGGGTCCCCGACTTCACACACCGTACTCACTGTCACACCAAAGGGTAAGACATTCACACGTAAACCACTGTATTTCACTGTGTGCACAATCATTTGACTTCCCACCACCTCAATATGTGCACACTTGAACATATGTAGCATAACAGTTTTCAAATCCGGACTCTTTTGAGCTGAAAAGTATGTTCATCTTCTAAAACATCAGCGCTTGTCCTGATTTGACCCCAGGCGTCTGGATTTGGCTTGTCTCATAATAAACTGTATACTGTGGAAATGCAGAGTCAGAGGGAGGCTGAAACGAGGACTTTTAAATTCTGCTGCCAGCCACAGATTTTTTAGATAGGAGAATAATCCAAACATCTGTTTAGAGTTTGTGTAAGCCTGTCATGATGTTTACCGTATTGATTCATGTTTTAGCCTGCCTCTGCTGTCAGCAGAATATAGATGGTTAGAGGTAGGGATGTAGAGGAGGGTAACTCATCAGATCTCAGTTACCTAATTTTACACACTGACATAAATGTTTTTAACATAAATTTCTAGTAGTTGTACTAAAATGTGTTAAACTAATGTAATATGGATAGGAGATAGGAGTTCAAGTTTACTGTATCTTAATACAACACTGGCTGCAAAGACATGCTTTCTAAAAGCAATGTCTGTGCAAAAATTACTTGTGAAGATACACAGAATGAGGACTGTGAGTTTTGTCCCCCATGTCTACTGAAATTTGTTTTGGACAGGATCTATTTGCAGCTCAGTATGAACAGGAGGAATGATTGCTGCAAACACTGACTGTTGTAATGTACATAGGGAAACATAATTATTGTTTTAAGACAGACTTTGAGAGAGTTTTGTTTAATGGTTGTCATAGTTCCACCACTAAGTTGATGAGAAGTGATTATTTATTGCTAACGAGAGCAGAGTGATACTTGTGGAACTGCTGTATACAGTATATGTGCTGCGCATTGTGTGTCTTTGCAATATACTGTATGTTTGTGTAATAAATAATATAGTAAGTGAGGAACATATGACGTCATGTGTGTGTTTGGTCATAAAAAGCTTGTTAACATGTTTCTAATGACCTCACATCCTCCTCCTCAGCGCCCAGCATTCGCTTCTCTGATGTTGCGGTCCTTCTCGCTTTCATCCTCCTCCCCTCCGCTATCATCACCCTCATTCTGATTGGACGGATGCTCTGTCCCAAGAAACAGCACAGCCAATCGAAAGCCTACAGATCACCCATTGAGGTCACCGAGGGGTGAGTGGATTGATTCAACCAATCACTGAAGGAGGTCTCCTGGGGGTAATGCTAGTCGTTGTAGGCTTTGATGGTTATAGATGTGCTTCTGGCTTGCTAATTTGATGAAGGTTAAACAGGAATTTAAGTTTGAGTCAAAGGTTTGATTTTAGTAGCCTCTGCTTGTCATAGAAAGGTGCTATGAATCAGCACAGAGTCCTGCACAGAGTCTACAATTAGCTGATCTGCAGGCTGGTTTTATAGTGTAGCACTGTTACTCCTTGTGGTTTGAATGTGGCTGCAAGAGCTGATATTTGCTCTTTTTGTTGATATAATCCAGAAATATAAATGTTAAACAAGCCATTGCAGCTCTAATACATGTTTAACAGATGAATGAATTACAGTGACGGGATTATGTAAACAAGGATATAGCAGCAGCAACTCAAGTTCACTTCAGGCACTTCAGAAATTATAGTTGGCTTTTATTATTTAAAAAAAAAACCTTTGAGGTAAGATCTGCAGCATCACTTATGTATTTTCTCCTGCATTGTTCTCTTTACTTCCTGAAACCACAATGAGATGTTTACTGTAAACTGTGCTCCAGTGTCTCCATACGGCAGGAAACAGATGTGTGTGTGAAAACTTCAAATCCGGATGAGAATCAGTTTAAATCAGTGTACTCTTTAAACAGAGTAGAAGTTGTAAATCAGTAAAAATCCAACAAAGAGCCTTGTGGCTGAAATGACGTTTTCCTCATTTGGACCAGTGTTTGGAGTTTGTAAATGCAAAATGTGTCAAAATATAACAGGCAGGCTTTTTCATGGTGATTGTAAATATGATTATTGTGATTACTCACTATCTTTGCTGTCCATTCTGCATTTATCAGAGAGGAGTATGGCATCAATCCACCGGGGGCCAAAGAAAAGAGGGTCTCGTGCTGTGACCTATATCTGATGGTACAGTACAGAACATTTCATTATGCTACACTGTCTTCCAACCCATAAATAACTTAATGAGACATGTCTGCCAGATCTGTTTCACAATTTTAATTTTACATGCCCTCTATGTCTGACAACAGGACTTGAGGGTTTATAAAATATTGATTTTTCCAATGTAGTTGTTCTGTGTCTGGGTCTATATATATGTGTGTGTGTGTGTGTGTGTGTGTGTGTGTGTGTGTGTGTGTGTGTGTGTATTTTCATCTGACTGTCTTGTCTGTCTGCCCAGGACTCAGAGGATGAGGATGAGTACTACAACATAAAAAAGATGCCTCCTATAGATGAAGGCTATGCTGAGTCTCAGTGCTAGAGAACCCTGCTGGTTGGGAGATGTAACTGCAACATGCGGACCCGCTGGTGCCTTTTTTTTTTTTATGAGAAGTACTGAGCGGAAATCAGTGCTGGATTCTTCTTTTCCACAGTCACTCAATGGTGATGAAGTTTACTTTTTGTGGTGACCACTGTGGAATACACATGAAGAAGTGTATTTTTTTTTTTTTTACGTCTCTCCAGCATTATGAAATATGTCAATAAGGATTTGCCTTTCGTCTAGAATCTCTTAAATTCTCCAAGCCTTGTTAAAAACCAGTCAATTGTTTTGTTGTTTTTTTTAGTGAGCTATATAAAAGCAGATATCTAAACCCCTAAGGCTGTGGATAAGATATTTTCTGTTTATTCTGTCTGTAAAGGTCCACAGCTGATACTATTCTGTCAACTTACCCTGTACACGCAAACACAAACACACGGACGAGCACTATATCTACTTTATATCTTAAACATTCATCTATGTGTCACTTTAAAACTTCTTTTTGTGAAGGAGATGGATATGTTTTGTCTAATTTATTGCCTGAGCTGTTGATGTCTTTGTCGAGCTGTAGTGGAACATTTCTGTTTTATCTTTAATATTTGGACAGAAAATAAATGATTTGATTTTGAATGTCAGACGTGACCCCTTAATAGTATTTACACTGTACATAACACTGTATATACAGTATATTTGCTCTGTCTTCAGTCCTCTGTACGTTACTGTGCCATGTCATGATTTCAACATCAGCACCTCACTGCTCATTTTACTCTGGGGACGTCTGAGTTTGGATGTGGTCTTTCGTGGATGTAGTTATTTCATATGATATAACAGAATTGAGTTTTGGTTTTGGATGCGCAGCTTTCTTTTGCTGATTAATTTTTTAGCAACATTTTTGCCTAAATAAATTGTTAATGAGTGGATTCGTTTTGGATTTGTGTAGGAATGAACATGACTTTTTACAAAAATGCTTCCAGCGAGTCGATACGCAGCATTTGTTCATTAAATCTTCTTGCTGCATCTTCTTAAGCAAACAGACAATTTGTTGGTAAATCTGATAGCAGATGGCCACCGTTTCCTCTTCTACTCTTTGTTTAGTCTGTTGCACTATTCATGAATGGATCTCTTCCACTATTCATGAACGTTCTTGAATATTCCTTTAAAAACTCACAGGACAGTCGGGGGTCTCGGAGTTTCACTCACAAATTGCGGCAGCATCTGTCTCATCTATGCAACTGTGAGACTTAAGAGTCATGGAAAGAGAAAAATAACCATACCAATGAAAAACACACAGAAAGCGATAAGTCCTCATTCTATCTCATTTCTTTTCTATTTCTCATTCAGCTCATTCATGCCCTCTAGGTTTTAATAATTCACACACTGCTATGGTGAAACAATTATCATTCCCGCTTCATCTGAATTACCATGGCAACAGCTTACTCATGTCAGCCAGAAAAAAAAATAAAAAAATAAAAAATTGATTGAAGAAAGAAAATGCTCAGTTGACTGCCTGGACTCTATTTTCTGGACAAACGTCATTGGGGAGAGGGTTTCTAGTCCCCAGGCTGAAGAGTTACAATATCATTACTGCCAAATAGCATCATTTACATTCACAGAGTTACTGTTCCAAATGTAGATCTACTCAGCATTTTCTTTTCTAAACGCTCCAGTAAGACAGATGTTTTTCTAAAATATCTGTTATCTCAACATAAGTTATATCCTCGGGCTTAGCAGAGAGGAGGGTCCGATCCTCCCCAGATGAAATTGTGTTGATTTGCCCTGTTTATCCACATGTATCTCAGCTGTCTGGTATTGTTACTGCCAGGAAATATTGGCAGTTGGAACAAATCTTAACAGTGAAATACTAAAGTCTCCTAAACAGCAGAACCAGGCGATGGCTGAACCTTTCATTCATCCTCCATCCAATGAATCTACAGATTGTTAAGTAGCAATATCTTCAGACTTTGGCCATTCAGAGTGATTTTGAACAGAACCAATTTAGGCACCATTCAGTTTCATTAAAATCTGATATTGATACATTGTGTGTGTGGTGGACAAACGGACAAGGCCTCTTTCACCAGGTTCACTGTGGTTACTTCATGATATACACTGGTTAGACTGCACAAAGATTCAAGATATAACACTACAAACTGGTGAAACTAGACAGTAGATATCAAGATGTTATCAACCAGCTTGGGCATGCAAATACAATGAAGTACAAGTACTTAATAAAGCAAGGTTCTTATGCTAATGGAGTTTTGGATGCACCTCATTGCCAACTTGCAAAATTATTGATCAAATTATTGATTTCTCCTTGTGCTTCATCACAATTAAGTGGGTAAGTTCGGTCTCTAAAACTATTGACAGAAAGTTTGGGGGAGGGGAGGGAGAAATCGATCGACTTTGTCCTGACTCAGTAAATTGGGTCCTAATGGAAGAGCACCTGTGTGACTTTTTGTGTGAGTGCAGCTGTGTCAGATATGTCCCAGTTCAGGAATGGACACCTGCTCCACTTTTATCTTATTATGGCTGGTGGGAAAACCTTTGATTTTCATCCTCTGGGTCTTTGTCCTCTGATGTCACAGATCATATGAGAGAAATATGAGGAAAAAGAACTAGTGAGAAACAGAAGGATAAACTGAATGTTCAAAACTTTGTAGGTGAAGGGACAAACTTACTAATGCTACTTGAGTGAATAAGAAGGATGTCATTTGAGCATACTGACACATTGTGCAATGTACTCAATCACTTACATTCACATGACCAAAAAACATTTGTCTTTATTCTTGAAATGGCCACTATGCACTGGCACTGGGATTTTGAAGGGGGAGCAATTTTGATACACAAAGCCAGAATTTGATGGACAAATTGACTGAATCTACTGTTTCTACCCGGAATATTAAATATACATTTCACAAAAAGTAAAGTTTGATTATATAGATGATAAAATAAGCAAAAAAAAGCACAAATAAAAATAATGAACACTGTTCCCACTATTTCACCACAAGTGACTAATTCTGTACTATTGTACTCCTGACCATTTGGCCAGTTGAGTATTTCAGATAATGTAATAATCCTGGTCCTTCTGGCTTGGGATAGAGTCTAGGTGCACCCTTGTCTCCACTGGGAACTTATATGCTACACAAGTCTTCATTTTGACATTTGGTCTTATCAAATTCCTGCTCATTGATTGTCAGTTGTGGTTCCTCTCCAATGATTCTCAATAAAATGTCCTTAACAGTGAATCATTTTCTTATGTGTGACATTTTGGCAGCTTCCACTTATACACACACACACACACACACACACACACACACACATATATATATATATTCACATTGGTATTGGTGTTTAGCTGTAATAACACCCATAATGTACCACTTAGCATGAAAGAGGTATGAGTGCCTCTCACTTAACAGGTAATAATAATGTTTTGTGCAAAAAGGTCACTTGTGGTTAACTTTCCATCCATTGCAGTTACATGACGATCTGGGTAGTGTGATGTGTAATCAGGGCCTTCTCACAACACCAGCACCATGTCAGTTATTACACTGTGACTTCTCAACTTCAGTCTCACCATTGAAATACTATCTTATTTTGTGTTGCATTTTCATGTCTTTTCTTCCAACATTGCAGTTTGATCTTTGCACTAATGACATTGTTTGCTAACTTCTGTGGGGAATTCTTTATGTCAGTTACAGGTCAATGTGATTTATGTTGAAGATCTTTGATGTTTCAGCAACTCTTTGTCATTGAAAGAGTCTGAATTGTGCAAGATAAAATAATACCCCTTTAAGATCACACATTATTTAAAACATACACATCTATGGAGGAATGTATGTGTCTAACCATTTACCACAGATCACGGACTAATTGTGAGTTAGATCACGATCTAACTTGACAAGTGTTTTAAGATTTTTGCCCTCCAGAAAAGTCATTGGTGTACAGAATATCAGAGCAGTTTGAAATACCAGGTTTCTCTTTTTACAAAAATACAAAAATGCCCCAAAACTAGAAAAAACACACATTTTCAGCAGGCTTGCAGAACTGCAGTGTGATAAGCTCCAAGTATTGTGTTCACTACTTTTCACTGCCTGAGTTTTTGTATTTGCGTTAACATTTTATTGTAAAATGCTATGTCCTCTTCCTACGCAAAAAGGGATAAGATCCTATGCAGTACAAATATAATTGACAAATATTTTATTACATTAGTAATGGTAAATCTTATAGAATACTATTTGGCTTTTACCTTTACATCTGCATATAACATGCAGTTGGTAGATTGCATTTGAATCTCATCTTCTTTCACAGATACAGTGACCTTTAATGCTGCAAATGAGGAGCTTCATCACAGTCAGTCTGAAAGGACAGACTGCTTTGTTGATGTACAATGCAACAAGCAATACGTAGCTATCAATAGGGTGTATTCAAAGGTGCATTCGCTTAGTTCATCCTTAGACAGATGAAGAATATGGAATGTGAACTGAACAGCAGTGTATTAATGGCAGAGTAAAAATGATTGTAGTCTGCACCATATCTGCATCCTCCAAAGGGTTCTTCACCACCTCAAAGAAGGCACAGTTGCAATGCTTCATATGCAACTCATACAGTAGCTACAGCTTTATTTAAGTTGTTTACAAAAAGTATGACAAATAACATTTCTCCATAAGGAAGCAGATAAACTGAAAAGAGAAAGAAATAATCCAGCATTAGCTGATGATGTTGCAAAGTCTTTTGGGTAGAATTACTGTAGAAACCTGATTACACACATGTTAACTGGATGTCCCATTTTTTGAGACATCATGTTTAATAGAACACTGTAACACTGTAATCACGAAAATGACATTGTAATCACAGTAATAGCAGCAACCTAAAGTGTTGCCAGAACATACCTCTTGACTGTTTCTCAATACTGGCAAGACAGTGTGACATTATTGATCTCTGTGGCCAGTACAGCAGCAGATTCAGCTGCTTAACAGAACAGTCAAATAACGACATAGATTAGCATACTGAGACGTTGGGATAAGGAGCAGATGCTTTAGGCTGGGTCAGTTTCCAGTAAACTGCAGGCCAACCTGCTGCAAATGCAGCAGATGGATTGTTTTCGAAGAACATCCTACACACTCTCTCTCCGTCTCTGCTGTTTACTTCTTTAGCCACCACCGCCCGCCCTCAGCTTGATTTGGCTCTTAGGGATTTGAGTGTTTGGATTTTTAATTTTCATTTGGACAAACCCAGTCATTTATAATAAGAGATTACTATTGTGTTTGTGTTTTGCATTCCTCTCTTAAAGAATTTATAGCGGCACTCAAAAGTCCCACTGTAGGGATTTGATTTGAAGTGATTTGCCACTTGATGTTTAAATGTTGACGCTGTAAAGCTTTTCATCAATGTGCAGCAAATAGCTTTGTTGAAACTGGCAAAATGTATCACAATCTATAAGTAAATAGGATGCAATAGCTAGTTATATTCAGATGGGTGACAAACACAAAGTGTCTTAGTGAGGTACTGTTTCATCATGAGCCTCCAGAGCAGCTTCAATACTCCTTGGAATAGATTCTGCAAGTGTGGGGAACTTCAGTGGAGGATTCAACACAACATTCTTCCAAAGCATATTCCCTCATTTGGTGTTTTGATGGAGATGGTGGATAATGTTGTCTTAACCCGTCATCACTCTAAAATCTCTCATTGGGTGGAGATCTGGCTGCAACTAATGATCATTTTCAGTTTCCAGTTATTCTGCTGATTATATTCTTGATTAACTGATGAATCCATTGGTTTATGACCTGTCAGAAAACAGTCAAAAAATGTCCATCATAATTTTCCAGGGCTCAAATTGACATGTTTAAATTGTCTGATATTTAGAAATTCAAATAAGATATTGGATGATGAAGAAAAACAGCAATTTGAGAAGCTGGAACTAGTGAATGACTTAAACCACAATTGATTATCATTATTGCTGATTAATATTCTGTCCATAGACTAATCAGTCAATTGACCAGTCAGTTCAGCTTTTATCTGGTGACTGGTGACTTTGATTCACATCATTTTCATACTCGTCCTTGTTTCTCCACTGGGTTATTCAAATATCTCCTTTAATTCATTACCTGTCTCTGCATGTGAAGCTTCCTTAGCATGAACATATGAAAAATATGATCTTAGGGAAAAATCTGGACTAAAAGTCATTTCTCTTGAGAAAGGCAATTATCCTATTCCAGTGGACTGGCCCAGTAAGGGATTGTGAACTGGCAGCTGTACAGTATGAATGTGCATGGTTGTGTAAAAGTAAAGCAGGGGAGTGCTGAGAAAGATGATGCGCACTCAGCAGAACCGTGCATTGTGTCATACAGTCCGTTATAGAACATGATGACACATAGTGATGATGTAGTACAGTCAAGTAATAGCGCTAGATTTGGCTGTGTGGCAGCAGCGACCACCGGGAAGGCTGTGGCTCAGCGATGCAGGTTAATGATTTCCCCTCAGTGAACTGGATGTAGAATAATCCTGTAACAGAGAAGAATAGCAAAGCACAAACCCTCAGGAGCCTTTCTCCTCCCTCCCGCTTTCCCTCCCTCCTTCCCTCTGTCTGTCCTGTTCTCCATCCCTCCCTCCATCTTCATTGTGTCTGTAGCATCTGCTGGTGCTCGCCAGTGTCAGAGCGGGGGTGGGGACACTTCTGACACCCCAGTGTGTCTGTGTGTGTGTGTGTGTATTATGAAAGACAAATACAGAGTGTGGGTGTTTGCATGAGCATGCGCCTGCCTGCCTGTATGTAATGGTTATAAATGTAGTTGTGGGGATAATGCATGTGTTGTGCCCGTTCATTAAACCAAACTGTGTACAAATGTGGGCACAGAGGGAGAAAAAATGGGGGAAGGAGGGAGAAAGCTTGCCTGTCTGCCACACCCGGCCCTCTTTCTTCCTCCTCCTACCTTCATCCTTTTCTTTCCCTCCATCTCTCTCTCCCTCTCTCTCTCTCACACACTCACTCCTCCTCCTCTACTCCTCTAGTCTATCTGCTGGTGTTTCCATGAGAACAGAGAGCGCTGGGTATGGGGGGTGGGGGGGTGGGTGGGTTGGTGGTGCGGGTGACGTGTCCTAAGAGCACTGTGTGTGTGTGTATGCATGCATGCATGCATGCACACACACACACACACACACACACACTGCTCTCTTTCACACGTCTCTCCTGGCAAGAGCTGCTCCCGGCAGTGCCAGAAAACATGCTTTTGGCATCGCCGTGGCAATTTGGACGTGGAGCTCACAGGCTCATAACACTGATCTGAGATCCAGTGAGTGTATAACACACAGTCTGAGAGGAAGCCTGAGCAAGCAGAAGAGGCGACTTCCATTTGTGAGCCTCTTTTTTACAAAAAAAAAAAAAGACACATCCCTATGTTTGGGAGGGGAGGAGATAAAACAGAGGGATAGTGGAGAGAAACAATAACTCAAAAACAAAATCAGATCTATGAGAGCAAAAATTGGAGGTATCCAGTCAGTCATTAAGAGAGAGCTTTTTTAGGGTGGGGCCGCAGCTTTTGCTGGAGCCAGGCTGAAAGAGAGGAGGAGGAGGAGGGTGAGAAGATGTAGAAGAGAGGAGTGCTGATCTAAAAGAGGTGGGGGGGTTCATCACTATGAGTGAGAAGAGGAGGAGGAGGAGGAGAAAGAGGAGGAAGGGGATGGTGTGGAGGGAAGAGGGGAGGAGAGAGGGATGGAGGGAGCGAGGGGAAGGGAGGGGTTTAAAGGGTGGGCTTGTAGTCATTGTCAGGCAGCGAGTAAGAGAGAGAGAGACAGAGGTGCGCCCAGGCAGACCGACTGAAGAGCGCGTGTGTGCAAACTGGGATGAGTAAATGCACTGGGCGGCTTAGCTGTTGATACAGCCACAGAGAGAGAGAGAGAGAGAGAGAGTGTGTGTGTGCACGAAAGCGAGCGAGAGAGAGAGAGAGAGAGAGAGCGCGCGAGAGAGAGAGGGTGAGAGAGAAGAAGTGAAAGGGAGAAAAAAGGAAAGAAAGAAGCAGAGCAGAAAAAGGGAGGATACTACAACTACAACTATGCTGTGCTGCATAAGAAGAACCAAACCGGTAAACTGCTCTGATTTGCTTTATCCATATTTCAGCTCTTTCATGTGACTAAATGATGCTTCTCAACTCTGAACTTTGTGAGTGTTGCTTTGTAAGTCAGATCAGGGTGCTTGAGGAGAGATTAGAGAAAATGTTGGTGTAATTTTCTTTTGACTTGGGGCCCGGCTTGTCTTATAGAAGTCTATCCACAGAGCCCAGACACGCCTAGTTAATGTGATTATCCTGCATGAATGGATGTTGCCACAATGCCTCTCAGACCTCACACTGTACTTGCAGAGAGGCACAAGACTGTAACTCGATCTTGAGGAGCCGGGCATTCCCTCCTATTGATCATGCACTTGTAAAAAGTGAAAGATTATTGAAAGACACTTGATAGGTTCTGTATTCTGATATTGTCGTAGCTGAAATACTCCATCATTTATTCAGGAGCTCTACTGAACTCGGCATAATCTACCATTGTTCATATTAATTAGTGCAACCTTTAATGTGCTCTTAATTGATGCCTTAAACAGGAGTCTTAATATCTTTTGTATTTGCGTTATCTTGAGCAGAAATGGGTGACATGGGAAAGTAAATTTCCACAGTGAGGAAAAAAAGGGTGGGGTACGGATTGAGTGAGCAGCACCATCATGTCAGTGGCCTCGGGGGAATACAATGGGAATAAATGAGTCTAAATGGATTATCATAGCCCAGCTTTATAAGTGGATGCTGTCAATGGAGGGTACAATGAAGTGTGCACTCATTTAAAGGGTGTGAAAGGGTGGTGTTGGGTAGTTTGTAATAACCCATGTCTATTCTCAGTTGCAGGGAATTTAAAAAAAAAAAAAAGGTGTTGCATGGAAACGGGTGGGTCTGGACAGTGGAAGAGAAGGTGCCACTGCTTCCTGTGCTTCCCTCTGTTGTATTTCAGCAGCTATCGTGGTAGTTTTGTGTGTGATCAAGGCTGGTTTCCTGCTGCTATCTCAAACTGATTATGATTTTATCGGACTCATAACATGCTGGATTCCGATGGCACTTGATTGCTTCTTAAATGTCAGCCTGGATGAGTCATATTAGCTCTGACAGGGAGGAGAGAGAAAGAGGCCGAGAGAAAGCAAGCGAGGCTCGCCAGTTGAGAGGCATGCGGGGAAGAGCAGGATGCAGAGAGGCAGGCGGGGAGAGAACGAACAGCAGGGTGTGGAGTGTAGCTAGTGCACATGGAGGCAGATACGCACCAGTAAAGATGCATAGAGAGGAGGTAGAGAGCGAAGGAGCAAGGGTGGAAGGGAACCTGATGGCAGAGAGGTAGAGGGGCAGGTTAAAAAAAAAAAAGGATTTAGACGGAGAGGGAGGTTTGCAAGGTATGGGGGAAGGTAGGGAGAGGCAGGCATGCAGCAAAGCAGAAAAGGGAATGAAAGTGGATGGGGGCAGGAAAACTCTGAGGAAATGTGGTGGTGACAGAACGAGGGATGAGGAGGTGAGCAGGCGCGAAGGTGAGAAAAATCAAAGGAGGGGGGAAACATGAAGGAATAGACGCCAGTGTGCTGCACACTGCAGCCATGTGGGTGAGGCACCGGCTTTTCGGCGAGCTTTTCCCACAGAACGCCATCGCTGCCTCGAGCATGTGTGTCTCACCACAGGGAAAAATATCCCCCCGGCCTAGGAGCACTTATCCTCCTGTTCCTGCTTTTGAGGAGCAGAGGCATAAATTAATCCAGACAGACTCTGTGGTCTTAATGGATGGATGAGCAAAGAGCATGGTTTTCTGCTTTATAACATGGCAATACTGCTGTGGGTCCTGCCACTGTGGAGTGTTAAGTGCTGTTGCAACATGTTCACTATGGGAGTGGCTGCTATTGCTTAATTTAAGTCTCCTTGGTAGCCCCAGCTTTAGCTTTATCTTCAGTTTTAGAGCAAAATTCAACTTAAGCTTCAACCACAGAGCGTGCTGCTTGTCTTTGGGGAAACAAAAAGGATCAAGTTCTCAGGCCCAGGTTCTTATTAAGCTCAGGTGTTCCACCACCACCAGGCCTACTAAAAGAATTTCATCATGAACCACAACTTATCAAATCCCACCCATATCTGCTCTTTTCCAGCACCGCCCCAACTCCATCTCTAGCTCTCATCCCAGCATCAGGACCATACCTGCCTGTCTTGTCCTGCCTAGCACCACCTCCACTTTTAGCATTTAGTTAAATCATTCTAAACCAAACTCCAAAGCCAAGACCCAGTCAGCTACCTTAAAACCAAATGATCTCCTCTCATATTGTGGCTCCACTTGCACTCAATGCCCTTTCCTCAGAGCCGGCTCCAGCCAAAGCATCAGCCACAGCCCTCATTTCCAGTTCCTGTTCATGCTTCACGCAACACCCCTCAACCCCAGCCCTTTTCCTCCAGCCCCTCTCCCTCTCCCCATCCTCATCCCTGGCCCCTATGAGATCAGTGGCGATTGCGGAGCCTTTGTTCAGACAGAGAGCCGGTGTAATTGAATTAAAGGCTGCTCCAGAGGATGTAATGATGTTGGCATATGGCTGCTTATTAGTTGCTGCGGAGCATCTTTTCCCGGGCCGTCGTAAAAAGAAACAGTGCATCCTTTAACATTGCTCATTTATTCACCGTCAAAGGATGGAGAGAGGATAGAGAGAGAGAGAGAGAGAGAGGGGGAGAGGGAGATGGCGAGCGGGGGCTGTGGCAGTCACCACCTGAGCCCCCCTCTCCTCATCTGCAGGAGATAGCTGGCTAAAAGGGTGTGGTGCTCCGCTGAGTCTATCTGTATGTGTGTGTGTGTGAGGGAGAGAGGGAGAGAAAGAGAGAGAATGAGTGGGTAGCAGTTTGCTCAGTGAGAAAGAGAGGGAAAGGCGACAAAGAGAAAGAAGGAGAAGCAATTACAGACAGCAGCCAGTCTTTGCTCTTTGGTGTCTGGATGGATCCTGCAGAAAAGCAGACGGCCATTGAAATCATGCTGGGATTTTCAGGAGAGAGGTGTCATTGCAGGAAGTATGTGTGCCGCCAGCAGGATGGCTAATATTAGCCTATCCCTCCGCCTGCTTGGGAACAGTGGTAATGTGACAAATGCTTCATTAGTTTTTCCTTTTTATTTAAATGAGATTTTATTACGTACAAAATTTGGTTTAATACACACAAATCTCCAATAATTACACATTAAAGTGAACTACATAAAATAAATTCAGCGGCTGCACCTGTTGGGTTCGTGATAAGAGGGGCCTCTGCAAAGCCACGTTCTCTAACTCCACCATTATAAATGCAAATATTACCTTTAATATTTCTCTCCCCTCTTGCTAGCGGCACTGCATTCGATCCAAAGCGGGGCGGAGCAGCGAGGTGAAAAGGGAGTCTCCCGCTTGAATGGATCAGAATTTGAAAAAAAAAAAAAAAAAAATCACGATCATATGCCCGTTTGATGCGTGCATTAGCATGAGCTGTGGTTGTGTGGTAATTCAACTAACCCCACCGCTTCGCCGTGTCTTCCCTCATTTCTCCACCTCCCCCCACTCCTGAAACAAGTCCCTAATGGCACTGGCGATGAGGCAGTGGGAAGGTGGTGGATTGTTACTGTGTGTCACCATTGGGGGATGGTATGTGTGTGTATTATGGATCTGTCGGTAAAGCCATTGACTCTGGGGTGTGGTTCTCACGACAGCCGGTGCCCACCCAAGGACAGACAGGGAGAGAGAACAGACTGCAGCTGATAGGCAAAGCTATAATAGACACATCCAACCGTCAGATAATGTAGGCTACTAAACACACTTTAGCACAGTCATTTATTACCTTTACAGACAGGACAGGATGTGAATGGCACTTCATTGTTTAGATAAATGAACCTGTGAGCTTTTGTACATTTAGATTCTAAACATGAAGGTGGCATTATTTGTCACCCACATATAGTACAGTAAAGGTGAGCTGCATGTCAATGCAACCTACAGCAAGCATTTAATGTCCCTACATTACAGCTATTATAATTGCAGGCAGATTGCTTAATTTGTTTCACAATCAAACAAGGAAAATCCAGCCATACAGCACTTTATATTGCAAATGTTCTACTTTTTGCCAGATAATAAAAAAAAACTGCTTTTAGTAGTTAACACAGTGTATCTATGGCAACCAGAAAAGAACGTGTTTAAAGAGGAAGCACTGCAGGCTAATTGTAAAAAGTCATTTGATTAACCTGATAATGCAAATATGTTGTCTCACTGCAAATTAATCAGGGAAGAGTTTAAACGGTCATGGAGTCTTAGTGTGAAGACTTAAAGGGAGTGCACCTTGTGGTGCGCTGTACCTTTGGGAGGTGCTGCTGTATTTATGAATGAAAATGTGTGCCGCACAGACACCAAGTGGAATAGCGCCTGCAGGAGGGGACGTGACCAGGGTTCAATTAACAGTCAGCCTTCCTTAACAGATTTTCAGTGATGTTTCTGTTTAGATAATACACAAGTTTTTCATGTGTTGCAGCTATTAACCACTGGTAAATTGTGTATTACAACATAATAAGTTTGATTTTACAGGTAAAAGTACCTCAGTGATGAATCTTACGGTCCATGGAAACAAACTATATCAGTCAAAAAATCACAGCGCAGCATTTTTGAAGGGACGCACGGACAAATATCACTAATGCAAATGATGATGCTACAATTGTGGTCAAACCATGATGGTGATTTTCTTCCCTCGACTTCATACACTGATATGAGATCACTTGGCACTCTGCTGGTATTTTATTACATTTGCACTCACACACCCTAATCTCTAAAGTAAATGACATCCCCTCCGTTCCAATAATGATGTCATACCCCCATATTCCCAAACACCCTCATCCATCGCTTTCTCTTTCTCTCTCTGTCTGAATCACTCTTTGCAGCCAGTAAGTAATTCTATTTAGAGTTAAGTGCTTGGGTCAAATTTTGGCAATTGTAAGCACCCATGAGATCAGACATAATAAAAGCCCAATAAGTCACCAGAGACACTGCATATTATTAAGAGCAGAGGGTGTGTCAGTGGTGCTTTGTCTGTCTCTATCTGTTCTAATAGTAGGACATTTGCTAAACTTTATATCCTCACTTAATAGCTAATCGTTAAGTAAACAGCTCTAGTTCAGGTTTTAAACATAAATCACTATATTTGAGGAGTAGTGTGAAGCCCCTGAAAATCAACTCTAGCCTCTCTAGCCAACCGTAGCATGTTGTTTTTTTTTCATTACATGGCACAAAATTGCTTGAGAAGATGGTATATATTAGAAATGCAGGAAGGTCTAAGGCAGGATTTACACCCTGAACCCTGGGGAGAGCATGTGAATAAAGGTGGAGGAGGTGAATATACCAACACAGCTGCACCTTGGCCTCGCTGCTGCAATATTGGACTGACACACTGACCCTGAAGAAGACATGTTGGTTTAGGGCCTCTGGCTCTTAAATCATGTCACACAGATGTGATACCTCACTCAGGCAGCTGTCCAAGTCAAACCCCGTATCCAATATAATGACACTATTAGAGACAGAGGGAATCGGGAAATAGACTGATGGATGTAGCTCCCAAGTCACATCTCGATTTTCATTCACGTTCACTGACCTTAAAGAAGATACCACTGCTCGGTTGGTGACACAGACCACCAGTATTAATACAGACACACACACACACACACACACATACACTCTCACACACACACTCACACACACACACACACACACACACATACATTCAACCCCTCCAGCCCCCCACTGGCCCCGCACCGCACCCTGCTGCTACATCACACATAACCCCTCCTTAGCCATGCCGATTGCACCGCCTGATTTACGAGTTCCTATTGGCCCGCTCCCCTGAGGGGTCAGGTGCACTGCCAATCAGGGTGACATATAGTCTTTCATAGCACCAACCAGCAGACAGCGCTGTGATGAGTTAGCACTCTGGTTGTCAAGGTAACCTTTGATGGTTGGGAGGGGTATGGCAGTGAATGCTGAGGAGAATCTAGCAGGCAGCCCGTTCCCTAGCAGCCAGAGATGGAGCCGTAGAAAGCTACTGTACCTAGAGAATTGAGTTGGCTCATTATTTTGGAGAAAGCGTTTCAATTTTTGAATGCTTACATTTCTGTGCTAACAATTTTGATAAATCATTGGCAGAGAATGCAGAGAACATTAATGGATGCCATGAAGAGGCTCTACCTTGAAGTTTAATTATTCAATAAATCTATTTCAGCACAATTATCAAGAGGACAATATCAACCTCATGCCTGGATTGAAAAACCACAATAAATGCCTAGAGTCATTTGTTGTCCCAAATCCCAATGTGTTCAATTCATTATGTGGAGAGAATTGACCCACAGACGCATCTGTTATTCCCTGATTCTCATGTTTCACAATGGCACTAAATCTCCCCTCTCCAGCGCATAAAATGCCATAGATTAATTCTTTTGTCAAACCAATCACTGGTTCCCTACAAAGCCCTGATACCTGGAAGGACTGACACCAATACAAAACCATTCAGACTCTGCAGTTTTCTCACATCTTTATCATTTTGGCCTAACTGATGCTGCACTGCCTGCATGCTCTTTGACAATTTGTGTTTGCTTCATGTTGCTTATACACATTTATTTAAGGTGCACATTTAAAGTTTTTAATTGGTTGAACCTTGGTTAGAGAATATTTTACCTTGATTTGTTTGCTTATTCATTTTGATTGTACTGATTCATTTTGTTTGCCACTTTCAGTGCTCATCATTCATTCCTTTATTTGATTTGATTTCTTTTCATTAGATTTATATGACTCATATAGCACAACCCACTATTTGATGGACAGCTATGGATCCAGTTACCAAAGGTAATATCATGGACCCCCTTTCAATATTTCATTGTGTACTGTCCTATCCCTAACCCTGTTCCTCATCCAATCCTATACTTCTACTCAATTCTAAACCAGTCCTGAAACCCTAACCTGACTTGCCCCAGCCTATAATTCTCCAGTAAGAGTTATAAATAAACTCATAAGTTAACTAACACACTCCCTCTCATAGCATATACTTTTGTCTTTCTCTCACTTCTGACCTTTCAACTCATCACAAGTTGTAATGTACCTTTTTCCTTCATAGGATTGTAGGCTCAAATAAAATATGCCAGCATGAGATCTTGGGATGATCATTCTCGAGCTACATTCCACTACAGTAGTGGAATACTTTGATAGATTATAGCAAAACAACTGTACATTTCCATGCTGGCTACCAGTGAACCTTTACCATGGCTTACAGTTAACACACCACTTTCTTTTGGCTACCAGGTGGAGAAGAATGAGGAGGCGGATCAGAAGATTGAACAAGATGGAACCACCAACAAACCTGAGGACAAGGCCCACAAGGCTGCCACCAAAATACAGGCCAGCTTCCGTGGACACATAACTCGGAAAAAGATGAAAGACGGAGAGGAAGAGAAGGAGGGAGACAGCCCTGCTGCTGCAGAAGAGGCAACAGAGGGAGGAGAGGAAGCAAAGAAAGCGGAGGGAGAGGAGGCACCTGCAAAGGAGGAGGAAGCTGCAGAAGAGGAGGCTAAGAAGGAGGAGGAAACGAGCCAAGCCAAAAGCCCAGTGGCAGACAAGCCAGATAACTCTCCGGCAGCTGCCACTGCCTCTCCTGCAGGCGCAGCAACGTCTCCTGTAGCAGCAGCACCCACTGCTGCCTCTCCTACGGCCGCCACAGCGCCCTCTGAGCCCCAGAAAGAGGAGCCAAAGGCAGAGGAGAAAGCTGAGGAGAAGCCCAAAGAGGAGGAGGCCCCAGTGGTGGCAGCCAAGAGTCCCACCACAGCCACAGCTGAGGAGAAGAAGGAGGAGGAGAAGAGTGAAGAGAAAAATGAGGAGGCCAGACAAGCCGATGTGCCTGCTGCTGTCAGCCCGACAGCTGAGAAGGAGGAGCCTAACCAAACAAAAGATAAACAAGGTATGCAGATTGTTGGGGCCTCATAACTGGCATTCATTGCAGCAGGATTCATATGAAAATTAAACCCATTACATGCCAAATGAAATAAGCTTACTTGGATTTGAACAAGGGCCTTCAAGCAGGTTCTCTATCAACGAAACACTTAGTTGCACATGTTTCTGAGGGCACTGAGTTCAGAGACAAAAATAATTCAAGACACTGTCAGCAATCAAAAACCAATTACTTACAATAAAGAACTATAGGTGAATAGGTGAGCTTTCCTGTAGTCTGCTTGGCAGGCACCACAGGAAATAACTGCTTGTCGAGTCTTTGGGATTTTAAGATCTTTGGCAGTGCTCCACCATTCACTGGTTAACACAGAGATGCAGCTCAATATTTGATTAGGCAGCTTTGTATCTGAGACTCTGCAAGATCCATACTGATGAGGTGGAGACTGGAACTGAAACACAGGGTTGCAGATGATTAGCACCAGTCAACAATGTTGTACAATGTGTCAGTATTATCTTGGGAATGGTCATATCTCAGAGGTACTGTGAAAACGCAATGTTTCATGTTTTGTGAGTTACAAAGATTTATCTCAGATGGATTCATGAACTAAAGACTTTCATGATATCAGGACCAACATATGAACATTGCTGCTACAATCATTTATTCAAATTAAAAAAAAATATTGAAATGAAAATTGATGACCCCATTAAATCCTTACACATTGCAGCAGGTTGAAATATTTTATAACCTTAAACAACAGCTAATAGATTTCAAAGCAAACCACCATTTGACGTCCAATTATAGCAGAAACTTGTACCTGAGAAGAAACTGGAAGACCATGAAATTACATTATAACATTGATACAACACACTCTCCCGACATATACTTGACATGAACTCATATTTCTGGTCCAAGGACTCTCAGACTGGGTCAGACAGGTAGTTAATGGAGCATGCTCAGTCTGGAATAAGTGGGGGTGCGAGGTGGGAAACGCACGCACACACAAACACACACACACACACACGCACACACACTCCAACTGGAGAACTACACCGAAACTAGGTCACCTAGGCAGCACTGTCTCTCTGTTGTCATAGTTACCACCTCGATGGGATAGCTGGCCTGCATGGAGCAGCGCAGGGATAACAGGTGCTCTGATTTAAATGAATGATTAATGATCCCTACTGGTCACGATCCGCACCAGGGAAGTCTGTCACAAACAAACACTACTTGACAAAGAACTGCTAATTAAGAACCCACTGCTGGGTCACAATCTGCTTTACAAACTGAACTTACTCAGAGAACAAATGAATATTTATAACTTATGCTGAAGTCACTTGCTTATGGTTTGTCAGCGCACAGAATGGAGTTTTATACACAAGGACACCAGGTACTGTGATCCAGTTAAATAATTCATGAGCTAGCTTGGGTATGATCCAGATTCTCCACCACGGAAAGTCTAGTGCCTGGCTTCAACTGCATAATAGTAATTATACATAATAATGATTAACTTTATTTATATAGCACCTTTCATACATGAAATGCATCTCAGTGCTTCACAATTTAAATAACAGGTAAAATATTAAAATACATTTTAAAAAGGGGGTGTAAATAAAATAATGAACTTAAAAAAGAAAAGACACAAAAAGATTCAAACATGACCATAACCAATTCCATTATCATCATCTTAATAATTGTAATCTGCTTAGACTGAACAGTAGTGTACATAATAAGAAAATGGCAGTGGGGTAGTGATAACAGCTAAACTCATTGTTGCTGTCCTCTATCCTCAGATTCAGAGAACTCACAGTTTGTGTCCAAAACTACAGAGAGCAGGGACTTTAGAAAATGAGTGATGTGAGCTATTTTCTTTGTTCCAGTTAAAACTGGCAGCAGCATCCTGTATGAGCTGTAAATGACTTGTGAACAGAGGATTGCAGTAGTCAAACCTACTTCTAATAAAAGCATGTAGAAGCTTCTCTGCAGCTGCGATAGAACCTGTATGCAGCTGGAAAGTTAGGTCAGACACTAATAAACGGTAAAACCCAGATTTTTTACATGTGGTGTGATGTGCTGAAATGGTGCTGTAAACTGTAGGCACATTTTTTCTCTTTGCTCATTTGGGCCAATAAGGGTTTTGATGTGATTTAGTTTTAGGAAATTTTGGGCCATCCAAAAATTAATGTCAGAGATGCAGCTCTCAAGGGAGTAAAGGGGACTGAGGTCATTAGGACCAACAGCTATATAGAGCCAGGTGTCATCTGCATAGCAGTGAAAATCAATACTGTGCTTATGGATGATGACCTACAGCGGTAACATATAAAGACTGAAAAGCAGAGGACCCAGGACAGAACCTTGCAGGACTCCATGTGGAATGTCTGTTATTTGTAATGAGAGGTTTTAAATTGAGACAAAAAGTTGGGTCATGTCTTTTATTACAAAAAAAAAAAATCCGAAATAGTGATCAAGTTAGAAGTGATACCAGTCACAGTGCTTCCTTACATTTTATGGTTTACTTTATATTTGGGTTTTAGTTCCACAGTAAACTATGTGTCTTGTTCTCATTAACATTGTTTACTGAAGACTTACAAATCAATGGGCAGACCATGACATAGATCACCAGAGTTTGGGAGTTTAATTTCTCATCTGCAATCATTATTTGCAAATTACTCAACAAAACTAAAGCAGTAATATCACCGTTGTAGATAACTGAATTGGCACTGATGTCAGAATACTTGAAATGACAGACTTTGCCTCTGCAAATTGGGTGAAATTGCATTTGCATCACACAGTTCAGTGACTGTAGAGACACTCTCAAGTCTGTCGTAGAGACTAACAAGCAAATTACCTTCTACCTGGAAGATCTGCTATGACTCATACTGTCTTAAGTCACACACACACATTAGTGCAAGCACTAACACAGACATCATCGCCCCGCCTCTCTGTCTTTTTCTCTTTCCCGCTCTTTCTCTCTCTCTCTCTCTCATTCTCTCTCTCTCTCTCTCTCTCTCTCTCTCTCTCTCTCTCTCACACACACACACACACACACACACACACACACACGCACACACACGTACTAATGCATACACACACACACACTAACACATACACACACACACACTAGCGCATACAAACACTAATGCATACACACACACACACACATGCACTCCATTACCCCAATCTCCGATGCAATGATGTCATCCTTTGATGCCTCCTCTTTCTATTAAAAGAGTATGAGATCATTGTGGTGTATGACATCATTGCTCTCAGCATGCTTGAATAATAGGTTTGATTAGAAACAATAAAATAAAGCTTTTAACCTTAATCCTACTGACTGGGGTACCTGCAGACCCCAGAGATTTACTTTTTGTCATATCTCACAGGTGCTTTATTTTATCATTCTAATTTTTCATGATCTTGTCAATCAGTTTGTTCCTAATGACTTCATATCATTGTTTTCTGTTTCTGTTTTAATTAGTGCTTTTTAAAAATACCAATGCATTGGGGTCCTCGGGGTCCCAAGTCAAACGCACCCAATTCCGCCTATGCAATTTTAATAGATTTAAATATTTATTGGGTTTAAATTTGCCATGGGTTCTAATTTAAAGTATCACACACTATCAGGCGGGTAAGCGTCATTTTGAGGGCTTTGTGGAAAGACTGCACTTGGGATAAAAGCTGCAATTTGTATTAAAGGGAAGTAAATATTTTTGTTTTACACAATATGCAAATTAACTGTAACTTTCCTAAATAATATTAATCTGTATTTTTTTCAGATGACATTGATTACATAACAGTTTAACGATTATAATGGTTTGAGTAGAAATAAGTTCACTTTTAATACACCAGAGCAACATAACTCAACAAACCTGAAACTTGTAATGGTTGAGTGAGGTATCATGGATCATTATTCAGCAGTATTCGCCTCTTAGTAAACCACCACAAGATGTTATTGATGTGCATGACACTCTGGGCATCACACATTATCAGATGTGACAGGCCGAGATGCTGCTGTTAGCATTGTGATGTCAGTTCAAATGCTTCATGGGTCCATTAGGAGCACTCTCCTTTAATATTTACACAGTCAATGTAGGATTTCAGACATTAGGTTGCATCCTCTGACTGGCGTGCTCTGAGGTTTAGTGAAGATGACATGGTGTGAGCAACACGCAGTTACATACACAGTTATTCATATTTTCATACAGTATGAATTTGAATGTTACTTTATGCTTGTTTTTCTTTCACCAAGAACCTTTTGAATTTAAATATTTAAAACATCAAACGTAGCAGCTGACATGTGATACCTTTGATGCTCAGTATCTCAGAAGAACCAGACAGAGCTTTATTATTCCAACCTCACAATGTAAAAAGTCTTCTCCACAGGCTAATTTTCTCTCTTCTCTCCAACCCACCTTTTATCTATCGTGTCCCCCTTCCTCCCACCTTTGCCTCTTACTTTCCTCCTTTTCCTTTTTATGTTTTCTTATCTCCTCTTCCTCCTTCCCTCCTTCCACCCAGATGCTGCAGAGGAGTCTAAAGCAGAGGAGGCCACCCCGGAAGATGCAGCGGCGGAGGCCACCGAGTCCAAGGACGACTAAGTCAAAGTCTAACCTGAAGAAAGCAGAATTAAGAGTATGAAGAATAACACAAAACAAAAATCTAAAAAGGTTGCTCTTTGCCTTCCCAATGTGAAGGCAGTCCGTTTCTATTTGTTTGTCATTTTTTGTGTGGCAATGATTTTCTCATGTTGGGGGAGTTTCCAGCGTGAAGTTTTTTGGCTCAAGCTAATACTATGAAGAAGTGGTGGTGGTGGTGGTGGTGATGATGATGTTGTTGATGACTATGAAAAATGATTGTTACCTTGATGATGGTGAGGAGGAAGATTTGATTTGGAACATCTCCACTATTTATTATAAGTGAATCAGTGGTGGAATGAGTGCTCCCAACTGGATCTTTACACATTTAAAATGCATTGCGAATGCATTGTACTTTATGTGCATCGCAATGCACTTCCTTAAAACACATCTTGCAAATAAAATCCGTACCTCTGCAAATGCACGCACAAAACAAGCTGGTTTTAAAATGCAACTCTAGTTTTCAACACGGTACAAGTGTATTGAGAACACAGCAAACAGGTAATATACTGACACATCGGTTGGAGAATAGAATGTATAAATAAATGTGTGACATTTCCAGTTGGGCAGCGTTATCCGACATCCAAAAACAACATCGAGGACAAAACTATTACTCTCTCTCTATTCTGCTTGAGTCATTCAAGCTTGGTTTACACCCCTTTTAAAAACTCTCTGTTTACTCACATTTACAGTAAAGGACCTGTTGCCATTTGAATGATCATATAATAAACTGTAGAAATCAGCTATAGTATTGATGTAACTGGCTCTTACATGACGATTTATGTTCTGCCAACCAAACATGAGAACAGTAGCATGAACCATTGAACCAGATGCATGATGGGAACTCTCCCTCTGAGAGGAACGTTTTCGCAGTCACAAAAACTTAAGAGGTGTGGCGGCTTCTTTTTGATGTCTTTGGTGTTGTTATGACAGTTTATATGAATTGGAAACATACTCTTGCACTGATGTTAAGAAAAAAAAGTGTAAAAAGAAAAATCAAACAAACGAGCAAACAAAAAATACTTTTCCTATGTTCCAGTGAGTGCAATGTCCAGTTTCAACCTATCAAGGAGTTCAAACTTGTGAGAAAAAAAAATATGAAAAAATAAAAATGGTTTCAATGTCTGTTTTCAAAATAAAGCAAATGTGCCAATTACCATCATAAACTGTGGAGTTTGTTTAAAGCTTCCTGTTACATCAGAGGGTGGAACATATTAAGGGCAATATTGACTTTAAAGACATACTTTAACAATCTGGGAAATGCACTTATTCACTTTCTTGGCAAAAGATGGAAGAGAGGATTGATACTATATTTGTCGGTCTAATATAAAGCTGGAGTAGTGAGCTAGCTTAGCTTAGCATAAAAGAGCTAGCGGTAAACAGCTAGCCTGGCTCTGTCTGAAGGTAGTAACAAAATCTGCCTACCATCACCTCGAAAGCTCACTAACTAAACCGTATATCTTTGTTTGTTTAATCTGCACAAAAACCAAAATGTAGAATCAACAATTTGTAGTTTTTTAGGGGTTATGTGTGGGACGATTTCTTGATTGCCGGCGTAACTTCCTGGGGTCTCTGGTGGTTGCCTAGCAACCTCAAGGTGGCATGGAGATATAATAGTTAATTGGTAAGCTTTAGCAAGTGATCAGAAACCTGGACGAGGCGTTTACATGCCTCAGTATCTCAGTATATCAGAGTATTCTAGCTAGCATATCATAGTTTCACAAAACGAGGATAAATTCTTATCCAGGTTTCTGAAACCAGAATATGATGTTCACATGAAATACCTGATCATACTGTAACCAGGACACTAGTGTGCATGTAAACACAGTCAGTCTTAGGTATGATTTGAGTTTGTTAAAGGATAGGTTCACAATTTTTCAAGTCTGTCTTAAAACAATAGTTAGTTATATATGAACATTGACAGCCTGCTGTAATCATTCCTACTGATAACACAGACCATTACAAGATTCCTTTCAAACACACTAATAATATAATCGATGGGGGACAAAATCCACAGTCCACGTTTTGTTTAAAAAATGTTCTTAAATGTTTATCTAAAGCTAATATTGGCTTCAGCAGTCTGAGTTAATCAAATCAAGTGGATATCTTCCAAACTTATTTCTTCTAAGTATAAAATTCATTAAGTTTGTTTCTCCGGACAGTGTTTCCCTGTTGAGCTGCGGTGGAAGTACAGTAACAAAAAGAGGGAATTTGGCACTAAAAAGACTGTAACTTTGAAAAATATCTACTTGATTTGACAAATATGGAAGGCTGAAGCCTGATATTAGCTTCATATTAGCTTCAGGTAACTTTCAAATATATTTTTGCACAGAAGGAGACGGGTAGATTTTATCCCTCATCACTTACATTGGAAGTGCGTTAGGAAGGAATCTCTTAACCATCTGTACAGGCACCCCTGTTTTTGTGCATCAGCCCGAAAATAATCTACTCAAAATAAAAAGGGTATTATTCATAACTGTAGTCTCATTTGAAAGGCAACTCTTTAAAGTTTACCACCAAAAAGTCAGAATGAGTAGAAGTGATCCTGAACCAAAGTTACAGAGGCTAAAGTGTCCCACAGGTGGGACAGTGTTGTTTAACAGGTTAATGGTCACTATTGACAGGAACTATTACAGCAACAAAAAACTGTTTCAATGTTCATTTGGGCACCTGACTATTGTTTTAAGACAGACTGTGACCCTATCCTTTAATCTTGTTTATACTGAGATAATTATCTAAAGATCCTATCAAAAGAGACTGGATGCAACACTAATAAATGCGAATGCTGGGAATTCAAATTGGACCCATGTGACTTCTGCTATGATAGTTTGGTTCAGTAAAAATGAAATAAATAAGAATAACCCCCAGGGTTAACTTAAATACCAAATCAGACACAAAGAAGTTGCATGACCTTCACGCTAATGAAGCTGGTTTGCTGAACAGGCAGTCCTGGAATGAGCATGATGCCTCTGAAAAGTTTAATTTATCAACCTCTACCTTCTGAGTCATACACTCTCCCATACCGTCCTCTCCTTATATACTTTTATTGTCAAGTTATAGAAAAAAAACTCCTTCCTTGCCCAACACTTTTTAGGTCCCTCTATTTCCAGGACTGAAATTGGTGTCACCACTCTATTATTTTTTCATTTTTATTTTGTGTGCAACTAAGTGAAAAAATGACGCTCATTTTCACTGTTGCATCCGGTCTTTGTGGATGAAAACATCACCTACAGTAAACATATAAAATACAGCATCTACTTTCAGCCACTGAGCTGTTGCAGATTAGATATTTCACTCATGGATTCCTCAACAGCTGTTACAGGAAATTTGTGAGTGTCTCATTTGCTTTCCCCGCCCACATTGTCCCAGCTGGTGTGGGGGTGTGATCTGGGAACCATGCAGACACAAGCCTGTTTATCTGACCTTCGACCTGCAACATCCTCTGTTCATCTTCAGAGTTAGACGCTAATAATGATGGAGAATAATGTGTTTGTGTACTCATTCTTCCACAGGCATACTGGGAACATAATTTGCTGTGTTATGACACCTTGTGGAGAAACGTTTAACCGCAGCATGGCTGGAAAAAAGCAACAGTTGCCATGGTTGTACAGTGAGCCTGTGCCATATTGTGATTGTTGTGCCTCCATATGTGGTTGTGATCACTCCAGTCTTACCTTTCATCTTTGGCACCAAAAGTGAAACTGAAACCCTCCCATGGCGAGGAGCAGAACCTCAGTTGTATTTCTCACACTTTCTGAGGACAAAAATGTCTTCCAGAGAGTAAATAACAATACATATATTATTTTATTTGCATGTTACATGGTGATAAACACAACAGTACGTGTGTTCCAAGCTGTCTCCAAAAAGAGTTTACTTGCCCCGACATCTCAAGTCACATTCAAATACAGAACATTAAATTCAAACAATTTTTATTTTGTATTATGAACATTTTCTCATATACCTTTATTACATACCATTTTTTTTTTAGAAACTGACTGCAATTACCTTATGCCATAATAAAGTAAAGTAAAATTAAATTAAAAAAAAACAAAATGGGACATTGCTGTGTCATAATGCGTGATTCAATCTTAATTTCCCATGACAAAGGGCGGGAAGTACAAACGTGATAGTTACATTTGCTTTTTAAATTTTTCAATGTTGACTTGTATAAACACGATCTTATGGATTTGCTGACTTTACAACATTCTACGGTAGAAACATCATACTGTATATACACACAGAGGAGGAAAAGGAAAAGAAAAAAAGAATCCAAACTTAAAAATAGAGGGTTACCACTGTAACCATATAGCTCAACAGAAAGCAGAAAGTTAGCTGTTTGGCCAACTCATCATGTATCTCATGCCTCGTAACTTTTCAGGTCGGTTAATAATAATGAACAGAATCAAATGAGTACACGCGCACACATACGTAAGCCAGATTTATACAGTGAAGCGATGGTGATTTTTTGAGGCAATGCTCATAGTAAACTAGGTAGCTGTATCTACAGTCTTTAGTAGATATCCAGGGTCTGTCTACAGGGGGGTTGGTGCTGTGTCCATAGGCTGGCTGTTGGTCTTTATGAGTAATGGAGGGACAGTTACTCCTTTTTGCTTTATGGGTAAAACAGAGCTCCATGGCTTTTACATCTGTGGTCTTAGTACACCAGTCAGTGCTTATGGGCTGGTTTTAACCTGCATGGACACACTTGGACATCCACATTTGTGAGATTTGACTCATGAAAATAGTAGAAAGTTTAGGCAATGACAGTCAATTTACTGTAGCATCTTTTAAAATAAACTTCCTTATGCTATCTCCTTGATGCAGTGCATACCAAGCAGGTTAAAATAAAATGCTGAGCACAGTTTGGCCCTACTCTGGCAGTCTGCCGGGTCTTCTCTGGCTAAAAAAACAAAACAAAACACATTTTAGTTTGTCTGAGAGTCTGCCAGTTACTGCCCAAGACCAGCCTTGCTCTGCCCTGAGGTTTGTAATGTGACACAAAGTGAGACAGACAGACTTACTGGGATAGACATGTAGCACAGAGAACTCTCATGCAAACTGACCATGAAGAACTTTTTCACCACCAGATCATTCACTTCTTATTACAGTAAGAAGATAAATGTTGCAAACTAAAAGCAACCCATGCTAGCCAGTGGCTAAAAAAGCGAGAGAGCCTGCAGAAATTCCAATCTTGTACAAAACATCAGGAGTCAAGTTAATCATTAATCAAGCATTAAAGTGGTTACACCAGAGTTGTTCAGTTCTAAAAAATGAATTAAAAAAAAGCATGTGTAAGATGATGAAAGCATAAAAACAAGAAGCTTTCTTATCACTTCCTAGACTGAAGAAATCAGATTGCTGTAACTGATGGGGATGTGAAATATTATTTAACTATTTAAATGCATCACTTTTGATTGGATTGTGGCCTGTTTCAGTCTCTGCACAGCACTATTTTTACCATTTCACCCACATGAAAACAAGATGGCACTACAATGTCACACAGCCACGGCCTCAGAAGCATTTACAATGAAAACACTGGGAACAAGTATTTAATGTATTACAAAGATGACATTAATTACACGTGTGTTTTACAGTACTGTACCGTCTCGGCTCGGTTGTTAAATGAGCGGAGAGACGTGAACACACATCAAGTGGAGGAGCTGAGCTGGGCGCTGGAGTCTGTACGCTATTAGTCACCCTACCGTAGGTCAAAATAAATGTCAAAAAAGGCAGCTAATAGTGCACCAGTTCAAACAATTCTCCACACAACAGCAAGGACCTTTGAGCTATTTTCTGAAGGAATTGCACTGGTTGAAAGATCTTGTGAGTTTCACAAAATACTGACACATGTAGTATTCATTTAAACATTTTGTTCATAAAGAAAGAAATTCAATAATCAGCCTAAATACTGGCAGAGGTGTGATTTAATGGTATTATTTTGTTAAAGAGGCTCATCAGCAGTGGCCTTCAAGCAACCATTGAGGGGAATAAGCTTTCAGTGTTCAGTTGTGCTGCTCTTATATTGAATTCTTGGTATATGAAGGAGCATTACAAGTTAGACATAATATGCCATTCCCTACAATGTCATGTAAGCCAGCACTTGTATCATCTCAAGGATAGGTACAATAATAACTGCACAAAACTATCTTCTTTTTATGCTAGACCTTATTTTTTTAAAGAAAAAAAACATCATTGTCTAATGGGCTTCAATTCACATGATAGGGCAGGATTGCCAGTTTAAGATCTACAAGTTATTCATCGTTCAACAAATTGCTACCCTATTCAAAAACATGGACACATAAAATTTGCCTTTTCATATATAAGGACATTGGATTCAAGTATATATATATACACAACTAAAATGAATGAGGTAAAGACAGAAAAAAAAAAAACCTCAATATCAATATATCATGGATTTTCTGTATCATTTCATATTAAAACACACATACTTCTTTGAAAGAGAGAAACTAAAAGTAAGTCATTCATTGGTGTCATACATTTTTATCCAAATTCCAGCAGTATAGAAGAAAGATCCTAAAACTCATGAACTAAATGCAAACACTGTATGTGGTACAGTATATGTCACTAAATGCAGTGCAGTCTGCCGTGGAGCAGAGACAAACTGCACAGTATGGTTGGTCGGTTGTCAAACAAGCAACACTGCAACAATTTTACTCTGTTTCCAGTTGTTACAGAGGCAGAACAAGTTGTCTTATCATAGAGAAATACAAAATGTTACTATGTACAGTACGCATCATTATAACCTACTGTGTTTTTTTTTCTCTTTTTTCTTTTTGAAAGTGAGAGTCCTGCTGCAAAAGAAGAAGAGGAATTATTTTTGGAATAAAGGCGAGTGGTTGCAAAGCCACTGAATGAGGATGTAGATATCTATCACTAGATAAACTCATTTCCTCAGGTTTGTTCTCCGCATGGTTTAGCTCAGGAGGATCAACTCGATTCTATTAACTGCATCCTCGATTTATGGATTCGGCAGCAGCAACCCAAGACTGCTGCATCTAGAAACAATGTCATACTCAGCTAATGCAGTATATCAGTGTTTCAGTCTAATAGCATCAGATTATAGCGGTACAGACTTTAATATCAAGCTTTAATCTTGTTATAGAATCACTTTACTGGCTGCAGTATGTTCCCTTTTGATTTCTGTATGTGTTAGTCTAAATTCCATATAGTTTATTGATGTTTGGCAGATACTTTGCTGCTCATTAATGCACTGGTTAAACAGTTAAATCTACAATTTCAGTTAACATAATGCAACTATGGGAGTAAGGAGAAATATACTTTATGTCTTCAGTACTTGTAGAGACAAATGATTGTTGGCATCCCTATGAGTGGGGCACCTCTGCTTTCATTCCCATGAAGACAAAAATACAACATCTCAAACCCCATCCAGACCCCAAAGACAAGATATAGCAGAAACAAAGAAGTGCATACGAATTAAAAAGAGCAACACAATTCTTTAACAGAGCACTGTTTGCTTGTTCTGTCCTTCATATCACTGTTGTTTTTTGATTTTTTTTGTTGCTGTTCTTATAACATTTTACTTATAACCCATCGCTTGTCGTAATATCTGTAAGCAGTGCCAGAGAGCACATAAGGTTTTCGTATGATGCAAACAGTCTGGGGACGGTAAAGTTGGTAATAAGGTAGCAATAAGGATGTCGGTGAGTCGGAGAGAAGGAGGAGAGGGAGGCCGGGGGAGGACGAGGAAGAGGAGGACAGCGGTATTAACACTTGAAGAAAAGGCAGGCGAAGCAGGCCAGCAGGAGCCACAGTGATTGAGATACACAGGCAGAGCCGTTGATATCTCGACCTGTCCCGGGTCCTGTGGAGAGAGAGAAAGAGGGAAAGAGAGGAGACAGGAGTGTTAATGTAGAAGTCGCTGCCAGAGAGTTTACCCAGACTGGCAGACCCAACACCTTGAGAAACAGTAGCAGACCTACTGCCGCTATTTCTATTTTAACAAGTAAAATTATCACAGACATTTTGGTTTTCTTGATTATTCACACTGAAGACATTACACTGAAGAGAAATACCACTAATATGTTTGAATCCCTCAGTCTGAATCACTAAATGCATGAGGTCTTACTGACTGCAGCTTGTCCAAAATTATAAGAGACTGCAGACTTTAGGAAGTGTTTGGTGACATCTGGTGGCCATAATGTGCAATTCACTCTATTGCTGTGATAGAAGCTCAGCAAGTACAAAAAAACCCCCACAAACAGCCTTTGAGTTCTAAAAATGAAAAGGAACATTGAATCATGTAGAGAAGACAACTGCTTGCACTGCGTCATGGATTTTTGAGAGTTGATGGGCTCCATTTGGCCGTGCTGGTGTGCAGAGTGGGAAAACCTGCAGGCGTCAAATGAGACAGCAGGTATGACACTGAGAGTCTTTATTAACTGATAATCAAGCAGCAGCTGGTAGTGAAGACGCTGTAGTAAACTTTAAATTCAACTTTTCACAGCTTTTAAGTGCTGGATGTTTCTATTTGAATTCAACCACTACAAACATAAAATATTTGCTTGCTGATCTGTATTGTGTATGATGCTGCTAGTACACATGGTATTTTGTTTAAATCTTTGTGTGCTGAATTATAATGGAGTGGAAACTATGCCAAACCTACTTGAACCGGCATTATGCCAGTTGAGTTTTGAAGAACACTCATGGAAAACACCTGCTGTTACATCATTGGGGTGATTGGGGTGTGTTTTGGTGTGTGAATTTAAATCAAAATCTAGAATAATTATTGCTGATATTAACAATGAATTAAATGAGTCTGTCTAGTGTGGAAGGGATCACTCATGGTGTCAAAATCATGCAGAATTATCACACAACGCTGCAGCTCTACTGAGCTTTAAGTATCGTCTGGAGTTGGTGGATTAAAACAGGGATGAAGGGAAAATGAACACTTAACTTACATTCATCAGGTAGTCAGAAAAAAATGTCAATATTCATTACTAATATAAATATTTTATTACTAATATTTCTCTGTGACTGTGATTGCTAACATGTTAGCCATACCAGCTAGTGTTTCTGTCAACTTTGGTATATTTCTGCCCTCTAGGGGCCAAAACTTGATTAACCTAGCTCATGAAGTTTTATAACATTGCAAACATTACCCTGCTAGAGCAGTTATTAAAGCCATTTACATCTTAGTTTTAAACATTTAAAACTTTCTTCTCTAAAATCTTAGTTTAGATTTTTATGAACTGTGATTGATTTGACCTGTAGTACATCACATATTGAGTACATCAGCTATTATGGGATATAAACTGACCCTCTTGTGGCAACTTCTCTTCATACAGGTGTGATTTTGAATATAAAATTACATTGTATTTACAAAGTTACAAAGACTTTCAGCTTTCCTTTCAATGTATTTTGAACTGACAGTTACAGAAATGATAAAAATTAAGTATTTTAAAGTGGATTTGGATTGTCATTCAAAACTGAACTGTGAACTTATGACTCCTACCTTTTTTACCCATTTACTAAATATCACCTTCCCTCTCCACACATTTTAATGGCTTTCCATGAGGGCTAAGTTAAATTATTGTCATGCAGAGTTGAGTACACTGTTAGCGAAATGACCAAAAATTACAACGCAGGAAGGTTCTAATTCTCAAACTACCTTCAAATTATTCTGATCTTGCCACTGAGCTTACAGAAGAGCATACAAAGCTGCAGTGAGTTTCCTCCCTGCTGATTTTTCAATGATTCAAAGGGAAATTAGATTAATACACTTAACACTTGAAAGTCATTCACTCTCACCTTGACACTCTCACAATGATTTGAATGATGGTGTGTTTGAACGGTGTAGATGTCACTATAAACTGGCTGTTATATTTCATGCTCAATATTTTATATGTGGTCTGCGTTGTCAAATATAAAATTATTATGGGTGTCACCAATATAAGAAATGGCAGCAGTGTCTATACTCACTATAGAGGAAAAGGCTGGCATTCTGGACGCCCAGTCGGTTCGAGGCCACACAGGTATATTTCCCATAATCCTCTTCGGTGACGCTGGTGATCATGAGAATAGTGGTACTGCCAAGAATTTGGATATTGATGCCCTGGGCATTGGACAGCCTGGAGGAGAGAAAGATAAAAGGGAGGCCATTTAAGTAAACTGCAAAGTAATGAAAATTAGAGAAGCTGAAGCCAGAAGGGAGTCAGTGACATTTTAGGCAAAATAATCAAGTCTGCACTGTCTGTGTATGTAAAGGTGAAGGAAAACTCCAGCAAAGCTTAATTAACCAACAAAATATTCCAAATTTTTATTGGAAGATAATACCCACTTTTAGTTTTCTAAAAAAAAATTAGCCACAACCTACTTCTGGCTTGAGAATAGACTTTATAAGTCTTACAGCACAATAATACTTTTCACAATGTAGTTGACAGGATTCATCTGTTTTCTGAACGTGGTGAACAGAGGCACAATTCTGCTGCTTCTCGCACACACTGTCATGTTAAAAAGATTTCTGTGAATCTCTTAACAAAATTACTTTAAAAAAACATATTCATTTTATCAAGATGTTACATTTTCTGCTCTATCTGTTCATCTATAAATGATATTTCATAACTCAGCTAAAGTAGAGTGTACGCGGTCTGATTGTTGAGATGATAGAAAAGCCATTTTCATTTTGGAACAAACCTTTTCATTAACAGTTCGACACAATGCTGCATTTACCAGAAAGCAATTCTTGACCTTTGGATTATGTTGCGAGAGAAGAAAACAGGATGCAGTTTTCAGAAAGGCAATGTCACTGTCCAGGCTGTACATTTCTATTTTTCCATTTCAGGCTTACAGAAATGTAATAACTTGTAAAATTGACAAAATGGCCAAAACAGAGTGCCAATTTGAAAGAAACACTGTTGAGAATGTATCTGCGTTTATGTGTGTAAAATCTTTTGCTTTAATTCAACAATTTATGACCACAACAAAATGATTTTCTTTCATAATGATGAGTTACTTTGTACTGTTTTGTTAGTTGCCATCAAGCAAACAGGATCATTGTTATGCAGTTTTCGGATGAATGATTTAGTATGCTGCTGAAGTTCTGCCCTGCACTTCAGGGAGCTTTAATGACCACCAAACTTCTGACAATCAATTATGTCAACCTTGAACCCCTTTCAGAGCAAATTAATCAATACAATTTGCTGACTCTCACTGTATACATGTAACTCTCTGATGAACTGTTTCTCCCATCATCACAACCAAATAAAACTCTTTTAATAACACAGCACACATAATGGATTCTGCTTGTTTTAGGCTGATTGAGACCTTCGTATCATGAATGAGGTGAAGTTAATTTAAGGCGCCTCAACTTAATCCTTCTTAAACCTGGGTAATGTGGTAATCGGGATTTGAGCAGGGGAGCAAGAAGTTTATGCTGACACATACTTGGCTGATAGAAAGTATTAACATAAAAAGGAAAACGCACATCATGGCGCAGCATAATTTGGCTCACTGGGGAGCAGGAACTTGATAAAGTGCTGAAGTCCTTCCCATAGGGACACCTTGAGAACAGTGGCAGTGTGTGTGTGTGTGTGTGTGTTGTTGTATGTGTGTGTGTATGAAGAGAGAGACAGACCTAAGGGAGGGCAAGTGCACCAACAGTGTCCCCACTTCATCTAAAAGCAAGCCCCCTCCAACGATAAGGCCAGCAGCAGATATATTCTCCAGTGTGTCTTCATGAGAAGTGACTGCACTATTAAAAAGGCTTGCCTGCCCACAGAGCATGCTGAGAGACCCAGATAATACACAGCACCACAGGGAGTTGGAAGCAAACAGCTATTTTTACTATAGATTATAGCGCATGATTGTAATGCAGCAGCAGGGGAATAAACTGACCTAAACAGGTCAAAAGAGACAGAACCATCTTTTGTTTTCACAGCCAGGGTTTCAGCTTGGACTCTGCCTTTATTTGCAAACAGGCTATGAGTCCAAATGCTCAGGGACACAAAACTGGAAAGTAAAGAACAGGAGACTGGATCTCTGGCCCCCAAAGTACATCATCTTTTCTATTAGCATTTACCAAGCTCAACATTTTGGCTGCCCATTTTAACTTTTAACGTGTTGGCACGTGCAGATCTGCAGCCCACAACCTCTCTCACTTTTGAGTTCAAGTTTGTCCTCAAATATACCTGTATCTTTGCCAGCGTCTCCATCTGGCATAATCGACTGGAATAAATTTTCAGAGAAGTTGGCAGAAATTGTGCACGTTTACCTTTCTGGATAGAAGTTTTTCCAAGTTTTTTAATCATTACTGTATTCTATCTGACATGCTTCCTCGCAGGCAGAGGGCAGCAGAGGTCTATTGAATGTCTTCAACAATCATTTACTGATGCACGGAGCCACTCTGTTACATTAAACCCCAGACTGAAATGATTTGACCCCTCTATTTGGCAGAGGGCATACAGTGTGTGTGAAGGGCTGCGGTCGCAGGCCGGTAGAGATGAAAGACCAGAGCAAATCATCAGATGGACAGATTTGATTCTGTAGTGTGTGGGAGCATCTAAAGTAGGTTATCACTGCCACAGAAAGTGACAGGCCTGTTATATTCAAGGCTGATGATAAATGAAATCAAGTGGGGAGTCCTGTTGAGACGTGTAACCCAGAGATGATTGAAAACGGTCCAGTGGCTATGACAGCCATGTATCAGCTGACAAAACAACAAACATATCTGTCTGTCACATTGGCTGACAGCTCAGTTTGGATTTTCTCATGTTATAAACATGGATGAGGTGATTAACTGCACAAAGATCAAGAGCAAAATGCTCCTCAGAGCACTGCTTTTGTAGATAGACGCTGGTTGATTATACAAACACAATTCTCAAGACTTAAGTACTGTAATGTATTAGGGAGCTAATAAAATCTACTGCATAAAAGTGACTAATATTTTCTCTGTGCACAATCTCTGTGTAGCTTCTCCTTTAGGGTTGACATTACAGAATCATTTGCAAAAACATTTAACAGGACCAATATTGTATGATTTACAGTGTGATTCAAATTCCATTATGTACAGCCAGTGAGCAGACACAGAAATAAGAAGAGCATCTTGATGGCTAGGAAGCAACAGTTAACGGTCAGCTGCTCAGATCATGATGGAGCCGTCTCTGCTGAGGCTAATTGGGTCTCTAAGCGCCGTGGAGACTCTCAGATCCTGGTGAAGTCAGAGACGCTGTGAAGTCATTTATGTTTCAGAGGATGAGCTGTGTTTCATCAGCTAAGGAGGCCCACAAATTGAATATTAAGACTGATAGGGGATGGATATGCACAAGGATAGGTGAGTTAAGCATCTCTACTAAGAGGGGAAGAGGATGTGTTCACCAGCTTGTGCCAAACAGTTTTCAGTGTGCAGTTCAGTGTGGTTTGTTTGGGCAGGTGAGGGTGATGCTTTTTCATACTTGGCATCAAATACAGTAAATGGACCAAAAACAAATCTCAGTCCTCTTCCTAGAGAGTGTGGCTGGTTTGGAGTAACATAATCAAACAAGAGGAAATGAGTATGAAAAGTTGGAAGTTGCCAAAATGGGCAAGTCTGGACTGAGAGTCTAGGTTCCACTTCAAATTTATGGGACTGTCACACAGAAGTAAAACATTAACAAACTGTACTTGGGGTATAGGAATAATTTTAACTCTAGCTTTCCTCCCCACATTAACAAATCTGAAACAAAAGGTATTAAAAGTATTACGGGGGATTAAGGAAAACAAATAATCACTGTCAAATACAGTGAGACACTGCTAAAATAAATCCTGCTTTTGAGGGGTATCAGTGATTAAAATATGAAACATGACAGTCTGGTTTGTTTGTCGAAATACAGTTTAAAGAAGGGATTAAAGAAGATTTAATATAAAAAGGGACCAAAGCTAATCAGAAAACTTCAGTAAAGCTCAACTGTACTTCTAAATTAGTAAAGTACAATGTTCATGTTTGAGGTGGAAATAATGAGAGGTGACAATCTAACTCCATCAATTCTAACATAATAAGAATAAGAATAACTTTTGTATAGCACCTTTCATACAAAAAATGCAGCTCAAAGTGTGCTTACAACAGCTTTACAACAAAAGAAATTACACGCACCAGGTGCTTCTTTTTAATTGTTTATCTCCCTGTCTACTCACTTTTCATGTGTTTTGAGTGGTGTGAACTCCAGAGCAGGTGCATTAAAAATTTGTCACTTGATGTGCAAGCTTTACCTGTAAGAGTGCAACCACACCTCTGGTTTGTTGAGGTGAGGGGATATGACTCTTCTACTGCCAACATGATAACCCTGGGGTGATGGCTTGTTCTCATTTAAAAAAACAACAACTTAACAACTGACACCACAACTGATTAAAAACACATATTGAATTAAATTTACAAAAGTAGCCAATTAACAGTTCACTAAACCAATCATAGCTTAGCAACTGGCACTGCAGGCCTGTAAAGCTTTGGATTTCTCTGCATGCTGAAGTGGTGTGCATGAATCCATATGTCTTTTTTCTAGGTTGTTCCAAAACCAAAAACAAAAGAGCAAACATGTAAGGAACGGATCACACATCCATTATCCATCCATCTGTTCCAACATGAGCTGCAGTCATTAGCATGTCTAGCCAGCTAGTAAACTATCTGCTGAGTGTTACTTCCTAGGTCAAGAACCACATCATTAAAACGTTCCAAGGGGCACATTTTAAAATAACAGATTATTTTAAAAACAAAACCTTTATGGCTAGCACATCCACTGTGTAGTATTTTCCCACAATGTGAAAACTGATCATGGATGCTATCAGTTGTTAGCAGGTCTTACGCTACAGCAACCCCAGCTAACATTACTCGAGATAGCATTAAGTTTGCCTGCCAAACACATCTGTTAGTCCTCCGCCTTATCTTGCAACATTAAAAGTGAAACATACTGTTTGAAAATATGATATAGAATAGAATACTGAAAAGTAGATAATCAGCCAAACAGGGCTGTTAGAAAGAAATGAGTCTGATGTTACATATTTTTTCTAATCTTTACTTTTAATAGGCTGTAAGGATGAACTCTACATTGCAATAAAAGAATGCTGTTTCTTTTTTTTTCATTTAGCATGATATCATGTCTGCACAGTAGCCATCAAATGAATATTTAAGACCCCTTTTACAAATTCTCGCTTTAAAAGAAGTCAGCAGGAAACATCAAAAAGTCAGCCAATGACAGCGTTTTTAATTAACTCACTTAATTAGCAAGCTAGCTACAGCTGATAAAATCTGAAGGCAACAGTTTGCAATTCCAGCAGGCAAAACGGACAGTCGTCAGCTAGAAATGAGAGGCCTGTTTTTCTCTACTTCTGTCTGAAATCATGGATGAATTGTTTCAAACATGACTAGGAATTTCAAGTGGTAAATCTGGCACCTGTAAACTGCATATGTGCCATGTGAAGTTTGAAAGCTTGATGCAACAACCGTAAGTGACATCTTCTCTTTGCCATTTATATGCAGATTTCAGGGCGTCCACTGATAACCTGTGTGCTGGTGAGGTTAAACTGATTAAGAGGGAAACAAGCACAGGAGCAAGACCCCACCTTAACAATCATTTAAATAAGACACAACAGGCAACAGTGCATTAGCTTTGAATCTTGAGGACAGGACTATAAAATTAACTAGCCAAGCAAGGATAAATTGTATTATTATGGTGCATTAACATCATCATCCAAGGAGAAAGTGCAATAACACTTTCCGCTGGCACAGAGTGAGAGGGGGACCATGAACAGGCACATAGCCAAAATCCTCCAGGGAGAAAACAACAGAGATAGATGGAGGTTGGAAACGATGGATAATGCAAAAATATTTCAACAATCATAAATCTTTCTTTTGAAGAACTGGTATGATAGGCCTATTACTTTAGAGACCATATCTGTGATAACACTTGTGACACGCCTCCAATATTCTTCTCCCTATCTTCTGTGAACTTTTGCTGCTGTAGTTGGGGTACAAGTGAAAATTGCAGATCATGATGCTCTTTAATTTTCTTATCATTACCTTTTTCCATTCAAGCCCTCCATTTCCAAACTGACTCAGATGGTGGGTTTGCTTCAGTGGAGGGAATCTCTCAGGTTATTAAATGACAAGTGTTGAAATGGAGGGACTTGGTTTGTCATTGGCCTTTGAATGTCATTACGCTTCGATCCTCTTCAAGTGTTTTTCAGATACATGCATGACACTTAAACTGATAGCTTTGCAATGAACATCTGTGTCTGGTCACACAATTTTCAGTTGCACAGGAGACAGTACACCGCAGGAAATCTGATTTCCATTTCAGTGGAATAACTTGTGGTATGAGAGAAGGGTTACTGAGATTTTCAGTGACTACTGTATATAAATTGCATACAAGAGAACACCCAATCTGTTCTCCTTTTTCTCTTTTCAGAAGAATATCACAGAATCCATCCCTGTCTTACACAGTAATGTTCAATTAACAATGGAATAACAGCCTAGTGAGTGATTAAGTGGGTGATTAGTCATTATCAAACTACTCAGATGATGTCATCAAATTAACTTTGGGATATGACAATGGAACCACTGTGAGAGCAGATTTAACAAAGGGATCAAAGAGATCCATTATAACTACCGGGAAAATGATACAGAGCATTCCTGGAACAGAGAACAAAGAGATGAAGCTGCTGCCATATTTGAGACCAGAGCAGGAATCAACTCAGGACAAACCATGTGAAAAGATTCTGACCTTCGTAATTTCAAAAGGACTGCCCGTGCAAAAATCTGGACAACAATGTTGTACTGTTGTCTGAAGACAACTCAGAGATGAATGCTCACATTCACCAAAGGCTTATGTGGACACTGTTCAATATCATTTTTAGTCATGCTAGTGGTGTGGCTCTAGGGATGGAAATGTGTGTCAGTTAGTCCACCACTTTGGTCCAGACTGAAATATTTCTACAAGTACTGGATGATTTAACACACATTTTTGTGCAGACATTGATGGTACCCAGACAAGATATCCTAATGACTTTGGTTATTCACTGGATTTTTCTCTAGTGCCACAATGAGGTTGAAAATAACTGATGATAATAGGTTTTGAATGAAATGTCTCAACAAATATTTGATGGATTGCCATTCAATTTGGTACAGATATCCATGTCCCCCTCAGGATGAAGTTTAATAACCTTGGTGATCCCTTCACTTTTCATCTAACACTATCATCTGGCAAAAAATTATTTGCCCAATACTACAAATACCTGCAAAACTGATGACATTCCCATCAGCCTCAGCTGTACTTTGTGTTGACAGTCTCACAGCTACTAATGTGACTGTAGACTCTTAGAGCCAAATCCACAAAAGGATTGTGCAGCTTTTGCGGCTGCTAAATCTGCGCAAATGAGACAAAAAGACAGCGTGTAATTCACAAAGCACCAGAAAAAGAAAATGCACTGCAAACTGTGCTGCCAAGCAGATAACGCCATGGTGCGCCTGTTCCATTTGCATGTATGTAAATTAGGTAATATTCATACATTCAGCACAAAATTTTAATTTCTTTGTAAATAAGCCTTGTTGCAAAAACCAGCGTTAATTGCCACACGCAATTGGGGTGGCGTTATTAGCATCTTCAGGTGTTAACTGCACGCACAGTCACTCCTCACTCACTCTCTGTCTCTCTATCTCTCGTCATATCTTCAAGCTTGTGAAGCTTGAATGATATTGAGTTGATATTGAATGATATTAAGGGTGAAACCTACAGTCAGACATGTGGGGGATCAAGTGGGGTTGTGAGCTTATGTTGGATTTAAAAATAAAAATAACAGCACTGATGGAGTTCAGGATTCATCCATACAGTTCCACCATATAAACCTGGAATCTGTGTGTAACAGCTGACCTGTGTAGATGGGTAGCAAAACACAGAGCATTAATTACTGTCAGATCCTGACTGATCCGGTGTTCATGAAGTTGCTGCTGCTGTGCTGTTGTGTTGTGTGCGTAAATGCACACAGCCTCTTTCTTAGTTTGGAGATGCACTTATTGTTTCAGCTGCTGTGTGATGCTGCAGCCAGCTGTGGGCAACAAACAGAACATCAGTACTGATGTTTCTCTGAAATCCGGGATACATTAAGCGACACCTGGACATCATTACTGTAAGATTCAGATATTAATCTAATGAGTTTCAGACCTGCCAGAGTCACATTAATAGCTGCACTTTGACATTTGACATTTCAGTTATGTTATACATGTGAAATACTACAGCAGTAAAAGAGGCAAAATACATCGAAGTTGGTTTGTGTTTGTGGAGAGGTCTGTATTTGCGCACCTCTGCTAATTAAAGACATGCAATTTGATTGATTCATTATGGACCAATCTGTGTGCTGAAATGTGGAGAAAAGCCTGAAACACTGGAAAATGCTCCACTCACTCAAACAGATGAAAAACAAGTGCAAATTGCACTCAGCTGCAAAACTTTATGGGTATGTTTGCACCGACATATCATTAGCGCAAAATCTTTTGTGAATAGGAACTTAAAATGGGGCAGATTGTGAGTGCAAATGCTGCACAATTCACGGTTCTATTAGCGGGTGCAATCTCTTCTTTGTGGATTTGGCCCTTGGTCTTGTAAAATGCTAAAGCAATGCTATTCATTAATAATGCCTTAATTGTGCTCATAATAGTGAACAGCAAAGTCTCTGTACAGCTGCCATGGTCATGCATAAGTAAATTCAATGTAAATCTCATTATTTTTGTGAAATGTTGACAACATAAATCAAATTTCCTCCTTGCCTTAAGTTAAGTCAGTTCAATTAAAGGGTATTAAACCTTCATCACATGCAGGTCACCAACAGGAATTTATAAGTGTAACTAATCAATCAGCACAAACCGGAATGTTTTAATTCAGTATTCACCATTAAAGATGACTAAAGGAGATATATGATAAGGCCTGAGACTAAAATGTTACAACACAAACTTTTCCAAGCTGTTGTAATGTGTTTACAATGTGAGTTGTAAAGGCCTTTCTCAAAGACTTTGTTGTTTCCAGTAATTTGACATGTAAGGGAAAGGTTTTCCATCCTGGTGGCATTAGAGGGATCATTACAGTAATAAAGAGACTTCAGAGCACAAGGGTACCAGCCTTTGTGGATCAGTTGTACAGTTGATATGGTTGTTTGTGATAAAGGAGGCTAATCGCTTGTGCTCTATTTAATGGCTTGTTTGAATGGCTGCCTACAGCTCATATATTTTAACTTAGACTCATTGTGTGAACTATACCATGGCTTTCGGGGGAGCTCATTTGTTTTTGGGGGGATGGTTGAGGGGTGGTCACTTGAGGACTGACTCTTGTTGCAGAGAAACATTCATAGCTGTAGGTATGTAGGCCTACTTGCTTCATGTCAGCACATCTAATACATAATTAAAAGTTAATGACCACATCAAAGCTCCACATGGGTATCAAAACCAAACATCACAGTATGATACAATACTGCCAACTAAAGCAGGGCACAGTATACCCTGCAGAGTGATGTACTATATTGTATAGTTTATTGGCTAAAATAAGACATGGATAGGTCAAATAGCAAAACAGCCTATAGATACACAAATGTATGAGCATTAAATCAAAAACAGAGCACGGCAGGCTGCCTACAAAGGATCAAGTCCTCATCAATGACGGTTAAAGTTACCCATCACATAAAGATGAGCGCAATCATTTTTTGGTACAATTAAGACATCAAATGTGAGGGTCACATATCAATAAACCAGCCTACAACAACACACATGCATGAGCATTGTAAATACCAACAAAAACAGGCCAGGCTGCCTACAAGGGATCCAGTTCTCATCAACACCCATCACATACTGTGCTAACAGTGAATAATACAGTTAATAGGGAATAGCTCTTATTTTAAAACAGACGTGACCACAGAGGCCTGACTTCAGAGTTAATTGGCTTAGTTCTTTGGTAAATACAAAATTGGTGAGTAAGCTTCCTTGTTTTCTGACATATCTGTATGCTGACTACAAAACAGAGAAATGAATATTGGCGATTCGGTGCACAGACTGACTGGGAGAAAGAATGTTTGTTTTTTTCTGATCTTTGCGTTAAAGTGATTGAAGTTTATGATATTGCACCACCATGCTTTGATGGTGATGGCAAGAATAGCATGTATGCCGGAATTTTTATTAAAGTGAATTAGTGATGAATCACCCTCATGCATGAATCATACATCAATGATAACACAATTTTACGCATGATCCATGAATATACAGAAAAATAGAAATGCATGGCAAAAATAGCATAGTGTCAATATTTTAGAGATCCCCCAAAATTTCACAAATCATGTTTTCAGGGGAGCTCATGTCTTATTAAGAGGAGCCAAAGCTCCCCCTGGATCCCCTGTAGCTCACACCCCGCTTAGACTCTTAGCCCTTGATTGGGCTAAAATGTGAAAAAAAAAAAATCTTCTTGAAAGCATAATCTTGTTACTGCCGAGTGTTTCTGTCTTTTTTCATGGCCATTTAATCTTGAAGTGTCCTAATTCAGGATGAACTATTGAGAAATTGTCCAACATATTTTGTCATCCAACCATGACCAACTTTAAGTATAATTTCTCACTGAGGAAAGGTGTTTGTGGTTGTGTACAGGTGTTTCTTTGTGACACTGGTGTTGGGGTTGGTGGTGTAAATGTGAGTCAAGTTTTACCTTTTTTCGTCTCTGTACCATTCAAGCTCTGGTGTGGGCACAGCGGTGGCGTCACACTGCAGCGTCCCCATGCGGCCCACCTGGGCCTCTGAGCTCTGGGTTTTCTTTATTGTCGGAGGGTCTGCAGAGTCACACAAAACTTCATCAGTTACATTTTCTGAACAGCCAAACCATCTCTAAATCACGGTAACATCAAGTGAACTGCTGCTCACATCCCATGTAGTACCTGTGAGGTTTTTTTTCAGTCTTTCTTTGAAATGGTTCAATTTCCTTTTTCTAAAAGGTGAATTACTCTTATTGTGTCAAGTGTGTTTGAATGGTGTCAGTGATTCAAGCTTGAGATCAAGCCCTTTCAAATGCTCTGTGTTGAATCTGACTGATAAAAGCTAACCTACAAACAAATATATTGGATAAGCTGAAGGACTTGAAAGGTTCCTCTACATGCCACATTTTTAATCCATATTTTTTGTAGACCACTGAAGGCCCAGAAATCAGTTTAGATAGATTTGTGGCTAAGACAATCAAATTTCAAGTTTCTTTCAACATCTATCATCATGCACACAACGATTTCTATAAACACCACAAATACCAGAAATACATCCAAAGTGGATTAATTCCTGTTTTCCATTTAGAATTAAAAGCTAAAAAATGGTTTAATATAGTAATCTTTATCATTTAATTCAGGCACTCAGACTTGGCTGAAGTACAGTTTGGGCAAACAGCCACACATGATTTGTTCAGAACAGAAAATTCTATAACTCCTCTGGGATTAGTTCGTTTGTGATGTCTTATGAGTTGTTCATCAATCCTGAACAGTCAACGTATATTATACTCATCAGACCTAACATGGTCCCCTGACAAGATGTAATTAGGTGGTCTTGTTTCGAAATGACAAGTGTCTCTTGAATGATGATATGGTACGTGAGAATTACCATGGAGATGACAGCTGCAATCAAAGTTAGACCTCTTTCTGTTTCTACCTGGATTCATCCTGAGAGAACTGAAGGGTGCTCCAAAACTTTTAAGATACAGCCTTCACTCCCCGTCACACTAAATTCTGCGTGTCTCCACCCTTAACTCCGATCTTGACTCTTCTATGCTCTTATCTGTTGAGTGTATCATCTTTTCTGACATGAAATGTGATGAAAGTATTGATCAGTGTTCAGTTTGGAATATAGCATGCCCTGCAGTCTGTCGTTACTTACAGTTGACAATCACGTTGACATATTTAACATCAGGCGTGGCGACGTCGTTGCTGGCTTTGCACTCATAACGACCTGCTTGGTTCCGCATGATACCTATAATGTCCAGGTACTCTTCTCCATCCAACGGTTCTGCTGCAGAGAAGGAGAGAAAGAAGTTGGGATGAAGATTAAGTTATATGTTCTTTTTTTCCAACTCTTACTTTTCCCAGTGAACTTGAACCAACATAATCTACTGGCCATCAATTCCAGTGGAAAAGACACAGGAATTTTCATGGATGTTTGTGTTGCGCTACAACTGCATGAAGGTTAAGATTATTTGATCTGTTTAAAAGTGGACAGTGACAGTTTTTGTTTAAATGTCTTGATGCTTTTATGTTTTGTTTCATACTCTGGTCCTTAATAAAGCATATTTCATTTTAAGTTATTTTTTAACAGTTGAGATTACAAATAAACTTGGAACTTGAAACTTGTTGGCTAAAAAAAATGATTCAGTGCTTGTGAATGTTCAGATGAGAATTTATCAACATTGTCATGATGCATGAGTAAATCTGGCCTCCCCTGAGAATACTGACATAATAATTGCCACTGGCGACCATTAGCATGGAGGACATTGAGACACAATAATGGAAAGAAGCAGAATGGGCAGCCTGATTAAGATTCACTCACAACTGTCTAATATACTCTATTTTTATGTTTTTTATGTTAAGGCACAAAAAGGAAAGTGCTTTCTTTTCAACATTGCTGAAATGTCTACACACAGTTCTTCATATATTGGTATCTGGATATGGATCTTTAAGGGTGTCAGTATGCTCCAAAATGAAGGCTTGAAATGTGCCCTCTGAACACAAAGGCAAAGGTGTTTATAGGTGTCCTGAATGGTCACACTTGAAGATGGGGTGAAAAGCATTCTCTCCTCAAAGGCATTCATGGTGTTGCACTTGGTTGTAAGCATGAAATTCAGTTAAGTAATTGTGTAAAAAATGAAAAAAAAGGCCTGAGAGAGAAGTTGAAATTTCGTACTTTCTAACCTCCACACACCCGACCGATTGCTGCATGAAGTAGGGGCGATTATGGGACTTGTTGGTTTGGGAATGTGACAAAAATTGTCAGACACAGGCCTCTCAATCCTGATATTGGAAAGGTGTGGGGAGGAGGGGGTTTCATATGCTGTTGGACCATCTGACAAGCACTTTGGTTGAAGCACACTGACACCTTTGAGTCCACTGAGACTTGCTTTTGATTAAGGGGTAAATAAATAACTGATCCTGAACTCAAATATCTTGGAATACACCTGAAAATCAAGCAGCCATACTTCCACACTCTATTCTAATACATCAGAGGTAATGCACATTCACAGCCAGTTCAAGAACTCAGACTGAATGACTCTACAACTGAGACAGCATTTAATATTCAACAACTTGCTAAGCTGACTTATATTAGTTTGTCAGAAAGCTTCAATTAACAGAGGGATGATATCTGCACATGTCAGACAAAACATCTGAACAGAGTGGGAGAAAACCACAGAGACTATCAGAGAGATATCTGACTAATTGTTTAATGAGCAATCCAGCTAATTAGCCATGTAAAGAACACAGCATCTCATTAAGGAAGATCTGCTGTGTCTTATTAAAGATGGGTCAGGAGGAGGAAATGGCAAATTCTTTGATGTGTTGCCATGTTAATTGCTCTACATCTTTTATCACATCTGAAGAGAGCATTGGTGTGACGACCCTGAGATATCATTATTTGGGATATAACGATTTATTTGGTTAACGTGTGTGTGACATTACAATTAATTTGGCAGAAATGTGATAATTGATGTTGTATATTATAATAATCTGTGTTTGCATACTATACTAAGTACAGCAGGTTCATTTGACTCGATGACTTGAACGTTCATTCAACTCATTCATTCATTCAACATACATTTCAAAACGATAGAAAATGAAATTATTGGAAATTGCAATAACTTGATAAGGAATCATCTGTTTGCAGCCACTAAGCCACTAGTGCAGATCTCTGGGTATTTCTCAGAAAGACACAATTATCTGCACTGAATAAGAGGGAGTCTCTGAGGACCCAGAAAATGTAATAACCACAATAAAATTGACTGATATGTCCCTTAATCTAAGAAAATAAGGAATGATGGAATCTTGGTGGTTAAAATAAATTGCTAAAAGGAGATCTCTGAGGTGCAAGGAAGGGGTTTGTTACTGTTTGTTACAACAGTAAATGTCAGTAGTCTCAGTTGCGGGCAAGTTCATGCTCATGTTCCAAGTGAGGGGCTACAGGCACTGTGAGAGCGAAGTGTCCTGCCCTGAGAAATGAACTGGCAACTTCAGGGACCCTGATATAGGAGGTTAGTTGAAAAACAGCTATTCTGCTTTGGTGAGCACACATAAATGCTGTGCCATTTCATGCCACAGAGCTCACAAAAACACCAGGTAACAACACCGCAAAAACAATAATCTGACTTATTATATAGGCCTGCAGCTAAAACGCCAAAATACCTACAAATCTGGGTGTTTGAAACGGACAGAAAAATATCTAAATTATCCAAATCAAGTGCATGATGGAGATGGACGTCAGCTGATACAGTGTTATTTCATGTTGATTGAAAGATCAGTGGGACCATGATCAAAGTCTAAACCAGATCATATTCAGCTCTCCCTGGATGAACTGCCAGGGTAACGTGATTGGAGAGGTATGACTGAAAATCAGTTGCCATGGAAATTCTATTGAAGCTCAATCTCTTCTTCAGTGCTTTGGTTTGGTGCTGGATAAAAAGAAAGAGAAAGCCAGGTGAATGCAAAGATCAAAGAATAAAGGAGAGAGAACAGAGGAGAGGAGAGAATTTAAATGAGAGATGAGAGGAAGCTGCTCGACTAGTTGTTTAAAAGCAACAATTAACTGTCAGTAATCTCACCTGGAGTGTAAAGGGAGCAACTCAATCATAAAGGATGAATGGAACGTGATGTATTGTCTAAAGAAACAATTAATCACAATACAACATTTCATACATCTTTGTCCGCGCCCACAGGAGAATACTACTTCCTGCACATGAAGTGTGTGCTTCACATGTTATCTATTTAATGAAGCATAATGAAGATAGATTGGTTAATCTTGTCTAGAGGGAATTGATTAGACTTTGTGTACAGTATATGTGTGCAAACACGTGCCCATACTGGTGTTAGGAGGCTTAATGTCTCTATGGTGAATATGAAGCGTGCATGCATGAACTGGGGTGAAGACACATTTCCTTGAAGGTTTCCAGGGAAAAGTGAGAGCAGTGACTGATTCAAAGTGAGCACATTAGAAAAGCACAATGAATCCAGGCATTACACTATATTATATCATCACATTTCTATGCTAATCTGGATAGAAGAGGAAGAGTATGTGACATAGAGGAAAAGAGTATATTAAGTAAATGAAGAACAAGGAGTGAGCATCATTTTTATCCACGCTAGCAGCTTGGCTTAAGGGATGGTAGTGTCTCGGTCTGTTGGTCGGGCCGTGAGGTTGACATTTGTGGTTCAGACTGAAATATCTTGACAGTTATTAGATAGATTGCTTTGAGTTTTCACTTATTAAGCGAAAAAGCTTGGCATCCACTAGATGGATTGGCACAAAGTGTATGTACAGACAATCATGTTTCCCAGACTAATTGCTTTCATCTAGCCATCATCAAATGCCTGCAAAACTACTGATATTCCCATCAGATAGACAGATAGATAGATGGATAGATGGATAGATAGATGGATAGATGGATAGATGGATAGATGGATAGATGGATGGATAGATGGATAGATGGATGGATGAATAGATGGATAGATGGATAGATAGATGGATAGATGGATAGATGGATGGATAGATAGATGGATAGATAGGTAGATGGATGGATAGATAGATGGATAGATGGATAGATAGATGGATAGATGGATAGATGGATGGATAGATGGATAGATAGATGGATAGATAGATAGATGGATGGATAGATGGATAGATAGATGGATAGATGGATAGATATGGTTGAGTTATGGTAATAATGACAATATCTGATAATGTTTGATATCTGATTGACGATCCCTAATGTAGCCGCCTAAGCTAACATTAGCTCCACTGACTGATAGAATGAGCTACTCGAATCCTGGAGGTCTCAATTCAGAGCTTTTAAGGTGATCAGCTTAAAATGACAAACTTTCCACTCTTTTTTTGAAGAGCAAAAACATGCAACTCTCTTTTTTTTATTCTTCTCATAAATCAAAAATGATAGTGTTGTTTTTTCTTCCGCAAAACCATATTTGTCCAAGTGTAAATGGACAAACATGGCCATGCAGAAGCCCTATTAATGAGACAGCCAATTTTTTTGTTTCTGCTTTTTCACCAGTTCATCAAATTAACATTAATTAGCTACAGCTGAGTGAATTCATAGCAACAGTGTTGTTGTTATAGTTGATGAAATCAGCAGTCTGCAAATTACTGTAAACTTTCAGTTGCTAAAGCTTCTTGAGACACTTAATTATGTCAGTTAAGTTCAGCCTCTGGCGATTTGAAATCTGCACGCTTTGTAAATGCGATTTCGATTAAAATAAACATGGTTGATCGTTCAGCCCTCGTAGATAGATAGGTAAATAGATAGACAGATAGATGGGTAGCTCTCTCTGCAGAGACTGAAGGTTTTTTTGGCAGTACCACTATAACACTTTCTTTTCTCACACAAATGAGTGTGAGAAACAAGTTTAGAAACAAATCTTACTTTTCCTTCGAGGCCAAAAGGAGATTTGCTGCTGCCACCTTTATGTCTGTGCTGGACTATGGTGATGATATATACATGCATGCATCTTTGCAATGCCTACACATGCTGGATACTGTCTACCATGGAGCACTGAGATTTATTACAAATCTCAAAGCCCTTACTCACCATTGCCCTTTGTATACTCGGGTTGGATGGACTGCCTTGACTTAAGCATTGGCATATTCTTATTTATAAGGCTATTCTTGTACTGCCTCCTTCTTACCTACAGATCTATATCCCTCAGAAAAGTAGGGGAAGATATTGTCTTTGCTCCCAGGACTTATCCCTACAACCTGTCCCTAAAGTCCGTACTGAATTATGAAAAGGGCGTTTAAGTATGCTGCTCCCTCAGCTTGGAATCTGTTGCAAAATTACCTGAATCTTTGGGAGTTGGTCTCACTGGATGCATTTAAAATGACTCTAAATGACTAAATGAAGCAGGCACATCTAGTTGTAGATGTTTTGAATGTTGATGAATGTTTTTTGATATTTCATAATTCTGTAATTTATTCTTTGTTTTCATTTTAAATTGTTATTTGTGCTGCTGCCAGTCTTGGCCAGGACACTCCTGAAAAAGAGATTTTTAATCTCAATGGGTCTTTTACTCCTGGTTAAATAAAAATAAAAAGTCAGACAAACAAACATACATACATACATACATACATACATACGTACACACAGATGCATACTGCCTCCTTTCTACTGTACCTATGGATGCAGGTCAGAGTTTGAGCCCTGCCAAACAGCACTACATTTGTTGTATTTCTTTTGATTACATTTCCATGTTGCAAGTGTTTTCCTCAAACTGTTTTGCTGGTATACTTTGAGTGGGGGCACACAAGAGTCAGTAGCCTTGAGCTACTCTAATAATAGAATTCACAATGAGGAAAGCAGAGGGAATAGGTGGCAAAATGCATTGTCTAGTTTCTACTCTGAGAGAACAGCATTAACTGAAATAGAAACTTGTGGTCACAGGTGTTTTAGACCACTGAACTGTGGAGTATCGATGGATAAAGCATCCCCCTGTCAAAAATATAGGCTGAAGTTCATCTTTCTGTAAAAAATGAATGGTCTACTGTGTGTCACCACTTGGATGCAGCTATCATTTTGCTATGAAAATGCTAAATGTCATAATTTGTTCCAATTTTGTGCTTGTAATGTTTTTTTTTCCCCAAGAGGTATCCCATTTTAGGGGCTACACATCTAATTTTAGAATGAAACTATCTGTCACAGAGAAATGTATATCCAGCCCACTAACATCCCACATTACCTTTGCTGAGATGCTTGGTGATTGGAAACCATTTCTTTTTAAGAAGCAATCTTTTAGGAGCTGTTGAGGAGTAATATCTCTGATGTGGGAGTTTGAGCTACTGTGGGTATAAGAGACACAAGGAAACATCACTCTGCTCCAAACAGTGGTGTAAATGGAAACCATGTGATAATCGAGAATTACAGGAAACATATGCGAATAATTAAGTTATACAGTAAGCTGCATTTCAGCTACCAATACTGCAGCTGAAAAGTGATGGCCTGAATGAGGTACTTCAGCCAGTTAGTCTCCATTACTATTATTATTTGAAAGCAGGGACATTACAGGAATTACTGTTTTTTTTGTTTTTTTTTTTAATAGGAAGTGTGCTTTCTCCCCTACTTGGACATCAAGCTCAAATTGTTTTTCAGCCATTTTCTAATTTGCCATGCAGCCTGGTGCTAGCAATGTTGGAAAGACAATGCATAAAATTGCTGTCTTTTTCCACACATTATACTGTTGAAAGCCTCGCGGCCTTTGGGATATGCAACAGCAGGCTTTTGGAAGTGACTTGGGAAGAATTGAGGGGCCTGGAAGAAGTACACTTCTACAAATGCCTGCTGGATACTGATTTGCATTGCACTGGCAATTTTAAGTTTGTGTGAACAAACACAAGTTTTCCATGTCAATTAAAGTACTCTGTAGGAGTGAGGGACGACAGTGGGATGGGAGGGCAAACACGCATTATGTAGGTCCATACGCACTCCTCATGCCCCCCATCTCCCAAAGCAAGGGAGGAGACCAGAGGGGGAGAAAGAGAGAGACAGAGGAGGTGGAGGGGTGAGCGCTGTGAATCGCAATCCAGCAACTTCAGTTGGCAACTGGATGGTGCTCATTTGCATATCCTCATGCATCATTCATCAGCATCGCTTTACCACAGTGCAAAACATTACATTTATTTTGCAAATGCTAATTTATGTTAAGCAGCTGATTTGAGAAACTTCAGAGTCGAGTAGCATAAAAGACCCTGCGACATTTATTTTCTTTTGTCTGCATGAGTGTGACAGTATGTGTGCTGGAGTCTATATACGTGCACATACCCTCCACCCCCCTCTGGACTTTCATCTGTGTGTGTGTGTGTGTGTGTGTGTGTGTGTGTGTGTGTGTGTGTGTGAGCATGTGTGCATTGTGTTTGGACAGTTGGTCTTGGCTGTATCTAACACAGCCACATGGCAGCTAGCTTCCTGTCAGGAGTCAGTGTGATTTAAATGATGGGTCAAAAATTACAGAGTGACTATTCTCATCAACACATTCCTCACAGTGGAGATGATGAAAAAAATGACTAAGCTCAGAAACTAAATTAATCTTAAACTCACTTATGACTGTGTTGCCAAAACCAAACACACCATAAAATGCAAATATCCATCTACACAGTAAAATACCACTATGAGATACTGCACTCTAAGTTCAAATGCATGTTATTTCAGTGTGTCAGGCATTGGTTTTAAATGACAAATTTCCTTTTACGACGACAAAAACACATCTAACACATTTCCTCTCTTTGGCAGTATAGGAAAAATCACTTATCAGTACATCAAGATGGAACCTGAAATGTCTTACATCCTCTAAATAAAAGCACCTAAGTGGGAATCCTCTTGTCGACATGCTGTGTTTTACTGCTTGAATTCTAATGTCCTGTTACACTTGGCAGCAATACTGTATATCTGAGAAAGACTTCCTACATTAACAATATCTTTTCAGCAGTCTGGGCACAAAAGGAGAACTTCCACTTCTTTTCACAAGCCATTTACCGCCACTGCTGCTGGCGGTGCAGAAATAACACAGGTGTTGGAGCCAAAAACAAGACGGCTGTTTATTTGCCGCTTCTTGAGCCGAAGAAATGATACGCACAGCAGAGCGGTGCAGCTGTCTGTTTTTCAGAACACTGTCATTCCTCTCTCTATCTCATTTTCCCACTCTCTCCTTCTTCCTCAACTCCTCATGTGCCTTTGTTGTTTTTCTGAGGCGGCTTCAGTGTGGTTCCTCTCGGCGTGGTCGCATATTGTATGGCGCTTTATACCTTGCGCTTGTTTGTCCTATTCTAAGTCTGAGGCTTTAAAAGGAGATTAATTGTTGATAAAACAGAATGGGTTTTAGTGATTGAAATCCCACGAAGGGGAGTTGGGTTGTCCGCTTTCTCTTATACTCTGCAGATAAACGGATGCAGGCTATTGTTGTGGGAAGACTTCTCATTACTGCCTGGAAAGATTCAATGGGCTTGTGTTTGCTATGGGAGAAGAGGCTTTGTATTAAGCAAGGATAGTAAGGTCAGGCACAGAGTATCACTGCTTACTGCTCTATCACTGTTTTAATCTGCCCTCTCTCCTTTCCTTTTATGCGTCACGCACACACCAACACCCACATGTGCGTGCAAAGACACGTATACGCATGATAGCATCATTCATACACCCACACTTCTTGTCAGAACCTGACACTGACAGTGAGATAAATGCATAACAACATTGCTGCATCCCTGAGTGTAAGATTTGAGGTTTGGTTTTAGGAGGTACATATTGTCAGAGGGTGTACATAAAGATACTAGTACAAGGATGTGTGTGCGTGTGTGTGCATGTCATTAAAGAGATGTGTTGCCAGTAGGCCAAGGCTCTACCTTTGTCATGCACACCCATCACTTCACATGGCCATGACTTTATCAGTTTTATTTAGTGACTGAAAGTACCACCTGCATAATCACCTGTAAATCATTTGCTTCCTGCAAAAACACATCTCCATTTTACTGTACTGTAGCTGACAGGTGACATTGCTCCATGTCACACACGTAGAACTATTTTACCATGTCCTATTAGACAGACCATTACCCTTTCATTTCCCATATTTCAGAGTACTGGGGCAACCCTTGTGGGAAAAAAATCAGAGATTTTTCGGAAAAAAGTTGGGTGAATAAATTATCATTTCGAGAGAATCATTTTGAGAGAAACTCAGAAAGAGGAATAATTTTGTAATTTTACAAAAAGAGACAGTTATAATTGTACAAGAAAAAAAATCATAATTTATGAGTTTTCTGATTACTGTGTGGCCCTGATAGCTCAACGCACTGCATCTTAAGAAAACACATGCAAAATGACAAAACACAAGCAAAGGAAGAAAACATCTTTATCCATTTGACAACACCTGCGCAGCATTTAGACAAAGTGAGAAAACAAACAGATACACAAACAAATACAGTATTCAAATACAATATTCTATAAATACAGAAAACACGACTAAGTACACAAATGCTACAAGTTTACATATGGCACGAGGGAAATTAGTCGGGGGGAAGGAGGGTTTTACTCTCTCAAATTATGTTTTTCTTGGCCTCAGAATTTGCCAATACTTCATATCATATATTAAGGAAACTGACTGTAGTTAGGGAGGATTACACTGCTCATACACACATGAGAAATATTAAAAACCAACAAGAACCTCCAGAACAGCCACAGTGTTCCTTGTCATAGATTCTCCAAGTCTGTGGAAGGATGCAAAGATAGTCTCTCATTATGTGTTTTGATGGTGGTGATGAGAGCGCTGTATTACAGAGTTCAACATCATCTACCATTCTATAGGTGCTCAACTGGGTTGATTAATATAATTTTCATACATCGCCTTGTGCCCAGATAGAAGCACCTGAATTTATATTACTAATCACTGATCCAGGCTCTTCCTTTGATTTGTCACCTGTCTGGAAACAATAGCTGCCTATTACGACCGTATTATTTTACTGTTGTGTACTTGGGTTTAACTAGCATGCTCAAAGGCATGAGAAGAGAAGAGCATGAGAAGACCATATGTCTCCCTTTTACCTCTCCTGTCTGTATTTCTTTAGCTTGAACAGGGATTCAAACCAGAAATCTTCAAATCATGAGTTCACTTCTCCTTTAGGCTACTGCCACCCAGAGGGGATGTGTGACTTGAGGCTTTCGAAAAAGTGCTTACAGACTCGAAATAAAAGTGCTGAGTTTCCGTACAGTTGTGACTTTAAATAAATCTGAGCTCCAGTGTTCAGCCAACCCAGCGGTGACTACACCTAATGAGGCCGGGTAGACACAGGGCAAGCTGTGCTCGTGATGTTCTTTCTGTTCGCCGTGTGACAGCAGACTGATTTCAGACCAGCTGTTGATGGTGCTGATTGTAAACAAACAAGTGAACAGTGACAGTCAGCAGATCTGAGACCTGCTGCGAGACGGATGAACAGCTGTCTCCTCTTGCTTCCCCATTGGGCTGGTTTTCAACGGATTGTGCACACATAAGCGCATGCACACACTAACACACAGCTGGAGACATGGAGAGGGAGGTTTGACCTGGGTTGCTCTGACAAGGACCTGTCACCACCTTACACTTCACTCTCACAATCAGCAGGCTTGTCAGCTACTCTGTCACTGACAGCTTGGCACACAATGATGTGTGAGTGTGTGTGTGTGTGTGTGTCTCCTGCCTAATCTGCTCACTCACTTCCTACTACACGGGAGTTACACTACTGAGGCACCTATGCATCTCAACACTTCCTTGCTCCACTCCCTCCTGAGAGCCAGAGATACGAGTGTATGTGAGGTTGTGTGCATGCGTGTGCTGTGCTCTCTAGCTCCATTTCTCTCCCCAGACAGTGAGATGAGGTGCAGAAAGGAACATGGAAGTGACTGTCATACTCAGCAGGGGGAATAGATGGGAGGGTGATGGGAAGAGGAGGAGACAGTGAGAGTGAAAATGAGGGAGAGGAAGACAGAATGACAGCTGAAGACAGATAGACGGAAGACTTGCAGAGAGGAACGGGGGGAGAGAGCTTTTCAGACAAGGTGACAATCCGAGGGCGACTTTCCTGAGCTCGGTCTTGGGGTATGGCCGACACTGCTGAGGCCGGCGTAGGAGGTATGTCAAGGGTACTCAGCATCAAACCTCTAAAAGGCTGCCCTGCCAAGCACTGTTATAAAAGGGTTATGACTTCAATATTCAGCCTGATCATATAGCGTAGGAGTGTGGGCAGCCGTCCAAATCAATTCATTTGGACAGATGTCTTTGTTGCAATGAAACTGTTGTGTTAGATTCATAGCTTACCATTTACAGTTAGCTGACGCTATTATCCAGAACACCTCAAGGGTGTCTTGCTCAAGGACACTGCGTCAGTAAACATGACTGCTGATGGACAGATAATAAGTGTTGAGGAATTCTAACCGTTGTTATTTTAGTTGCAGGACATTCTTCCTAGCCATTTGTCTGGTCTGCTGCCAGGGTGCAGCATCATAAATAAGTCAAGGCATCTTTATGGCTTGAATTTAAATCATCACTGTCTTGCTACTTTCACTGCAAACTCCTCAGATGTCCAGATGCATGTCTTTGCTTGAGTGGTTCACTGTGATTGTCCTCTGTGAGGTAAATTACATATACTACACATATAATCAAGTGCGAATATCTTTATTGCACATATCTGAATACAGATACTGCACATTTGACAATTTTGATCATGTTCAGTTTGATCATTCTGAATCTTACCATGTATCTTTAACTGAGAGAACTTTAGCCTGATCTCATACTAAAGTACTATCAATATAACAGACAGCAGCCTTGACAGGAGGGGAGAGTTCCAAGGTATAAAAGATGTGAACAGCTTTTTTGATGTGTGTGCACACCACAGACTAACTTTGTGCTGTCTACCATGCTCTGAGCATTAATAAAGTGTGACAATACTGTAAGAGATTTTTGTCTTGTTCCTCTTTGTCAGAGTGGAATTGCAAAATTGCCACGACACCTCCCTGCAGCGCTAAATGACTGACAAACTCTATTACACCAGGGAGGTGAGAGGATCTTGAATGCATAATTGAACATTAATTAACTATTGGAGTTACTATAACTAATGATAAGAATGATTGCACATCTAATGAAACTGGCCATTTACATGCTGAAACACAGTTCTGCTCTTTCTCTCTCCACCTCCTGCTCCCCTTTCTTTTCCTTCCTTCCTTCCCTGAGGATAGTCAAGTCAAGTCAGTCAAGTCAATTTTATTTGTACAGCTCAATATCAGAAATCACAAATTTGTCTCGGGAGGTTTTGCTGTCTGTACAGCAATACGACATCACCTTCCTTATACCCTCGATTCGAATGAAAACCCCCCTAGAAAACCCTTTATCAGGGAAAAAAGGAAGAAACAATAGTATAACTTCTTCCAGTTCTTCCTCTTTCCAGCTCTGCGTGGGTCCTCCTTGTGTCATGGAATACCAGAGGCAGCCAGAGGGCATGTATTTTTCATACTTGTCTGGCTTCTATTTTGGTGGTCTGAGAGGCGTGCAGTGAAGGATTCCTTGCTTGACCAGCGGCTCCATTTCCCCCCTCATTGTGCTCGACGGGGTGCCGCCATTCCCCCAACCTCCCACCAGGAGCTCCTGTCTCCGACCTTTCGCAACTATTCTGGGGGAGTTTAAAAGGAAAAAAAAAAAAACCAGCAGTGGACTCAAGCTGGGAACCAGCCAGCTAAAGAGACTAACACTAACATGCTTGCAGATCACATTCATGTTGCCTGCACTCACACACATGTATTCAGTCTCTCCCTCACACACACATCTCATACCTCTCCTCAACCTTCTCTTTTATCTTCTTTCCATCCTCCAATCCCTCTGAATATCCATTCACCTCTGCACTCCTACCCGTCCCTCCATGCTCTATTGATCATTCCCCTCACAAGTCCGAGCAATGACCTATTCAGTCAATATTCACAGCGCCCACATAGAGGCCGAACAAAAAGTGTTTTGATAAAATCTACAAGAACTACAAAATAGCGTGCTGCATACAGTATGCCCACTACCCCACACAGATAAAACAGATGTCATACTGTTTCAGTGGACTATATTAGAACCAGCCTTAGATCTTCAAAGTTTCCCTTGTTGCTTTCAGTGACTGTGTTCAAAGAAACCTATCTAATGAGACGTCCATGTAATGAGACACCTAATGGATGTGTTGGTTTTTGTTTGTGTTGTGGTGCTTTGAGCTGGTTATCATGATAGACTAAAAGGCCAATGAATGGAGCTACTGTAATATCAGTAAGTATTTCTACTTTGAAATTCTATGCAAACAGTGCAGTGAAAGTATAAAATGACAGCACATTTACTCTCTTGATGAATCACACTGATGAGGGGAATCCAGGTAAAAGCCATTAATGCGTATTGATTTCTATAAAACTATTTTCCTATCAGAGATGAGCAGATGAGTTAGAGGACTTTTTAAACTCTAAAAAACAAAGCTGCATCTCGCGATAATGACCACTTCATATTTTGAACATGGAGGGTAGGAAATAAAGGGTTAATAATCGCACAGTTTTCATTCAGGCAATTATTTGTGATTGAAGTAATTGTTATACTTTGCTTGTTATCTGCTTTGGCAATGTAAGCCAAACAACAAATAAAACTCTTTAGGTGAACTGGTGCATGTAGCACTTTAATGAGCACCTTGTTTGTTGTGCTCACAAAAGTCCACGTCCTTACTCATAATGAAGTATCGCCTGCCTCATTGTCACTTACATCACGCTGAAAGGGTTGTAATATTTACCAAGCCACAGTGTTCCTCATTTCATCGGATGGCTCTCTGCAGTCTCGGCACAGCAGGTCCAAAAATCTCTGCCTCAGACCTGCTCTAACAATGTATTGAGAGACCTCACAAAAATTAATTCAATTCATACCCTCAATCCCTTAATTACAAATGCAGCTGAATGATGTGTGAGAAATAACCTGCCCGCCTGACTTCTTGTCTCAATGACAAACACAAACAACATCTTTTTCTTGGAGTCTAATTATGTATAACTATATATATATATATATATATATATATACACATATCCTTGGCACTGAAAACATTCTTTCTGTTTATCTTTCAATCTCGCCAGCATGCCATTTTGTCATGAAAGCCCCTTTCACACTGGACAAAAAACCCACTAACACCCACTAACATCTGGCTTTTGCCTTCGGTGAGAAAGGGTACAATCTGCATTCACTCCCGGGTCAAATGACAATAGTCTCGGGTATTTATAGGCTCCAGCTCTGATCGGTGGTGATGGAAACATGACATCTGGGTACAAACGCTAATTTTTCACCTTTTCTGGCTGCTATTTCATCTATTTCTGTCTGCGGATGTCTCACATGATCTCTCTGTAATAACAAAGTTATGCATACTTTGTTATTACAGAGAGATCATACATAAACATATGGTTTCATCCATGTATATGTAGGATTAGCATGCTAGGCTAACAGTCTGTCAGCTGTGTGATTTTATATCCATGCCATGATGTCTTTCAGAGCACGCAAACACCATAAACACACCTGTCAACTGCCCAGCACAGTGCTGTTAAACTGGAGACACCGCAGCTACACCTTATTTTTATACAGTCTATGGGCTACACACAGCACAGCACGGCTATGCTAATGATGCTAGAAAAATGCTAGCACTCTAGAAAAAAAAACAAAACAGAAAGGCAAACTCGTCTACTGGCAATGTAAAAGTAGTCAATTGCCTATTTTAGTGGGTTTACCCACGTTTAAAAAACCCTGCATATACACACTAATTTTGGTGTAAAAAGGGTATAAGAAACCTAACATGTCAATCATAATCTAATTAGCTCCGTGATAACCAAGTGACAAAGGCAACAATAATGGAGAAATAGGATTGTGTGGTGCTGAGAGAGAGCAGTTTCAGCTTGGATGGCCCTGTAGAAACAGATGACAGCTGTAATCAATGTGGACACCCAAGAAACCCTGCTATTAACTAGCCTATCTCATAAACAAATCCTAGCATGGAGTACCAATTTAGGCTGAAAACATTCAACTCAAGCATTGAAGGCATCATTTGTCACTAAGGTACAGTGCTATGAATTGTATGGGATTGTGTTTTAATTTGGAGCCCCTGAGAAAAGAAGTTTTACAGACAAAACTTGACAACAGACATATTCTAGAGCTGACTTGTTACCGTCTGCAGTTTGATGACTTTCTGGGTTGTTACAATCTTGTCAGTTTGAATAAAGCAAACCATTTTTTATGCTTGCTCCTTTAGCCTCTCTTTTGGCATTGATTGTTTTTGAGTTTTGCAACATTTCAAAATATAATTACACTGCGTCATTACCTGTTGTGTTTAATTTACTAGGTAGCCTCTGTAGACAGATTTATGCATATGCAGGAATGTCATTTGTCACAGTTGGCATACACTTGCAGGTGTGCCTAAATTTGATTAACTGAATGTTGACATAGAAGAGCTAAAATCATTTTGCTTCATGCCAACTTCTTAGTGCTTTTTTATTTTATTTTATATTAGTTAACTGTCATAAACACAGGTGGAAGGTGGGCACTTTGAAAAAAGTGCTGGCATATCTTAAGCAAGAGTAGAGTGCTTCGTAAAACTTTGGGAAATAAGGCTTTTCAGTTTAGCACATGCACATTTTCTTTTTTGTGAGCAGGCCATTCACAACAATAAGATTGTTAAGGCACAGATGACAACAATAAAAACAGCAGAAACTACAGGACAGAAGGTTGATGGTTGGGTTATGCAAGTGTTTGCAGGCTAAATATACAGTAGGAAGGTGTTTGTATAGGTCCTGCAGCTCATCCATACAGAATAGTGCACATTTCCACTGGGGCTTCTTCTCAAAACATGAAAAGTGTCAGCATTTTTCAACCAGTAAGGCAGAGAGTTTGTTCTTCTGTCAAAGCTAAACAAATTGTTTTTCTTTAGGTCGTTTCTCACTTAACACTGAACACTATGCAATTCTAAAAAGGATTTTTCCAGTTGAAAAGACAAACTATCTGTCAGATTGACATCTCTGGGTGGCTGTCATTCATTTTCTAGGACTGTTGCGTCACGAAGATGTCATAAAGTGCCCTCATTTAAAAGAAGATTGTCTGTATGAGTGTGTTTGTGCGTGTATATGCTTAGTCGCTCTTGCAATTCTGTGCTGTGAGAACAAGTTTGAGTTCCTGACAATTGGAGTGTGGATATTTGCTAATCAAGGTGATTTTAGCAGGTGTTCACGGTTAAATCTTTAGGGTTAAGATTAGGATTGTGTTTCAGTTCTGGACAGGTCTGAATTCTACATGCAGTGTTCACAGTTTAAATCCAAGCCAATAATGTATTTACTGGAAGGCTTCATATGGACAGAAACACAGGGAATATGTATATGTGACGAGTTTATTATGTGTTTGTCTTGTGTGTGTGACTGCCATTTAATTTTCACACCTTAGTTCATAGCAACATGTGCACAACATCATCAGTCTGAATGTGAATATGCATGTGCTTATGCAAGCATGAGCTCCAGCCAGATTTTCGCACTTGAGTTGGTGACTCATCCTCGAATCTTTCTCTAGTCTTGAATACATTTGACTTGATACTCGTCTTTACTGATTTCAGACTTGACCTTGACTTGTTAATAATCCCTCAAAGATTGGTAAGGCAATATTAATATTCCTGCTGAATATTGTGAGGGTTGTGATACTGAGCATATTTGCTGCTTCATTTGAAAGTAATCATAATCTTGGCTCCTTTGTACCTTTTATACTTTTAAAATATAACTAACAGTTAATAGCATTTTATTTGTATGTCTGAACCACTGTAGAGACTTAACACCTGATCCCTAAAGAATTGACACTTGCCTTGGGCTCTGAATCAAAGACTTCAGACTCAACACAGAGACTGGCATTCTGTGAGTCATGAACATCTGTGGTCCCAGCAAATAGTGAAGTGCGTCGCTAGCTGAGCGAAGCCACGTTACCATCCAGGCAAGCAAAGGCGTGAAGCAGTGAGACCACCAGCTGCCACACATCATTATCTCTCTCAGCAGTCCCACACATGCTCTCGAACTGGGTTAGACTTATGGATTCTGTGGTGAAAGACACTCGCAAAACAACAAAACAATGACAGTGCCAGTGTTTGCAAATGGTGTAGAACCCCCATCTCAGCAGCCACGTGCGCCTGTGTGGACTAACAAGATCCGATCCTGCAAGAATGCTGACACGATTTTCCTTCTATCACACTGTTCCTGTTTCGCTATTCACAATGTTTCAGTGAAGAATAAAGAGTTGTTGAAGGTGGTCTGCCCACCATTTCCTCAACAAAACAGAGAAAGTGAATAATGAAAAGAAAAGCTTCCTTATGGAGGCAAATGCACAGAACTTGCAGAGGCGTAGTCACTAGAGCCCCTTTCACCCATGCTGTCTATCCCTGAAATATTCAGGAACATTTCCTGCACGGGGTCATGTGTGAATGGGAGCAGGGATCGATATGCAGGGAAATCTGTACCGCCAATTTCCCACCTCAAGACCTAGTGACATTTCAGAGAAAATGCCAGTACAGCTGTGTTTTGAATGAAAGCAGTAACAGTGCAGGAAAAGGCACATAAAGGGTAACGTAGATAATATGAACAAGCTAAAACAAGAAGTGTTTGTATGCTGTGAGACTCGACTTGACTTGAGACTTGAAGGCAAAAATGCTGAGGAGACCCGACTTGGTGACACAGTAATATTGAAAAATGCTGCATTGAATGTATTGTGTCTTTTGGAGCGCTGCCAAATTGTCATGAATAATTAATAACATAACAAGCCGCTGCTGTCACCAGAATAAAACGTAGAAGACTCGAAATTCAAATGAGAGCCTTTCATCAAATTATCAATTAGTCTACATGAATTAGTAGGTCAATGGGTTTTTTTTAACTCTCTGAATCTGTGAAAATATTCTGATCAAATCACTTATGTGGGTTATAATTCCCGCATTTAGTTATTAAAAAATGTCCTCTTAGTTTTTGTAAAATATGTAAGAGTATTATTAATGTGTTTTCACTTGTTCCGTGATGTCATTCAACCTGTTTTAAAACAGATGACAGAGAGTGCAGCAGCCACTGCTTCATATCATCCTCAGAGCCAATCTATCTATCTGTAAATATTACAGATTATATCTGTACAAACTGATCTTCATAATATTAATAACAAATTACCTATCAAAGTTATTATTCTATACTTTTTAATCCTTCTAAAATTAAGCCACCTATGTGAGTTATTGGTTCAGTGCCATGGCATGTGTGAAAAGGCACAACTATATGTGCAAGATGCTTAAGACTGAATCCAGTGCATCTTGAAAAATCTACTATTGAATATTACTTTTTTCTTGCCTCTATATCCACATCTCCATCCATTTCCTTAAAACAAAAGCTGTTTAAACTTACAAAGCAGCTTTACCAACAGCAACTTCTGTCTGAACAGTCTGAATCACTTGGATCGGACATTAAACGGACTTTACGTTGCCAGCTCCCTAGTACAAAGTCTGTAATGTCCGATTGAGCCCATGTGTGAATAAAACAGGTCATTGTCCTCACAGGGAGCAAGTGGGCATGTTGATGATGTTTCTATCATGTGACTGGTGCAAAACCGAAATAATACAAACACTTGTTGATATTGCGGATACGTCCAAATACATGTAGTATTGATACCGACACAAAAAACTAGTCATCATTATGGATGAGTGGGTAGCCTCATCCGCCATCTTTGATTTGCTGTAAACAAAAGCAATGTATCCTCGCAGTTTACCATCACAGCCTTAATTTCCAGTAAGTGAGAAGGCATCTGACATAATCTCCTGTTGATGCTACATGTATGAAAGGGCAACTGCAGACAACGTCTGGACCTGATTCTCTGGACACTGTCCGGAGTTCATATGAGAAAACGGCTTCAGCTTGCTGGTGCGGGAAACAGATGTATTTGATGACACATGTTTGGAGTGCTGAAAAACTGGTGCAGTAATTGATAAAGACACACAAACAGAATGGCTTTCAATCAGTGCAAGGCTGTTATCAAACTGAGATGCTGTCAACTTGAGTATCTCCATCCATCACACTACAAGCTTATCAGCAGTTGGAGACATTATTGTTTTTCCTGAAATTGGATTCAATCCCAAAAGAAACAGTATTTCAACTCTCTGACGCACGCACATATATGAAGACATAACACCATGCAGCTACCTGTACACACAGGATGACATGTGCAGACATCAACATAGCTATCATACATGAAGCCTACCTATACCTACTGTATAAAAAACTCTCCTCATGGTTAAATATACATTATCCTTACTAGGGGTGTAACACAAAGCTAGTTCCTGTATCTGTTTATTTCATAAAAAATTCAGTATTTGTTTCTTCATATTTCTACCATACTTTTCTACTACCATTTGTGCTCCTCATGTATTTTTGAACAAGTTTAGCTGCTAAAAAAGTATGCAAAATAATATTCTAAACATGTATCTAAATGTATCAAAGAATTGCATTGGTCCGTGATATTTTTCTTTTAAAAAAACTGGAGGTTGTGTATATAATTGGAGGAGGCCCAGATGAATTTAAAGTTGGTCTGAAGTGTCTATGATACACCTCTGTGTCTTTAGCCTAAGGCCTATTTGTTTACGTTTTGGCTAATCTGCATCACAGAAGGTCATACTGCTTTGGCTTTTAGCAGTTTCTGTTCACACTGTACAAACAACAACCACTAGATGACTTTGATCCTGAAAGAAAAGTCTGAGTGTAACGATTATGAGCCAAGATCTGAAGTTATAGGGAGGGCATTTATGACTTCTAAATGGATTTATGGAGCTTATCCTCGATGGATATTGGAGATCCTGACACCAGTGTAAAGTGTATACTGCTGATTCTCTCTCATTCTCTCTCAGCCTTCATATTCTGTAGCATGCACTATAGCTTATGCTCTAAAACTGATTAAATTCTTTAGGTCACTTAAAACAACTAATTTGGCATTTAGATGATGAAAGAATCTGGCACACCACTGCACAGACAACTAGACTGACACACACGGTGATGAGCACTGATTGGATGATTCTTACCTGAGGGGTTGAGCAGCCGCCAGGTGATTAGTGGGTCCGGCCTGCCACTGGCCAAACAACTGAGTGTCACGTTGCTGCCCTCGTTCACTATCATGTCTTCTGACATCTTGTAGATGTTGGCTGGAACTGGAGACACAAGAGAAATAACATCCAAGTTAGGGATTTATTTTATTTTATTTATGAGAATCAAAGGCGTGCTTTATCTCACACAGCCCTCGATCCCGACCTTACTGAGAGTTCTCAACTTCTAAAAGTCAGAAACTGACATTTTTGCTCTTTACTTAACTTGACAACAATGATGTTTTATTCATCTTTCTCTAAAATATTTTCACTCCACAAAATAACTGAGACTTTCCCATTAAAAACGGTTGGCTTTAAACAGAGGTTAAACACATAAAAACAAGCTGACCTTGATTCTTTCCATGAAAGGAAGAGTTTAGAAGAGCTTTGGAGAACATTTTTCCTACTGCTATAGCCCTCAGAGGTACTTACAGTAAACTTTCTCAACCCAGGATCCAAATATGCAATTTAATCTCCTGCCCCGGGACCTGAGCTCATGAAAACAGATTGCTCCTCTTGTCATATAGGGACCAACCAGAAGCTTGGCACTGATTCTGAGTTCAGACACGTTCTTTCAGAAAAGTAAGCTGTAATATATGAATCCAAATTTAAAGGTGAAATGAGGAATAATTTTAAGCGTGTGTATGTGACATTGATGTTCAAAGTAACACGGATATTTCATCTGAACGCAGCGGTTAATAAGTCATCCCTTCACACTCACATTCACATACTGACGGCAGAGGCTGCCATGCAACTTGCCCATCAGGAGGAGTTTCTAACGCTCGTTCACACATACATTCACCCACTGACGGCACAGCCTTCGGGAGCAATTTGGGGTTCAGTATCTTGCCTGAGGACACTTCGACATGCGGACTGGAGGAGCCAGGGATCGAACTGCCGATTTTCCGATTAGTGGACGACCTGCTCTATCTCTGAGCCACAGCTGCCCCCTTACTCCTCTACTCCATTTACTCCTCACTCCCACTGCTCCCCACTCCCACACAAACAAATAGAAACCTAGAGGGAAGGAGCGCGAGACAGAAACCTTTACTCTGGCACAAACAACTCAGATGAATTAGGTACACTCTGTTTTAGAGAGTCAGCAGCTAAGATGTAATCAATCATGAAGGATATAGAGGGCATACATCAGTGTTTTCATAAACTCTGGCTGAATTGGTTGAGATAAGGTATCGTATATGCAGATATGCGGCCAGAATTACAAATAATGATCAATGACTTGGGAATATGATGAATAGTGAACACACATAATGCGGACAAATGAAGAAGTGTAAATTAGTTTTCTCTAAACTTGTGATAACTAGATTTACTATTCTAATTTCAGAAATGTGTGCGTGTGTGTGTGTATGTCAGGTCTAAATTTTTATCGGCTCATCACATTAGCCCATGTTGCCTTTCTTCCATTAACCCTGTTAGTCCCAAGGTAACACATGCGTCCACTTTTTAATTGAAGCTTCAGCATGAACTGATTATTGTATCTCTGGGCCCTATTTTAACTGCACAAGTGCAATGACAAGCACAGTGTGGTAGGTCTTGGGTGCATGGACAGTGTGGGCGTCTCCATGTGCATCCGCTATTTTAGTTCATATGTGTGCAGCAGAGCAATGTGCAAAAAGGGAGGAGTGAAGGTGAATATAGATCAGCGGGTTTGCTGATTATTTGATACTCTCTCAGCCAGTCACATCACTGCTCTCATAGCTCTGAAACTGTTGTGCTAATTGCAGTTAAATGTGATAACGACAGCTCAGCAAACAGAAAGCTTTTCTTCAGGAAATGTCTGGGTGGTTCAGAGCGTCACGACATGAACACACATCACCACAAATCTGCAGCCAAAGGCAGATGGTGTAGTTTTTTTCATCAGTTAGTTACTATAATTTTGATAGAAATAAAAAAAAAAATAAAGAAATTGATTCGGAGAAGCTGTTTATGTGATGATATCAGACAGACGCTATTTCAGCAGTAATTATAATATCTATCTCACCTCGTACACGGTCACATAGTTTACTAATTAATGCTACACAGCAGCGTTTGCATCACAATGTGTTTCAAGAATAAAACATGAGATGCAACTTTTGCTAAAAAGAAAGTTGGAAAAGAGGCTGATGAACTGCTAACCCGATGTCGCCTTCATAAAAAAGCTGAATCAAGTTATAACAGACCAGTCTGATGTGTGTAGAGGTGTGTGTGTGTGGTTGTTCTGTAGCAGCCTGGTAACATCAGGCGATTTAATGAAGGTAAATACAGTGAACAGCCGTGTGTAATGGCACAGCGCTTAGATGCGGCACTTCTCAGATTTATTAACATATCAGTCCTGCTGGCTTCAGATGCTGCAGGGATTTAATGAACTGAAGGAGAAGCTTTTCATACAGTATAAACAGCTGCGGACAGCAGATACTGTAAGAATCACCCACATTCATTTATATATCAATGCAGACTAATTTACTGACTTTCCTCCTTTAACGACATTAAATGTTATTTTCTGTGCCGATTTTGGTTGGAGAGTGTTTAACTGAAATAAATTATTCATATTTTAAGCATTAATCAGTTGTTGCAGCACGTCTGCAGCAAGTATTTAGTTTGATCTTGTTGATAAAATCGCCAAAGCAGCAGCAGATTGAGGTTATGCCACAAATAGACAAGGTCCTGAAACGTCTGTTTTTTGGGGCAACATCTAATTTCAACCAAAATATAACAACTGTCTTAGCTCTGCTTCATTTGAATGAATGTCCCACCTGTCTGTGCCTCTCCTCCCACCTGCGCTGGTCAATAAAACACCACACAGATGCGCAGAGCGAGTTTCAAGCTCGGGAAAATACCACACAGTTGGAGCACTGCTTGCACTGGTCATTGTGCCTCCATGAAAATACAGCCCTCTGTGTCAATCAACATATTGAAATGAGTAATCATGCTTGACTGCAACCTCTCCTTATGTGCTGTTATGGCAAACCCAGCAACACATGTGCAACAAGTTTGGTTGTGAAGAAGCTGTAAGGAGTTCACTTTTGCTATAGTGGCCTATGTCATTTATTGGTAATGATGCTTTTGTAAATACTTCACATTCTAGGTGTTGACCCTTAATGAAGTAAGAAAGGACAGTGACATGGTTGAACTGGTGTTAAAGTTAAAACTGTGAGTGAAGGTTTGTTCATCAATTTGACACATATGTTACTTATTGGTTATGATGTTGTAAGCTTATAGTTACTGTCAGTTACAATAACTTCTTGATTTGTGGGATTATTGTTTATTATATTCGACACCTCCAGAATTCTAATTAATTTTGTAACTGGATTTTTCTACAACATGAAATCCCTCACATAATCCTAAATGCATTTTTACCCATCATTTTTCTTCATTTTTAAATATCCCTGGCTGCACTGAAATATAAGAAAATATGCAAGAGATTTTGTACTAGTGCACGTTATCATGAACATGTAGACTTATGAGCCTGGTTTGTTACATGTATCTGTTTCTAGAGCAACTGTCCATAGAGAAATAGCCACACATTTAGTAATATGTTGTAATTCATGATAGGCAGACAACAGAAGGAGAGAGCAACACACTTATAACTCACATGTATTGCTTTAGTCTTTTTGAATATGTCTTTGAATATATCTTTTTATCTACAGCTGTATATTATACATTATGTATACATCTACTTAAATTATATTTAAAGCAATAATTGTGTCTTTTTCCCGCCCAAGCTTTAAATGTTGAATATGAAATTAATTTTTGTAATTTTGGTTCAGATAAAAAATGTAGATACTGAGGCTTTTCTTTACAATCGGTGAGCACGTACTGAATAAACTGGATGCCATTCAGATGAAGTGTGAATTTTGGAGATAAAAAGATGTGCCAAAATGTCACTTTATGGATAAAATGATTGCACACAGAGTTATGAGTCTGTACCCTGCAGACATGCATGGCCGTGCCATAAGCTTTCACCGCCGTGATTAAAATAACAGGCTCCAGTCTCTACGCATTAGTCTCACATTTATTTGGCAATCCAAATCATTTACACATGAAAAGCAGAGTTGGGAAGTAAACCATTAAAGCTTATGGGTTACCTGCTTAAAAGTGTCAGCAGCACAATTAGGTGAAAAAAGCTGGTGTGGAAAGTAACATACAATGCAAGCTCTCAACAACTGTTGTCAATCTGTCCATAAACAGGGCACTTAAACCCCGACTGCTCCATTAAAGTTACTCAGTGGCCTGACAATAAAGAATGTGTTCCAGATGTACTCCTGTTGTAGGTGCTGGCAGGTACAGCTTCTTGATGCAGGAGGGTTTTATATTATTTTTTGTGGTTTGCCTCACTGACTAATTAACAGAAATACATAATGAATAATCTATACTGAATGCATTTAGGAGGAGCAAGTTGTAAACCCACTTGTGAGAACTACATCATGTAGGGATTCATATGCTATTTAAATCTGATAGGACTGAATTGAAATAAAGCTGCCTCGTTTTTTTCCATATCGACCATGTTTTCGAAGAAACAACATTCCAGTGTATGTCTATTTCAGATTGTTTCTCCAGAAAGGTTTTTATTGAAGATTTGTCTCTGTACAGCATCAGAGCCTCCCCTCAACTAACATCTCTCTCTTTCTCACACACAGACCAACACACACTAATCCATGCACACACACACACACCATCCGCAAGTAACCCATCTCTCTAATAACAACTGATAAGACAGTCACAATTGTGCCAAACAGCATTTTAAATGAAGTCATGCAGAGTTATTGCCGTAGTCAAATGACCAAGCCAAAATGAAGATGTGTTTTCCCGATATGGCGAGATGGAACAGGGGACGCCGGGGCAGAGGCACTCGATTGAGGTGACAAAGAATACAATTCACCCCCCCCCCCCCCTCAAAAACAACCAAAGCGGGGAGGGGTGGGGGTGGGGGGGGAGTAGGGATATTGATTGGCTGAGTACGATGTGTGACTGGAAAATGAATCCTCGGAAGGATAGATAAAAATGGATCGGGGAGGAAACAACTGCTCATACTCTGATAACCCTGTCAACTCTATAAATGGGAGGGAAGGGAGGGGAACAGGAAAGATGGGGAGAAAAGTGGAAAAGAAGAGATGAAGAAAGGAGACAACAGTGAAGGGAAGAAGTGTGAGTGACATTTCAGCTCTCATGGCCATAGCGCCTGGTCTCCAGCTGTCAGCAAAGAAGAGGGAGGTGGGGCAGAGGAAAGGAATGAATTGTAATCTTAGTCATAGGTCAACTTTCAAGGAACAATGCTGGAAAGGGCAGCTCTTTGAAAAGCACTTTACCTCTGCAACTGTAGGATGGATGAATTCCTTGGAGATACTCTGCACTCCCCGCTAATGTTTTCCTTGTGGCTGGGTTTGGGTGAATTATGGTATACATAGCTGCGGGCTAAAACCTCCTACATTTAATGTCACACTGTGCACACTCACTTTCATATACAGTCATATCTCTACACCTGCAATCTATTTTCTAATTTATTCTGTTTTAATTTCACTCCCCAAAGAGGAATTAATTTCCATTCACAGCCAAATATCACAAGCTACTGTGGAGTATTTTCTCTTCAGGTTAGGCAGGTTTCACCCTCCCACAAAATCCCATCATGTCCTCTCTGGTTAATGATCTTCTATTTGGTTTTCCAATTCCTTAAAAATAATAAATCTCTGATGAAAACTTTATAAATACACTGACCTTGCTTTCAACTCTAATTTCAAACTTCAAAGAAAGAAAGGAAAGAGCGAGAGAAAGACAGTGAATGAGAGAGAGCAAGAGTAATTAGGGACGAATGTGTTTGTGTTTGTAGGTTTGTGCTTTAACACAGCCACAGGCACTTCCTTAGTCTATGTGACAAATTATTCACCACAGGGAGAAATGGAAGGCGATGAAAGCACTAAACTTGTATCTCTGCATGATTAATAACTCCTCCTTCATTACTACGTGCACTTATTATTGCCAAATAGTCTTATCAAGACTATAATGCGATTAAGTCTTTAAAATAATTCTATTGCATGAAATCTCTAAAAATAATGTGTTTATATGTGGCTACAATTAAGGCCTACACATTAGGAACTGATTGATATCAATGCAGGTACTCCACATACAAATGTGTGTTCTAAGCAGTTATTAAGCATTCATCAAAAATAAATACAAGACAGTGTGCACTTGAAATTATTAAAATGCACCATTTTTAAATTGAAGGCTGCTGATTTACCTGTCATGTTATCTTAAGGTACAGACTAATTAAAAGAAAGAGCTTTTGAGCAGTCTAAAAACAGCTGTGAATAATAGATAATGGATTAAATAACTTATTAATTTTTTAGCACAGTACAGAGTTTTGCTGTCTCTCTTGTTTTAATCGCAAACTGGATAGTCAAGTTTTCCGTTTGTGTTTGTTCACCTGATTATCATCTGAGTGGTGCAGGAAATCCAGCCCACAGTCCCTTGGGATTATGTCCATATTGGATGATTCTGCACCTTACAATTATATTCAGTACCAACACAGGAAATAGTATTTCATGGAATGTAATGATGTGGAAAGTAAGGGTATTTTTAGACTGTCCTCCTAAGAGACATCAGTCCTTTCAGAAAATTCCCCAAAATGACATTTGTTTAAATTTAAGTGACAAGATCCTCTAGTGGCCGTAGAAATAATTATTTTTGTCCATTGGGAGCAAAGGTGGAGACGCTGTTATCATAGATTCTGTTATCTGGTAATTTCTGGACTTGGACCGGGAAAATCTGTTGAAGTAAAACAAAATTAAATCAAATTTAAATCTTTTCAGTCATAATGTCCAATACTCTAAGCACAATTTGAATTGTATTAAAATAGGCTAATTTTAACATAACCATAACAACAAAAAGTAATGAGCGAGAGAGATCAGGCAGGACCAAACAAGCAAACCTAAAATAGTATTTTCTGAAACCAAGCAGGTCTAATGACAATGACCACGATGAGTCTGATATACAGTCTGAGTTCACGGAGACCGCTGATGCCATGGCTCCAGCTGAAAAGAAACAAAAAATGTTGAGTGCTCAGGCCTGAAGGGAAATGCAAATTCCCCTGGCTGAGGTGTGACATTATATGGGGGGAATAAAAAATGTTGTGCTCAAACTGCAAGAAATCTGGGAGAAAGAATGGATTCACCAAAGTAGCAACGGACATGAGAATCTTGGCTCTCATTGACGCACACACTGGCAGATGTGCTACCAGTGATGACCAAACTGAATCTGGTTTTCCAGAAAGACGACATCAATCTGGCCACAATCCAACCAATGGTTCACACATCATTTGCAGCACTAACACAGTTACGACATGTCCCAGGTCCAGAAGAAGAGAGGTTCCAGGCGGATTGCCAAGATGACCGGTCCATTCAGGCATTCAAAAATGCCCGAGCACGCTACCTTCAACATCTAATGGATGCTTTGCACGACCGATTCCCTGAAGATTCCCTGGATCTACTTAACTGCCTCAACATCCTTCTGAACCCCTCTCAATACCCACAGACACAGGGTAGTGAGTATTTGATTAAGTTTGTTGCAAAAGGCATAGCATCATTCTTTAAATAGACCTATCCTTTTTGAATAACCTTAAAATGCTCATCTATATTGCGTAATATACTGGCTATCATAATAATCATCATAATCATCATAATAACATGATCTAATAATAATCTAACTATAAAGGAGGAATCTCTATCTGTCTGTCTGTTCTTTGCATATCTTGAGAACTATTTATCCAATCTACTTCACACTTGGTGGTTGTATATTGCTGGGGACCCAAAGAAGTGCAGTGTCAAATTTGGTGCAATTTGGGCACACAACACGTTTAATATGAATAAACTTTGAATAGAGTTCAGCAAGCCGGGCCATCAGAGCTCTGGACAGAGAGTATGTCTTGTATGTCTCATATAAGCACAAATCCTTTGAGCAAAATGATCCAAACTGAAGCCACAGAAAATAAACTATCTAAGAGCCTAATATGATCGATCCACTTTATTTTAGAATGCACTTTTTTTTTTTTTTTTTTTAAGCTCTCTGTAATGTATTTTACTTTTAAATGCAGCCCCCATTACACTTGAAATGAAAAACAGGATAACAGGATAACATTTAACCTTCCTGTTCGTGCCATTTTGTCATAGAAATTGTTTAAAATTGTTTGTTGGATTTATTATTACCCCATCCCCTCAGGCCTACATGTATTTTTTGGTTTGTTTGCAAATAGTTTTTATTTTGTTTTATTTTATCTGAGAATATGTTGGCCTAAAGCTGAGGGAAATTCTTTGTGTTTAGGAGTTATTTTATTTGAAATAGCCTACTTTTCAATAAAAAAGATTATAAATCTACATGCCTTGAAGATGTCATTGTTTCTACAGCCTGCCTATCAACTGTTTTAAGCTCAATAATAAACACATTGTAAACACAATGTCTTTTGTTGCTTAATTTGGAGGACTTGTAGATATTCTAGTTCCCTAAACCTGAACATACAGAGGTTACCATGTGCAGATATTGCAGAAAGTAAAAATTGTAATTGGCATCATACATGCATACACATGATACAATGAATGATGGTCAATACCACCTGCTCTCCACATCTGCTTGTACATGAACCTCATTTACATCAAAACATGTGTGCATAATTTGAAAGACCACCATAGTCTAAATATAGGACAATTCATTGTGGGGAAAAAAGAGAAACTTCATGAAAAAAGAGGTCGAGTGAATGCTAAATGTGGTTCAGCAAAATCAAGATATTTAATTTGGCATTTTCACAACTGGCTTGTACGACTGAACAAAAGGCACAGCACGAGGGAGTGCAATTAATGCACTATGTACTCATAGTAATAATACAAGTAAACATAGTTTGACCTAAATGTTACAACCACAAAAATAAAACAGAAAACAGACAAACAAAAAAACAAAAACAAAGGCATACTCCCTGGTGTTGATGTTGAGAGTGAAACTCTGTTAACCACAGAGGAGAGTGGACCCAAACACTTAAGGGAAATTGCTGGGTACACATACACCAAACAGACGGATAAAGTGCATTTAAAGACCAGAAAATTACAAACTTGTCATAGCACTGCTTGTGCTTATCTTTGTGATGCCACAAAACCAGAAACTTAATATCTCTATTTAGTGATTTAGTTTAGTTCAGTGAGCAAAATCAAAAACATGCTGACAGCCTTGCTTGATCCATCTCAGATGCAGGCGTATTGAGCATGAAATTAGCCTTTGAACAGAAGCAGAGAAGGCAGCAGGTAATGCATGATGCAACTTTGCCCACCTGGACTCTGTCAGATTACTTTATATTCAAGCTAAACTGTTCATTACAATTCAAGGATTACTGCGCCAAACTCTATTCCACTCTTTAGGACACATAAAGGAAACAATAAACAAAAAGACAGCTTTGGGATTTGACTGGGAAATTCTTCTCACTTCGCCCCATTTCAGACTATTAGTTAAAACACAAAATACTGTGCATCTGACTTCATGGACATAAAATAGGAAACAATAACCCTGACCTTATATCTTTTTTTTATGAGCAGAGCTCAGACACAGTTAAAATTCTTTTATATAAAAGACCTTAAAGTATGGCATGGCAATAAATCTACTGTCATCAGTTCTGTGTACACCATTTTACATGTTTTGTATTTTTCCCCTTGGGCTCCTTTTGCTCCCTCTTACATTTACCCCCCACTGGCTCTCAATGTGACATTTGGAGGAGTGATGTGGCACTGAGTGTAGAAGAGGCGTGCGATTATGCTCAGCTAATTTGAAACCATTAGAAGATAATCAGGAGAAAGCACTCGCAGGTCTTTAGCTTTTAGCTTTTAGTGCTTGGAAGCTTTACTGCCAATTACCTGCTTTCTATAAAACAAGGTCAGCCCAAAACCTCCTCTCCAAAGGCCCCAAAAAGGAACATTATAACCAGGCTGTCCGCCACCGGGGTGGCTCAACTCAGAGATTGAATAACGTAACCTTAAACAAGCACCTGCTGTGCCTTGCCCACTCATGATGCCAATGTGTGTTCATACTCGAGTGTGCATGAATGTGGTTTTTGCCTTTCCCTGCATGCATCTCCACATTGGCACCTTGACCGAGCAAGGCAATCTGTTCTTGCGGAAACTAAGAGAGTGACAGTCAGGGGATCTCCACTATTCAATGGTTGAAAAGAGGAGACTATTAACCTCTTCTCTAGAGTTAGCCATTTGAGGTCAAAGGAAGAGGAGAGGCATGCACATCCACGCTAAAACAGAAATCTTTGATATCTCGTTCACAAAATTTGCTCCCTTACACATAATATGGCTTACCGAAAGACTTTTGAAAGAGTAAAAAGGGCCGAAGGAAAGAAGAGCTAAAAAAGGAGAGAAGGAGCAAAATGTAATCGTCTTACTACAACTCTAAATGTCTGCAATGTGCCACTGTTGATAAAGAGTTTCTCTTTAGATTGATACTAAACCTTGTGGCTGAGTCGTTGGTTATACTCTTACTACTGAATGATACACACACACACCTGTATGCATACACACAAGTACAGTTACAAACACACATTTTGTTTTCTGTAGCTTAGACAGTATGTCCCCATACAGTGTAACTCATTGTTCATATCCACTGTTGATCCCTTCAATTATTCATGTTGACAGTGTTACTCAATATAATGACAAGCTACATCTGCATTGCATGAGCTGCACACGCACACACTTGAACACACATTTTGCCTGTTCCATCACGTCACCTCATGCAAAATATAAAGGAGCACCGATCTCGTTTGATCTGAGACCTCAGGGTGTGTTTTCTGCAGGGACACACACGCACGCACACACACACACACACACACATACACACACACACAAATTCTTCTCTGCCTGGCACAGCAGAATTGAAAGAGAATGCATAGGTCTGAGAAGTGGGCTGACGCTGCTGTTATGCTGCAGGAGATGAAGCACAAGTGGCCCGGCAATGCCAGTGGGTCCGTCCTCCCCCTACACTCTCCTTGTGAAAAAAAAAAAAAAAACAGATGAGGAGAGAGAAGAAGAGAAAGTAGATGAGAGAGGTGATGACAGAGGAGAAGGCACCACCTCTCCCCCATCCAAACCATAGCCATCAGCAGCGGCAGCGCGTTAAAAACCCAAGATGCCTGTGAAACTTTCAAAGGAAGTGCCAGATATGAGACAGATGCAATGGCCTGCTGGAGGCACCGATGGAAGCGAAGGAGGAAAACGGAGCTTTCTCTGTGTTTTTCTGAAGGAGGAGGATTTTCTGCATTTGAGACGCATCACATTTCCATCCATTCCTAATATCTAGACCTCGCTCTATTAGGGGACACCGAGGTGATTAATTAAGGAGATGGTTTTTCTGTGTTGAGATGTGTTTTTCCAATGAGGGTCCTGCAAGGGCAGCAACTCATAAATCACATGAACATTTAATTGGTGTTTGCGCTAAAAAAGGGAAAACAACCGAGGTGTAAGGTAGAAAGGTGCAGTAACAGTTTCTGCTAACAAGCTCTACACATGCAGCCAGGGCGGGTCAGAGAAGATGAAATGCTACAGATAGTATTTTTTTCATTAAACCAAATAATGGCAGCTCTAGCCCCTGTGAAAAATATCTATGTTTATATATTCCATATAAGCTGTAATTCTTATCTTGGCCTGACGGAGGTACCTCCGTAAATCCTTTGCCTCCTCAGAAGCAATAGCTTTGTGCTTTAAGCTTGGCATTCACAAAAGTGTGGAGGGCTTGCCAAAAAGGCAAAGCAGATTTTGCATTCAAGCCATCAGATGATTTAGAGGCTTACGATATCATACTGCTCATGATAATGAGAAAAAACAAAGATGGCTAGACAAGCTAAATCCAAGGTTAGGGAATCTTGGCTGAAATGGCGGCCTATCTCTCCACAAGTTCCATTTCTTTGGCTGTTTAATACCACTTCCTGCCCTTTGCTCTTCAACTTCCAAATACCATTCCTCATTATGCCACTTTGTCCAGACAAACCCAGACAGGGTTATTGAAGATCAAAGCCCTCCCCCAACCCCTAAGCCTATGCAGCTCAGTTTAGATGCCTTTTACACCCCACCACTTCCCATTTTCTCCCAAATGTGAAACCACCATCACCTCCTCTTTCTTATTCCAAAGCCATTTTGTCCAATACAGCTGGTTCAGCGAAACTTTGGTTCCTGACAGAGTCAAGGGTGTTGTGCAAATCGTTTTTCCCTTCCCATGTTTCACTCATTGCTGTTTCAGCTAGTTTGCTATTTTTCATAATTAATTAAGTTTTACCTATCAATAATTTAATTATTAATAATTAAGTTTTTTTTAAAGCTTCAAACTGACTAAATTACATTCAGAATCAAAGTTTTTAAATCAATATGAGCTGTGGTGGTTTGACTGAACACATGACTATTTTACAAATGATTTTGAATCTTTTCCATAAAAACAATCAGTCATAGTTGTCTATCTATACTTAACAGAGGTACATATTTTCTCTGGTACCCAGACAGTATCTTGTGGATTAATTAATTAATTAGTTCAAAGCAACAACATACTGTCTTTTTTACTTGAGCATTAGCGCTTACAGCTGGTAGCGATAATTCTCCACACCAGGAGTCCATCAAGCCTCATCAGCACCCACATAAGGAGGCTTGATGGGCTTCTAACAGACAGAGGCAGGTCAGTTTAGATTTCACCTCAAACCACAGCTCACACCTCTTTGTCTACTCATTGTTCCTAGATGGAGAGGTGTAAGGTGCAGTGCACCTCCGCAGAGTTGTACAGAGGTGTGGGGTGGGGTGGGGGTGTGAGCGTGTTTATTTGTAACTGCCATGAAACAATCAGATAATAACATTTTATTTCTCTCCTTCACCTGCTTTCTTGCTACCACTGCTCGCTCTCTTCATTCACTCTCAAGCTTGCTCGACCACTGCTTCTCTCTCTCTTGCTGGTGCTCTAAACTCGCTCACGCATTCTGTCTCTCTTTTTCTCTTGTGTTTTTCAGGAAGCCATCAGTAAGCAAGCCTAACTTTACTGTTAATGTTATCATACCAAGAATAATGTTCTCCCCTCTTCCTAGTAACATCTTTGTCCATGGGCCATCCACCAACTAAGGTACTATCTGTATGGCAGAAAATTCACTCGTACTGATCATGCTCCCTTACAGTGGACTACCAGCTGCAGGTCCAGCATCAGTCGAGGGCACCATGAGAAAGTGGATGGCTTGACAAGGATGCATGCTCTCTGGTCAGGCCTAGTTTGTTCTCCTCCTTCTCCCCATCCTCTTTGTTCTGCTCGCTCTGCCTTGTCCTCTGGACTCTCACCCACAGGTGCATACTTGGGGGGGTGGGTGTGATGAGGAGATACAAGCACTGTCAGCCCTCCAGCACCAAGAGCAGAGATTCACCTGGTCAGCATTGCATCTACAACCATGTTAGCACCATGGCTAGAAGCACACAGCAGAGGGCGGGGAGGAATGGGCAGCATGGCAATTATCACCTACAGCTGGTAGCCAATTCCCCACACCAGGAGCTCATCAAGCCTTATCAGCACCCACATAAGGAGAGACGTCTTACAGCCAGAGGCAGGTTAGTTTAGAACTCACCTCAAACCACAGCTCACACCTACACTCTTTGTTCCTAGACAGAGAAGACCGAGGTGCCTCACTAACCCTGACGACCACTATGACGGCAACATCTCTTCGCTGCTGCCTGGACTGGCTGCCCCTCTCCCCCACACAGACTCCCTTGGGATTCACCACGGTCCAGGTAACCATACCTACCCCTTCCCCCCCAGCTCACCACTCTTTCCCCTAACCTTTGTCTCCAATAAAGCACTGCTCTGGGGGACGTGTTTGCACCTTACTACTGCATCTGTGTTGTTTAACCCCAACGGCATTTCCCCATGCCACAGCATCTCATAATGGGGAGAGTGGGTGTGCATGTTTATGTGGATGCACTGCCGTGTGTGTGTGTGTGTGTGTGTGTGTGTGTGTGTGTGTGTGTGTGTGTGTGAGAGAGAGAGAGCTAACCTAACTCAATGAGCTAAATAGGACTTAAATGGATAAGAACCCAACAGTCCATTTTATGGATGTACCTGCAGCTCTCTGTGATGTGATACTGCAATAACCAGCTTACAGCAATCCTTACTCCTGATCCACATAACACAGTAAGCACTTTAACAGTTTAGTGCCTGTGTGAGCATTATACAACAGTACATTCATGACATAGCACAAGCCCAATGGAGGCTGTCACAGGGAATTTCATGAGTTGGTTGATTTCCTTCCTCAGTAAGGCCAAGTGCTAAAGGCAAAATGCTTGTTGGTAAATAGCACCACAGCAAGGTAAAATGATACAGACCAAAGCACATATGGTTTAATCAGAATTGATTGGATCAGGTTTCAAGTCTTTTGTGACAGAGAGAAAGGCAGGTTGTGATTTCTTGACTAAGTTAAAAATGTTCAACAAGAAGCCACACATCCCCTGTTTCCAGCTTCTACATTAGGAATAGCTGATTATCTCTGTTTTATATAATTGCAAATTATTAAAACATATTTAGGTTTTAGATATGCAGTTGGACAAAACAAGCAATTTGAAGAGGCCACCTAGGGATCTGTGAAATTGTGATGAACATTTTTCACCATTTCCTGATGTTTTAGCACCTACATGAACAAGTAACAGATTGTGTGACAGTGTAACTAACCATGAGTTTCAGCCCTACAGTGTATGAAAATCTAGGAGCTTATTAAACAACTGATAAACTGTAAAGGATGAGCAAAAGGGGTCATATTGATTGATTGATTAATCTATACCGAAGATATAGTTTGCACAACTTTCAGTGTGTCATTGGCTCAGAAATGTGAAATGTAAAAATGAAGCACTGCCACTGTGTTTGTGTTGATTGGGTTCCAGATCTGTAGACTCTCAACTAGCTTGTTGGTTCTCGCTGTGTGAAGAGCTGTGAACAGCTGGTAGAGTGGAGAGCACCTGACACACTCAGCTGGAGACCACCCCATAGTGCTACACACACACATACACAGACACACACACAGCCTCTGACTGGGCTCACAGCTGCTGTTGCTGCTGCTGCTATGCTGGTTGATGGGAGGGGTGTGTTCGCCATCGCGCTTTCTCTCCTGTGTCTCTGTGGGTGTCACTCTTGCTGCCTTTCAACTTCCTCTTTTATCAACTCTTTTTCTCTATCCCGCAAATGTGCACACTTGGATGAAAATGTTCATTTAGTACAAATACGGTACATACAGACAACCTCCGCCCCTCTGTGTCTCTCATCCGTCCTACCTTGCATTTCTTCTATTCTTTTTCTCTTTGTCTGCTGGCATTAAGTCTCCTCCACTCTTGCCTCATCACTGTCACTCTTTTTCTATCTCCTCGTGTCTTTCTTTCTTTACTTTTCTGTTTCTGTGCTTTGCCTTGAGCAGCAGTCTAATGAGCAAGTGGCTGGTGTTGGGAGAGTGTTTTCTAGCTCAGAGGAGAGATAACAAGCCCATATGTTATTTACCACAGTGGCCACTGCAGAAGCCGACCAGTGCCAACTCTCAAAGACCCTCCCAGGGAAAAATATTTCCCATCAAATCCGTAGCTGCGCCATCAAAGTGCCGGGAAGAGGCACACACTCGACAACACTCTTCTGTAGCTGTGAGACGCCTATGCATTAGAGAGGAGCATATTGTAATGAAGAGTCATAAATATTTTTCCTCCATAAGTGATAAGCATTTTTTTTCTCATTAGTGAGATGTATTTAGTGTCTCCGAGGGCCTCCGTTTTGATTACAGTGCATGTGTATGCTTCTAAATGAAACTATCTATATCAAGATAGAAGCTTTAATCACTTTATAGAAAGTAACTTTAAATCTATTCTGACATCATGTATAGTTAGGCAGTAACATTTCTGGGAGGTCTTTATACGACTTTTCACATCATTCGTGTTGAAATACTTACGTGGTACAATTTGGTACCTTGCCACTTATTAAAAACAGCCAGCATCAGTTTTCACCTTCCTAAGCTTGTCCCTTCCCCAGCATTTTGAAAAGCAGTCTTCCATCAAAAAGACATCCAACAAGACATATGCTGCATCACGAGAAGTGTTGAGCACTCTCCTGCCACAGAGAAGACTTGGTATGTAAAGCACTGCATCAGCGTTGGTTACCATATGGTCTAACTGAATAACATGCCAGACATCTGGTGGGTCAGTGGGCACAGAGAGAAGGAGCAGCCAAGTACACTCACTAGAAAACACTGAGGATGTGCATAAGTATGTAATCCATGCAAAGCACATGACACGTCAGCCAATGAATTTTGAATCTCTCTGAAATACCCCTGACATACAGTAAACAATGGCTATAAAACGGTTTCATACATTCTTTCTCTCAGTTTAAACTGATCCTTAAATAGAGAATGCATCCTATTATCAGAGGGCCTATACTTCTTTTTCTGATTGCTTACAATACGGAGAAGTAAAGGAACAGTAGGAAGTATTTGGAATCCACATGGGCCCAAGCAGTGCTGAGCTTCATACAATCGAGCCATCAGAAAGCCTCTGAAATCAGATATCTCTCAGCTCGCGTCTGAAGTGCAGCCTTGTGCCACCGACACACACCGAGTGCACACAAAACAAAGAATATTCTTCCTCATGCTGTTTTCTCTCCCCCTTTAAGGGCCTATGGAGTTAAGTGGAAGCCATTCACAGACCAGAGCCGTCACACACTGGTCTCATCAAGTCCAAATTAGCAATTTCTGGTAATATTTTGCCCTTTCTTCTCAGTATTATGTCTCTGAGTAGCACCTCCACATGTTTGCCTCTCTCCAGCCTATGGTGATAAAAGTGGGATCAAGGTCTAGCGGTGGGATTGGCCTGAACACAGGCACGGCTGAGTTGTATAAAGTTCACACACAAAAACATGCACACACACACACAGCAGATGACCCTGAGTATTGTGGGGCAGAGACATTGAGGAGAAGGTGACAGCATTCTATTAAACCACAGCAGGGTGAGATGTTAAAAACAGTCTTAACAGGCAGTCACAAGCTAATATATTTACCTATACAGGGCCACACACTCACTATGACATGTTGTGACACACCACGCCACACACTGACACAACCTCTACCACTGTTTTGCACACCCAACTTCATCTTTTCCCCTTCAGAGAAGCAGGTGAGGTCAGGTTTAACTGTGCCACTCAATCTCACTTCCAGAAGCATCCACCAGTGTGAGGAGCACCGTGCCAAAGGGCTGTCCATCTATCTGACAGGCCCGGGTCACATAGAGGATGGAAAAAGATGGAGGGAAAGGATACTGGCAGGTTCTAAGCAAGTAATGGGTATGCGTACGAAGAGCAGAGGCAATGGAGAAAGAAATAGTGGTGCTCTATATCGGAGATAAGACCGGGGAGACGCTGGCCAGAACCGATGGCCACTGGCTCGCCTGGTTAGTCTGTGAAATATGACTGCAATGGTTCACCTGCAGCCTCTGTCAATACCCCTGCTGTCATGTATGTCCATGGGATGGCCCCATTTAAATGCATGAGAGCACCTCTTGCAGCCAGCATAAAGAAGATTAAAGGAGACTGCAGTTTCATTTTTTTTTATTTTTCAGACATTCAGTCTAAGCAACATAAGCTCAGCAGCCCAGGGAGAAAAAGGGAGATGGTAAATTGTTGCTTTCATTAAAACTTCAAGGAGTCAGTTTCATTATGAAGGTTCAAAGGCAATGGAAAATGTGTGTGGCTGCATTCTCCCACTCTCTCTCTGTCTCACTTTCCCCTGCTTCATCCAACTGGATGGCTACATGGAATAATGGGCAATGTGACGACTACATGTAATCTTGTCCCTGGAGGGCTGGCGTATATGGATGTGACTGGTCTGCTGTCATGCTCACGGCAAGCATAATGAGGCAAGACAGAGCTTACTGCTGGCCTTCACACAAGCCAGTGCTTCTGCAGGGTTTACTGTGGGCTTTGCTTTTCAAGTGCTCGAGTCCTGGACTTCGATTTCCTCCTAATATCCTGAATGTTTACAGGCTAAAAAAGGGTAATGTGTGTGTTTTCAGAGATGGGTAAATCAACTGTGTAGTAATGCATTTAAAGCTGCACTGATCAATATTTTTATATTAACAATGATTCCGTTGACTAAGTGTAATGTGAAAGGTGTTGCGTGCTGTAATAAATCCACAGAATTTTCATCTGACTCTGCAGTTCCCTTCAGCTCTACAGGTAGTTTTAGCTTCTCACCTCATTGTCTAAGTTTTATGGCCTATGACTTTACTGGTTTTTTTCAGTCTCACACCTCTCAGTAGCGTAATATTATCTAGATGCAAGAAAATACACTACTCTACCATCCCAGCACCCAACTGCAGTAAACACAGTGAAGCATTTCATACTTAAGGACAACAAATATTGAACTTAAAATCAGTCATGTGGCCAGACATATGATGCCAAATGAATGCTAAGGTTGCATTTTAGCTGCTGGATGTAAAAATTGAAAGGTGTTCGCTAAAACTTTTCTGAGTAGATAGAGTGAGGAGTCAGAGATACGGCTACACAACCACAGCTCTGAACCAAATTCTGAAATCACTTCAACTGCCAAAAAATCTTTCCAAGTACTCTTGAAAACACTGTCAGGAATCTCTACATTGCATTAGTGGCCTGCAAAACGTGCAATGCACAATTGCCGTTGAAACAAATTGTAGCAAATTAATCTGTATCATTTATTTATCAGATGGATTATGGAGTATCTAGAGGTGTCTAGACAACTATCAGATCAGTTGAAAGGAATATATATGCACCTCAAATCAAACCACATGACTAATATGGTACTGTACATGGTATCAAGTGGTGTATAAAAAAACACTTGGACATTGAATAGAAACTAAATTGTGTTCCAGGCTTCAAGTGCCATGCTCCATGCACTCTTTAGCTGTTGGACAGTGCTTGACAAGGAAAAGCTTTGCCTTCATTGAGAGGCTGCTAACGGCTGCTGGATGGAGCTTGGTGAGAAAGAAATGTTGTTGATGTGTTTGCTTTTTTTCCCATTGGTGAGCGCAGGCTTCATTGATCTTTCCTAATATGCTTTTTTCACGAAGGTAAGGAGGGAACATCCAGCAAAAAGAATGTAGTCTGAACTCCATGGCTGGCGGCAATACAAGCAATAATGTGTATGTGGGTGTGATCATAGTGCTGTAGCAGTAGAGCCAGACAGACTGCCGATATCTAGAATTAATGATAGCCATACTTAATCTGCACTATCCTCTGCATCTCTTTCAATTACTCTGCCTTTCCCAGACTTTCTATCTCTCCTCTTGTCCTTATTACCCCATGGTAAGTGTGAGAGGAGGTAACAAAACACCTCAGCAACAGCACAGATAAGGGGTGGTCTAGGACGCAGAAGTGTAAGGCGTGCGCAGGGGTAGAATGAAAGAGGAAGGAGGAGTCGAGATGGGAAGAAGTGGAGAGGAGGATAGTGGATAGATGGCTTCACAGGCATTGCTGAAAGGTTCTGATTGTCCCATGATAATTCTTAAAAGGTCAGTCCTCCTCCTTGCCCAGACTGTAGAGTAGAAGATATGCGCAAACACAAAGACACACATATATGTGCACAAACACACCTGCCCCCTCCTGCTAGGGTGCTCTTCAGAGTGACATGGCTGCCTTTCGAGAGGTCTGCGGATTAGCTCCTTAAATACCACAGCACTGTGATACAAGGGTGAAAAATTGAAAGGGAGATGGATAAGTATGGAAGAGGAGGCATTTGATGGTTCCTATCTTTTAGTCAGAAATTCAGTGATGCCTAGGGATAAAGGTTGTTTCCTGTGGCTGAGTTAGAGTCAGTAATAAAGTTAGGGCTCATGCTGTTAAAAACAAGGGTAGGATCACTTGCCAGATACCCATTAATGGTTAAAACAACCAATATGCTGGAGGGGAATGTAGTAAAAATGAGCTCTAAAATGAGTTATAAAAAACTATAACATCGCACCAGGCTATAACTGTAATTGTCTGATTTTGTGCCGTGGCCAAAACGACACACACAACATCCTGTTGTTGCATTCATTTTGCCATTTCACTGTGCTCCAGAGCAAGAGCCTGCAGTACATTAACATGTGTCACTTCTCAATGGACACAACATATTGAAATGGGGTCACAGCAGCCAGAGAACAGCTGCTTACGGGACTATTCACTTTGTCTGCTACTTTATAGTCACTCTGTTTCTGTGACATTTATGAATGGATAATGCCATCTGTCTTGGAGGGAAAGCTGCTCGCAAGGAAGGTTTGCATGATAACTTGTAGATTTAAGAGCTAATCCAGATTGCCTAGCCAGACTGGTTCTAGCCATAAACCCAACAGAAATAAGACTTATGATGTTTATATTGAAAAATAAGCAAGGATATACAGTCCAGTGAATATGACATGTTGTTTTATCCATGCTGCACTGTGTTCCCAAATGAAACCAAGAAAGTTTAAAAAAGAGAATTGTTTGACAGGTTGAATTTCAATTTTTATATTAATGATGCTACTTTCATAAAGGTCAATAAATATTAAGTGCTGACTTTAATTCAAAAGCCACAGCATCAGATCAATGCTGATTTGAATCAGCTGATAAAGCACTGTCATCATCTGAGTGAAAGAAAGAAAGAAAGAAAGAAAGAAAGAAAGGGGGAAAAAAGAAGAAGAAATAGAACCAACAAAGGAGCCTATTGCAATGGGAGACCAACACATGATCAATACTATTGACAGGCTTGAAGGAACACTGGCATCTGGCAAACAACCAACACACACTCTTGTATAATTGATTGCATAGGTTAGTACACAGAGAGAGCGAGATGCATATATGCACATAGACACACATGCATTCATTTTATGACCACTAGCAGTAGGACACTGTATGTCAAAATCCATCCATCTATTATGAATCCTTCAGCTTGGGATGCACGAAGCAACCAAATGACTTCAATTTACTGGTTGCTAGTGATTAGGCTAGTGATTTAAGTCACTGCAAGCTGATTCACTCACTGGCTGTGGTTGCTATTATTTTCTGAACTGGTGAAATTGTCATGTCAAATGAATACTGACTGTTGGATACAGTAGTGGAAATGAGAGTTCAACAAGCTATAGTATTTCTGATTGGGGTCAGCAGTCTGCAGGCTGGTTGTCAGTTACAGTAAGGGCTAAATGGTCTAAAAGTTCTACTCCTGTGGGATGAGTACTATAAGAGGACCTCATGAGATGAATGAATCACTCCCCAGCCTCTGCATTTTATGAAGCTAATTAGCATAGAATATTGAGATTTGCTGAATTTGCTGAAACACTGCTGCTACGGATAGGGCAAGGAAATTATTGAAGTGAGGATTGGGGACTACATCCCACCAGCTTTAGTGCTAACTGGCAAATGCTAGCATGCTAACATGCTAAACTTAGATAGTGAACAACCTCATACCTGCTGAATATAAGAACATTATCATTCCAATTATGAGCATGTTAATGATCATGATACATTTTAGCCCAAAGCACTCAGCCTCACAGAGCTGCTAGAAAGACTGCAGCACTTTAGTCTTGTTTAAAAAATGGAGGCCCTTCCCATCTTAACAGTACTTATATTCTGACTGTGCACGCTCTTTGAAAAAGTTAAAAAAAAAAAAAAAAAACACCTCTCACCCTTATTTCTCAAAACAGTAGTGAGATAAAGAAAAGTCACAAAGCCTATAGAGTACCCAACACTTTTGGCCACAGGCACACAGCACAGAGAGGCTTTCTGATAATGTTCAGACTCTATATTTTTCAATACTGTCTACATTTTTTATCACAAAAGAAGGGACAAAACTACAGGAACAAGAAAAATAAATTGCAGGTAGTTTGACTCACATTACATTATTTTTTTATCAGAGGATCTCTGTCTTCACCAAAATGCAGTATATAACTCACCAATTACAGACACAGCAAACTTGATTTTATATTGTCAAATTTTCTAATGCATCTGTATTACACCAAATGATTGCTGATATGAACTATGATATTCAATAACACCGACCTACAAAAGAGGGTTCATTATCCATGTATATTCTTACATGATTTGTGCTGCTTTATTACCCTTTATACTGTGTTGTTTCTCGCTTGTTCACTTGCTCCCATCTCATTTTGTTTCAGAGCCTGCTGTTTAATATAATGATGTTTGTATTTTAATAGTGTCTGTTATATCCCATTACATTTAACAATTGCTAGTTCATGTGTGTCAGTAAGAATTTGTAGTGACTGGCCTGATGTTTAAAAAGAAAAGATGAAAAAAAATACTGAATATAGAAAACATGATTAATATGAACATATAACATATATAGCTACTGCAGATCATCAGATGCCCCCAAGTTACATTAGTCCTATGCAAATGGACCTCCAGAAAGCTTTATCTCATTCAGTATGACAATAGTTATGTGAAACAATGAAGGAATAAGCAACATTTTAATGTGCCAAATATTTTTCTTTTACATTCTGAGAAATGTATTCTTGCCGTGTGTCCTTTAGGAGTGGAACAGTATCATTAATGGCAGCCAAGCAGTTTATATGGGCTACAGACAGGATTTAACACTATGAATATCAGCATGAAAGCACAGACTGTTCCCCCTCGCTGGGATTGCTGTCAAACGCAACGTCCACAGAGTGTAAGTTGATCAAGTGGTGGAATATTTAACTTGAACTTAATGCAAGCTACAAAAATCCCATCACAGCAGCACGAGTAGTTATAATTTAAATGTGGTGATGCTTCAACCTCAGTGCGTTAAGTGTATATTATTTTTTATTACCTTCCCATAGGCTATAGAAAAGGTGAAATGGATGGATTTACTGATTAAAAGTACATTCTTCACAATTTTCAACTGTGACCATAAATCAAACAATGCTCTGAACTATAACTTTGTGATTTGGCCCAGGACCACACACACACACACACACATACACACTTACAGACCCACACTCATAAACATCTCTTGACTGACTAATAGACTTGGCAAACATCAAAGTCAAACCTTCAGTCAAATCATCACAACACTGGCCTGGGCTTGCCCATCGGCTAAACTTCTATGTCTGTGTTTCATAAAAATCAAATTGGATTGGGGTGGAAAGCTTGCCATTATATTGGGATTCTTGTCATGTGCAGTGACCCTAGTGCTTGCTACCACTCGTCAGAGCCCTGCGAGTCCGCTACTTTTTCATCCACCGCAAATTTACTTTGTCTGATCATTTGTTTTCCAATTACGTCCCTGTCCCTGCTAGCAGAAAATTGTCAGCTTTGGTTATGTGAACCCGCTCTTGGGTCTGTAACCAGGGGCAATGTTTGATGCTTGGAACATTTTCATACCCATTAAAAGATGAAGGCAGGGTGAATTATTATCCCACAGAGTTGATTGGGTTTTGCGGGGGTTGGTTTAGGTTGTTGCATGTGATGGTATAGTGAAGCCTCACACAAAGCCATATTTGTATCTTCTCTTAGTAACAGACTTACACAAGATGTGGCCAAACCCACATACAGAGTAGAAAATGATTGGATAAACCTAGACCAAAGCAGAATTAAGAATTTGAAGTTAAATAAGTGATGGATTGCTCATGAAGCTTATATACTCTTGTTATTTAATCAGTATTCCACATTCAGTAGTTTCCTCACATTTGTGTTCAATATTTGACCACACTTTAAAAGTAAATAAAAATAGTATTTGTTCACAGTAACACGTTCACAGTAATTGCAAGAAACCTTTGCCTTCAGCACTGCACCACAATTTAGATGAAAGATGCTGAACTGAACCTCAAGGAGAAGATTACACCCACAGAGTGCAGAAATACAAATGATGAGCATAACAATGGCAGGAAAATTGAATAGGACTTTGAAAGCCACAGCAGAGGACAATATAGCAGGGAAAGAAAGCAACAGAATCAATGTTTGGCTATAACTGTCGCATTAGCTGTGATAAACGAGGCCGCCGACAGAAACTCTGGAAGTAGACGCATGACATTCCAATGATCAAGCGCTGAATAATCGGACACAGTGGAATCTGGGAAGGAGAGACAGTTTGCTGCCATACATCCCAGAAGAGGAGCATCAATTCACAGATTGACCTTTAAAAACGGAATTAATGGATAATATCTTCAGTTCATAGCACTGTGAGAAGATCTTTGGTAGCCTATTGTCTGCCGCGAAATTACACTATGGTGCATCTCCTCCACTTAAAGCCTCTAGTATTTATCAATCAACTGTGGTGAAATGTAAGCCATTAGAACATTAGATTTGCCACTGCACTTTACATATACAGCACTCTGTGTTGGGCTTCAGCGTGTTGTCTCGGGATAACGGACAGATGACAGTTGAAGGATTCATAGCTGAAAACAAAGCATACAAAGCCACAAACCCCACAAACATATAAACAAATAAACTACAGGAGAACCCATTTTTGAGCACTCTGGTATTGCATTCATGTCTGTCAGGCAGCCTGTTTCTGACAGGTTAAGAGCAATTTCTGTCAACTAACTGTGGCTTTGGAAATTGAGACTACAGAGACTTGGCAATGGCATTCTGATGGATAATGAGCTCTCTCTTGTTGGCCTTGATGCACAGCACACTGTTTTTATTGTTCTTATTCTTTCATGATCCAGTGAGGTTACTATTAATCCAGAATTTCAGTTGTATAAAGAAGAACTAAAAAGGCCAAGTACTCTGACAGTAAAACAAACAAAAAAAGCCATAAGCCAGCAGCTGCTATAACACAGAGAAGTAAGAAGATCAGTTAAGATGAAGACATTTAAGATGTTCAATTTTTTCACATTGTAGTACTCAAATAAGGTAAAGCAAGTTTATACAGTATGTATGGCACCTTTCAACAAGTTAATTTAAAGTGCTCTACATAGAATATAGAAAGGCAAAGCAAAAGAAACCTAAAATGTAATAAAACTGAAGAAAAAGAAGGGAAAACATATATAATGCAGTGAGAGATATGAATCTCCAAATTTATTAAGCAGCTCGTAGTTTGATCTAAATATGTGGTGTATGAAAACTGAAAGCTGCTTCTGCATGTTAAGTTTCGACTAGGGGAACAGTAAGCACACCTGTCCCCCAGATAACTTGAGAGATAACATAGCAGCAGATCAGAGACTGGCCCTAAACCTTTCAGTACTTAATAAATCAATAGTAGTACTTTAAAATCAATATTTTGACACATGGGAAGCTAATGAAAAGATCTGAGGACTGGAGTGATGTGTTTTACTTTCTTAGTTTTAGTGAGGACTCAAGCAGCGGAGTTCTGAATCAACTGCAGCTGTTTGATCAACTTTTTGGAGAGACCTGTAAAGACACCATTACAGTAGTCAAGTCTGCTGAAGATAAAAGCATGTAAAAGAAAGTTTTTCAAAGTCTTTTAAATACATAAGTCCTTTCAAGTTATACAGTATGCCCTTACATAAGCAATGTTTTCTAAGGTGATAGTGGGCTGGTTTTGTAATTGTCTTAGTGTGGATGTTAAAATATAGGGGCCAAGGTGAACAATTAATGGTCCTTCTTTGGTACCAAAACCAATTATTTCTGTTTAATCTTTGCTTAAACCTGCCTCCACCAACTCCTGAGGGAAATATCTGGCTCTATACTTGTCAAATGCTCAACCATGTTCACCAGCTAGTCAGTAACTTTGTGAGTCTGCTGTTTGGTGCTAGGCAGGTAGTGTACAGTGGGCTTTTAGAAAATTTTCGCTGAATAAAACTGCCTTCTGCAGCCAAAAACAACACTATGAGAGCAGTGAGAGTGGACTAAAACAGTAAAGTCATGGGCCAGAAAACCAAAACCTTGATGTGAAAGACGCTATAAATCTTTGCAGAGCTGGGGGGAACAGCAGAGTTAGATGATAACAGCCATGTCTCTCTTGAAAAAGAGATTTTAATCTCAGTGAGACTTTTTACCTGCAGGATAGAAGAATAATTCTCTGTGGGTTTATCACTATGAGTGACTCCTTTCACTTACACATTGATCCAATGTTAAAAAGAAAAAAGAAAAAAAAAGATCATAGCTGCTTTAACGAGAGGACATTTTGGCACATCCGATTACTGATTTGTTGGATGCACCACAGTCACTTGGTGATATTGTTGTATGTAAGTCTGTGTGTCGTCTGCATAATTATGTTAAACTGTTTTTTTCTTAAGTACTGTGAAATGTTGGATCATTTGAGCATTTATTTAAATGAAGTCATGGAGCTGTTAACAACTCATAGACATCTGAAATGTGACCCCGACTACACACTGCTTTTTGTAAGACGTCAAAAGCCAAAAAGATTGGAAACCACTGATTTCATCTTTAGCTATGTGTTGTATTTTAAAAGCTTGTTATATTATCCATTGTGTCAAATCTTCATCTGAATAGTAACTAAAGCTGTCAGATAAATGTAGTGTAAAGTAGCATCAAATGGAAATACTCAAGTAAGTACTTCAAAATTTTACTTAAGTACAGTACTTGAGTAAATGTACTTAGTTACTTTCCACTGCTGGTTGGTATGTGAAGAAAATCACCTGAACAAGTTTCAATGCTTCTGAAAGACACAAACCCACATGCATTATACTGTATAGTGTGGAAGCCATTCCACGTCCACAATGCAACTTACACAAGTGTGATATGGAAACTTGAAGCCTCCAGTGCACATACACTAAGCATGGACTTTACAGTGAAGTAGGAGACATGTTGTATCCAACAGTTAAACTTCTGGAAATGAAATATATTTGCATATTTATAGACTCTGGAATTTTTAATGAGGGAGAAAGAGTAGATGTAATTTTAAGTATTTTAACAAGATGACTTTTTTGTGGAAAACCATATCAGAGTCAAATTATCATTCAAAGTAAAGTATTTTATATACATCTTAAAATATGTCTGAGGGGGATCTTAAAAAAACCAAACGAATAAAAAGAAAACATAAATTCCATTTGCTTAGGATCTTTGTATAGAACATTTACTCTGCACTCATCACTGAGGATGGAAACCAGTCGTTCGGCACAATCTATACAATCCCTTTGAGAGATTAGATTGTGTTGCTTATTCTTAACTTGAACAAACTCCCTCTGACAGACATGCCCTTCTTTCATCTCGCTTACTTTGTGGGTACTTTAGTCACTAAGACAGTGAGGGATTTGTGGACCCTCATCCCCCGGCACCCTCTCGTTTCAACACCCCTAAACCCGCCAGACATAAATATGAGTTGGAAGCGCCTTTGCCAGCACAACAGACTGAGGCTAGTTTGAGACACTGTCACTGGCCATCCACATCGCAGACTCTTCCCGGTGCCGCCATTGTCCCACCAATTATGATTGAGGCAACATAGAAGAATGTCATGATGTTCAGACTCCCTCTGAGGCCTCGAAGACGCCATTCCCCAAAAAGACGTGACCGGCCTCGCCTTGTGCATCTTAAACAGCTGGGAACATGGTTTAATAGAAACCTTATAGAGAATACATATGTTTTAGGAGGAACCAGTCAAGATCAAGCTATCCGATCAAGAATGTCTGGTTGTAGTTTTTTGATGGAGGCAGAAGTTTACGCTAATTCTCACTCAAGTAGGAATTGTAGCTGCTGCTCTGGCTGCATATTCCATTGCATGGAGAGGGACTATCACTGCCTCTCCCAAGGCACGAACAGCTGCATGCTCTATGACAAGAGCCGGGACTGCAGTTATTATTTCTATGCTACAACATGTTGCTAAGGGCATTAAGCTGACATTTCGGTTCAGATGGATACTGCTGATACGGATCTTCCTCGCGTGCTTGCTCTTTTTCGCATTTATTTCCCGTGCGATCTGCGAAGCATTCACTGTGCTGACTGCCAGGGGCAATGCTACACTCATAACCGAGGACATTGTCAGACATCACAGAGTGAGAAGCTGAGCACAGAAGACGACCGTTAAATTGGCCTACCCACTGAGGTCAGGTCCCACAATTCACTCAGCGCCCCGGCCTCAATCAATGTGACCTTTCATGGGGTCTCTAACTGGCTATGGGGCTCCAACCTTGTCAGGAGGGCAGCAGTGAAGCGCCGGGTTAGCAGGCCAGTGTGTTGCATTGGGTTTTCTCTGGGTACTCCGGTTTCTACCAAAATCATGCAGCTAACTGGTCATTATCAAATAAATACTGAATAACCAAAACACTTGAAGTAATGATTTTATTTGAAGTTACCTATTTCAAACTGTATAGCATTTTCCTGTGGTTGAAACACTTATTTCATGTCATCTACAATACAATGTATTTAACCAGGGCTCCTCTATACGGGTAGACAAGGCAGGTAGCCTAATAAATAAATCATGAGGCTCTTATCAATTGAGGTGAAATGTTGCTTTAGTAATGCATATTCCCCAAACAAATTTGCAATCATTCAAATTACAGCAAACCTGTTTCAATGAGGACCTTTGGAACCCGCCAGTTACCAGTTTTTAACTGCAAGGTTATATGGTACACAAAAAAATCATCCACTACAACAATAAGATTCTCAAAAGATGACACCAGCTATAATAAGTTCCACTCAAATTCCAAGCAAACCTCATAAGAAGAAGTTTGTATGAGCATTAAATTTTTTTATTTTTTATTAATTAGACCTTTATTTAACCAGGTGAATCCCGTTGAGATTACAAGATCTCTTTTTCAAGGGAGCCCTGGCCAAGATAGCAGCAATACAGTGTTTCAAACAACAAACAAGAAAACAATTAAAACACACATAAAACAAAACATACAGTAGCAGCTCACACAATCATACACATAAAAAAACCGACAGGAGGAAACAGATTTAGCGAAAGAAGCAGTTTTAACAGTTTTAAATGCCCTAATCGGGATCAGGTCATCCAGCTGCAAATCTGTCTGCAAGTGGTTCAAGGCTGCAAATGTGAAGAAATATTCTCTTACAACAGATGTTTTAACATTCAAGGTGACTTCCCCTCTAATTTTCTCCAAAACTGTAAAATTACCTGAAATTTGATGTGGTCTTAGTCGAGGTTACTATTCCAATTAATTTTTTTGCTGCCTTGTGAGGAAACGTTTTTATAAGAAATATGAATTAAATAAAATATATGCAGTATCTTGTAATAGATATTTTGACTTTAGAGGGAAAATTCCCTTTAATTTTTTCAAAAACTATGCAGTAAAATAACTTCAAATTTTATATAGCTTTAATTAAGGCCAGTTTTATTAAGATTCCATTGAAATCTTCAGCAAACCTCATAGGAAAACATTTTTATATGAGTTCACATATGAAGGAATTATCTCTTAGTTTTTGACCTTTGAGGTGACTTTCTGTTTGATTGTCTCCACAACTGTACAGTAAAGTGACTTCATATTTCATATGGTCACAGTCTGGGTCACTTTCAACAGATTTCATTTGAAATTTTCAGCAAACCTTGTAAGGAAAACTTTTATAAGAGCTTTGGTCAGGGTCAGTTTGCAGGATTCCATTGAAATTTTCAGCAAAACACAACAGTACAGTAAAGTGACTTTAAATTTTATCTTGCAGCAGACTCAGTCCAGTAGGCCTACATTGTGAGCAGAAATACACTGAGATTCTCAGCAAAGTTACATTCGAAAGGTTTTATCATATCTTCTTTAGTGATGTCATCTTTTCAAAAATACATTTTACTTATGTAATGTGTGTTGTAATTTTTTTATTTATCTAAAATCTAAAGGAGCCTCTCATTTTATTTTTTCTGGTTTATCAGCAAACCATTACAAATATGTGGCACAATAAAAAGGTGAGGTACATTTCCAATTTTCTGCTGGGACACACAAGCAACAACAGTAATCATCTACTAATAAGATATAAATGATGATATGTTGCTAATTGCAAGCAAAGTAATCACAACTTAATCTACTGTAGGTTCAAATGAGGATGTGTTCAAAGTTTGGCCGGTATATTAGCAGATTAGCTTAGTTTAGGTCTGTGGTGGAAGAAGTATTCAGATCCTTCATTTAAGTAAAAGTACCAATACAGCAATGTAAAATACTCCATTACAAGTAAAAGTCCTGCATGAAAAATACTACTTAAGTAAAAGTACTAAAATAGTAAAGTAAAAGTACTCATTTCGTCCTTCTGACTGACATATTTGGATTATTAATACTGAAGTATCAATGTGAAAGAAAAGAAGAAAAAACAAAGTTCTGGTACCAAAATCTGTTTTAGTTTATGGACTTTTTCTCTAATCTTTGATTTTGAAATATTGGATCATTTGAACATTTATTGAAATGAAAGCATGTGAGAAGTTTAGAGGGAAAATCAGTATTTGGTGGAGCTATTAACAACTCATAGACATCTGAAATGTGACCCCGACTACACACTGCTTTTTGTAAGACGTCAAAAGCCAAAAAGGTTGGAAACCACTGGTTTCATCTTTAACAATGTGTATTTTAAAAGCTTGTTATATTATCCATTGTGTCAAATCTTCATTAAAAAGGAACTAAAGCTGTCAAATAAATGTAGTGGAGTAGAAAGTACAATATTTCCCTCTGAAATGTAGTGGAGTGGAAGTATAAAGTAGCATCAAAGGGAAATACTCAAGTAAAGCACAAGTACTTCAAATTTGTACTTAAGTACAGTACTTGAGTAAATGTACTTAGTTATTTTCCACCACTGACTATCAGCACATGTCACTTCCCTGCAGAATTACAAAAAAGAAATGTGAATACAGAACATGGCTGTGCTTCTATGTCAGCCCTCTCTGGTACAGCAATTTGATGATGTTTTAGAACAGCTTTCACTTTCATCTCAAGAGCTACAACCTTAAAACTCCAAAGATAAATATTGGTAGACATTTTGCCAAAAAGAAAGCTTTTGCAAAAAATCTAAATTTCCACCTTCTAGGCCTTGGATCAAATCCTGCAGCATCATTTCTCTTTCACTGTCTTCACGATTATCTCTGGCTCTCAACATTCATGCTGCCTCCATTCAGGAGAAACAACTTCCTATTCTTTGAAATGGAAAACTGGTGCTGAAGGCTTTTCAAATGCACTTAAGATTCATTTGAACTTGAACAAGAAATTCTGTTGCTGTAGGGGGAAATTCATGACATATAGCTTTTTTCCCCCTGATAATAAATATTCATATATTTTCCTTGCAGACACCTTAGAAGGACACATTTCCATATTTAATAATATAGAGAGGTGACACTGACGTCTCTGACTCTTGAGACATTTGTAATATGATTTAAAATGTGTAAAAATATAATAAAGGAAATTTATAGTTGATGAGTGCAAGCGTCTGTTCAGTACATAATATGTTTTATTGACCCACTTTTCAAGTATATATCTTTCCAGCTGGCATGGATAAGTGGCATATTACATGTATATTTTGCTGCTGGTATTTAAATACTGTAGGTACAGCTTACCTTGTACAATGAGGTAGACCAGTGAGGGCTTGGGTTGCTGCTTAGTCTGTATGGAGCAGGTGTACGACCCCTCATCATACACATCCACCTACACACAATAAAGCAGAGTAATTGTTATTTTATTATTTTGAATGTAAATTTATTTTCTTACTATCAAGGCATTTTTTTCCAAAATGCTGTATGACGATGTACTTCATGTGTTTTCTTACAATATCTGCTCTTGAAATGCAAACTCCACTCATAACAACTAAAGCGACATATTTACGGTTATATTTAGGCGCTCATAGAGATTGTTCACCCGTGACTTGAGGCATGAGACAGGATGACTTTACATTTTTTTCTAACCTTAACCAAAGTGTTTTTGTTGCCTCATACATACTGTAAATGTGGTGCTTCCTACAGTAAAAAAAAAAAAAAACATTGCTAATGAACACAATCCAGGCAGCAATACAATAGGTAATTGGGAAAACAAATTAGTAGTATTTAAACATAATTTCTAGGAGACACACATGCATAAACACTAAATCAACAGAACAGCTAATTTTTAACTAAACCAAACTTGCATACACCCACACAATCTCTCATCTCTTGATTGTGATTGCAGTTGCATTTAACCTCATATTTTGTCCTGTATTCCTTGTTTTGTTTTGTTCGTCTTGTTTTCTACATCCAAATTGCAACTGAGTGTATACTACACCCTACACCACACACTGTGTTTTGTCTTGCATTTATGCTAGGCCTTGCATAAATTTTGTTTGGAATGTTTGATTTATTTCATTTGAGCTGGTAGCCAGCAGATATTTTCTAAGTGTTCTAAGTGTCTTCTCATATTTTCATGCCTGGGAAAGCACACAGGAAGTGTTAAATCAAAACTTCAGAATAAAGTAGAAAGAAAAGTCTCTTCTGACTGAATCTGCTGCATAAATAAATAAATATTTAAACAACATGGCTCCAGATTAATCTAAAAAAAAAAAAACACATTTAAGACAAAGAGTGCAGTTTATTAAGGTCATGTTTTATGAGTTCTGAAGGAGGTCCTTGAAAGTAAAACATTATATTCTCTCCCATCTCTTAATGCAACTGTCACCCAAATCCAGCTCGTGATAAATCAGATTTGTAAGGATTGTTGTCTAGACTGGCTCAGTTTTTAGGTCAGTATTACCTTTTGTATGCGCAGGCTGTACTCCAGCTGTCCTTTAGTGACCAGGTCTACTCTGGGGTCCAGAGACCACTTGTCCTCGCCGGCAAAGATGATGTTGGATCGATTGAGCCAGGCCACCTTGGATGCTTTGTCATCAACGTAACACCTGCGGGCACATCAAGAACAAGTGATGTGAGGAGAGGGAAATAGAAATAGAAGTTTTGGTTTCTCATTAGGGGATGCAGAGTGAAAAAGGCATGAAGAGAAGGGGCAACTAACTTCTTTCTTTCATTTAGGAGGAAGGTAATGTGGAATTTTGTAGTTAGGAAACAAACAAATAACAGTAATTATGCAATCCCACAGAGTAGGCGGGCTATATGAAACCCAGAGGTGTGAGGCTTTAAACAAACAATCATGTCTTAAAATAATGGGCCAACATGGGTATATCACTATTGCAATGCAATTCAGCAGAAGGGTAATCCAGATTTAGTTAACCTCATCAGAAAAGTCAGCATTCCACTCCTGGGATAGCAAAAGAAAACCCAAAGTTGAGGAGCATCTCTTTCTCTTTCCCACCCTTATTCATCCCTTTCACACTCTCTTCCTCTTACTCCTCCTCTCTCATCGTCACCCTTTACCATCCCATCTCAAGTTCTCAGTCTCCTTCTTCCTCTCTATGATAAATACATCTCCTTTAACAGTGAGCGTATTCCTGTGGATGAGAAAGGACACCAGTATCCTCTTGTTTACTTCTTGTTGCACACTGTCAGAGCATTATGCCAAGTAAGCGCGAGCTAAGACATCTCGCACAGGAGGGAAAGGAGCCGAACGTCTGACTAATGAATAAATGTAAATGTGAGAAGACGTCGGAATCAATGAGAATGGATATCAGCCGTAATACAAGCCGACAGTGGATGCGCCTCACATGCAAATACCAGCAACTCCCCGAGCCTTGGCTGCGCACACTGTTGGGATACACGAGAGTAGATTAGCAAGGCAGTGGAGTGAGGCTGTCTTTGGCAGGTGACCCCGGGTGATGAACAAAAGTGGTGGTGCAGTCACCCCAGCCTGTTACCCAGTGGGAGCTGGATGTCAGATTTGTTGAGGGCTTGTACTCTCAGCTTGAATCCCTGTTGATGTTCCTTCCCTTTGTGTGGAATCCAGATAACTCACTGTACTTATTGACTCGCTTTGACATCTACCTTCTAATTCCCTCAGTCTGAGGTGTACATGTTTATCCTGTTTAGTTTCAAATATCTTCGGGGCTCTAAATAATAGAAAGACTCGATTCAAAGGCATCCTAAGCTCAAACACATTATTCTTATAATAACTGAGAGAAAAACTGACAGTGCGAGCGAACTTTCCCCCAAATCTACAGAGGCATTCTGTGATTCCAGAGGAAACACCGGGAGACTGACTCACACAGTTTCTGTCTATATAATATAGATCTTTTTATGACTAATATTTAGCTTTAACCGCTGCAGATCATCAATGAATGATGGTCCCCTGCCGTATGCAATTCATGCAAGTTACATGTTCAAACCCTCAGAACTTTATTTTATATTCTAGATAAGACTTCAGCCTTTTCAAAGATCTTTCAAAGAACAAAAAACATCTTTATTCATTCCATGGAAATGTCTATCAATGTGCACAAAACATGTAGTTACTTTACCAAACACTACTGTGATATACTGTGCTGTTGTTTCAATTAAGCGTTGGAACAACTGGATGCAGAAGATACACTGTATACAACTGTATGTGACATTGTTCTACAGTGTGGGAGAAAAAAAAAAGGTTGATGCAATCAGTTACTAAGTTCTGATGTGTCTGTCTTTGTTCAACACCTGTTCATCCAGTATGCAATTATGTACTGTGCATTTTCATTATACATTCATACTTAATTATACCTCAGCATGGCATTTCCTTTTGATCAAATATTAGTTTGACAAAGCTGGTTTTGTTTCTTCACTAAAAAAGAACCACAAAGATGCATATTTGCTTTATTAGAAGTCAAATCAATACGAATACAGAATGTAACACTATTGACAGATTCCTCATGATTATGTATGACGGGTTTGTTTTTAAATTAAATTTTTAAAAAGGAAGCTGCTGCCTGTGTGTATAAAGGTTCTAACGCTGTGATTGACAGTTCAACAATCCCTCCTTTTCTAAATGATAATTGTAGCGCCGCCACCTCATGGAAAGGGCAGAAGATGGTATTTAGCATTTAGAAACTTTTAAAGGGATGTTAAAAAAGCAGGCCAGACTATGTGCAAAAAAAGGTAATAATTATTAACTAAAATATTAATGACACAGAGGCAAAAATGAAACCTGGGAAATTCAACAAAAATAATTTAAGATGAAGCAAAGACCAAACAAATAAAATGTGCAGCCTTACAGCAAACTGCCACCTTCTCTCTTCCCTACTGACCACTGAATGGCATTTCACCTTCTCAGCCTCACCTAACTGGAACCTACCACCTGCTCAGGTAAGTATGGGGGTGAGCTACACACATACTAGGCTTTCAAAGCATACAGAACACCACACAATTATAAACACTGAATTTTTCTGTCACTGCTGACAATCAGAATCTACTATAAGCACGCAAACAGTTCATAAATGCACAAAGTGCAACCAAATGTCATTTACTGCTGAGCAGTTTTACCTATCTTCCCACATCCTAACAAGGCCTAGTCCCTTGCTGCTAAGGGGACTTAATGATGCAAACCTGTTTCCTCTCTCCCTGACTGAGCAGCTGATCTACCTGCAGCAACACAGACAGAGCTACTAAAAGAGCAGACAGAGTGGGCTGATCCTTCTACCAGATCATAAACCTGTGAACAAATATAACCCACACATATTCAATTCAATTATCTAAAAAAACTAACAGACATATTAACAAACATTTGACTGAAAATAAGATGATTTAACACACAGAACAATTCTAATGTTGGGGAACAGGGACTAGTGAAAAGGGAAAAGGGAGAAGAGCAGCCTTCTATTTTTTTTTTTTGTTTTTTTTTACAATAATGCTCTATATTAGTGAAGTATAGACACTTCACAATGACAAGTTGAACATCCTTCAGGTGTTTGCACTGAAGCAATAAACTGACCTGGCTGACTGAATGGTTGCATCTTGTTTGTTTTTTCCTGCAGTTTGCTTCCTTTCCTCCCTTATTACCACTCGTTTCCTACTGTGAAGTAACCGGTGGGAGGTGAAAAACCAACAGCAGTAAAGTGGGAGACAGTAGGAGGAGACGTGAACAGAATCAATGACACTGGTTTTCCTCATTTGTAAAAAGAAGACATTTGTGTCTCTCTAAAAAACTTTATATTAAACAGCATGCTGTTACTGAATCCATCTGTAAGTAAGTCTACACAGGTGTAAGCCGCCGCATTAGCCCGCCAGACAGAATATGACAGATTTGTCATATTAGCTTGTGATATTGACCGTGTCTCTTACTGTTACTGATCTCAAAGATACTGAATGTATTCCTTGATTCATAAAGGTGTTTCTGATGACAGTACCCCTCAGGGCCCAGCCCAAGCTTTTGCATTAATGTAGAAGACTCTAACTGCATCTTTGAGTTTTTAATTTGAGGTACAGCACTACTCTAAAAAAAAAAAAATCTCCCTATTATTTGAGTTAATTGCACAAAATTCATTGGATACAATTATTGCCAGACACTGACTGATACCACATACTGTCTTATACATTACTATCTATTATTTACAGGGAACAAAGTGACAGCCTTAGATGATCTTGTCACTCTCTGCAACGTCTGGGGCAAAGGCTTTTGTTTAGCACATTTGAGGCTTTCTTTTGGAGATGTAAAGCACTCCCGACTGATGATTTGTAATCGCTAGAAACACAGTTCAGAGGCTACAGAAATAATACTCAGCCTATTGTAAACAAAGATTCATCATGCAATTAATATGTAAATGGTAGAGACTTTAAACTCCTCGACTGGATTTGAGATGAGATGGAATTTGTATAGAGAGTGGGTATGTAAAAGAAGCAGCTATTATAATACAATAAAACTTTACAAAAAAATATGGAGCAATAAAGTAAACAAGAACAGTTTTGCATATTATATAAACACATGAGAATGACATTTGTACAGCAGGCAGTTTAAAGATTGTGCAATTTAATAGAATTAATAGTTTCTCCTGTATAAATATCCATTTGTGTATTCATTGTTACAGAGCTACTACACAACAGCAGTATTATGTGACATTGTATAAAACAAATCAATTATATATTATGCCTTTCCTGTTTTTTATACAACACTTGTGTCATAGTGAGTCTCCTAAACATTTGTCTTGGACAACATAAATGAGGAGTTCAGTGGGTTACTCTGCTTATTTAAAACATTTTAGACGTTTTATGATCATCACCATGTCCATTTTTGTCATTTTATCTGAGAAATCTGGCTCTAATATGTTCAAAATTGTAAAATAAGCATTGACAAAATGATGACTGTCATTATCTAGCACTTCTTTTTGGTTTATGAAATGTAGCTGTATTCTGTGATTTGTTAGTTTTGTGAAACATAGTTGAGATTTGAACTTCTAGGCCACTGTAAAATAACATAAAATAAACTCTTGAAAGAGAACTCCTGTATCCTCTGTCAGAGGTACTTTGAAGGTAATATCAAAGCAACTTACTATGATTCCCAGTTCTGGGACAGCTGTCAAAATTGCATGGTTTCAGTTTCCAGGTCATGCAGGAAGGAGGACGCAGTGAAATAAAAGAGGAAACATCTGTACTGTAGCAGGATGCACCCAATTAAACCCCCTGTCTAAGTGAGACAAGCAGTTTCAACTGTGGCTCCTCCAAAACATCATGCCAGCTCTTGGATAAATACAGGTGACTGGGACTATTAATCATCCAAATGCCCCTAATTGTATTACCTCCTTTCAGTTAGCGGCCACCATATGCTGCTCCATATGGGTCAAATAAATAGATAAATAAATACACAACACATGGTGTTGTACTGTACATGCCACCACACCGAGACTTCAATCAAAGCCATATTCCACGGTTCCAAATGTTCTCATCTTCACTTGCCTCATCTCTTTCCCTCTCATCTCTTCACACGTCAGCATCACCGCTCTTCCACTTCTCTTCCTCTCCTCTCTTTCTACCCCTAGCTGTGTTTTCTCACTCTATCTGCCTCTCATCCTGGCCCTCCTCGCTCCTCTCTGTAGGTTCTGTCTCCCCTCTCATCTCTCCATCAACACAACGGAACAGAAGTGGACAGCATGGAATAGAAATCAAAGGGACTATTCAGTGATCTGTGCTAAGGATCGACTTTCTCGGCTACCTCTTGCCCTCTTCTTTGTCTGTCTTCCTTCGAAGTGCTCAAACCTCCAGAGGGTCCTGACAACCCCTGGTGCAGAGTGTAGAGCATGCTCAGTAGTAGCTATTTCCTGTTCTCACTAATGAGCGACTGACTGGAAAGCAGAGAACTTCCTATCACTTGTCAGAGCAGTTGTCGGCCTGTAGCTCTCACTTCTTTCTAGCGGTGTAGCTGTCAAGGTGTGTCTAGGCAGGGCTGGGTTTCTCAGGCTGTGCTGGGACCCTGCTGGACTAGAATGAGAAATAAGAGCTTGGCTGTCTGCGGCTGCTGGCCTGATCTAAGACGCGTTCAACAAGTCGCTTGCAGGGAACACGATTTGATTGGAATGGCGAGCCACGCTTGAACGATTTGTAATGAAAATCCATCCCATTAACTGGCTGCAGCCCTCACAATGATGCAGTAACTCAGCTGTGTTATTTAGCCAGTGTGACTTTATGTATTTGAATATTTGGCAAAAAATCAGCCCTTTTTAATCACAACAGCATCTCCATATTCACAATCCTCTGCAGAATCCTCTCCGAGCCAATAATCCTCTGCGGAATACATGGTCTCTGCTAAAAAGCTTGTAAATGCTAGCAAATATTTGCTGATGCTTGTAAACAAAAAGCCTTGTTAAATGCACCTTTTTTTTGTAACTGGATTTTACAAAGCGGCATTGTTGTTTATCAGTCCCTTCAGAAGACCTGGACTAGGTTTAGGCGGGGTCTGCTTGTGATGGATGCTTAGGTTGCTGTCCTGTACTGTTTTACCCTCAGCTTTGTTGATGGATGCTCTGCTGTGCTGTATTATACTCTTTTTCTACCCTGCTTTGCTGTGCCAATATGAACTGGCCAAGAGGCTATGGCTGACAAGGGACTGTGTGGGCTGACAGATGCCTGGGCTGGAGCTGCTGAGCTGGGCTTGTGTTGACAGGAGGGCTGGGCTGGATGGATCCCTGCTCCAGGGCTAGCCGTGGGGGAGGACCAAAGAGCAGGCTGGAGCCAGGGAGTGAAACTGTAATGAGAAGAACGATGTGCCAAGACTGACAGAACAGCCACACCACCCGCTATCGCCATCAATACCCAGTTCTCCTCATCTCATCTCCTCTTTTCACTCTTTTTTTTTGCCTCTCTGACACCTCTCGCCCCTTAACAAAACACTTTTTTTTCTCTATTTCCTCTTTCTAGTGTGTTTGTCTTGTTCTGCCCTCCACCTTGATCTTGATCCCCTCCTCTCTCCTTCCTACCTTTTATCCTCACATTGACTGGCCAAACTGTGTCACAGCGGCCGAAGGTGTATCTGTGTGCATACGTATAGGGATTTCTGTGTGTGTTGTAGATACCCTGATATACCTGCCATACGGAGAGAATTTGAAATCTTTTCTCCGGAAGTGTCAAACAACTTGTTTCAGCAATCAATAAAGATTAAGGGCAGGATTGGCACACCGGCTGTCCGATCGACCTCATTCCAGCCTGGTGGGCAAGAGCCGCCAAGCCGGGCCACGAAGTTCGGTGTCTTTGTTATCTATAAGCATGTGGCGGGGGGCACAACAGAGTGAGGGAGAGAGACGGAGAGATTGCCAATCAGACCAACAAACAGAGAAAGAAACGAAGCGCCATGAAAGAAAGCGACACTGAGAACAAAGCTAAAGCTGCATACCAAATCAAAGTCAGGTCATTCCTTTATAGCCCTCAAAGCACTTTCTTGCCCTAGATATTCTCTGCGTAGCAGGTTAAATGTATTTCCGGTAAGGTCTAAGTTTGTCCCCTAGGACCAGGCTTAGCAGAACAAAGCATTTATTGAAATACCTGCTGCAATGCTGTCTTGCTAAATAATTCCCTTTCTTTCCCCCTTTTTTTACATCCGCCAGCAACAAGATGGTTATATATCACTATGTTAAGCATCACACAAACACGTTAACACAATCATGACACTTTCAAGGTGAATGTATTGTATCTGTTCATGTGTGTGCGCTTGTGTATGTCCCCCTTTTATGTTGTGTTAATCAACAGTCAGTGGGTAAAATCTTCATTATGCCTCTGTAAATCAGTGTTGACAAGGGTGGTAAACAGGTTACATTAATAATTGTGATCTCAAAAGAAGGTGCAAAGTGTTAGACGCTTGTTTGTGAAATTTCCTTTGCAGGCTTAATGAAGCATTTAAACAGAGGAATGATGACGGTAATGCTTGGAGGGTGTTAAATTGTCTCTTTTCATTAATAGTGATTTTAAACAAAGCTGTTATCAACAGGAGGAGCCGCACCTGTGGGCCCCGCAGATGTCACAGAGAGGTGAAAAACACTGACCAGTCTCTTTCTGTCTGTCTCTTTCTATCTATCCCTAAGATCCGCACACAAAGATGAAGAACATAACAAGCCCTGAAGCTGTTTTAACCCCTTTAAATTCTTCAAGACCTGCTGTCAGTCACTACAATCCCTTCAGCTTGTGCCCTCAGTATTCCCTCCCTACAGCGAAACCATGTAGGGAAATCCCCGATGATGCAATGTCATCATAATAGAGTTGGAGTAACCTTTGTTGATTTTTGTATTCTGCTTCAGAACCACAGAGAGCCACAAATTCTCATATAATTCCCCCATCATGAAGCTCCCCCACCTTGGTTGGCATGCATCAGTGCTTACAGCAAGCCATTAATCACGGCAGGAATGATTGTTTTGAGACTTGGCCAGCAGACCTAGCGGGGGGAAATTATTAATCAAAATTGGTTACAAACAACTTAGAAATTTTCAGGTCTGGTTGATTCAAATTTGCTCGGCACAGGTGTGATTTCACCTCTAAGGCTTTACGAGTGCCAGAGCCGTTAAATTCCGCGTGTGTCGTGTTTTTCGACATTTCTGAAGCCGCTCCAAACAGTTGCTGTGTTTCGATCTACTGTTAAGTGTGAGATTTTGCATCTGCACCGCAACTGTCGGACGCCGGTAGAGGAAGGCAAAGGCAAAACATGCACAATTGGAAACAAACATTTCACTGCAGAGCTGAGTTCATACTGTACATGCTGGCAGCGCAGGAAGCCTGACACTTCTCCTGTCAGTCTAGCTTCACTCTGACCCATTCATCCTCATTCAGTTCCCTCTCCTTCCCTTCACGGTGTGGTGTTTTTAAGCAGGAGTTTGAGGGAGAAGTGGTTGGATGTAACGAGCCCATGACAGATGGTGCCTCATTGAGACGTAGGCAGGAGGATCTATGGCAAGGGCTGGATGCTGCTATTAAATCTCAGGAGATGTACCGTGTTTCCTCTCTCCCTTTTTGTCACTCTTGCTCTCACTTCCCTCTCTTTCTGCTGTTTTATACTTTCTCTTATCTTCAAATCTTTGCACTTCTCCCTGTGTACTCCTAATTTATTCTTGCACCTGTCATTTCTCATTCTCTCCATCACCATCTGTCTTCACCTGTCCCGTTTTGCATTTGTTTCTCACTCTCCCCTGCCTCTTATTACTCCCCCGTACAGCTGGAGACACACTGTACAGCACAACTGTCAGCTAGTGTATGTAGGGGGACAAAATAACAGTAATACTAACTTAATATACTACTGTACCTTTGTGAAGTTAAGCGCACGTGAGAAGTGTTATTTCAACAGCTTGTATTGCATTGCATCAAGATATCCCTGTACGTGTTTATGCCTACAAGTATAGTATGTATCTGTGTGGATTTGTGTGGCTGTAAGTATAGTGTCAGCATAGGGTGCATAGTGCTATTATAGCTACTGTAAGCCACATGCCTCTTATTGCTGCAAATTACACTAATAACTCCACAATTACTGGCTGCAGTGTGTCGACCTTTCCCACCCACCGATGTCTTTGCGCAGCATTCCTCTCACCGCAAACAACCTGCCCTTATTATTACGTGATGTCACATACAGTAGGCCTCGTCTCTAAGTGTGACACGCTGTGGAACAACTACCTCATTTCTCCACTCTCCACGTTCACCTCTTATGCGATCCATCACTGTGCTCTGCTCTGGCGCATTACGGGTAGAAAAAGGCGAATCAGTTGATGATGCACTGCCAGCGAAAGAGAGCAGAGGCAAGAGGGAAAAGATACTCTTATAAGTGCTAAAATACTCCAGACCTGGCTGCCTCTACTTAGGCTGGAAATGAAATGCAGCATCATAAATTCTGTCTGAAATGAAATAGGCTTATTTGAATTTGTTGGCCCAGCACAGTATTTATGTTTCTTGGGAAGGCTTCTGATAATATACCAGAAAGTAGAACTAGCACGACCTGCACTACATCTCAACAACATAGATTCCCCGCAGATCTAGTGGAGCTTTAGCAAAGTTCAGAAAAAAACCACATGAATACAAGCTGGAGCTTTGCTACCTTTTCTAAGTCGCAGTCTTTTTTATCTCAAAGGTAACACTTTGAACTGAAGATGTGTCTTAAATAATTTTGGTGTGAATCAGAGCTTGGGGCGCAGGTCGTTTCATCATCATTTCCTATGTGAGAATTGGCTTTTATACTCTCTTGCTACACTAATCAGCATTTCTCCCTTGTGGGCTAATTTTTGAAAGCACAGCCTCATTAAGCGGGTTGTGAGGGATCCTATTTGATGCTGCATCTACAGTGTGCACCGTTTAGTCTTGCAGATGGACTTTAAAGGTTAACCAGCAGTGGTATGGGAGTCAGCCTATCAAATGCAAGATTGACAAGTGTCATGTCAAATGAGATGGTCAGAAAGGTCACCTGTGATTTGTTGCCAGTGATGGAATGGATCATTCACATGCCGGTGCAGCGGGAGAAGGCAAGAGGTTGACAGCTATTCTTCATATCTATATGAAATCTAACAGGCACTTGGAGGAGCTGCTTATATCATTTAAATGCAAACATCATACACTCAACACATTCAATACAGGGGCCTTGAAAAATAGAAAAAAATTGAAAAGAAAAGGGTTTTTTAGCATGCCAGAGATTAACACTGACATTATCAAATATCACACTTTTAATTTTTCACACTAAATTGCCTTAGGCTATGAACAGTAGTCTGATATAACAATTATAAGAAACCTGAGTTTTTACAGTTTACTGTTGTTGCTCCCAATGTTAGTTTCATATATTCATGTAACTGGTTTTGTTTTACATACCTATTACAGATTTAGTTGATGCATATGTCCTTGAATAAAAATACAAGGATATAGCCAGGATGTCTTATCACACTTGAATGAGTTGCTAGCTGTGACAGTGTGTATTTACATGCTTTCATAGTCACAGTGTTCAAGCTATAAGGAACAAACACACGGCTGTAAATGTAATCTTGAGGAGGAGATTTGTTGGTAAACACGAGCTCTAATAACTCCAGTATTCACATATAAATTACATCCAGATACTGTATTCACTTTGCTTGTTTGGTTGCATCCTTCAGACAAAAATTGCTTTCGAGGACCAACCTCCTGTTGTTCTACAAGATCAAATAATCGTATAGCAATGGCAACAATATAACTTATCACAATCCCAACATATAGTATGTGGCTATAGTTCTAATATTTTGTCCTTTGCATGTGGTATAATCATAATTAGACTTTAGCAGAGCCATTTCAGATTGTAGTACATGAACTCAGAATGAATCCCTCTGCTGCTGCAAAGGTCTTTCATAGCACTTAGCAGCAAGGATAACTCATCACTTCAAGTGGTCCCCTGAGTCTGTGCAAGGCTAACTAATGTTAACAACCACTGTATGCTGCAAAAGGCTTAAGTGTAAAAAGGTTTTGACTCTGTCTGTTCCAAGCTATTTCTTACAGTGATCTTTAATTATGTTGACTCGGTATCTGTCTGATCAAAGAACAAGGGAAACATGAGCCTAATGGACTTTGTTATGTAGGTGTTGATCTCAGTATCCACTGTGCCGTATCACAATCCCTGATAACATGGAGGCTGTGACAGCACATTTTTAGCCTTTCAGACTATGATCTGATCCAGATCAAACCGCGTAAGGATATTTAAGCGTAAATTTATTGATTCATTGATTCATTCATTTAGTTATTCATGCGGCGAGGCACAGCCCCAGATGTGCTATTAAGTTCAGCCGTAAAATTCATTGCCGCAAAATAATGATATTTTAAGACCATAATTTAGACTCAGCAGGGGACTTATAAATGAATGCAAATAAATTATTATCTAATCTTTGACCTAAATTACTGCTTAATTGCATAGCAGAGGCCTACGAGATTAACAAACATGAAACGCTCGTCTTTTTAGCACCTTGTCACTTACTATGAACACTCCTTAGATCACAGAGAAATTGTTTAATAAACTATTCTGAGAAAGACTTTTTTTTAAAAAAAAAAATACTTGCATATTGAGAAAATACTGTAATAACTGAAAGTGCATGTATAATTTAATATTGCTTCTCTAACATGCATTAACCTAATGGTCACACTTAATGTGTCATTTTATGCAGAAACCATACTATGGTCCTGTTCATTCTAATGCAAGTGCAGTAATTTTTATAATTGATTTACAGGCGAGTTCCTTTAAGTGCTCTCAATTTAAGCCCTTCGTGAAAACTTTAAAGAGGCCAACTTTAAACAGTTTATTAGTAAAGGAGGACAAAGAGAAACAGAGAAAATGCAGGAATCTAAAGAAAAGACAGCAAAGATTTATAACTTGCACAGAAACTGTGGTTGAGAATAAAAGGCCTCATGCCCTTTCATGTGTGCCTCCACTCAGAAGGCCCTGAGAGATAGGCATGAGTAACATGGAGAATCTAAGTAATGATGCAGCAATGTGTTATTATCATAACAGCCCGGGAACCTACTCTGAGATGGTATAAACACCGACAATCTAGCAGATTCCCTTTTAATTGCTTTCTCTTCTATGCAGGGCAAAGAGAAAGGAGGGTAGTCACGAAGATGAGGAAGGGAGGGAGGAGGAGAGTTTGTCTTGTTCCTCAGAGCAACTGTTCCTGCAGATAATACCAAGCAACCCTGACGGGAAAAAGGGATGAGAGGAAGTAGGAGCAAACAGGAGGCAGAAGAATCAGTTTTTATGGGTTTGAAATCATCTTTCCTTCTGTCTTCTTCTGCTCAAATCTATGAAAGTGAAAGAGAAAAAGCTTGAAGCTAATAATCATGCTAAAATACTCAACCGCCACTAGAAAATAAACAACCCGAAGAATGTAATTTCATCACAGTGATGGTTTAATAACAAAAGAAACTATGCCACTGTTGTAAAACTCTGACTCCGTGCGGGAGGAAATTAGCCTCTGGCACAAACAAGGATTAGGAGGGTTTTTAGAACATTAGAACAAAATGTCACATGCTGTTTGTCTTTCCACATAGCACTACTTAATGCAACAGTGCAACATCTAGAAGTCACTAGAAACAATGAATAGTGAGCAACTGCAATTGCCAAGGGCATAGTTTAACAAATCTGTAAACAAGGTTGAATGTTTTGTTATATTTTACAATAACAATCTGCTGAAAACTGAACAAATCAGACCGTAAGTTTTCCGCCATTGGGTTCCTTCATTTTAGGGTGCGACAAAAAACAACTTTCAAAGACTTCAGAGTTGCTTGATACTGTGGGTAATCCATCAAATTTAATATTTCATTGGTTGTATGTTTTTGATCAAAAGTTATATAGGTGTGAGCAGGGACTGTTGTGAGACCTGTTGTGTGGTGGCTGCAGAAAATTTAAAAGAAGAAACTGTGAAAAACTCACATTATCCTTTGGGAAGCATTCATATTTGCTTATGCCCTGTGATTGATCCTCCAAAAACATATAGCTCATGCACGCAATGATTTTCTGCTACCATCTGTCAAGTCTTGGATTTCGAAACATCCCTCGAAGCAGAACAGTCAGAACAGTCTCTGCTCAAAAAACTGCAGCTAATGATCACATAAGAGAAACAAAACTAAAGACATTAGAATATTTAGAGTTATGGTTACAAAAAAACCCCTTATAAAACACACAACCCATACTACAACTACAACCTCAGCAGTGAAACTTCTGGGGTCAAACTTTACAACTCCAGACACACAGTTTGTCAGTTTGCTGGATGAAAGGAGTTATCATGAACAGAGAGGAGATAATGAACTTATCTTTCCAGGTCCGTAACATCACCTGCATCTGTCAATTGTATCGCCACACTCCAACAGTATGTACCAGCAGGCCACCAGACCACCATTACAGTCTGAGGCAATCTAAACCCCTACTGATTTTGATTCCCCTCCAAGTCACTGGCTTTGGTGCTCTCGCTCACATCAACTGGAAAACCCATTTTGCGCGGCCTCAGCCCGGCCAATTTCTATCTGTCACAGGTAGTGGGGAATTGACTGTGCGACATGTAGCATATCACTTTAAAGTGACAGTAAAACGGGAAATCACTTTGTGCCAGCCACATGCTCTTGTCGCCTTCCATAAGAACTTTGTTCAGTCAGAGGGAAAAGTCCTTAAAGCTAAACAGTTTGTGGGGGAAAGATAGCGAATCACTGCCAAGTCCTGTCTCCTGGCACCCACTCAGGACACACAGTGTAACTGGGTCTCGGCATCGTACACTTTTTAAATTGACAGACACACACAGGATGTGAAACAACACTTGCGCGCACCCACTCGTTTGTACACACATTTAGAAACACAGTCGCGTAATCCTGCGACTGACCGAATGTGTAAATGAAGCAGCGAATGCAACACCTAAAACGTACAATCACTCTGCAGCACACAAACATCAATTCAATTTAAATATATTTGTATAGCACCATCTCACACAAAAGCAGTTCAAAGTGCTTTTCATAAAATCAAACAAAACAAAAATGTGCAAATAAACAGAAACATCTATGCATACTTACACATAAAAACACATATACATACAACAAACATACTGTACAAGTTCAGCAGGCAATTTGTTCCATTCTTTAGGTGCATAAAAACTAAACGCCTTCTCACCAGACTTAAATGTTGTGGGCACATGGAGGAAACCACCATGAACACACACACACACACACTATAAGTATAAAATTCCCACACAGAGAAACAAACACTAGAAATACTAGTAACAAGCGGTGCTCTCAGGGCAGACTGAGGAGTTTGCTGTTTTGATTACCTGCTTACTCATCTAAGACAACCGGAGATGAACTTAAGGAAAATTTCTATAGCTACACAACCACTGATTGATGATCGAATTTAATCCTGAGAAAAGAAACAAAGGAGACAGAGGCGTTCTTTCTCAGCCTCGGGTATCAGGCAGTCCGGCTACATTCATGCATGACCTAATGCTGGGGAGGTGATTTCTAGAATTCTTAGCTTGTCATAGTAGATTTGACAGTGAATGAAGCTTGAAATGTGAATGTAGAAAGGCGGGAACCAGCCTCTGACCCATGGAGATATTTCCATAACCACAATTATTTTGTTATCAGCAGAGGTAACCTTAGAAATCATACGATACAAACCTTTTAAAGCATTGTTTGTGGTATGCTCTTCTCAGCTGCTATGACTACAAGCTCATACAAATGAAGAAAATATCAATGTTTAATGTAATTTGAGAATTAATTATTTCTAACATTTATCTAGTTTTGCAGTATCATTTACATTTTAATAGACACTATTTACCACTGCACAGGCATGGTGCTTTTACATAAATGGTGTAAAAAAAAAAAAAAAGAGCTGAATTTACTGTGTGCTGTTGAAGGATTGTGGGAAAAGACAGTTTATTTTGGTGTGTAAGCTGTTTATGCATTTGTGGGCATTTTGATGTTTATTTTAAATGACTGTGTCAAGTTTATCGTGTTGAATATCAGCCAGTGACAGAGACCCCGTCTGTGTGTGTACAACATGTGTGTGTGTGTGTGTGTGTGTGTGTGTAGCATAGAGACATAGAGGCGGAGAAAAATGGTTTAGGGGAGGAAGATAGACTGCAGAGGCGTTTTGTGGGAAATGATAAGTGTTTATAATACAGTACATTTCCATGTAAAAGGTGGTGTGCAAATGGTTTGGCAGTTCTTATGTATGTGTTTATTATTATGTATGTGTGTGAGCTGTGATAACCTTGCAGTGTGGGATGCTAATCTGCATTAAAGTGAGAGACAGATCAATTTAAGGTGAACTTCACCCAACTTAAAAGTGTCCGTCATGTATCTGATCGAGGACGAAGCGTTTTCTCTATCACGACCAGACTGTGTGTTGCGGTGTGCGACGCACGCACACAAGTCGTTAATCACTTGGACAGCGCTCCGCTTCAACTTCAGTTCAAGCGGTGTCAGAGAGGAGCAAGGACTTCACACTAGAGAAAAAATATACTGTTATTTTTACCACGAACACCAGGTGCTTATAGATTTGCATGTACTTCTTCTGAGAGGACTGAGGAGAGGTGAGAGCAGAGCTGGCTAAACACAATCAACCTTGTGAGGCGTACTGTTTCAAAGAAAAACTCCTCTATGATGAAGTAGCTCTCTCTGAGATGTGAAAAGAAGTTCACTTCATGAAACACTTTTGATTTATGAAGCTTTTTCTTTAAGCCAGTTGGCTGGTATTTTAGAAAAAGCAGCATAGTTCATACCATGCTTTAAGGCTGGTTCAAGACTCTTTTTGCTCCATAAACTCAATTTAGTTTGGTTATGTAGCTGAATCAACGTGTTATGCTGTTTTACTGTGGTATGGCTTTGTCCTTGTTGATGCTAGTAAGCTTAAAAGTCATGCATTTTGGTTCAAACAGTATGGAGATGTAACAGTATTTGTAAGAACTATGTGTAAGAACTGACCGTTACCAATGCTACTCTGTTATAGGTACGTTATGGTGTTAAATATACTTCTTTTCTTGCTGTGCATCAGTGTTGATATACCTTCATGTTCAGGCTGCATTCAAATAATTAACTTACAGAAAAATAAGCTTTTTATAGAAATTTTATATTTACTTTGGTTACAGCATATTTACATACATTTTTGTATTTGATGATGGAATTTCTGGTGAAATAAAAGCCATTAAAATTAGGTGAATATTAATTTTATTTAGGGCCACTTGGTGATGTATTTGTTTTTGTTTTGTTTTTACTATATAAAAGTGTAGACCGCTTTGTAGCTGCTACAATTTCAAGCAGCTAAATAGAATCCAGCCATGATTATTATTTACACCTGTGTTATTCCTACTGTGACATATCTAAATGTCTTCTGTGATAAAGGCTTGTGCTTCCAACGTTCATCTATTCAAAATACCACAGTAATTACATCCCTCGCGCTTAGTGTTTGATGAGTGTTTTTCCGTGCTTCTGTCCAGAGAGGTAACTTCCCATCCAACACTGAAAATCACCTCTATAGACAAATGCAATGTGAAAAATAAGTGAAATATAGACCACAAACAAACAAAACTAAAAAGCGCACTCTGCTCACTGTTTACTAAGAGGTCATTACGAGCTACAAGGGTTTTGGGTTTAGGCACAATGCTGCATCTGACTGCCTTGTTAGAGTGTTTTGTTGCTCAAAGATGCTGCAGCTAAGATACAAGACGGGCCAAACATCAATCCTTTTGTCTGGCATGGCTTGTAGTTTTGGACTCAATAAACTGTTTGCACAGTGGCAGATCAACTCGAGCACTCTATGAAAAGAATTTCAAAGGGAATTTGCTGCAGTTGGTGCTGGCAGCAAGCTAATGGCCAAATCAGATCACTCAAGTCAGAAATCCATCCAACGCCGTAGGAAATAGTTGACTAGAGCCAGCGAAGAGGGCACATTCTCTGAACTGGTCTGGCAGCTTAATAAAGTGAACTGATAAACAGCTAAATAAAACACACCTAGTATATAAATAATGTAAGCCATGTTTTAAGGTAGCATACTGAATTTTGATGTAATTGAATTATTACAATTATAGAGAAGAGTTTTATTGATGGATGTGTCTATTCCACATTCTGTACAGCTGAAGACAGTACAGAGAGACAGAGCGCATTAGCAAATAAGTCATCAAAGTGTCAGCGTCTCCAAACACATATGGTAACTGCCCCTGGCTGTTGGCCTCTCTTTCTGTCCACTCTGGCAGCAAAGATAATACTAGAAGCCAAAACTGTTTTTTCAGCAAATTTTGTGTTTTTTCTTTCTAACAGCACATGGAGCACGTCAACACTTGAAAGAGAACTACAGTCGACCTCTGCTATGCTCCTCTCTCCACTGTTACAGAAATACAAAAGGTCTTCAGAAGTGAGTCTATAGCTTCAGATTTTTTTTTCGTTTTGATGTTGAGCACCACTTAAAAGTACAAAACTTATTTCTTTGTATTGTATTGTATGAACAGTGTGAATGTACATTACACACTCTGGGGTGAAGAGTTGAATGCAGACTATTTAACAGTATAGGCAGAATAGAAATATAGAAAATTACTGCCTCTTTAAATATTCTCCACAAGGGGGCATTTCTCTGCATCCCAATCTCAGGTCAAGTAGCGATCTGTCAATGATAACAGGTATTAAAGCAGCAGAGTCTTTTATGTAACATGCTCTATTCATAACTTAAGTCAGTTGGAATTATATTTGAGTTATTACTTAACCTAATCAGGGACACTAAATGAATAGGCCAATGACTTATAAAGATGTAATTATGTTCTCTTAGGGTGTAATGCCCCTTTATACTTTCTTAACAATTCATTTTTTTCTGTTCTAATGTTTTTGCTAGTTACTATTGTTATGTTTTTCCTGCATGGTTCATGCTGCTGCTTTTCTGATCATTAATCACAGTACTATACTTAGAAGTTAAATTTTAAAAGGTAGGAAACATCTGTGTGACGTCTATGTTTGGCATGTAAACACCAATAGACAGAGGCCCACTTTCACAAACACTGAAGGTTTCTGTGAAGGAATTTTCATGTGTATATCATATTCTTCTATTCATATATCACTTCTGAGGCCAAGCAGATAGAGAGAGCAGCCAGCTGTCTGTCCTTCTCCTGGTCAGGCCAATTGGTCCTCATGGCCATTCTCATGAGAACCAACTCTAATGTAAAGAATCTTATGGCAAAGTAAAGTGTTATGTTGTGACTTGAGCCAAAGCTGAAACCAATCCTTATCTGGATGATGCGAGGAGTTAATTAAGTGTTGCTCACAACACTTCCTTCAGACTTTAACATGTCACAGTGTTAACTACATGCATTGGAAGTGTGTATCCCAGGTTCTCCTTAATCGATTAATATCATTAAATCCTTTTGCTCAAAACATCGAAGGTCTCCTGGTATTTCTGAACCACCCAGCTCTTAGATTTCCATCACAGTTTCATTAAGATAGTCCTTCCTAACCTGGGGGTCGGGACACCCTAAAGAAATCACAAGACAAATCTGAGGGAGTCGCTAGAGGATTAAGAGGCCAGGAAAGCAGAAAGAAATGCATTTCTGCTACACCAAATTATGTTTAATTTTTCACATTTCTAATCTTTGCCCTATTCCTACAAATTACTAGATCATTTTGAGTAATCAAAAATGACTCAAATAGAAGAAGGAAAAAAAGGTCACTCTTTGATTGAATAAGTCACAGGTGGTGAACTTAATGACAATCTGTGACTGAAGGTCGCAGGCAGACATGACTTTTTTAAGGGGTCCCAAGCCAAAAAGGTTGGGAACCTATGGATTAAGAGATGATCACATACTTCTTGCTGCAGCCCATACACAAAAGCTGTCAAGTCTCACCTCATACTGACAGAATGGGATAGCAGCTTGGCCATATGGTGAGAGCTGGACCTGTGAAATCTCAATAGTTGGTGTCTGGCTCTGAGGTTGATGTGGTTTTGTTCTCTGCCCTAGCTTTTAGCTTTCATTGAATTTTGCTTCTCAGGGAGCAATAACAAAACAGACTGTTGACACCAAAATGAAAACAGTGTTTGGTTTCTCTATAAAAGTTATATCAGTAAGATGCCTGAAATGAAGCCGATTTATTTTAAAATCAGCTGAGGTTCCAGCTAAGCTTGTGCTTTGCCATCACCAACTGATGGACTAGTTAAGATGTCATCCTCACTGCTCATTCTCTTCGCTGAATATGCATCTCACACCAATAAACCTGCTGCAATTGATCTGTTGCTTGTTCACACCTCTGACTGGCTTTAAATTACACTTCTCAGGGACTGATACAAAACAGAGCCTGGGCTGCAAAATAAAATCACATTTTTTACCCCACAATTCTTCAGTATACCTGACTTGTCTGATAGAAATGCATTATTCTTTCAATTTCTACTTGACCTTAATGTTAACTGAACAATTGTTCAGAATGGGCTTCTTTCAAGCATGCCTCTTTGTTATAGAGGCAAGCTTTGATTGTAAGATCACAGTTTAAATCTGTCTGAGAAAAGCTGAATAGTGGAAATGAATAGGAATATAAACTGCTGCATCACCCTTGAACAGCTATGCAACTGTGCAGTATCCATCTAAAGAGACACATTACTTGTCCTCAGTACCGTATCCCATATATGCTGCCTTACTTTTAACAACTGTTCAAAACATACCACAAACTTGATTGACAATAAAAATGTCTCTGTTTTTCATTTTTCTACCGCATATACAGTCAAATCGTAGGTGCAGTGTGGTTACATGGTCACGCAGTTGAAGCAAGAACTGTGCCTTGCTGGAAAGTCACATAGAAATGACTTGACAATCTTGTACCGGGCAGCAACTTTAATGATATGAATGAACTGCGAAATTCATGTCATTCTCACAATGTACATGTTTGCTTGTTGTCATAATTTAAAACCAATGACTGCTAGTTAGGAAATCAATTTACAAAACTACTGGTATGCTTTCAAAAATGGTTGTAGAAAGAGTTCATTATGGTGTTTGAATGCTTGAGTTTCCCAAACCTCAAAGTGCGACTAAAGCAATGGTGGTTTTGAAATCTTCCTTTTGGATAAACCACATGCAAGACACAGTGATAAGTTGAACCTAGTGATTTAAGAACTGACGTTGCCTTGATCTTATTCATCTTTTTACCAAGAAGAGATGAAATGTTGGTGATGATAACTGACATTGTAACTGCTGGTTTTCACACACTTGTAAACTTTCAGACACACATAATTTTTTTTGACATTACAGGGATTAAGGAAATCCTACATTTATCTACTTTGGCAGCTCAGGACACAGAGACAGTTTTTATAGAGGATGAAAACCAGGCAGAGGATCTGTAATGACTGCTTAACATAAAGGAACAATCGACCCTTGTACACATGTTCAGTGTTACACTTTGTCAATTTGTGATAGTTCATACATTCTTTGTTTCCCAGAATGCCTTTCAAAAACTCCAGGGGATGGGAATTGAATGAAGCTCTTCCATTGAGTAATGAGCTACATGTGAGGAAAATTATCTTGCTTAGATAACATGCTGTAATTTATTTTTCCACTTTAAACAACTGTTAAAGAAAAGAGTAAAACTATATTGATGAAATATATCATTTAAGAGAATCTGTTATATAGATTCATATAGGACCCATTCTACTCATTTACCAGATTTGAATGTCATAAAATTGGTAACTAGTCTGGATTTAAAGCACTAACAACTCTTCATAAACTTTTTAAGGTTATAGTCTTTATTCTTTGGAACTGAGAGACTGATATTAGCATTTGATGTTTATTACTTCCACCTTGGATAGAAAATGGTTCCTACATCAGATTTCATTATAATTGCGCCAGAAAGTCTGGAAGTGACATCATGTTCGCTCATGGATCCATGGGAATAATCAAGTTTTAAGGGTGAAATTTTCCTGTAAGTACTGGATTGTAGAGATAAAACTCAAAGATACAACACACAGCTGTTGAAATAAAACCCATGTTATATTCAACTAAGCCTTTATCACTATTTTGATCACAGTAACATCAAGGCAAGCCAAACACTGATTATGAGCAACTCAAAGATTCTCATCTCAAGTGTTGATCTTCAATCGATACACTGTAGGCTCGGGGTGTCTTCTGATGTGACTCTGGGTGTGTAGGTTTAGCTTTAATGTTGTCTGGCAGCTCTGGCTTTGGCTGTGTGGCCCCCTGCCAATACGTCACTGGGAGCCAGAAGCACGGATCTGGGACACCGACTGATGGCTGTAATCTCCTCACAAGCACGCTGTCAGTTGGTCTATTCATTAAAGGGAAATTCATCCTCAGTCAGAATAGACAGGTTTTATTTCTTTGAAGTTGGAAAGTTAGACAAAAAAAAACGAACAAAAAAAAAAAACTTTCGGTGTGAGAGTCTTGTAATGATATCCAATTTGACAGAAAATGGGAGTTTGAATGGTTCATTGAGATGCTCATTGTGACTGGTTGATACTTGTTTGTCAAGAATGGACTTGGAAGAAAATTTGAATTTGGCACTTTATCTGCTACAATCAGTCCAGTTATCCATTCAATTATCAATCTATTTAACTCACGTTAGACATTCAGTCTAGCACCCGTCCAGAAAGAAATGTTGTAGTTGTCACACTGACAGACCGATTCAATTTCCAGTGTAAACTCTACGAGAGGTTCTTCAAATTAATGACAAAAAGCACATTTGGTTTATGCACTCCAGAGTGACACAGAGTGTTTTTTGATCTAAGGCCACTACCGGCAGTTACCAGCAGAACATCATTTGTCTGTGCCTTCCGAAACCATTACAAATCATTGTCAAAAAAATGATATGTCTTATGGTGTGACAGCACTGTGGTTAGGGTTAGGCGCAAAAAGCACTTGGTTAGATTTAAGGGAAGATCATGGTAAAATAAGTACTTTGTTAGGGAAGCAGTGTGATTTGGGTTAAAATGACTACGTCCTTCAGATTAGGGCTCGTTCGTCATCACAGTCACAATAACAACCATGTGGTTGAGGTTGCGGGATGTTGTTGGTCATGGTGTTTAAAAAACAATGTTGAGTCATTGCTGGAAACAGGGAACAAATAGTAATCTCCCATTTTAAAGCTACACAAATCAATATTTTTATGATAAATTTGATTGGATCAAGTGACAGTGTGTAACTCTGACTATGTGTAATGTGTAAGGTGTCACTTGTTATGATGAACCCATAAATATCACTGACTAATCTGTTCCCATCAGCTCTGAAGAGTGCGTCAGTGTCTTTCAGCTCATCGTACTGTTTTGGTTCAGTCGTTGGTTCAGTCTCACCACTCAGCCTCGTTACATACATTCACCAGGTGGCCAGTGACACGACTCCAAATGGACACCATAGCAACTTTATATTGAGAAAAAATGTCGATGTTACATTTACAACTTGTGCTGCCACCAAGTGGCCAAAAAACCATTTAATGCATATTTGACCAAAACAAAGTTTGGTTGCCATCTGCAGATACTTTAGAAATATTCAACTAAAAATGTTGTCAATATATATGCAATATAAGGAATTATTAGGTTTCACTGAACATATATATATATATATTTTTTTTTACTAATGCACAATCATATTAATTCATAGGAGATGTAGTTGCTGAAAAGGACTACCTCAGAAAATGATATGGATCACACATGCAAAAATATGTGAGGACTCATCAGACATCATAAAGACCCCCATTATGAACAGAACTTGATTGGGAATAGCGTGTACTCCTAAGCTATTGTTAAGAGCAAAAAGAAAGATGCACTCTAGTGAAAGTTGACCCTGTTACAGCTGACAGATGAGCAAAAAAACAAAATCTTAAATATCAGCAAAGATATTGTGCTTTTATCAGATATCGTCTGGATTCTACAAACCAATATATGTGTCTCTAAAAACACATTACACTTTTACTGAGGCCTGAGCAGAAGCAAAATCAGCCCTTAAATATAGCACAACTGTCTGTCTACTTTAAAACTCCCTCACTGCTACAAATGATTTACTGTTTCTTCTTCTTCACTCTTGGATCTTTTAAAAAGTTGTTCCAGGATTGTAGCAGCAGTTTTTGAATACATTATCTTATTTACAACATTTTTATTTCAAAAGTTTACTGTTGCCTGCAGGCTGCTCTGTGATTAGCTGACACTTGTTCTATTGCAGTGCATTCAGGTGCTGTTTGAACCTTGAATGTAAAGATTTCATGATTTGAAAGCTGGTTGCTGTTTGCTTAATGTTTGTTTTATGGGTTTGATTTTCTGACAACTTAGCTCATGAATACAACACTGCACACACACACACAGACACACACACACATAGCTGCACAGGCACAGAGAGTGACCTTTGTTTCAACTTGGAGCATAATCACTACTGGGGCTCTGCCTTGAGACGGGGATCCAAACCCAACTGGTTCAAGCAGATGGCCGCACAGTAAGCTATAGCTTCCCGTTAAAGAGGAGTTCTTCCTTGCCACTGTCAACAAGAGCTTGTTTATGGGGGAATGTTGGGACCTGCTCTATGTGAAAAGTGCCCTGAGATAACTTCTGTTGTGATTTGGCGCCATATAAATAAAAGTGACTAGAATTAACTTGACTTAAATACTCAACTCAGCTAAAATGTACTGTAGCTCAGTTATTAAATGAACAATAAAGGAGAGGTCAGCACCTCATCAAAAGCTTACTTCATAGACTTTAATGAAATGATGACATTAAATTAATGTTCTATACAAAAGCCTGCATACTAGAAATTGGTGCGCCATAGGGTCAAGACCTAAACCAGAATAGAATAGAAAAGAATATAATAGAATTTTACCCAATAAAGCTGTTTCACCTGGATGCTGATAATCTATAATAAAGCTCATTCAGAACAAATCCACATATTTGTTCAAAGGTCACTCTAAATTTAATTCTTCAATCCAGGAAGAGATTTTTAATGTTATGTTCTTAACTTAAAAACAATGTTTAATCTTTGAGGGAGCAAAAGAAAAAGGTGAGATATGGGGAGATGGGAGAACAGAGAGAGACAGCACATCTCTTTGAGTTGACTTGCAGCCCACCAAAGTAATTACAAAGAACAATGTTCTCCCATAGAGAGGTAGAGGTGGAAAGGGACAGAGATGGAAGCAGCCTGGCAATTATCCCTCAGGTACCTCTCTAAGGTGAGCGACACAGATGCCATTTCACAGTGTGTGGAGACCATTCCCTGCCGATTGAACTAGTTTGACTTGTGATGCCGCTGTCAGCTTTCTGTGCAGGGATCCTCTCTCCATTCACAAACTGAATTGATAATATCAGTGCACCCAGTATGCATATACGCGTACCTCAGAGCGCGATTGTGTGAGCAGCATTTTTGGAGTCAGGGAAAAGGAGAACTTTTGTCCAGAGCTTATTACCCATAGTGCACAGCAGCTAGACATTTCTGGCATTCAGGTCCTTGGCTAATGAAGTGGCTTGTCACAGTGTATGCATGTGTATGTGTGTGTGTGTAGACACATACTTTTAAAAGCCTGTATAGAGGCACATAAGGGCAGTCAATGTCAGGTAAAGGCTGGATCATAAAAATAATTCCTTTCAACCACATTTTCAATAAGATCCCCCAACTGTCACTTTATTCTTAAGGAAATAATATCAACATGTTTCCCCAAACAACTTCATTACAGTTATGTTCTATTAAATCCTACTGGTCTGACAATAAGAAAAGACATTGATAAATGACTATAATGAGAAATGCCATATACCCCTACATAACACCCATAATATTTCGAGGGACACTCAATTATTGAAGCAGTCATTAAAATGAGAATAGGTGACAGCATAATTTTCATGCTGTCTCGTGATTGCAGCATAGTTACATCACCGAATTTGTATTATACCATATTTATTCTCTTGTCAAGCCCACACTAGACAACACATTCACAGTTGCCAAAGGTAGGTAAAAACCTGTCTATCCTATGGGCAATGACAGTGCAGCTCCTGGCCAAAAAAAGGAAAAAACGCTGTTGCTTTTTGTTTAAAAAAAAACAAAAAAAAAAACAGCTTCCCAGATCTTACATCTCTAAATGCATAAGAAGAATACTTCCAGAGGCAATGAGAGCACAACGTAGCGGGCATAAAGTGATGTTTACATTCTCCTGTCTGCTTGTGGGAGGGAAGTTAAGCGGCGGCGGTCTCTAAAATGAATGAGTCGCCCAAGGCTTGCTCCTGGATAGCGGTGATCCTGAGCTCACTGGTCTTGCCGCAACAAATGTGTGTACTTGTGCACATCTGTGTGTCTTTGTGTTCTTGTGATGTGTTTGAGTGCTCCAGGGCTTGTTATTCTGTCAGTGCAGAGAGAGGAACTTGAAAATGTGAGGATGTTTCCCAAATGTACACCAAATATATGCTTGTGATTTTTCTGCAACTTGGATGCATGTAGCAAAATCATTAAACAGGAAATGTTGACAAGTATACTGTATTCCTTATGGGGCTGCAGGGGCCTTGTTTGCACAACTGAAAAGAGTGATGTGAGAAAATAGCAGGCAGAATGTCTTGTCTAATTTGATGCAACTACTTTAATGAAGATCTAGCTGCTAGATGTTGGCGGGGGAAGCGATCAGAGGTTTCAAAGATTGGATGGATGTTTCCGTGTTTGTATTGATGGATGAACAGATGGATAGCTAGAGAAACAGATGACTGAATGAATGATAGAGAAATACATACTGAAATGAACGATGGGCCGGTGATGGATAGATATTTTTGTTGTGTTATATTCGTACTGTAGGTGTACTGACAGATTGTACTGCAACATTGCCCCGCTACACCTGGCATACGTGCTGCGCCAACAGCTGTTCATCCACCCATCATCTGTATCCGACACAAGATATATGAGCTACAGCTAACCTCACATTATTATAAACTTAACTGAGTTACAACCCAGTTTAGCTGAACGCTCTGGCTCAGCTCTAAACAATAACGCTAGATTGTGTTGCTGACAACACAGAAACAACAGGTGTTGGGAAATAAATGGATCATATGTGAATGTTTGTTTTTATGTGTTTGCCTGGTATATAAATGAAGTACACTATCATATATTATAGTTCTGCCTCCAGATTCTTTTGATCCTACTGCCAGATTGAGTGTGGATGTGTGAATGTATTTGCATGTGTATATGCGTATGTCATGTTGCATGAGAGTTTGATGAGGGATTACACTTTACTGATCCCTATGGGGGAACTGCGTCATTCATTACAGCAGCAGAGCTGAGTTAAAAATCAATATGGATTTTGGTATAAATAGAGACAGAGCAGAGCAGATCATGAAAAAGAAAAACACTAAATAAATAAAGGGAAATATAAGTAGTACTTTAAACCAATTGACATTACAGTTAGACAAATATAAACACCAAGCACAGGTGTGCAAATACATACCAGCAGGATGCTCCTCAAATATCTATATGTGAGACTCTGTGAGAGATACTGTAGCATAATAACACAGTGTTGCTATATAAAGACGAACTATGTGCCATCTATACAATGAAAGTCCTATGAGCGGGACACATATTAGACTGCAAGCAAACTATGTAAATGTATGACAAATAGGGATGTTACAAAACAATTATCTCACTTTGTACACAGTTCAATATTCTATATTTTTCCAACATTTTCAGTAGCATCTGAACAAAGATCACCACAATGAAATGAATCCAGTTTATTTCTAATGGGACACAAAAACAAAGCAAAAGTGCAAATCATGAACTACAATGGGGTGAGTTCAGGGTTCTGCCAGTTAAATATAAAGCGTATTAAGTCTCTTTATAATGCCAGTTTAAGACCATTTTCATTCCAAAGTAAACCTGAAGATTAAAAGAAAACAAAAAAAAATAGTATACACGCAAGCACAATTCTCATTAGAGGTATAAAGCAAAGACAAACAGCCATGTTTTTAAGACCTCTTCAACCAAATCTCAAAAGGCACAGCCAACTGCTGCACTGTATATGTTGGCAGAATTTCATTATGATGGGCTGTGGCTGGAAATACCTATTGTGTACAGCACGGCTCTCACAATACAAATGTCAAAAAATCACAAAACAAATATACATCTCCAGTTTCTGGTCCGGCATGCTCTGCCTAAAGTCACGCAAAACAAACATTACCTGCCGAGGAGGACATTTATAACCCTGTTTGCTTAGTTAGCAAGACATCTCAAAAACTAGTCAGTTTTCTGTTAAATGTGGTAGAAAGTTAGTTTTATTTGCATCTTTACTACAAAGGCCGATGCCTTCTACTTCATTATCTTTGATTGATGATCAGCATCCTTTTAGGGGAATTATCTTTAACTAAAAACAGATTTTTAAATTTTTTTTTAATCTGAAAATGCAGGGGAGGCATGGGACTTTTTCAACCCTGAGTAGTGTTAACAGGCAGCATACAGCCCCAACAACTTTCACCAAGAAGATAGGACATCGTCTATGTTGCCTGAGAGGTAAAACCTGGGGTATAAAAAGTCTGACATTCACTCGCGACTGCTCTACAGCTTAATTGCTGGAAGTGCATGGTAATAACTGAAGGAGACTCATGAGCCTGTTAGGTTTTGATTATATCATCTGGATTTTGGCAGCTGGACAGTGAGGACTAAAGGACTAAAATATGATTTGGAAAAGTGAGGGGGACATGTCACCCACATCACCAGTGGAAATGGTGCCCTTGTGTAGAGGCAAACGTCTGACATGTATTTCTTTATATAAGATGACGAACCTTAAGCCGAGCCATGCTTTGATGAAGGCTTCCATTTGACAGCTAAATGCATGAGAATGTTTAAGGCGATTTTCTTGTACTGTATGTACTAATTAAAAATAATGACAATGTGGAGCAGATACCGCCTTTTTGCTTCTTCAACATTCCCTTTTATAAAACTCACTACTGCACTTCATTTTGTCAGTTGTCTTGTAGCTGTCTTCTTCTTCGCTTCAATATCCAAAACTCTCTTACATGTTGTCTGAGTCTATCATTCCCAAACTTATAATATAATAAAATCTATTCATAATGTGTATCCATAGTGTTGACTCTCAGCGTGTATGTGTGCGGTTAAATCTGGATAGAGCTGTGCATTCATCAAACAGAGTGAGTAAGTTGAGTTGACTGATGCAGATTAAAGCTACACAGCCAAAATTGGGGAGTACTTTTTGCCTTTTAAGGGCCTGGAATCTGCCAACTGTGGATAGCAGGGCTCCAAGTATGCATATGATGATCTTTTAACAATACTGAAACCCTCTTGACAGAGTGTAAGTCTTCCTGTCGTTCCCCATTGCCATCTCTATCACGACTTTCCCCAGCGTATCCCTCTCCTCCCAATAATCCCCCTCTTCTCTTTCTCTTCCTATCACTCCCCTTTGTTGTCTTAATCATCTCTATTCTCTGGTGAATCCTTCTCCCTTCCTCCAGCTCCCTCTTCCTCTCGTTGTGATGTTGGGGCTCTAGCCTGTGGACCCGTCAGAATAAACACAACATCCTTATATCTATCTTGCCACAGGCCATTCCCTTATCCCCATTAGACAGGACTTCAGTGAAAGATGCCGCCAACAAACAAATGTTCCGCCAATATACAGACACCAAAACACATTTGCATGGACATATACTGTACTTACACAGACAAACAAACATTTAAAAACACATGAACACACAAGTGGATACTAAACTTTGTAACACCCTGCCTAAGGACAAGCAAACTTTCTTTAAAAAGCTTTAATGTTTAACATGAAACTGATTTTATAAACATAATTCGAAGGATAATCTCCTATTGCTTTCATTTTGATAATTTCTTTGTTTGCCCAACATGGTTGTTGCATTGTACTGTGGTCTTTAATAAGCCAGCAGTATCAGTTATCCTTTTGGATTCAATTTGGGGGTGTAATGAGGCATGGTTAAACCCAATGAGTGGACATTTTAATTTTTGTTTGTATTAAAAAAATATCATCACAGTTTTGCACAATTTCTGCTCTGCTGAACTCGTGTTTATGGAGCCAACAGTTCATGTTATTATTGATGATGTTTTGGTTTTTTTTTTGATCATCCCTTTAACTTGCTGTGGTAACTTCAATGCAAAAAAATACACACCAAAAAAATATAGTTGTTATAATTAACAATACAAGCTTGTGTAGACTGGTGTATATTGACCGACACAATCAAGCTCCTAACATGAATGACTCATCAGCCTCTGGATAACTTCAGTCTTTAATATTCTTTGTTTTTCCTTCTGTTAGCTCTGCGTTTGACATCAATCAGACTTTATTTGTGGGAAGACAGTGGGACTTTCATCTGCTCTTTTGGGGGGGTGGGGAGGAGTGGGTGGGAGGGATCTCTCTCTCTCACTCTCTCTCTCTCTCTCACACACACTCACACACATAAACGCAAACAGACAAGAGATTAAAGCATTAGAGTTTTCAGCATCGAGTGCCAGGCTTAGAAGATGACAATCCTGTTTCTTCCCAAAAAAGCCAAAAAAAAAAAGTTAGATCAATAAGAATAGCACCCCCCTTGTTTGCCTCCTCTTCTCATGCTCTTCCATTTTTATCACCCCCTACCACCCATCGCACACCAACCCTATCGCCATACAAGAACATCAATATTGGATGACTTTGCAAAGCCCTCGTTCAATAACAATGATTTTCGTCCAATGCCAACCTTTAAAAAACTTGGTTAAGGTTAGGGGATGGATGTGATTACTGTTAATAAACAGGCCTTCTGCATGCTCCACGGACAACCATCTCCCCGACCTCCACACCCTTACTTTCTACCTCACTACATAAAGGGCACACTACCTCCTCCATTGGTCCTGAACCTTGGCATAGAATATAAATTATTACGTGCAGAATCATCCTTTATGGACATTATTCCTAAGCTGCAACACACACACCCTAAAGATGTAGAAACCTCATGTACTCCTTTAGTCCATATGATTTCTTATGCATTTAAATAGCTTTGTTGCTGCCCGTCTGGGCAGTGAGTCGAGAGATATCTTTCATTCAGTGGCCTCGTTCCCAAGCTGTATCATTCCTTCATTCACCCTCCCATCCAGAGGTGTGAGGAGCAGCTCTTTTGCCTCAGGTGTAGCACAACTTAAAGTGTGGCACAAAGAAGGAAACTCTCCTGCAGGGACACCGCAAAGTGTTATCAATCTGCGATGACAAGGGAAGGAGGTGACAGGGAGGGAGGTGTAGGGTGGGGTGGGGGGGTTACTGTTTCAGTGTCAATCTGTCACAGCCTTGAGGCAGGGTAAACGACGGAGGGGAAAGTGAGATTGAAAGGTGGGAAGACTTAAGAAAAAGGTGAAAGCAAAGTGAGGGACAGATGGCAGACGAAGGCGCAAAGGGAGAGGTGGACGGATAGAGAGGGAGGAATAAAGAGAAGCGAGGTAAAAGGCAACTAACAATTGAAGGCTTTGATTACAAAGGATTGTGACCGAGTGTGTAGGTGTGTGCATGTGAGTTATTATGTGTGTATTGAAATAAATGAGCCCAGTTGACCAGACGGAACAGAGGACAGAACTCCTGTTGTTTGTGACCGAGTGCACTCCTCCCAGTAACAGTGGTGGGCTAAACACTGAACAAACCTGCCTGTGTGTGTGCGGGTTGGTGCAATACGTGCGCGTTCCGAGCACACGTTTTGAATTCATAAGAGGGCCAAATCTCTATTCCCCCTTGCAGGCATTAGTGAACTGAGGGTGTTACAATATGATTACACACAGAATACGAAGTGTTTTTCCCAAACACTATTTACCGAGACTATTTCCTGGATAAATACATTACTCGCCATTTAGAACATTAAGGTTTATTTTCAGCAAAGAGATGGGAACAGTGTTTGGGAAAAGGCACGGTAAGATGGCCACAAGCCATAACAGATATCCATAACCCCCATGTGTGAGGGACTGTGCAAATCTAGTTAGGCAGGAAAATGCTAAAGCATAAAGCAATTAGACCTTGTGTGTTAAAATGTGGACTGGGGATGGAGTAATGAGAGGGAGAGGAAGGCTGCATCCAGTGACCTCCTCCTCTCTTGCACAGGCCAATCATGCCGAAAGATGAACAAAGATCAGAGTCACACAAGACAGACATCATGTATCGGAGAAAAAGCTCCTACTCGACGCTAGAGGACAACAAGCTGGGATAATATGATCCATAGCTGTGCAACAATGTGGGTCATAGACATTTCTGTTGCATCCCAAAGTGTTTCCTAGAAGTCCTAGCCGTTGTTTTCAAGTGACATTTGATTTTTAAGTTAAATAACAGTGAAGGGCACAAGGTGGAGAAGGGCCAGGGCAAGTAGTGAAACAAATTCCACCACATCTCGGACACAATTGCTTTTCATTTGCAGTTGATAGGGTGCGTCCTCACAGGCGAACAACTGTCGTGGCCTTTGCTGCATTTGACTTTTGATTTGACATATGATTAAACTCATAGAGGAAAATGTATTTCAGGCGTGGAATAATTCTGGGATTGTTTTCTCTGCAATTCATTTGAATGTTAATTTAAATTTAAATTGAAACATCGTGGTATTTTAAATAGACTACCTGGCATGCCCTTTTTCCTTAGTTAATTAAATGACTGATTGTGTTTTATTGGGTTTTTTTGTGCTTATTTCACAATAGCAAATTTCTGCACTTATTCTATTTTACCCATCAACCATGTATACGTGTCTTTAAGCCCACACTGTGTATTACACACACTTTATGGTACGGTATGTATTGATTGCACTCATAGCCTATGCTACAATGCACCCAATATGGTGCAGCAAACACCAGTTCTCTCTCTCTCTCTCTGTCTCTCTCTCTCTCTTTCTCGCTCTGTGTTCAGTAGATGACTTGACATGATCATGAATAACTTCTGGCTTTCAAGCTTGCACTTCACTTCCCTTTGATTCCCAGGCCTGGCCTGAGGGCTGAACAACGTCTTGCCCTCGCTGGGTTTCGTTCATTCAGAACTGGGGCAGTTAATGTCATGGTGGCAGTTCATGTGATCACACAAAATCAGGGATTAGTGTGTAAGGCAAGGGCTTAGGGGGCGGTGTGGGACCTGATGTTCCAGTGAATCAGAGGTTTTCTCCCCTGCAGTACTTGCCTGAAAATTATGTTCAGAAGTGAAAATACTTAACAAAAGCTGAAAAAGCTTAAAAAATAATTGCATTTTATGTCATTGGTAGTTGAAATACTTGTCTGTGATTGGCCAGAGGCTGTTTGACGCATGAGTCACATCTCAAACAATAAACAAGCATGGTAATGACAAATGTCTGCTTAATTCCTTCCTTAATTTTCAGTCCTAAAAGTAAAAAAAAAATAAACAATTGCTGATATTTAAATTATTTGGCCAATGACCATGATATAAGCAGGATAATCCATGCTAAAATGTTTGTAAAAGGATTTCAAAGCATTCTGCTTCTCTTTGGGTGGCTCCTTCTCTCTGCACTGTGTATTACAAATCTTTGGTGGATTATCTCTTACATGTCAGTCAGCTGTAAGAAAGCAGCAGAAATGGATTCAACTCTGGGGAAATGGACAGCAGTACAAAAAAAATGATAAAATGTTGCATAAACCTAATCTCCTCTGTTCTGACAGATTTTCTGTATAGTGTCTGGAATTCATTTTGACACCTCTTACCACAGCAATGCAAAGAACCACCATCCTATATTGCATGCAATGGATTACATGAGTTAAGTTGACTTGGCTTAAGGGGAAGCTATGGCGCTCATGCCTGAAATACACAAAATACCTGCAGGTGTTGTTTTTCTACACCTCCACCTATTCTTAGCTGCAGCACCTTCTGCTCTATATTCAAATCAGACTACAGGTTCAAGACACTTTTCTAAGGTGACAGCTTCAAAGAGAAAATCTCTCTGACATACTGCAGCACCACTAAATGCCACAGAAAACCTGCCTTCTTCTGCTCAACCTGTACTGACACTGAGTGGCAAGACAAAGGTTCTGTTTAACTTTTAAACCTCTGCTTTTTTCAGTGCAAATGTTAAGCTGAGACGACAAGGCAGCCAGGTGGAGGAAAAAAAATAAAAAAAAGTTGGAGAAATAAAGACAAAAGGGTGTGATTAAATGGAACTAAGAGATCTATCAACATCCAAAAGAAGAAACTGAGGATTTCTTTTAATTTCTCTGTGATTACACCTTTGAGGTTTGTCTCCCATTGATTTCTGCCACACAGTCCAACAAGCTGGTGTCCAATAGAGACCCTGTTACTGTCTATCCAGCTGTACTGTGTTCAAAGGGTTAGTGGACTTTCCAGTGGAGAGCATCCAGCCTCCACGCCTTGCTGAGTTAATTGCAGACATAAATTAAGTCCTGAAAAACACAGCACAGGTTCCAGCTGATGCTAACTTCCTCTGTGCTGTTGCTGTGCTGCACAAGCCAGCGGCGTGTCTGTGTGTGTTTGTGTGTGTGTGTGTGTGTGTGTGCCTACACAGCACTCTCAGCTAGCTCAAACATTATTAAGTGATGGCTGGATGGAAGGCACATCAGCTGGGCGATGGAAAACAGCTGTTCAATTTCACACTTCCTCTCTCTCTACCTACACTCTCTTTACCTTCCCTCTCCCCGACACTACATACTCCGCCCCCATATCTGTCCAAACCTTATGCCCTCTCTCCCCACTGAATATACAATGATGCCTTTCAGACAGGAGCCTCTTAGGTCTTTCAAACCCACAAGGGGTGACACACAAACACATGCACGTACGCACAAATGCAGCTTGTTCTGACCCAGACCGCTGGGCTGAGTCAACATTTCAATTATTTATCACAACTCTCCTGCAAAACACAGGGGCCGTCCAGCAGAGGGATTGAGCGAGTTGTCGCCACAATAACAACAGTGATGAGTTCTTGTTACTCGGCTCAGCGTTTTTCTACTAATACGACAAATTGCACTTCCAATACCATAGAGCTGAAAACCATTTCTTGTCATCATTCAGTAGATAGCTTTCCCCTCCCTCTCCTTGTTCCTCTGTCTCTCTTTTTTTCTCTGTTGCACAATCACACACACACACACACACACACACACACACACACAGCACAGTATGAAAAGCCTTGTCCTATAAACAGGACTTGTACTGAATCAAGTTCAGGTAAAGGGACAAATACTTTAGAGTGGTATACTTTTTAACGCTTTCACATAACGCACAACCGCCTCCTGCATCACTTGCTTACACAGAAACACAGTTAACCCTCCTGATGTCCTTATATTCTGTATAAAAATGAGCTACCCTTACCACACCCCCTCTGACGAAGCCTCAAGACTAGATTCAGTTCCCACATCACAATGGGCAGATTAACTTGCTTGAGGGCCCCACAGTTGGGCCCCTGTTGCCTCCAAGTTCCCATCAAATCCAGAGCACACAGCGCCATATGGATGGCAGCTTCATTAGAATTTGCACAGGGACTAACCAATACTCTTATAATGAAAAATACCTGCCCCCAGGCTCTCTATGATAACTTCATTTTATGTGGGAAAATCCACCATGTGAGCACAGTATATAATAAAATAATAAAGGTGTTAGAACCAGATGTTAACACATTGCAGCTACAAAGAATGTGTTAATGACTTTTTTCTGTGTGTCTCTGTATGTTTTGCAATTGAAAATGTGTAAATGTGTACTGTCAAACACACACGTACAACACATTCGACATGTCAATCTCTGTGTCCAGTTTATGGTATTTTCTTATCTGAAGATGAGAAAAAGAGAGTGGAGCAAGCATGGCTGCCGTTACCCAAAGACCACCTCATTTACCTCAACATGACCTGCCTTCAATTGCTTCTCTCAGCACTTGATGCAACAGATAAGCAACAACAGGCACACATGCGCTTATACACACAGAGACTCAGGCACATTAACACCAAGGCCTCAGCTAAATTGTTTCAATCTAAATGGATTTAAAAAAGCTTTTGGCCCAGAGGCAGTGGCAGAAAGTTGAAGCTGCTCAGAGGACAGGCAGTGATAGGAAGAGAAAGGAGAGACAGATACAGACAGGATAACTGACATGTATTACTCATCTCTAACATCATAATGTATTCATTTCAGTTGTGAGGGAAGCCTGTTTCCAAGATAGCACGAGTTCCAGTTTCATGTCCAATTTCCATTTTGCCTTGAGAAGAATGAAGAGTGCAGGACCGCTGAAAGTGATCAGATGCCCTGCTCACGCTCAGCAAGTCTACTGAATGAGGCTCTACTCAGTCTTGGATCAAAAAATCTCATTATGAAATACACATCATGTAGTTTACTGTTATTGATTGACTATTATGTTATAGATTGCTTATTACAGTGGCACCAGCTTTGCCAATTAGATTTCAAGTATGTTTTACACAGATAATTGCTGATGTAAAGTCTGTCAATATGAGAATCATAACAAGAGATTTATGGGTTGCGGTAATAAAAGTAGGGAGCAAGCCAGGAGTTTTAAGCCAACGGTTCCCTTGCCAGATTTCTAAAATTTGCTTTTTTTTAATTAAGAAAACCAGGTCAGTGGTTAATACATGGCTGAGAGAGTTTTTTCTGATGTAAATTCTGATATGACGTAACGTGAACTTGTGATTTGCCTTCCAATATAAAACTGTTTGCACCCATGCTTTCAGCCATTACCTCCAGGTATGTTAATTCCACCCAATGGAGATACCATCTGTCCTTGGTGACTCTGCACCTATTGGACACATTTGGGACACATCTCTTAGGAGATCTGAACTGAACCCTGATCTGAACTGAACTGTCATATAAAACTGTCAGGCAGCAACAACAGGGAGTGAAATACTTTCCAAAGGAATATGAGGGGTGTTTTTGACTGGCCATGATTGTCAATAGCTCCTAACACCCACTGATGATGTTATACGCCTCTGGCTGCAAAATTACCAACAAACATCCTTACCACCTCCTGTGCACCTCATGCAGCTGACTGCACTTTTCATCGTGCACCAGTGATTTACAGAAGCGTGGCACTTGTGGAACATAATAGTTCCCCCATCTATAAAAGGAGAAGAATGTATGTAAAGACCCTGCATTGATTGTACACCTTACTGTGCATCGCACTCTGTCTACATGTGCATACATGTTGTTCCACTGCTATTTCAGAAAGTTCCACTATCTGTGGCACTCAGGTGCCTATCTGACAGTGTGGTCACACCTCAAGTCATTTTCTTTTAAAGAAAAGTTTTTTTGGCTTTTTACATTTATTTGACAGTCAGTGTAGACAGACAGGAAACATGGGGGGAGACATGCTGGGTCCCCCAGCTGGGAATCAGACCTCGGACGTTGCATTTATGTGCTACGTGCCTTAACCATTAGGCCACTAAAGTGCTCCTCAAGCCATTTTCAAGATAGACTCCAAGACACAATGACACATTCAGAATTCAACCCAACTCTCCCACAGAGGTGTTAAAAATATGTCATCCATGACAGCAGCCTTACATCAGCTGAAGGATCTCTTTGTTATGTCTCTGGTAGAGAGCCTGGCTGCTCTTTTTCATTTGATTTATTCACTTTTATCTTTTTTGAGAGAGCTGCAGAATATCTAGCACTGAAAGTACTGCATATAAAAATAACTATGTCTTTGCAGGGAAAACAAAAGGGAGCCTAATCCAAGTATATTAGCTCAAAGATTACCTTTCTTTTATGTTCTCCCCAAAAAAGTTAAAAGGTTCCCCCTTCAAAGCTTTAGCTCTTAATGGAGTCCAGAACATCTATTGCAACACTATAACCCACAGTGTTTTGCATTGTTGGTTTTAGAGGCTTCGACAACATCTGGTTGACAGTTCATGTTGTTTAGAAGCAAAGCAGAACACAACATTTTATATAAGATGAATGTTAAAATATTGTATGTTTTTTTTCTCTCAGATTCACTGAAGCAAGAAATGGAGAGCAGGATTGGAAATTCTTTCTCTGCTTCTAATGTGCACATTCATATGATGCAGGGCTGGAACTGCTTTCAACATGTTGACAGTCTGATATCTGTTGTAACTTTTCTAAAGCAAATGTCAATTTGTCATTCACAGCAGTGCCTTACCTTTATGCATTAGATGTCTCTAAAATTGTTTCCTATGCCATTTGAAATTGAATGGGACTAAATGAGCCCTCGAGGTTTGCAAAAACTAAGTTGAAAATCTCTTTAATTTTTCATTTGCATATAATAAGAAAGCCATTATAAATACAAACAAAAATGAATTTGCCAGATTTGCCCTCTACTGTATACATTTACATAAGCAAAAAGAAAATATGTCTGGTTAGCCAGCCCACACTATGTAGTCAACAAATAAACAGTTCTGTTCCAAATTCTGCAGTACAACAGCATTGGGAATCAAAAGATATTATACTAAAAGATAATCTCCCTGATTTTGTTAAAGAAGCCCCAAGCTCGTACATTTCCTCCCAGCTCCCTGTTGATATTTTGAAGCTCAACTGCACAGTGAAATTTTGAGGGGACTATTGGGGGAGCTTATCCTTAAATAACATTTGTCTAACTGTGTCATGTCTCCACACATTTACATAAAATACTAATGAAAGGTTACCACTGCATGATAAAATTAGATGTAAGAAATCAAATATGCAGATTTAATCAATACCAAACTCCTCTGTCACATGATCAGAAAGCTGATTAGGCCAATCTCCTAACTGGTCTCCAGTAATAATATTCACTGGTAATATCTGTTAGCAACCCTAATATTATTCCTACTCAAGTATATATAGTTGGTATAACATATTTAGGCTTTGATGTCTACTAAAGTAGTGTTTCTTGCCCTCTCTGGTTGAAAGTTTCAAGCCTGTTACACCAGAAGTGTGCTTTGTTGCATCTGTACCACACCCATGGGCGATGTCAAGGGGTCCAGGGGTACGTCTGTACATCGCAGCAGTAAGGTGATGAGTTAAACCACTGGAGGTCAGTAAAGACAAGACGCTCAGGTGGTGTTAAGTTACTTTTTAAGTTTGAATTGTGAAGCCCTTACAGATTAGCTCAGCACCCCCTGAGAACCTTGCCTTTGCTGACCTCCAATGGTTTAACTTCTCACCTTGCTACAGTGATGTACAGATGTACTCCAGGACATCAATGTTGTGACATCAATGTTGGGTGTGGTTACAGGTGCAACAGAGCACATTGCTGACCACACCCAGTAGTGATGCAGAGGGCAGCAAAACACTGCTGTTCAGCCTGGTAAATTACTCTTTTCAGAAACAATGTCAAAGTTGATTGTATGCTGTAAAGCCCAGTTTGCATATTTTATCATACTACATGACCTTTCATGTTACAAACCACGACCTGTACAGTGTCACTTGTACTTCATAGTACTGTACTGCAGTTGAACATACTGCACTCTAAGAACGTTGTTGAAGTTTTAAAACCTCAACTGTAGACAAGACTGGATTAAGAGAGTGAAAGATATTTTTCTGTGAAGAACAACATGAATGTAAATTGTGTCACATGAAGTACATGGTGACATCAAAGAGGAAGAACATCAAAGAGAAGGATTCATCTGTTCCTGCAGGCATATTGCATCTCGCTGAGAAACAAAGATCGCATAATGCTGCTGAAAGTGTCTCAAACCGTGAACGAGATATGAAAATGGCCTCATATGGAAAGCGTGACGCTCGTGTGCCTTGTTTAGTACAGGTCTCAAAGAATAACACAGTCTTTCATTTCTCTTGGTGATGGACATCAGTCTTCTCTGGCAAACATACATATCTGTTACAAAACATAGACTCCAAATATATTCTACATCACCCTCCACACACAAGGACCTTAGAAGCACCACTTTTAGGCACGCCTGGTATGTACTGCATAACTTGTGCAGAAATCATGCATATCTTGAGACATCCTCAATGTTATTCAAACCAAAAATATGAAAAATATTCATTTTATTTGGCTCCCTAATGCTAGAACTGTACTCTAGATAAAACATATCCTTGGATTCCTGCTTTGAGCAAGAAAAAAAAAACCTTTATCTATTGTTCTTTCCTCCCTTTAGACATATAATGAGTGTAATTCTGTCAATTTCGCAGTTTGACAGAACATTGCACATCTCCAAAATGTGTTCAGAAAATAAAAGGTGGCATAAAATACACTGCGAGACTTTAGGATATATAGAAACCTCACACAGTTGAGCCTCTGGTCTGTGACAGTAAGAATTCAGTGTTTGTCGCTGGGACTGCAATTATGCTCAACAGATAAAATTGAACTAAGTATGTCAGGCATCCTAGATGTGAATACTCCCCATTGTACTGTTGGTCATTATCACCCAAGCCCCGCAGGCACATCACTTGGCTGGCATGGAGATCAAGTAATACCATCAGCTATGCAGAAAGATGTGTCAGGCTGGCAACACACATACCTGCACACGAGCACACTTGCTGGCTCAAAATACAATAATGGACAAGACTTTCAATTATTTAGACTGACCAAAGCGGCAGTTTCCACCAGCTTTCTCATTCACACTGGTGGGCATGCAAATGCACACAGCCTCACACACGCAAAAGTACACACATTAATTCAGTCTCTCTGTAGCTCTCTACCCTTCATCCTTCAAAATGACAGAAAACAAGTCAGTTGTTTCAGAGTTGAGCTGCCTCAAAATTGTTCCTTCATCACACAGGCGATTGTACTGCCACTTGCTTCTTAATGGAGGCCATATGGACATGAGGGCCTGGGGCTGGGAGGGCTTGGCCAGCAGTGAGGCTACACAGCTGTCCTCTGGCAGCGTCCCACCCCCTACTGGTAGGCCACCATCATTAAAAGGCTTAGTGGATGAAGGGGAGGATCTCCGTGCACCCCGGGGTTGAGCAATCTATAATGTCCACGGCCTGACAGAGAGATCACATCCAGGGCGGACAGAAAGAGCAGAGAGAAATGCAGAGGCGGGCTTGCAAATATGCAAACACAGACTGTCAGGGGTGTGAAAAATGTCAGCTTTTATATATGTCTCCACACACGCTAACATCTAACCCTGCTCACATCACAGCCTTTACTTAAAATATATTCTAATGTCTATTCATATTCAAACATTCAGTGTATTTCACTGTGGAATACAGTTGTGAAGTGAACATTATTAATTGCAAGACTTGAAATAAATAAACATTTGTATTGCAGGTCAATATTTCAAGACTGTGACTTCTATATATTCTTTTTTAATGGGTGAATTTTGTTGTTATTTAAACTGCAATTAACAGTCCAAACTTGTCTTGGTGTGTCAATACAAAAACTATTAGCAGAGCCAGATACTGAAGCCTGAACTGCATTTACACCCACATTAGTTCCACGTTTTTGGTTCTGACTAGAACACAAACAGTAATTACTGAAGATCTTTTCTAAAGGAATCCTAATCCAAGTCAGCCATGACACTATTTAATGATTCTTGGATAGTCACCATACATCCTCTCCTTCCATAAAGAGCAGCCATCATACTGAGGAAGAAAAACAATACTAGCAAAATGAATGTGATGTTAATTATACTAGGAATCATACCATCAGAATCAATTTTGCATTCTAAATAATTTTAATGTTAAACCAAGATGACAATTTCACATATTTATTGTACTTGTGTGGGATTATTTAAATTAAACATGAGTAAACTAAAAGACTGGTAATTAAAACAGAAAATATTTTTATTTGAGTGTCTCAGTGTTGAAGAGGAATCATAAGAAATGAAATAAACAAACCTCAGTCTGTGTGTCACCTTAGTCTTCAACAGTAGCTTTAGCTGTTTTTATTTCATTGGCGGTTTCTTAGATGGAAAACGGTTTGAAGCGCAGAAAAGATCAACACTGTTAGTTTATCTTTTCTCAAAGCCACATTCATGCTGCCTAATTCTTTTTTGATAGTACCATATAATTGGAACTCCATTTCCCTTCTGAACACAAATCATAATTTGATGTTTCCCAAGCTGTATTACAGGACTGTAACCGCACACATAACTACAACATTTACTGGTTTTTTGTGGCTCCCTGCGCTCCAGACACATTCACATAAGGTAATGCAGACACAAGTTACAAACAACCAGCTGGGTTCTGATCCTAAGAGGAGCACATTGCCAGTTGTCAACCCTGTTTCCATGAATAATTCATAGGGCTGTCATGTCTATAACATCCATACTGTGTGCTGATGTTCTCTGTATCACTGTAGTCAGCTGTAGCAGCCTAGTTTACTTTTGCCATCCACTGACGTCAAATCACATCAGTGGAAAGTGGAATCAGCTAGAAGAACTACGGGGAGAGCTTGGCTGAGCTGAGTTTTGTTTTCCCCTCTCGGACTCCAGGGAAGTATCATACCCTTCAGTCAGCTTTTGGATTTGAGAATGGCATTTTGGACAGACTAAATAGCCTCCCAATAGACTATATACACACAGAGGAATTTATGGATTACTTCATATTTCCTAGCATACTGTCAGAGTTGAGGGCTACTGACAGACTAAGCCTGGAAGAGGCCAAAGCAGCTCCTGACCATTAAAATTTGATTTAATTTTATTCAGGTGTTGGCCTTGCTAATCTTTTAATGCCATCCAACTAAAATGAGTTGGGTGCTATTCAGCTATTCATTTTATGTTATGCTATACAGTATGACTCAGTACAATATAATGAGATATAAGCCTAATAAAAGCAACATAATAGCAGCCCATTGTGAGAGACTCTTCAGTGTTCACTTTATGAAGAGAATATATAGTTTATTTTACAATTCAAAAGCTGCATCAGTGGTGACAATTTATGTAAAATTGTTAAGGACAGAAATGCAGCGTAGAGAGATACAGTAGAATAACAAGGCATTGAAAACAGGACTGCTGGCATATGGTGGAGTGGCACCGCACTGTACATTGAAAAAAGAGCCATTTTTAAAGTTATTTTCAATATGTTAACAGAAAGCAAAGTTTTCTATTCAGAGGTACATCCAGTGAACTGTGGCATTGTACAAAAAGCATTCATAGTCAGAAGTGCTGCCTCTGGTGACATTCTTTTTACTGTCTAGATTAATCCTGCTAGAATAAAAAAAATGTGTGTAATGCTGAAAGAACTGGTTGATAAATGGATTAATATAACAGAAACTTAATCTGAAACTATTTCCAGGTTTCAGTTTATCAAATGGAGTTGCTGCTTTTCACTGCAAACTGAATATCTGTGGGCTTTTGACAGATGGTCAGACACAGCAAGATGGTAGAAGACGTCACCTTGAGCTTTGGTAAACTGAATCTGTTTAACATTCTAAAGACTGAAGGATTAATTGAACTGTCGCAAAAAATACAATATTAATCAAAGATAAAAAATAACTGTTGCAGCGTTCAATGTATGTTAAATGACACTAATATTTTGTAAATATTCAATTTAATTCAATTTTTTTTATATAGCGCCAAATCACAACAAAAGTCATCTCAGGGCACTTTTCACATAAAGCAGGTCTAGACTGCACTCTTTAATTTAATTTAAAATACCATCATTAATGTCAGAAAACCTTGAGAGAAGAATAAAGCAAAAAACACAAAAAAACAACGGTTTAATGGCAAGCAATTAAAGGGGTTATAGCTATATTAATAATATTAAACGTAATAAAGGAAGAAAATATACAACACAGTCAGACAGCGTAGATAAAAGTAGAAAGCTGAAATAAATGAGCATATAAAAGTATCTGACACACTATGCAACAGCTTGACTTCACTTGTACGTTTTAATAGATCATATAAAACGCTTTGCAGCTAACTTACCAGATAACAACATTGTGAAATATCTTTACAATTGTGCATATAATCGTTGAATAAAAAGCAATTTGTTATGTTTTATTTACAACTTGTGCACAGTAGACATGAGAATCACCAGTTTGAATTTTCTCCAAACAGTGGCTGGAGTGTTAATATTGGTGAATCATGAGCCAGAAATGCTGGGAGAGAGACAGAGAGGTGGGGAAGTGGGAGGGTAGCATTCAAATATTACCATCATCCATAATTAATTTGGCAAATTCGCAGGCACATATAATCCCCCCAACCCACAAATCCAAACACACACACACACACACACACACACACACACACACACACACACACACACACACACACAGTCAAACTCCACATGTTAAACTTCTCAGTTTGTTCTACATTAGTTAGAGGTCATGTAGTCTCACGTAGCCAGACCTCTCTCCACACTTCCATTAGCGCTGTGCTAGTGCTTGAGAAAGGTCTGGCTGAACCCATTATCATTCTGCTATAGGGGGAAAAAAAAATGCTCTGGCATGTTTGTATTTCTTTAAACCAATCACAACTGTCTTGGGCAGCACTAAGCCCGGGATGCAGCGACAGTGCCCTTGCAAAAGAGTGTTGGTGCAGAACTTGTTTTGGTGGAACATTTGCAACATTTGCAAGTGGGGAGGTGAGTTCTTGCAAAATGGCTAAATCCCCAAAAAAGAAAACATCACATAAAACAGTAAAAGACAGATGTTGACTATGTGATATTTTTAATAATAAAGAATACAAACATAATTTGATCATCAGTGCCCTAGAGGTGAAGCTTGCCTGTACTTCAGCTCTGGAGGAGCTCACTAGACTCGTTAAAACCACAAACAATTTAATAGCTGTATATAGCTCTTGATGAACGTTATTAAACCGAAATCACAGAAGCTTGTGTGGAGTGGAACGGATCAGCACATGGACCCAAATCTTTGTCAAAACTCGCCATTTTCAGCGTGTAGGTTGCTAGCTCGGAGGTTGCTTCACATAGCGACAGCGATTTTGAAAAACGGTAACACGCGGATAGCGGAAGGAGAGGAGAATTCCGACTGTAATAGTCGTCCAGTGGCATGCTCATACCCACAGTCTACATCCTGTGAGCCATGCAGTTATGTGTGGGTCATGCAGCCCTCAGTTGGCCTTTAAGTGTAGATTACCACTGCTGGAACCCTATGATGTTGTGTCCACAAGTATGATTCAGCAACATTTTCAGGGACATGACATAATTTCAGTGGACAAAACAATGTAATTACTGCCGCTGTGCAATGTAATTTTCTACTAATCTTTTTTTTTCAGGTCAGAATCAAGCTAATAGGGCCATACAGGAGGTGTGTTTGGGCATTTGTGTGTTTTGGGAGTGGGGGTTGCTTAGAGGCTAACAAGTGTGCCTGTGAATTTCACAAATTAATTATGCACACTGACTTAACCTATAAGGTGGCAGCATTTGCTCTCTTCTGTCCGCCTGTGTCTTGTGATTTGTTTTCAGCGAGGAGGAGGGTAAACACGGCCTTACCACAATTATAACTTCAAATCAGCTGCTTTTTGGAGAAGAACCCCAACTTCTAATTTAAAATGTGTAAATGCAACAGGTAGGTGTGGGCGTTTGTTGCGGACTAATGCATCAGGCTGTGCAATGATTCGTTCAACAGAATGTACAATTTTCCAGCAGTTTTAATATGCTGGAAAAAATGGTAAACCCACTCACACACACACACACACACATACTCATTCGCATACACAGCAGTGAAGCATCCATCACCTAATTCCAATCAACGAGAACAGCAAAACAGACTTCCTTCACTCACAAATAAACAAGATCGCTGTCTCGTCCCTTCTTTCACTCATTATATGTGTGTGTGCGTGTCTTTGTTTGCCTGTAGACAAATTTAACAAAACAGCAGCAAGCAATCTTTCACTTAGGAAACAAATGGTCTAGACTTGCAATAAGAGCAAAGGCTTATGTGTAAAAGCACAACACCCACTAAGCCATAAATTCTGCTACTTTTCATTTAATATAATTACTTTGCAATTACCTACTGATAATCCTATAAAAAGGAAACGAGAGCAGTGTTTCCTTTGACAAATAACACCCAAGGCTGCTGTGGAAATTCCACCTTTGCTGTGATGACAGGGATATCTTACTACTGCTACTATGAATTCATCAGGTACAATATCTGAATGAGTGTTGAATATTGGAGTCAGTGTCTCATGAAAGGCACAACTCCCTACAGGAACCCAAATTCTTCAACAACCGCTGGAGAAATATATGGCACAGTGCTGAGTAGGGGAACGCCATGCAGCTGACTGTTTGCATGTCTGACTGACAGTCCGTCTGAATGACAAGCTGTCTTGTGTGATTGACTGACTAGCTGACCGTCCAGCTGGAGAGCGAACAGACTCACTTCTGACCGACAGACTAACTGACTGATATGCTGACTTAACTGACCGGCTAACCGCTCGCTGACGCAGACCTGATTGGCAGGTGTCACTACAGTCGGTGGGTGGCAACGAGCAGGGGGGAGTTGGGAAGAGGATGCCGAGGTGTGGGAGATTGCTAATGCAGAGCTGCTCATGCTGCTGAAGACAGCGGGAAAGAAGGAGGAGGCTGATGAGGAGGAGGTGTAGTCAGAGAAAAAGAGAGCACAATGTTTTCCTGTGATACAAAAACACCTCCTGAATTTGTGTGTGTTTGTCTTGGACCTCAGGCATCCCGGGCAGCCAGACAGCTGTAATAACCTCTGGCTGTCAGCATGACACTGCGAGTAGTAGAGTAATGCCAGCAGGCACAAGTGGATTGTGTAATTGTGTGCTTGCGCATATTCCTTTGCTTAGACTTATATGCATGTTTGAGTGTGTGTTTTTCTCTGAACCCAGTTTGTAGCTCTTTAACAGCACACACCTCCCCGAGCGGTTCCATCTCGACAGCCGCAGCTTCACAGTTCACAATAGCTGTAGCTGTATTGTGTGCCATATTTTGGGGTATTTGTGACACAGGCAAACTGGGCTCAGCTGGCCCTAACTGGCATTTTGACGGCCAGACCTTCCAAGCTGAATAAAATTGCACCAGATTGCCATGTGTGAAAATAGCATCTTCTCTCTTTCTGTGATACCTGTGGTAGCCTGTGCCCAGCCAGCTAAATCTCTGCAATCTCACCTCAGGTGTACTGGGAATTGAAATTATATTCTGTTTTACTGGCAGTGGTGGGCAGAAGTGTCAACGAAGCTCATCTCAAGAAAATTGGAGAAAGAGTACATCAAACTATTTTAACCCAGCGTTGGCATGCAGGTGACATTCGGTGGGATTTGGTTCAAGTTGGCATATTTGCAACCATGAAATCACCGGAGGTCCAAACAGTTCCCAGTGAAATGTCCATGAAGCCAGAAATGACTGGCAGTTAATCAGCCCATATCAACTCAGAGCAGTATTAGAATTGATTTATATTTTAAATACAACTAAATACTGTTTCTAAAGCAGCCACAGTACTGTTTACAACGGCAAAGTCACAGAGTCACAAACTCAACAATATCTCACTGAAAACAAATCCAAAATGTCAGTAAAATAAATAATATTCCTGACATCAAAATACTGAGTGAAGTTTAGAAAGAATAAAGAACACAGACATCAGTCAGTATCAGTCATTCATCCTGTCCTCTGTCCTCCTCACTCTGCTGCTGGTGTGATTCACTGCTGCAGGTAGAAAGAGGAGGGGCTGGTTTAGGAGGAGAGCCTGGTTTGTCTCAGTCTGTAGCTAAGTTTACAAGAATTTGCCAAATCTTAAAATTTGTGGCAAAGATAAACAGTTGGGCTATATACAGACAGTTTTTATTTTAGCTTGTTTGTAGCAATTTGCTTTTAGCTTAATCGTCATGCTGTGGCTGTGTAAAACATACTGGCAGACTGTGAACAGAGCAGGTGGAAATATGGCTTTTTCTATATGCTTATGCTTGTTGAACAGGTGGTTTGTTAAAGTACTTTTTACTCGCAAGGGTTTTATTGCACCTACAGTAACGAACGTAGTTGTCATCAACTTGAGTGATCTTCCAGTTAGTCTGTGTGTCAAACACAGAGCAGAGGAGAGGACAGACAAGCAGCATGACCATAAATGACAGCATAACGAGTACTCTCAGCATATTTTTTTATTAAATTAGGCGCTTTGCCTGAGTCTTATAATGGTAGGGGAAAACCCTGACGGTGTATGGAGCCTCTATGCAAAAAGGTGATGTACGTCGCCATGAGACAGGTGGAGACTGTGCAGCTATCGGCCACTGTCAGAGCCAAGTTCTGCTGATTCCAATAGTTTGTAAGACATCCTATCGGCACCCATTAATCAGCCAAACTCTACTTAATATAACTGTATGTGTTTGAAAAGAAATCCATTAAAACCTATGAGAATATCTTGGTGGCTTTATTGTACAGCATTTCCGTGTTGTTGCATTTAAGTGGCATTAGTGTTGAAACATGAGAATTTGCATTTCAGTTTGGTTAATGTGAATTCCGGTCCCTGTTGCCCTGTCCCATTCCTTTCTAGCTCCATGAGTTGCCAATAAGCAAGAGCTAAGAGGGATTAAGTAGATCCGGGATTCTTTGTAACAGCACAGAAAATGCAGCACAGAGACAGAGTTTACATTTGTTATACATCCATTTAAGTTCGACTGGCAATACTGGCTGAAATTTGTTGCCATTCGGTTTCATTTTGAAAACTTAATGAAAACCATCTATCTCCTTGTGGCGTATTCACACCAAACGTGAAATGAATTTTCACTCGCGCAAGTCTGACCTCGAGATTATTTGTGTTTATTTACGTTATTCGTGCAAGATTGACCGCAGGATCATCTGAGTTTATTCACCCCAAACAGGCAGAATACATTAGCTGTAAGCTAGAGAGCAACGTCAGGCACCAACTGTGTCTGGGGGTGAGTGTGTGTGTGTGTGTGTGTGTGTTTGTGATTGCTTCAGCCTCTGACTGAAACTCAGCAAGAACTCTAGTTCTTTCTGTTAGTTCCCTCCAGTCTCTCTTCTTTTTCCCCTCTCCTCTCTGTACATCCATGAAGTACCTTCAAGTACATTTCCCCTCCAGCTCCAGTCAGCAATCAACATGGACGAAGAGAGACTAATTACGTTATAGCACCCAACAGTGGAGGTCGGCACCTCCGCGGCTCGTTGCTGCAGACAAGCTGAAAAGCGAGAGTGAAGATAAATCCACTTTTTAATCCTACAAGTTTAAAAAATAAACCCTGAGCTCTCCTGCTGCTGGTGAATGACTCCCGATCAGAGCAGAATCCAGTGTGACTCTGCTTGATTATTCCTCCAGAAGCTCGGGTTCTGCACCCGGTTCTCTCCTCCAGAGCTCCCTGGTGCTCAGCAGCTTTCTGTTGACTCTGTCCCTCCACTCCGCCCAGGCCTCCCCACCCAACACTCTGCAAAACCCTGTGATATGCGCAAATTTTTCGCTCAAGTTGAATATTTTCAACTCAAGCAAATATGCAAATTTCGCATATTCGTGTCGTTCGTATTTTGTAATTTGCGTCAACCACATGGCCCCGCGCAAATTTGTGTCTATTCGCGTCTTTGCATTGACTTTATATCCAATCACAAAAAAACTGCTTTGCGTTTGGTGTAAACAAACCATTAGAAAGCATAAAAGACAGGAAAGTGATAATTTTTGACTTGCAGGTATGGAGAAGATATGATAATATTTTATCCAAGGATATATTATTTTAAATGAGAGAGGAGTTAGGGGAAGAAAATTCAGTAAAAGCTCATGGGAGTTTATAAAGTTAACGCCATTGAGGCAATCAGGAGTTTTCTTTTAACATCCTTTAGGCTTCCTCCATATGGTACTGGAGTGACTTTCACAATTCATACTTCACACATCTTACTTCATCTCCTCGTAATGGCTCTCCGGGAGCATAGCTGTGCTGATGATAATCTTGCCAGATGGCATAAACGGTAAAACAGTAGAGGCAGCTTCTTTCCTTCATTTAAATAAATAAGTGATAACCTCAATGAAAGCTATTTCTTCTTGTCGCACAGTCCAGATCTTGCCTTTGACTTGAAACAAATAAAAGGAAAAAATGCTTGGATTCGATCTCTTTTGAATGTGGGGTCTTATGTAATTTAGCCAGATGGTGAGTCAATCCAAACCTTTAACCAAAGCCTGACCTGCTTATTCATACCACTGACTGATGCTGAAGGAAATATAGAGATGTGTAACATCAGTGTTTTAATCAATGCCACCCCACATAATATTTCATCCTAGGATGAGCCCTTCCAGACTAAATGTCTGATCTCTTTCTAGAATAACAGAGAGGTCAAAGAAAGCCTGCCTGGCAGGCAGCTACATAAAATGAACATGTTATGTCTCAGGGATAAAAACCTTGGATGAGCAAATTATTCATGAGGGCATGTCTTCATAAATGATCCCATCACATTTACATTATTAAAAACCATGCTGGTGGCAGAAAGACGTTAATCGCAGAGTTCAGTATTAAGCTAAAAGACACGGCTGAGGAGGAAATTAATGAAAAATGCATTGACTTTTGCAGCTAAATCTACACTTAATGGACAGCATTTTGCCAATGGAAAAGAAAATTCATAAACCAAATGCTTGCATTTATTTTTACACATACTCACAATGACAAAAGTGTTCTAACTATTCTTCGGGAATTGTACAAACCACATGGATTTATCAAGCTTGCATGAATAGCTATTCATAAAAATATCATGAGGTCAGACACTAACAACACTCTGGAACTACATTATTCCTGTATGTGTTCCTGTACGGTGATAACTTGGTTTGTTGCCATGGAAATGTGGCATGCCATGGCAACTCATATTGCTCGGAATGACAATTAGGTATCTTTTTGTCACTGTCTCTGACAATAGTGTTTTTAGGGACACTCTATTCTACCCCGGCACAAAGAAAAGGAGATTAAATTCAGTTTTAACTCATCAGAATTGTGACAAAGAATATTTCTCTACATAACCATGGCAAGGAGTAAGTTTTATAAGGACTGATAAGTCACTGACGCATTCACTGTGTCTTTCCCTGGAGGAATAGAGCAAGTTTAAGTCTAACTGTGGAAGTGGACCATAAAACCACAAACACAGCTTCTTTTCCCTCTCTTTTGCTCTAAACCCTCTCTTTCCTAATAGAAATCAGTCACTAAGCTTCCCAGGGACAACCTCATTAGAAGAGAGGAGCAGACAAGCAGACTTCCATCTGTCTCCTAGTCTACTAGTTTAATGAGCTTTTATTTGTCTGCTTCACCAATCGCAAGACATAGTTATATTATTCATTCAAAGCGACACTGTCCCCAGGAGGCCAATCTACTTACAGAAAGAAAGGACGTGTCATCTTCACCATACACGCATATTTGTGTTAAACATGGCATTTTAGTTTCAGCATATGGTGTCAAATACAGCTTGTATTTGACACAAGATGTATTTGAGAACAAACTTGGAATCTTTTGACAAGGACAGTCAGTCCTGGAGTCCATTCTTGTCAGACACCATGCGTAAATTGGAGTTTTTGACCAGGACTAACAGGGATCACATTACTCCTATTTTGACATCCCTACATTTGCCCGTCAGTTTCAGAATTGATTTCAAGGCTTCACCCCTGGTTTTATCTTAGTCCTTGAAACAATAAATCAGACACGCTCAACATTTCGGTTACCCGCTTGAACAGGTGTAGATACAGAGACACTAAAATAAAGAATGCCAGCACTCACAGACAGTTTTCAGTGACTTTTTGATTCTGAAGAAGGCCAAAGGCTGATTGTTCATTTCTTTGCTGCTGTGCATTTATTAAAAAAGAAAAAAAAACAGACAAGAGAGAAAAGCAGACTGCACTCTGAAAGCAGAAGTGTTTCAAGCACATGTTGTTTTGAATCAAGGTAGAGTAACATACAGCGCCAGCCAGTAGACCAATACTGGTCTAACCCTTATTTGTAGAGGATATATTAAATGTACATTGATTTATATTGTATAGTGTGCTACATGAGGTACTGTCATGGGATTTTTTTTAGGTTTAGGTTTAGGTTTATTGGCAACACTCAAATATGTTTTAAAATACAACACATCAGACTTTGTCAGGGATAGAGGGATGAAGCCCTGGACTTATTTTCATCTTTGTCCCTGGTGTTTTCACAGTCCATCAACCATTGAACAAGATGGGGGCAGGAGTTCATTGTCTGACATGAAGAGATATTATGATATAAGCACTAAGCGTTTTAGGCTGTTCTCAAGATGAAATGGTAACATAGACTCACATACCATGACATCATGATAGACAATGGAGGAGTGACATTATTTTAAGATGCAAATATCACTGAATAAAGGTTGTACACACAGGCATACAGAAACCTTTTAAAAGTGCCTCACTTTAAAAAAAAAAATATTGCACTGATGTCATGTTTGCATCAAAAAAAATATAAAGATATTATATATTAATATTATTTTCCACTTTCACTGAGTTAAATCTTCTAACTAACATCAGTTCTGATCATAACTACCAAATATACATTCATTTTCAGAATTTTAACCCTTTAAATGCCAGTTTTGACACATGAGGGGGGGGGATTGTGACCTTCAGTACCATCTCTTTAGCTGCACACTGTTCACACACACACATGCACACACACACCACTCTCCGACATCCATATCAACACACACAAATCATTTTAGTTGTATACATTTTCTACATGTGTTCAATAATACAGCAGCAATGCCCGTAGTGGAAACCAGGAAAATATTTAGTATTTGCCCTGTAGCGCAAACATGAGAATATAGTTCAATCTGGTGGAAAATAGTAAAAGCTACAATTTTGAAGCCAGTGCTCTAGATTCAAAGCCTGACATAACAGAATGCATGGAAGCTATGCACTGCAGGTTTAATGTGTTTAAATGGGACATTTTTGACTCTGAGTAGGATCTGAGTGAAATTGAAATTCCAAAATTAAAAAATCCACACCCACCCACACCAAATCCACAAAAACAAATCACAAATTAAAAAGCCAAAAATCTCTGTAGTGAGGCATAAGGGTTAAGATACAATCATTCAATTCAGAAACACTGACTAGTAGCCATTGTTTTGCTTTTGACTTGAAGCTACAAGGAAGGAGGCGACTTATTCCACTCCATGGCTCCAGAATACAGAAATTAATTCTCATCCATCTTAGACTTGAATCTATAAAGATTTAAATTTGCTACACTGGCTCCGGTGTTATGACTATGAGCTTCACCCACCTTCTTAAAAAAGTAGCTGGGAGCACTTCCGTGTAATACCCTAAAAACCATGTTTAATTGAATATGATGAGCTCTGTCCTCAACTGAGAGTCAGTGAAGTAAGAACTGACATCTGCCAACATGACTCCTTGGCTCAAGGCAGAAGATGACTCTCACTAGTTTGTTTTTATAGGTGCTCCTCACGGAATAGAGAGGTTACTTAAATTGGGTAGAGTTAAGTTGGGTAACAATGTTCAGTGGCGACACCTTTCACATTATGCGTCCTTTAAGACCTTCAAAAACTCAGACACAATCACACTTTCTTCAATTGTTCCTTTAAAAAGTCTAAGGTGAGGCATTCTCAGTTCTTTTGTGTATATTTTCACCAAAATTTTAAGGAAGAGTCTTTTTTCTATCCTTAACCTTCACCAAGGCCATTTTACCACCTTCCTCTAATCCCCAATCATCCCACTACTTACAGTTCCTGCCAGTGCTGTACTTTGCCAAATCAAAATCCAAGGCAGTCAGGATTGCAGGAAAGCACTAAAGCAAAGGGAATAAATCCACAAATTCGAGTTCATTTAAAAATCAATCAGGTCGTCACCTCAGCAACTTCCTCGTGACACCGCTCTCCATCTCCCTTTCGGTCTCTCTCTCGCTCCACCACTCCGCTGCCTTGGCCCCAAATGATCGGAGCCACTGAGGCATGCGAGCGTTAAAGTGAAATAGGGAGGTGAGAAATGCATGAAATAAGTGAAGGTATGAAAATTTTTCAGGTGTTTATGTTTCAGCGAGCAAAGGAGATGGTGCTGAGACATGAGGCACGGGTGTCATTTCCATCACGTCTCTTGGTGGAAATGGCGTGAAATACAGTCTATTTCACAGGCTGCTGGGTGGAGTGGGGCCAAAAAACGGCACAGACCTGCTCTTTACTCACTCTCAATTAAACACTTCACTTTGCAATGGAGCACAAGGTGATGAACCCGCGTTCAGTATCAACACGCTGTGGAATAGGTGCATCAGGGGTGGGTAGTGTGGGTGTTTGTTGATGATGGAATTTCATTGTCTGTGTGCATGTGTGTGTGTGAGGGGTTATTGCTGTGGTCGATACTTGCGTATGAGTAAAATGTGTGTGCAACTGCATGCGCAAGCAAGCGTATATGCATATATGAGCTATCACAGAAGGTTGGCTTTATTCTGCTGACTGTGTAATACATTTCACAAGCAAAATCTTCTTTCAAAGGTAAAATCAGCAACCAGCAAAGTAGTAACAGAGGTTTGTTATCGGTATTGTACAGTGCTGTGCTTTATCTTACACCATATGTACCGAAGTGTGTTGTCAGTGAATACTTTATGTGTAGATGAATATGTTCAAGCCTCACTCTGACTGGGCGATGCTTCATCAGTCATCACACTGAATAAATAGAGAGGAAACAATGCATACAATAAATATTAGATTTATAGATGAGGATTATCTCATTTCGAAGTAAAACAGAGCCCTGTCATGGCTCCAGAGCGAATGAAAACATCCTGTCAGTGTTGGGCAGCCTCATCTGCCGGTAGTAACGTCATGGTTGAAGCATTGCTATATTGATTAAGTACTGTAACAGCCCACTGGGCCAGTAGGACCCCTACAGCACCTGCCAGTCAACATCATTCCCTCAGTCTGAGAAGAGGAAACATACCATATCTGGCACATAGGGGAGAAATGAAGTGTGGAAGTGCACTGTTGCCTCTCTGCCTCTCTCTGGTAAAATATACTATATTTTGCTTTAAATAAAATCAGCTACAGAGCGAGGGAATTTGCAAATTACTTTCTGCGTGTGAGCTTGCAAACACACAGTTGTGAGCTCACACACAAATGTGCAAACACAAAACAATCCAATTTAAATGTTTATTGCCCCATGAGGGGAACTCAGTTTTCAGACATACTTTAAAATACAAATCATCATATACCCTGTAAATAAACATAACATGCTCGCAGAACACACACACACACACAGCCGCCATAACACACCCTCCATCCAACCTTTAACAGATAGTGGCGAGGTTTTCTCTGCTTACTCTATTAACTTTCATGATATATACCGGGGCATTCCTTCGTATGTGACTACACTTTGTCAAGGTAATTGTCACTTATGGTGGGACAGAGATACACATCCGTCAGGCCAGATCAGGTACATCAGCCAGAGAGCCCTTGATGCCTTCAATACAGAGTGAAGTATAGCATACCAGAGCCCGGTCGAATGGCTTCTCTGCCTTCTGCACTCAAGGTGCGCTTGATTCATACTCTCACAAACAACTAAGAGAAATAAAACAGTCCACTGAGGGCAAAGGCATTATGTGAGTAAAGTTGAAGTCAAAGGCACCTCAGGAATATGACTTTGCACATTAGTATTTGATATGTTCCAGATTAGGGTCAGCTGCACTACTGACCTCTTAACAGAAACATGGCAAAATCAGTGTGTGAGATGGGACAAATCGACCTCACCTTATTCACACCCTGGTGTGACAAATATAAGAAATGAACATAAAATATACATGAATCACTCATTGGCTCTGCACTAATAATGGTTGGTGTAAGAGATCAGTGTAGAACATGTCCTTTTTAAAGAAAAAAGGAAATTATTTTAAGCTTGAATAGGGACATGGACTGAAATTTAGTTTCATTTTGATACCAAGAATGCAGCTTGGACATTATGATTCAGTTACAGTACAACTTGTATCTTTATTAGTCTTCATTTTATGTATGTAGGTGCCAACATAAGAACTTATGAGCCTTATAAACCTGCAAATGCTAATTTTCACACATTACTTCAGAAGATGATTCATTTTCTTGCGACAGTAAGGACAATATTTTAAAATGAAACAGCCCACACATTTTCCACAAATGCGTACTGCAGCTTCAAGACAAAATTTGACAGTCTGAGAAATGCATCCAGTCCAGCACAGGTTGTCTCGTGTTCCTGGCGAGCTCCAGTCAAATCAAGCCAATCTCAAGGCTATGTAACCGCTGTGTGAAATATGCATTGAGTCCTAACTATGCTCTCTTTACACCACTGGCAGCATAACTCTCAGAGCATGTTACTATCAAACGGAGTGCGTCTCTAAACTCTGCATATTACAACTATTTTAGATATGCCTTCAGCCACGGTCAGGTACTCTGAAGGCATCCCTCCACCTACTCTTTTCGAGGCGCATTAGTCCATTTCTATTTACTCTACAGCTCCTGAAAGACTGTGATAAAAAAAAAGCATCTAACCCAGCCTTCAAGAGCCTCTAGGGTCCAAAACCCTGTTTTCTGTGAATGTATCAAGTCAGTATGTATATGTCTGCATGTGAAGCAAAGGGTGTCTATGTATTTACCAGACTCTCCTAAGTGCACGCTTACGGCCCACGCTAAGATGTCTCCGTGAACGAACAACAGAGAGGCACTGCTAAGCTGCTTTCCTCTACGATTCCATCTCTGTGTGATAACTCCTTCACCATCTTCTCTTCTCCGCTTCCATCCTTTCCACCTCATCCATAATACATGAAGCGCGCCCTCGCTCGTCAGTTGCAACCGGAGGGACACAGATGTAAAATTCACAGCTGGTGACTCAGTAACTCAGAGGGAATAGGTGTATGGTCGTCCCTTCTCGTCTCCTCCCATGATATGTATATCATTTCCTCTCCATTAGCAGGGCGCCCTGCGTTGTAATGTACGCTTACAAGCACAAGAAAGAACATGTGTGCTGTAAAGCAAGTGTATAGTAGAGTGGAGGTTTAGTCAGTTTATGATGCTTTATTAGCTTTTTTGCAGAGCCTGGCGTGACTATGGATGTGTGTATGGGTCAAAAATGCATTTTCCTACACTCAAGATGGCATCAGGACCTAATTTAGCAGTAAGCCAGGCAGACTGAACGATTTCATGTTTATGCAACATGCAGGTGTACGGAAGGCCAAAGGCATTATGAATTTTGGAAGGCTCCCAGAGCTTGTAATGTGGCCTCTGTTGGGGGGCTCTGGAAAGCACCTTTTTAAAGAAATGCGTTGGACGTGTATTTCCTGGCATATCCCTGTTTGACAAACATCCACATGGAAGTACCAAAGAGGTCAGAGCAGAATAACAGTTCTAGGTGGAGCTTTCTTCTGCCTCTAGAACAGAAAATGGGTTAAGTGTCTTGCCCCAGGCCATGTCAGACTAGGTGGACACTAGCAGTGACCCTCTGGCACTACCTATGCGGCAGACTGTCAGAGTACTGCTCCAGCTTCACCACTGGAACATTTTTTTTTGAGGGGGGGGGGATTTAAATGACCACAAGGAAAAAGATCCCCTTTATTCACTTACACACAAAAAACCCTGCTAGTTTTACCACAGGACTCAGCCTTAACTGATCAAATCTACCATTTGTTCTATACTTAAAGATCATCTTCCATTATGTTGGACATCAGTCAACTCTAAAGCACTTTGTAACCATGCAATACTTCTCTTCAGGATCTACGAAGCGGAAGCGCTTCGAATGTACTTAAAAACGTGCCTTCTGTTGATGATTAAAAGGAATATGACAAAACACGGAGGATAATACTTTTCTCTCAACAGTTTGCGCGATCTTCCATTCATCCTGCCTCATATCAAGACATGGAAACATAAAAACACAGTGCCATTAATGTCTAAAATAATTGCCCACACTAACTTTCATGTAGCCTCATCAGTCAACTAGCAGGAAATAATTAATTCCATCTGTCCGCTATCGAAAGTGGTTTACATATTTGATATGCGGGCTTCAGGAGTGGAGCCGAGGCCCAGGAGAGAGTCAGGCTCGACAAGCCCCAGCTCCACATGGCTGCATTTAATTAGGAGGGATGCTGGAGAGGATGTGGGGGTGGTGCTTATGTTAACTGATTTCCCTCTTTAATCAGTGCTAATCTCCAGTCATTTTCACAGCACAATGCTGGCTCATTCATGAACTCAAATTAATAAGTGAGGAATATAGTGCTGGCTGGCTAGGCCTGGCATCATACGATGTTGGACTCCTATCTCTTCCTGTCTCTCTTTTCTCAATTATTTTATCTGCACCTCTTGGGGGTGGAAAGTTCTGCACGAGAAATTGGGGGAAAGACAGCGTGTGTGTGTGTGTGTATGACAGAGAGACATAACGACAATGTGCGCATGAAAGGGAAAGAATCGCTTTCACTGGTATTGGATATTACAACATGCGAGTATAACTAATGTGTACCTGATGTCCTATCTTGTCTCTGTCCTGATAGAAGCTCACAGCAGCTTCGGGTTGATATTGCAATGTTTTCAGATGCATCTTGAATTTTGAAGATACAAACATTGCTTGTGTGAGAAAGAGAAACAAGAGATGGAGAGAGAGAGGAAGTCTCTTTATAAGGTGAGGTGGAATAATTCAGAATAACTCAAGCTACTACCATTAAAACGAGCGATGGCTTGATTGTAATAATCTGAAAGCTCTGCCTGTCCCTTGTGTCCTGGAATTAAATTAAATTGGACAGCGGAATGAGATGAAGTAAAATGGAGACAGGAAAGGCTACAGCTGCTCAAATGAGACAGCAATGGGTTTGGTAACTTTTATGCTCCAGCCTTCAGACTGGCTGGCTTTGCTTCAGGTTTGTGTAAGGGGCTCACAAAATATTCCTGCTGTGTCTCTGTACCTGTGTGGGTGTAAAAGAAGAATAGGGTCCTCTGGCCTTGAGATGTTCAAAATAAAATGAATAAAACTATTGTTGGTGAAGGTCAGAGAGCCAACAAAGACCATAGTGGAAGGTAATGTGAGCCAGAGACAGAGAGGGTCTCAACTGAAGCCAGATTTGCAGATATGGATGTAGGAGGGAGAGAAAAAATGGCAGTGAAAGTGTGTGGAAGTGTGTGTGTGTGAAAGGGAAAGAGAGAGAGAAAGAGAGAAAGAGAGAAAGAGAGAGAAAGTGAGAGAAAGTAGAGGTGGCCATCTGCAGGATTATTACAGGGTGCTCTGCCAGGTTAAATGAGGCAGAAGGTGGGGACATTTGGTGGCACATCTTAGGTAACAGTGTGCACATATGCAAGTGTGCGAGTCTGTTGGGTGCACACACACACACACTACTCATTCATGTTAACGTCTGAGTTGTAGCACAAAGTACTCTTTCAAAGTCATATCCTCTGGACCTTTCTTTTTGTTCCGTGGCACAAACTAATATAAAAAGCAACTGTTCCAATGAGGGATTAAGGATCTATTTTAGGCCCTGTCCTTTTCACTACTATACAGTAACGACATTGTGTTGCATTTTATGTACTAGTGCAGCCCATGTCTATGCTGATAACACAGTTCTGCATTGTAATGCTCAATCAACTGTATGAGCTTGACTTCTGAATAACTTCAGCTTTGCTTTCAACAATCTCCAAAGAGCACTTATCAAGCTACCAGCCCAAAAAAAGAATTGGCTGATTGGCTCTTGAGTATTTATTAAGATCTACCAAACGGACTACAATTAAATCTTTAGTTCTCACAAGGAAATCTGGTTCACAACATATTTATTCTGTAGACAAGATAAGATACATGCTTCAACAGTAAACACTGAGAATGGGAGGTCTGATTTTGAAGTGTCGGGTGGTAGTTTCAAAGAACTCGTTAAGGGTATGATTAATCTTAATTGTGAATGTTTTTATCAAGTCTTCATCGATACTTTCCTCATACTTATATTGCCCTCTTGTGTATGTTGATGCATTTAGTTAATGTCTTTGCCTTTGTGTTAATGATTTCTATCTTTCTTTTTTATTTATCTTTTGTTTTGTGAGTGTAGTCTAGTTTTTAAATTGTTAACCCAGCACACTAAAAGAGGGCTATTGCTCCTCAGTGTGTCTTTCCGAGTATAAATAAGATTGGAATTAATAACACCATTCAACTATGAATTTATGTTTGCTGCTGTAAGAAAGTAATGAATCGTTTCTCCTTTAAAATCTTTCACGATATAGTTTTTGCTTTTCCCAAGCGGGTCTCAAAACAGCTTCTGTCTGCCATTTCTGCTGTCACTTATTTATAATGCTCCTTTAAATTTTTAGTGGCCTTTTTCATCATTCTTTTACATTTCTTTGTAACTGACAGTACACAAATCCTCCCTGTGTGATTAATAAATCATCAAGGTCTGACATATTAATTGTAGCTTGATAGTATTATTCATAGTACTACATTTGCTAACAAGGCAAACAAGTTTCAATCAAAGTTGGACAACTGGACCAGTGAAACAGGGATATCCAGAGTTCAGAACAGCTCGCATCACTCAGTGTCAGCTTTTAATTACTTCACATGACCATAATTCTAGTTAAACCCAGACTAACATTCAATTATTATTCAATAACAATGTCTTTCTTATTTTTCCTTTATGTTTCTTTAGTGGTGGTGCCCCACGATGGGTATGTAAGTTGGTCAGTTATTCTTTCTGTTCATCCGTCAGCTTCTTTTGTCTACAGTAATCACTGGAAATATTGACCTTACATACTGCAAGTAAGGCATAATACCCAACAAACTGTGTGTTCCATGATTGCAATCGATGACGCAGGGGCATAGATGCAGCTCACTGACGAGCTACATATCTTTTTATTTCTTTTTTAGCGGTTATTCAAGTAACACTATCTCCTAACTCTCCAAGCCTCACTGTTGCTGTCCTTACCTACACTTTAATACAGCCATCTAGGAGTCTGGTTTTACTGTCTAGTTAAAACTTAATCCAAACCTAAAAGCCAATCAGAATTGGCTGATTCATCAATCATTGGCCATGTATTGTCCCAGATCAACACTGACTAAAGTATCTTAAAAACTAATGTCATTGCTGTGGATATCAATGGGTCCCAGAAACAACAAAAAATCACCAGTAATGCAAAAGTAATTAATATTTCAGCCTCCATTGACAGGTGGTAGAGGTTTAGACTTTAAATCTTTTTCAAAATAATTCATGTCATTTAGCATCCCCACAAGCTGTTACCTGTAATTCATAACCAATGGGAGTGATGGCAACAACTATAAAATAATATATTCATTCTCAACAATCTTGAAATTTCCTTAAATACTGAAGGAAGTTCTACGACCCAAATGTTGAGAGTTTCCTTTAATACTTATCTGGCTTTGTTGGCAAACTGAAAAGACAAGACGGAGCATGTGTGAAGGTGAACGAGACTGTTTTCTATTGACTCAAAGAAGCATCAGACTTTGTATTTTACACCACAGACTCTCTCTGATCTCACATGGTATACTTTGAATAAATGAATAAGCATGTAATGCAATAGCCACACGCTGCATGTGCCTGTGTGTGTTTACTGAAGGTCAGTTATGCTCCCCCATCCTCACAAATCCCCCTGGCATTTCTCACATACCCTCACCAAAACACCATTACACACACACACACACTTAGAGACCAGCACATCTCTCCCTCTCCTTATTGCCAAGACTGTGTCTATGTTGAGGCTGACAACACAACAGGCCTTAATCCCTCTACCTGTGACTTTTTACAAACAGGATTAGTCCCAGTTTCCCCACTAAATTCTCCCTGAAATACCGGTAAATCCAGGGCTGCTGGCTGATCTACGGGCCGTGGCCCTAACCCTCTGTTTCATGTCCTGAATACGCTGCTGCTCTTATCTAAATGAACAGCTCTGCTCTGGATGTGAAGCACATCCATTCCGCACTCGCGCACTCTTCAGCATGCTGCCATGTGGACGGAAAAGCAGAGCTGAATACATGCATGAGCAGGAAGTATACACCGGTGAGTGTCCAGCACTGAGAAAAAAAAAACATGCTAATCCCGTCCATTTCCACATACACAGAAACACATTAACACACTCTGACACTCACACACAAGAATCACCAAATCTGCAGGTGAAACATGATATCTGTAATGCAGCAATCGGTGCATACTGAAGAATGACAAGCAGTGTATATCAACTTGACTCTTTGAACATCAATAATGTGCTTTAATGTGGGAGGGAGAGGGATAGAGAGTGGAGGAACACCGCTGATGATTTACTTATCAGGCTTTACAAGTTATACATCTAAACACTGTGAAGTAGCACATTTGCAATTTATGAGCAGGATCAGTACAGCCAGACATATAAATGAAACCAGGTAACTTCCCAGGAGTAGCAGGGCTTTGGGGTTTGTATTAAAAAGTATGGCACAGCGTGGGAGACAAACATCTACAGCACTGTTCGCCTGGCAACTTTTGTCTCATTTCTGTCATTTATTGTTAAAATGAATGTGACAGAGTTAGTGTTTTGTTTTTTTTTTCTATATGATGTCTAATGTTAATTGTTGATGATAATAACACAAAACCAATGGCTGTTATCTAAACAACCACTCATCACAGCTACTTTTTATGATCAGTCACACAAGCAAAGTAAGTACTCACAACGCAAGATACAGCTTTCCTGACTGCTACACGCTCACAATTTAGCCTTATAATGATATGGAATACCAATGTGGAAAAATAGTCAAAGTCCTAATGTAGAGACAATTGTTTTCTGTAAAGGAAAGACTGATCAATGTAATCAATGATATTGTTATATTGACTTCAGTACAGTAAAATATACAGTACAATGGTCATCTCTAAATGGCAAAAAAGGGAAAAAAAGAGAAAAAAATAGCCTACTAGAAAAACATGACTAATTAAGAATCTATGGCAATGCTAGCACTTTGTATTTATGCCCAATGGCGCTTTGAGCTAAATGCTAACTTCTACTCAATAACATGATGTTTAGCATCTTACTTTAGCTATGATAATTAGAAAATGTCAGCATGCTAATAATTAGCATAACACACAAAGTGCAGCTGAGACTGATGGGAATGCCATTAGTTTTGACATTTTTTGGTTATAAACCAAATAATTGGACAGATTAAAAGTTTGACTTGATGATGGAGCTAGAGGAAAAGTTAAGGGGTCACCAAGGTTATCGCAGTTCACCCCAAAGGGGACATTAATGTCTGTACCAAATTGTACCAACCAGTAGCTGTCAAGATATTCACTCCTCAAATGTCATAGTAGTGCTACAGGACAAGTGAGGATATCTCCAAAGTCATAAGGATTCATCCTCTGGGCACAATTGATGTCTTGACGAAATTTCATGGCAGTCCATCCTAGAGTTGTTGAGATATTTCAGTCTGGATCAAAGTGGTGGACCGACAGACTGACATTGAGAACCATGCCATGAGCATGGCAAAAAACTCACAGTTATGATGATATCAATCTTCTCATCTAACTCTCAGCAAAAAGTGAATAAGCATGTTTTAAAAAATGTCAACCAAAATGTCAAACTGTTCCTTTAACTTACAGTTTGCGGCTTTAGAAACAAACAAAAAAGACTCTGTAATGCAGAGTAAAATCAGTGACTTTGTGTCAAAGAATAGCACAGTTTCTCTTATTTGGCTATATTTTCTTCAGCTCAGAAAAAAAGGGTGGATGTAACAGAGCCGCCAGCATGTAAGGGATTGGCATCAATTAATTTAATTCTTTCAGTCCAGTCCTACTTTATTTCCTCCCATTCCCACTTGGTCCCATGGCTTTTGTTGTTGCTAATTCTGTCATATTCAGAGTAAGTAACCCCTGTCTGCTTAACAAAGTAGCATATAAACCGGGCGGTACTCAATGAAATATTAAATATGTCATCCAGTCTTGCAGACATCAACAATGTTTGTCACATAACAAATAACAACTGTTTTTACTCCCTCTTTCTTTTGATTGATTTTTCTCTTGTCATCTCTACATCCTTCATCCTTTTCCCCTCCTGTTCTCCTTCCCTTTTTATTCTAACCAGTTTTATTTGGACCACTGACTCTCTTGGACCTTTTATAATTCAGAACAGTGCACCAGGAGGAAACATGCAAAAGTCCCTATCCTGTGCCTTAGAAAGGTTATGAGTATTTCCTCCCCTTAACAAGAAGTGACACTACTTCTACCTCGACCTGATAGACAAGGGAACAGGGAATTACATCGGCACGGCAGTGAGAGACAGCTTCTAATCTTCCTCTCTTTCCCCGGGTTTTGTACTCGGACTATTGGTTTTTGGAGATAAACACTTTCACCACTTTTAAGAATCCCTTAGTCACATCTGAGAGTGAGTTGTGGGGACTATTTGGATGGATGGGGCATGACACTTCAGGCTTGTAGCTGTCCACTGGGTTTATTAGGTCTCCCCCTTAGTGAAGAGAGATTTGAGAGAGGAGTGCATCTGAAGTGATGGTGTGCGACACATCAAGCTACAAACCCTTCACTGGGCTTTTCTTAAAAGTGTCCCCTGGTCTAAAGGAGACATCAGAGATGTAAAGTAGATGTATATGCCTGTGTATGCGTGTGGCTGCGTGTGTGTGTATAAGGGATGACAGCAGGCAGCACTGATTACAGTGTCTTCAAGAGCTAAAATTGCTCCGTGATTCACGGGTTGTGACAGCAATCTCTATTTCAAACTCGGAGACTTGTTTTCAGCAGCATATGAATATTCAATGAGATCCAGGAGTGTGTACTAAATATGCAAATATGAGTTCACAGTCAGTCCTCAGCTATACATACGTGTCAATGATGCAAACTTTGATTCACATTAGAGATCATTAATACTAAATAGTCCTGGAGGGTATGCTTTCATTGCGAAAAAAGAAAACGTTTAGTTCTAGGATGAAGTAGCTCTCTTACCTGTAGTTAAGCGTGTGCGTGACACGGATCATCCAGGTGGATGACAGATGCATACATGTCCCCGAGAGACCATAGAAGATAAAAAGACAGATAAAAGCTTTGTTAGCAAGAGGATTAATTCATACGTGTGACCATTTTACAAAAAAATAGACATATATAAGTCCTTGTAGCACCCGATCTGTGCTGAATACAAAGGTGAAGAAATGACATGCACACATCACACATTCTTGGATTGCATGTTCTTACGTAACTCTTACTCCTGCTGTGAATTATTCAGTTTGGCTTGCCGTTCAGAACCTGCTATTCTTTTTCTGAAAACCCAGGAAAACTCTACAAAGATATGCATCATTTAAGGGAATTTGTTCTCCAACATATCAGCAAGTGGTTGAATAATGACAATTATTATACAGAATAGATAAAAAATAAGGGTTTAGCTCAGGAAGCCCCATTATCACCATCATCATTGTCATCACAGCAGAGGCAGAATCAGCACCACGGCTGCCACCACCATCATTACTGCCATCATCAGCAACACCACTAACCTTGCCACTACCATTATCAATATCAATACAATTCCCCAGCGCTACAATCATCATCAATCTCAAAATTCTAACAACTATTGTAGTAGAAAAAAGAAAAATATAACTCCCTTTATCAGCTAGGTGTGGGAAACTCATTTTAGATTAAGCTGAGAAAGTACTTCCTGTACTTTAAAGTTACTTTTTCAAGATGAGTCAGAAAGGTTACTTACAAGTATGTATAAAACTGTCTGTGTGGATCTTAATGTTTTTCCTCAAGGCCACACACAACCACAATGCATACTATAATAAACTATTCATTGTGTCTGTATAAGTATGTAGAGGTTAGATTCCCTTGCTGGCAGACACCTCTTCCCTGCACTACCTCCGGAGCTGACAGAGAAGTTATTTCACACCTTTTCCTTTAAACCATTTTTAAAAAATTCAGCTGGTAAGAAAGTTGAAGCAATTCCAACTGCCTGAACTATATCTGACATGCTACCTCATGATGAACAACCCGCCAGATGGAGACGGTTCCATTTCCTGTTCAGGTCGGAGTCCAAATCCCTGTCTAGTCTGTTCTCTCGACGGACATAACCTTTCAACTTCCCCACTACTCATCGCAGCTCCCCTGTGGGGCTTTATGAAGGGATAGACGACTGTTATAAATGGCAGCATCGCTTCTCTTCTGCTGCTGGTGATTTCATGTATCAGCGAGGAACAGTCTGTGACAGATCTCTGCTGTTCCAGGGACAGGTGTTGAGTTGTGGAGAGGGCCCTGCCTCGGCGCTATGGAGGTAAAATGGCAGAGTATTGATTGGGAAGATAGACGACTAAAAGACCAAGCAGGGGTGTCCTTGGGCAAGGTCGTGCACCCTTCGCTCACCATTTTGACCAACACTCCCGCCCACACAAACTTGAACATGTAGACAAGAGCAAACACACACGCACACACACACACACACACACACAACAGTTACATTATGAGGATTCCAGGCAAGCAGCCACCCTAGGCTTTTTCCAATAATAACAATCTCTTTCAATAATAACCACATTAAATGGCGAGATTAGCTTCTGCATGACGACACTGAATGTGTTTGGTTCCCCTGAGTTATAAGTATAATGGGAAAACGGTGTTGAGTTCATGAGTAAAATTGATTGTTGATTTGATCACAAAGTTCCTGCAGTTGCCTTTGAGATATTAATTCCTAAGGTGTTACTAATAGTATTAGTTTACAAAACGAATGTCAAGAATTGAGCCAGCAAAGGTAAGAAGGAAGGGTGATTACAATTAAAAGTAACATGACTTAATAAAAGATTGGCCGGTTAAATTGGCTTAAGAATGCATTCTTCTAATACATGACTTCCATGCCTTTACATGAGTATTTCAATAAGCTGACATGCCCTAACTGAAGTTAATAGGCCGATGTGTTTTAATAAGGCGAGTCCTACCACAGTGCTCCATTCAAATAATGAACTACTTTAAAATCAGGGCATGATAAAACTACACACACAGACTATATAACAATAACAGAACAACACATTTATAATAATGAATGTGGTGGGAAAGTGTTTTACCGTATTCACTTCAGGGTTTCAGGACCATGAGTGAGTTGTGAAAAGGTTACTTCCTCTGACATATTGAATGGGGAAGGTTAATGAGCAGGCCAGAGAGATGCTGTGCCACATAGCTGGCATTTAATTAACTGTGCTTTTATATTGAGAGGTTATGAACATCTACTAGTTTCCTCACAACCAAAGGTCCCTTGCTGTGATATATGCAAGTGGGTTTGATTGTGAGCTTTACAAGCAACACTGTTTAATTGCCTATTAGCTGATGACAATCTCTTGATGTGTTTAATGCGGTGCAATGAGAGGAAGTTAGGATGTTAGTGATCGGATGTCAGTGGAAGAAAACATTTTATTCCGGATTTTGAAAATAATGCCATTTTCCCATGACTGTTTGTTTAGGGGTTGTTGTTGTTAAATGTCACAGGAAGCACAGAAGAGTTTCAAATACAGTATGTTGTACCTGTATTTTGAATTATGGCCAGATGGGAAGATTGATTATTATTATTACACAAGGTCAAAGGAATACATACACATACATGTAAAGGAAAATATTTCTGATATCACCAACAACAATAACAACATGTTAGAAAAGAAAAGGGAAAGAAGAGAAAAAAAAAGATTGATTGAACTTTTATGAAACTATGTATTGCTTTGCTCCAAACAATGTAGGATATATCTGTATATGTTTCCAATACTGAAATAACGGATTACACTTTTTGGTTGGGAAAAAGCATAACCGTGAACTCACTGTCCTCTGAACTTTGAAAATATAATACTAATATCTACCTTAAGTCTCACTGCACCTTCCAGAGTTGCAAAGCGACTTGATAGAAGTTCTTGATTTCTTTCAGCATTGACTATGACATATATAAGCAAGGTTGGTCTCAGGGGGGAACAAATGTCATTCCATTTAAAATCACTTTATAAGATCTGCTTCAACTGGTTATGTCTTCTTGTGAACCACCGGGCTAACCTTCATCTCAGTATCATAGCGTTTCAATTTGGTCCCGGGGATTGAAAAGGCTTTTTCATCTGCAGGCAGTCTTAGATGGTCGTCTCACAGAGATACCACCTTTCTCAGTACAAAGTGAATCGAGGTCTGGGCAGAAATGAGTCCAGAATGAGACAATGTTGGAAAGAAGCTGCTGTGGTAGGAGGTTTACGGGCCATACTGTAGTATTAAGGTGCTGCAGGGATACTGCTGGGATTTCGGGAATGCACGGTCAGCAAGGGGTTGTCAGTGGCAGAGTACAAAAATGATACATTTCAATCAGATGGGATTTTTTTTATGGAAAAGAGTTTAAAAATAAACTATTTTTTGGGATTGCTTTAGCTTGCATTCACTGTTTGCATTCTACCAACATGTCACCTAAATTGCATACCATTCAGCCTTACTATCAGATATTTCATTGAAGTCAGGGTCTGCACTGTCTTTTTGTTTGTGCCTTCGAACACTATGTTTGATTTCTATCAGAGGATGTCTCTCCTGGATGAGAGTGGCTGACAATTGGTGTTTGTATTCCGTCTACAGTATGTGTGTTTGATTCAGCCATTGATTGTTTGTGAGATTTTGTTCAGTGGTCCAAAGGGGATGACAAGTGTTCAAATTCCACATTTCATTCAACGTAGAATGAGGATGCAGAGAGATCTGCAGCCAACACTTACACAAAGGCACGCAAACAAACACGTACAAACACACGCTATCCCAATCAATCTGTCTGACAACCTCTACTGGGCATTATTGGAGAGAAAAAAAAAGGATGAGAAAATCAATAGGCCAGTGGCCACCCTGAAATAGCTGCTGCTGTACCGTCACACGTCGTTTCCACATGTGTACCGCTCCTGTCTTGGACAGAGAGAAAGGTAGAAAGAAATGGAAGAAAATACAAGGATGGATGTTGGAAAGATAGGAAAATGAAGAATTCCTTTTGCAAAGTCACAAGAGAATGTCTTATGCGATGAGTTTGCGGGTCATTCTCTAAATTTGTGAAACACGTGATTGCACATTTGTTTAATTGCTGGAAATCTGACATGATTTAAAAATAGAAACGAGCCTGCCTCCACACAGCAGAGCACACATAAACTTGAATGAAAGAGAATGGGAGGTGTGAAGCGAGCAATTACTGTATGTCCCCTTAAGGCCAAACGCCCACTTGAAGATGTTTTGTCTGAGCCATGTCCAATCTGCTGAGTGTAATTTACACATTGATGCCAGAACAGTGGGCACAGGAAGAGCATTTAAGGACATGGGGACACAATTCAAGTTGCAGTTTTTTTTTTTTTTTTTGCACAACACATGCAGTGTTTGGTTCACATATGGTATGATCCCTTTCTTTTTACTTCTCCCCTCAAGTGCCAGATAAATCATGGGTTTCTTGTTTCTTGTTTAGGTTGATATGTTAATTTACTTACTAAATTGCAAATTAACCACAGATACACTTAGCACTTAGATAACAGTCATGCAAACACCGGTAACAGACATCGCTGAAGTTTCATTTGCCAGACGTATGCAGTTAGCAAGATGTTTTGCAAAATTCAAGCATGTTTGATATGGACGGGACTCACACAACAGCAGGTGCCAGCCTTCTCACAGCAGGATGACAAAAATGAAGTGCCAAATTTCTTCTTTCTTACTGTTTGGATTTAGTTTTACTTGAACATGACTTGAGTCAGTTCTGTCTTTACTGTGAATAAGCACCTATCCTGTGGGAAATTAGGTAAATTGGGGAAGTAAGAGAGAGAAGAGAAACATATTCATATTTCTTTTTGCTTCTTTATCATAAGACAAGTACATGGATATTCTGCAATGTTCAATGACAACATGTCTTTTTTAACCATGTCCAACACCAACATTGCATTTTATATATAAATTGTACGGTGCAGAATTGTCCAATGGGTGTAATTTCTCGTGATACTGCGCTGTTTTTAAATCAATATCACAACAACTAGCTAACTTATTTTGACCAACAATAACCCATTAATTATACAATCCACATTAAGTAAATAAAGTAATAAAATATTGATTAACTGCACATTCTTAGATGAAATTACAGTCATACAATAAATCAGTTAATGTCCTACCTCACTCCATATTTTTGTTCTTATTTATAACATCTTATCTTATCTTATAACAAAATGTAATTTTTTAGGGCCCAGATCATCTAAAATAGAAGATGAAATGAAAGCCAGTAAAAAGGATAATAGTCTATTCTTTCAATTCTTGAAGCTGGCTTTGTATTATGAAGTTATTACAATAAATCAGACAGAGATAGAGGAAGGGAAAGCTGAAGAGGTAGGCAGGGAATGAGAGAGAACAGTAAGGTTTGGGTGTCAAGCCTGGATGAGCATGACAAGAGGCTGCATCTCAAAGGTCATGACTGGACTTGTTGATTGGTTCTCCCACATGCCGCCCCTCTTCACCCCTCTTCCTCCTTATCTCCTCCTCAGTATGTGTCACAGAGGTTCTCCAGATCCTCCCCTCGCTGACCTTCTTGAGCCCAGATTGGAAGATAGCAGGAAGAGAGGAAACACATTGTGAATGTGGGAGAGGAAAAAGAAGAGGTGCTTGCTTAAGTTGGACGCTATAGAACCCAGACACACAGAGAGACACCCACACTCACACATGCACACAATACTCTACAGTACGCGGTTGTTCAACTGCGCGAAAGTGAGCGGGGAACAACCCGCACAAGATTCGACGTGGTTACTGCAGCTGGTTTTCTACACACAGACTCTGAAAGGCTTATATTTGTGTGCATGTCTGTGTGTGTGGCTTATAGCTGTGTATTTGTTCCCCTGGGAGTAAGGAGGACGGTTGGTGAGCTAGGGGAAAGAAAGTGAGGAGATGAAGAAGTTCATGGACGCGTGCAGTCTTATCTCTCTTCCTGCATTGGAGTAAAGATGAGTGGAGAGGTGGAAGATGGGGAAAGAGGGATAGCGAGACACGGGGGATTCGTAGATCGAGTCCACAGGGTTCTGCAGGACCTGAGAGACTGGAAGAAGTGAGAGGAAGAAATGAAAGGGGAGAAAGAGAGCATGAAGGCATGTCCGTTCGAACCGGCTTATCTGTTAGCTTTCCCCAGGAGAGGCAGGGAAGGAGGAGGACAAGGGCGGGAGAGGAAGAGTAAAAAAACGAGAGACTGAAAGAAAGAGAGGTGGCGAGTGAGTCAAGAGGCAGGAAGGAGGTGGAAAATTGCTGCAAGGATGAGTGAAGCGAAAGTGAAAAGAGGGGTGAGAATGAAACAAAAACAGAGAGCAAATGGAAGTAAATGGAGTAAACGTATCAGCTACATGTGAGATAATTACATGGAAGGGAGTAAGATAAGATGGGGAATGTATTGAGCTCACGGTGATGATGGGAGGAGAAAAAAGGCAAAAGAGGAAATGTGGCAGAAAAGTTGGGAGCTGGATCCAGAGAGTGTGAAAGAATGAATAAAGAAAGCAAGAAACGAGAGAGGGTAATGAGGAGTGATTAAAAGGATGAATGAAGGAAGGGGGAAGGTGGAAGTGGAGGAGGAGATCATGACTTTGCGGCGGCGAAAAGCACAGCTGAGAGAGGCTTTCTAAACATTGAGGGACATCAGCCTCTCTGACACTCCTATCTCTGTCCTCACCTCTGTTTAATAAAACATCACCCAGCAGCGATCGATACACAGCTCACAGAACACACCTACACACAATGCACACGTATAAGTATGCATACACACACACACACACACACAGCTTTACATTCTACACCATCATTTGACTGAAAGCCCGAGGAGAAATGTGAGAAAATGTGTAATCTATCCACCCATTCATTCAGTCTTCCATTGTTTCAGGTTTTTGTCTTTCATTATAAAAAATCAATCTCTCAATTAAAGTTTACATGTGCTGCAGAAGTCGCACATAAAGAGGGATTATACTCTCAGAAGGATGATGCACAAGCAATTTAGAGTGTTTCGTGGAGCAGTTTTACAAGCTGTATCTGGAGTTTGTCTTGCTGCATTTACACTCACACCTATCCTCCCACACACATGGAGGTCAGATTGCAAGCAGATTCAATATATGTTTATACGAACATTTCTGGGAGGCAGTGCTGTTTCCAAATCGGGAATTATTTCAATGTGTAGAGCCAAAAAAAACTAGAGTTTTTACTGGCTGTTTTTTTTCTGGCTACGTAATGTAAGACTGATGCCAGACTGGTGCTAGTTTTACACCATATCAGAAGAAACATGACGTCTTGTTGCTATGAATTGGAAGTATTCAATCTCCACTTTGTTTTATATAATGAATGTGAATTCAAATAGAAATAAACTGAAGCATACTATAGTCACATGGAGTTGATTACCACCTTTAACTGGAATGCTGATTACAGTGGTGCAGCCATACTGATCCACTTCTGCAACATGTGATGCCAAATGATAAATGACTTGTTATCATCACTTGGAGTCTGCTGTGAACACTTCTTGTTTCCATCGGCTTTTAAAAGTAATCTGATGCGATGTATATATACAGCCTGAAGTCCAATGACAGATGTTGGGGGGTTGAGAAAAGAGCAACCAAATGTTAGGAATTCTTTCACTCTAAATTCCAATGGAAAACATACAAACTAGTCCCACAGTGACCACCAGTTTTAATGTGTGGTTTGGCAACTCGACTGAAAATAAGAAAAAAACAAACAAACAAAAAACCCCCACAACCTCCAGAGAGTCATAAAAACGTATATACTAGAAAAGATCATTAGCTCATGTCTTCACATCGTAGAGTCTCTGAACACAACTGTGTCAGGAACAAAGGCCCCTACAACCCTGGACACTTTCTTCTCCTGGCAGAACACCAAGTACAACCAACAATGTTACAGACTGAAACTGATTCCATAGACTGTGGGATGAGTGTGGAACTATAAATTATTTAATAAGTTATCATGTTGAATATAAATAATTCTTCTTCTTCTTGATTATTATATAGACTTCCTTTGAAAAGTTTATTCTAGTTTAGAGTGGGGGTCACTCTTTTGTAGTTCTGGCCGTAATTATCTGTACTAATAACATTGTGCTCACAAACTTATCTGCTGAGAGCGTAGCAACCTCAACAAAAAGAAGACAGACGGAGCAAGAAACACAAGCAATCACACAGTCAGTAAAACGGTAAAACATTTGCCCAACTGTCTATTCTAAACATACATCACAATTTAAGGCAGACTCTCAACGGACCACTAGACGACCTGCAGGGTCAGCGTCAAGTGACCAGTGTAGACAAGAGTACCTAGCTGCAGACAAAATGGCGGACCTCCACAAGAGGCACCTCTGCAGTTAACAGGAAATCATGTGACCTCAGCAGCAGAAGTTGGTCTTCTTGTCGTTTTTCCCCCCGTGAAATATAACATGGATTTGAAAAAAAATCCACAAAGTTTATTCATTCAAAATATATCTTAAAAGTCAACTGACTCTATTAAAGGTTTTTTGCAATGTTTTATTGAGAAGTTTGCAATTAGTACATATTTAAAAATGGGCCAAAATAAAGTTAATTCAATAAGTCTTTAAAATGTCACCAATTCTTTTAAATATTTTATGTATGTTTAAATCAAATGTATTTATTAAACATTGTCTTATAAACACATTATTAAACAATGTGAATAGGCAATGCCTAAATGGAAGACCCTGTGAGCTATTGATGAAGACAGTGACCCTTAGCTTTTTTATTGCATCCTCTGTCAAAATTAATTATGTTAAAATAAACAGACATCTTTTATTTTAACTTACAAAAAAAAGACTGTAATTGAAAGTGTTACCCATGTTTACACATTAAATCATCAGCAAGGAACACATAGCAGTTAGTCAATAATGGAAAAAACACCACTAAAAAGTATATTAAAAAACTCAATTAATAGTAATTGCACTGCAATAACTATATTCTGTAATGATATTCTGTTTCCGATCTCATCTTTTCTTCTATCATTTCATATATATATTTACTGTTTTTCTTGGTTTTTTGTATATGTTTTATATTGGTTTACATTGACTTTAATTCTTTCTGTCTTTAAATGTACATTAGGAATGTGCCCAGTATTTGTATTTGTATCTGTATTTGTTGAGCCAGCAAAATTATTTGTATTTGTATTCTAATAAAAGTAGGAATAGGTGTAAGATTCCTGTTTTTGTTTTTATTTTTATTACACTTCTAATTTTAGAAAGTAACTAAAATAAGTGCTCTTCTATAAACTTTTGTACTAATTATGAACACCTAAATTTAATATTGGTTTATGGTTTTCATAAACCCAGCAATAAACACCTATAACCATAAACATGAAGGAAAGAAAATCATTTTAAAACTAACATTCAGTTCATAATCGACACTCAAACCAATAAACTAAACTCTAAACTAATAAATGCCTCTGTTAACAAAACATTGTGAATCCAGCCACCACGTGCCCCAATTGAAGGACACTGAACAGACACAATACAAACAAACAAAAAATCATTACAAATAAATACTCTCTTTGAAATACCATATGCGAGGAACTAAACCTTAATAAACCCTGACTGGGAGAGCTGGTGGAACACAAGTTTTAAATAGTTATCAATACTATTATAAACTGAGAGATACAGCCTTATTACAGTGCTATTATGTAATTTGTCAACTGTCTGCCAAAATACGGCCTAAACAAAAATCATTCATTCAAAATCAGCATTTATGTAACCATAATGTTTTATATTTTTCCTTTTTTTCACAAAATTATGTCTAAATCAAAACAAGAAAAAACAAAGTTCACTGGGAAGAATATATTTTCTGATACCATACTCTTATTTAAATTTCTCCAAGTTGTATTTTGTAAAGACAAGCTCCTCCACACGTGATGAGAGCAGTCTGGAGCGATGGGGAGACACAACATCTCATGCTGTGCTAAACAGACGCTCAGAGGAAACAGTTGTTGGGTGATAAGTGAGGTATTTCACTGCCACATGAGCCAGAGCCGGCTGTGTCATCATCTTTGTTGACCAGAAGGTCACCGCAGGATCTGAGATCAGTGAATCTGTGCTGGCCCCAGCTAAGCAGCTCTCAACTATGTTGATGGAGGTCATAGTATCAGATGAGGCAGACTTGGCCTTTGACTTTGAAAGGTTATGCATATCCCCCAAAAGAGGGTTTTTTGCTCACTGGTCTCATCTGAGGATGGATTGCCAGTGGCAGCTTCAAGCAAGTCTACCTCAGAAACATCATCCACTGGACTCAGTTGGAACTCTCTATCCACCTCTGACGCCACATCTGCCTTGAGCCTTTCAAACTCTGATGGACTGAGTAGGGATTTGGGCAAGCTCTTAAACCGAGGATCCAGGAGGGTGGCCTTACAGTAATGACCCAAAGGATGATCAAAGACAGTCTGGAAGGGTTCATCCAACTGGGACTGCAATGTGGTCACAAGTTTAAGAGCTTCTGGTAGACCCCATACTGCCTATATCCCTCATTAAGTTTGTCACTGCAGCCTTGAGAGCCTGCACACAAGAGATCACAGAGGACAGACAAGCTACATCCTGACACACAGTAAACCACGGCCTGCACCAGCTCCCACTGATGGTGTGACAGTACACCTCCCAGATCCATCTCTGCACTCATGGCAGTCAGAGCCCGTCTCTGCTCCAACAGCCGCTGAAGCATGTGGAATGAGGAATTCCACCTGGTAGACACATCATGCACCAAAGTATTCATGGGAAGGCCGAGCTCTTCCTGGATCTGGTGAAATTTGTTCACAGCATTGTTTGATATACGTACAAAACTGGTTATCTTGCGAGCAATCACTATCACAGTGGTCAGTCCCCCTGAAGCACCCTGTTCCACAATGGACAGGGTGCATCAGGTGCATGGCTCACACCCTGCTTGTTAGGTATGAGCCAGTCAGGTCTTTCGGGTCATCTTTTAGCAGATGCTTCTCATCAACTTACCTTGGAAATGCATTTTTGATGTGGGCATCCAGGTGTCTACATATTGTTTTCCCACATGTGGTATTAAATTTGGAACATAGAAGACAACCCAACTGTGATAGGTTGTGCTCTCTAACTGGCTTCTAGTCTTAATTATGGATGGGTGCATCTGGAAAAAGAAGAAATATATATATATATATATATATATATATATATATATATATATATATATATATATATATATATATACATTTTTTTTGGGGGGGGGGGGGGGGGTGTGATTCTAGATTGTTACTTTAAAGTGACTTTAACCAGTAACACACATGTAGCTTACAGTATGAGCTGGTTTCGCGGAGAGTGATTGAGTCAGGCCCTACACTACAGATGGTTAGTTGTGGTAATAGTTAGGCTAACGTCAATTGCGTGCTATACTGCAAGCTCTAATGTTAGGCAATAGCCAGACTGAGCATCTGAGCAGCTAAACCCTGCTGTCCATTAGCAAGCTAATCTATCATGATTCAAACAGTTTGTACTCAACAGTACGGTATCCATTTTAAACTCATTTAAACTCAGGATTCATTTACACAAATAAGAAGTGCTTACATGACCTGCAACAACAAGACAAAAATTGCTAATGTTAAGTGCTTGGAGCCCCTTCAATTTTCAAATGTATTTTGATTCTGTATTCTGGATTCTTCGATACTTTAAATATTTAATATTCTTCAATATATTAAAGTTTGATAGACAACATTGAATAAAACCTTAGAAAAGCCAACATACTCTTTCAAATATCCCTAATGGACACTGTATATTACCGCTGTAACGTCCTCCTGCCTTCTCGCCTATTCTGCCACAAGTGGACTGCACACATGCGCAATGCAGATATTCACACAAACATTACACAATGATGACCAACTTTCACTGCTGAGGTCATGTGATTTCCTGTCAACTGCAGACGTGCTTCTTGCAGAGGTCCAAGATGTCTGCCTCTGTGTCCGCCATTTTGTCTGCATCCAGGTCCCTCTCAATGGCCAAAGTTTGCTATTTTTTTCATAGCCCTGCAAGCTTGTCTACTTGTACTGTAGAAGAAGTTTATCAACAAAGCAGTGCATAACACAGCTATCCTTGCAATATTAGCAAAAGTCCAAACAAACAGCAAAGGGGAACAATCCAAGAAAGCTTATTATATCAACCTCCTGCATTTCTGTTTTTATCTCAATTTAGTGGTCACAAATTGTGATTCAAACACTACAAACATTTTAAAATGTAAAAATTGTAATTAAGAGAGAAACAAACTAAAGAAAGACTTTTACCAAGCCAACTTCCCACCAAAATATGACTTTATAATAATCATGAATATTCATGAAAACATAGCTTCTAGTTAATCAGGTAAAAAACACATTTAAGGATCCTGTAAAAAATCTTCAAATTCTTGAATTGTTACAGTTTTCATGTGCAGAGGGACTATTACTGACATGTGCTCACTTTCTGTTTTGCCTCCAAATTAAATGGTTGGACTATTGCTATTTTATCAACTATCTGATCATCTGAGAGCTCATGTTTCTTGCTCCATTGGACTTTGTTGCAGTGAATTCACTATGGTCTCAACTCTCAATTAATCAATTACTTTGTTCACTGCAATGTTACCTTAACTCAATAAGACCCATTTGTAATAAACTGGAATTATCTTAATTTGTTTTCCTCAGTAATGATTTGTGTTTTCCTCTGATTTCCCTTTTGTGTTGCTAGTAAAGGAAACATTAATTGTGGCATTTTAAAAAAGTAAGGTAAACAGTAACCTTGCAAATCCTCCTAAAAAAACACCTCGTGGAATCCCCCATAACCTCAGTCCAGACCCAGGCTGAGAACCATTGTGTTTATGTAATCACGCAACAATTAATAAGTATTACAGTGGCCTTAAATTAGTTTAAAACAGTCACACCCTGAGAGTCCATTTGTATTATTTAGGATACTTAGTCAAGTCTAATGCTCTCTACACAGAACTTGTACTTGAATAGATTCAAAGCTCCAGTCATTTACACAATCCTCTGCAGAGATAACCCCAATTACTGCTTCTTAAGACCCTCACGCACACACATGGCCACATATATAATGTGCGATGTACTCAGGAATTGAGAGCTGAGAGTCAGCAAGAAGATAAGAATGAGAACATAAAGACAGAGAAGGAGAGAGAGGCAGGCAGAGAGGGAGAGAGAGAGCGCAAGGAGATGTCCATTTGAATTAAACTGAGGTCAAAGGTCAGAGTACAGGGGAAAGCTGATGATGGCACTGGGGACCTGAACTCAAACACAACCTCTGTCCTCTGCTTCCCACTCTCTCCTTCCTTTTTTTTTTTTGTTTTTTGAGTGTGTGTGTGTGTGTGTGTGTGTGTGTGTGTGTGTGTAAACACATAGTTCAAACTTCAAAATACCCTCACTATTCAGAAGAGAAATCGATTGTTCAGGTTGTTTAAGTGTGAGATGTATGAAGACTATCTACGTGACCAGTAGACATGCACTTTAACACACAGTAGAGTAGATTTGTTCCCTCTGGCTCAAGTTTGGTATGTGTCAAGGCTCAGATGTGGTAAGATAACACTACAGTCGAGTTACACAACAAAGCACATATGAAAAAAACTCCAAGGATTACCTGAGATGTGGTCTTCTATAAGGTTAAACCAGCTATACAGTAGGTCAGGGCTCAACTATTCATGTGTGTGTTTGGGACTGGGTTGAAAAGTGGCGAGACAACACAGTAACAGCACAAATTTATGTTTCCTATTATTATTATGTTTTCTATTTTCAATTGTCAATATATAGAAGTTGTTTTTCCTCCTCAAAAATATCCCTGAAAAGAATATTGACCTTTCATTTGTATGAAATGATAAATAACCCTTTACAAAATAACCATATTGTGGTTCATCAAATGATGGAACAGTCGTATTTGTTTTGATTTTGTGTAATATACCGATAAACATGTACATGAGGTGGATGTTCTCTGCTGCTGTTTATGCCATATTTGCAGTCGTTCGCAGTAAATGTGGTGATGCATGCACACAAAAAAACATGCATACGCCATTTCCTGCACACATAAACTGGTATTTATAAGCACAAAATGTACAGTGAGAATGTGTCTACCTCACGAATACTTCAGACCAGGTGTACACATGTCTTTCTAAAGCGTTTTGAGGGTGATGTGATGAGGTGGAGATGAAATATAAGGTGAGAGATGGAATCTTTTAGTAAAATATTATTTGCTTAGGTTTATAACCACTGTAATGATTGTGTAATTTTATGAGGTCTACAAAGCGATCTGTAAAATGCCAAATGCGCATTTATAAACATAATATTAATTAATTTTGTGTGATTAATTTTGCACTCTTTTAATTTATATAGGAGTCAAAACTTTATTTAGCTGCGAATAAGCCTATTCTTTTTGTTTTATCCTCAGTCATGTCACACCCTTGTAAAGTCAGTTTAGATATGAGTGCTACAAACTAATCATTGATTACATTTCTGAGATATCACTGCTGACGATGGTTTGCAGGTCCATGTGATGAATTAATGATATGGACAGTATAAACTGACACATGTAATGGTCGTGTGTAATGACCAATGTTCTAGCAACCTAGTCTCAAATCAACATGTGTAATAGCTATGTTGATCCACAGCGTAGAATGTATTAGTTTCACATTAACGGCTCTAGAACGGCTCTGGATTCGAGTAGTTGTGATTGCAGCCAACCGGCGGAAATTTGAAATGGAATGAAACCCACCCACAGCAGACCCAAAACAGGAGTTGAACACGCCAAGTCCATCCACAACACAATGCCCTTCCCTGACCCTAACCTGCCTTTGCACTAAATTGCATCAAATCTCGTACCATGGCCATATAAACAGGATGAAGACAGCGTTACCAAACTAGACTTCAATTTCAAATCCCTCCAATGACAGAAACTTTCACAGACAGAAACTTGACAGTCACATGATGTGGACGCAGGCCAGTAGAAAAAGTGAAACTAGTTCCACAGTGACTGGGATTTCTTAAACAGAACCATGCCTACGCATAGCTTTATAAATCTGATGAAAACAATGCATATGCATATTTCTGATTTTGTGTGTACACACAGTTTTAGTTATGAATCTATACAGAGTTTTATTCATCTGGCTACACGTTCCCACAGAAGTGCTGGTCCTGCAGGTGTGCACCCAAGATGCCCTGATATTTGACCTGCACCCTTATATCTGTTGGTGTTAATATGTTAAATTGTCATCTCCTCTGGAGGCTGCGACCATCAGCTCTCCTTTGGAACAAAGATGAGGTTAGTTTTAATGCTACAGGAGAAAGCAACACAGAGAGCACTGCTTTCAGGAACGTACCTTGCTGTCTAAAGGTTAAACTGTCTGTTTGCTAAAGCATGACGGTACTTCTGGTAATGACTACAATTATTTTAGTGTAGTACAAAGGTTGCTGTTGGGCAGGTATGGAAGTGCTCTTTCATTCAGCAACAATCAGAGACTGCGTCTGTGGATGTGAATGTGAGTCTGTGTTAATGTCTACAGACTGTTCCTGATTTTGTAATAATTGGGAACAAGCACACAGAAATAAACAGATTTAAATTGGAAACAGACAACTTTTCAACGTCTTTCCCTAACGTTTCTAAGTGATATTATGGTTTGTGCCATTGTCGCATAGACAACCAGATCACTCTCCATTTTGCTCAGATCCAAGCTCTGTAAAGAAATGATCAACACCACTTTGGAAATAAGTGAGAAAAAAGAAGCATGTTCAGTGAAGAGGTAAATTGAAATTGTTATAATTGTCACTGTCACTGTAACATTACTGCTTTGCACAAATAAGTAACCTCAGCTGGGATTGGCGTTGGGGTGGAGGGGGGAGTAACATTAGAAGATAACTTTTCATATGAACCAGTAGATGAACTTGACAGCCAGCCTGACCGGACACTGATCCAGTATTCTATGGCTGTAAGGCTGGTAGCTTAGCTAACTGATTTTGAGAGGGATTTTGAGAGGAGATATAAGTAGTGTGTCATCACATTTGCCTGTGCAACATTTCACATTTATCATATGGCAATAAAACAATAGAAAGAGGTTGGCCACCTAATAAATTATTATGAAATATAGCTAACGATAGCTACTGGGGAAAACAAAAGAGCTATCCTCTTCCTCTTTTGGTTATGCAATGGTTGACACACTTCCTTTGCGCCATGAATTGAGCCTTCATTTTCCTGGGAGATCATACCCGGTGGCAGACAGAACTGCATAGTGAAAGCCAGGCTTACAGGGAACCAGTATAAACGCCAATGGTGTCATTATTCTATAGCTATTACACTGTTCAATTAACATTTACTTCAGAATGATAACTTAAAGCAAAAATGTTGTCTATTTCCATTGGTAAGAAACTGAAAATGCTACATGAAATGAAAGCAAATGAATTATTTCTATTTCTATACTATAAAAAACATGCACATACAGACTCTAGTGGCATGTACTATTCATTCTGGAGTCTGTAACAGTAAACATGTTCAGTGTTTTGAATGATTTAATAGATTTTTTGGCCATATGGGGGCAGCAAGTTGGAAACAAAGCATTGATATATCACCTTATAAAGTTTATATGGCAAAAGTGTAAGCAAAATGTAGCCTATTTACACATCCGGCAGACACAGAGCAACATTATCATTCATTTGGAGTCCAGTTAGGCCACCTCGAGAATGTGGAAGTCAAACATTCACTCTCCTTTCGCTCTGGTTTAGTATCTAGCAAGTCCAATGGGAAAAAGCTCTTTCGCTGTCTAATGCTGAACAATGTTCACCAGCTAGCTTGGTTTGGTGCTGGACAGGAAAGCGTGCAGTGGGTTTATGAGAGCTTTTTTGCTGAAAACAGCTGCCTGCTGCTGCTGCTGGAAAGGATGCAGATGAGAGAGGTCACACTGAAAAAAATCAGAAACGTTCTGGGCTGTAAAAACCAAAACATTGAACCACAAGAGATACTAAAATGCTCCATATAGCTGAGGGGAACTGCAGAGTTGAATTGGGTGATTATGGCTGCTAATAATGGTTATTTTCATTATCAGTTAATTTGCTGATTATTTTCTTGATCAAAAATCAAATGATCAACCATTTGGTTGATAAAACATCAAAAAACAGTGAAAAATGCCTGTGGGTGCCACTGGAAAAAAATTCTAGAGCTCATGTCATCATATGTCTTTTTTTATTGAAGAACTATTCCAAAACCCCTGAAAATATTTAATTTACTATATTGTCAGTGGCAATTGTCCCATTTGAGAAGATGTCTTGCATTCTTGCTTGAAAAATAATTAATTGAATATCAATAAAGTTTCCAATTAATTTATTAATTTTCTGCTGATCAATTAATTGACTAATCATTGCAGCTGCAGTGATAGTTATCTCTAGGTTGTCACTATGAATGACCCCCTTCACACTGTCAATTCATTCATTGTTAATCTAAAGATATTGATTAGTGTAGCTTTAAAATTTCCTTGAACCACAACAAAAACTAGTTACTTGCACCCTTCCAACAAAATTCATTTGAAATTCTTTGTGTAAAGATATTCTCTGAAGTAACAGAACAAAACAAAACAGTGTGATTCATCGCTGATCAGTATGGTCTGATATCACATGTATTGGAAAAATGAATGAGTAGATGTAGACCAATCGATAGTCTTCTGTCCAGTCTCATTGTTGGTGGAAAAGCAACAACTTTTCTGTGACTATGATCAAAATCAGTTTCAAACCAAATCACATCACCTTGTTGTAAACGGTTGCTAAACATTTTGCATGGACCTCTGAACAGGTACTACTTTATCTTTTCCTCTGGAATAGTAAGAAGTGGGACTCATCATTCAAAGACTCAAATCACGTTTAACTGTTCCCTCTCATACAACAAGCCTTATGAAAACATTATTCTCCAAAACTAGACTTGAGCTCCACTGGCTTCAAGTCATGTCAACAAATCAAAGCTTTAGCCACTGAACTGTACGAGTTTGTTTTGAAATGATTTGTACAGTCTATATGCTTGTAGTAGCAAAGTTAACTTGCATGACTCAAAGACTGATCTTTTTTTTCTTTGCATGAAAGTACACAAATTGAAGTTTTTAACTTATGAAAGCACAGGCTGTTGAGGTTCTTCATCTGAGGAATTCAAATGCAGTATTTCTTTTTCTGCTTCTCCCACCTCTGCTGTACAGTGGTCCTTGATCCTCCCAGCAATGGAAAGTGGTAATTGCATAACAGGATTAAAGGCTGAGACAGTTTCTGAGGTACGGCTGGTGGTATAAAAGATCATCCTCGATTAGGAACCTCCTCTGCTGCGGCCACCAGACCCCGAGGCTTGTGGGTGCTTCCTGACAAAATGGCCTGTCTTTATTGATGACAGTGATTGATCACGGCCTCCGGGGAGCTATGAGCAATAAAGTTATTCCTAATTGAAAGTTCACACAGTGGCAGAGCCTGCACTCACACACACGCGCGCGCTCTCATAGCCCTCCACTGCGGTCCTGCAGGGGCTAAACCCACATTAGGGAATGGTACACACAGATTTGGAGACAGTTTGCAAATGTGTGTGCAGATCGAGCCAGACACCGACAGACAGCCAAACAGAGAGACACACACACAGAACTTTGTGTCAACCAGCTAAGAAGAGCTTGGCTGACATAATCGATAAGGAGAGGAGAGTCATAGTGCATGCATAGCCTCGTCTAGCCGGCCCACCCCAGTATGGCATGACCAACATACAAGATAGAATCTATCCACAAATCCACAAAGCAACCTTACTCTGCCCCTTTAATTATATTTTTCTGTGTTTTATCCTCTGTTGACACAGTTTTTTTTCTCTCTCCAGCTGTGACTCCCTCCCTCTTTCTCTCTGTCTTGTTCTTTCTGTTTCCACCTAAAATACAAATCTTGTTTTCTGTCTACTCCACTCTACTTGGTTTTTCTCTTAGTCTCTTGGCCACTACCTCTGCCTCCCTCCCCTCCATCTGCCCCTCTCCCACCTGCTATCCTCCTCTCTATCCCTCCCTCCATACTGAATAGATGTTTGCAAGTGTGTTGGCCTGGCTGAACTATTAATTAATCCCACAGTGTGTGGACCTCCATGGTTTTTGGTAGGAGGGGTGAAAATGCTCTAAAAAGCCTTAGGGGGCAGGGAAACAGCAAGCTGACAGTTCAAACATTTTAATCACAAGGCAGCAACTAATATGCTAACCGCAGTGTGTGTTGACGTGTGTGTAAGTGTGCAGTATGTCAGTGAGCTGAGGTGGATAAACTGCATAAAGATGCACAAGCAGATATTAAGTATGTGCATTAAAATTATGCAAAACACACTTCAGTGGAAGATAATGAGAATAATGTGGCATGTGCATACACTCTCTCACACACACTCACGCAAACACACACACACAAACTAACTGAGGGGTGGATTTATTTCGTAAGGGGAAATAAATCCACCTCTCAGGTTGCTTCTTCAGTCACTAGAAACTGTATATCTCTGGCTGTTTGACAGTGGATCAAACTCTGGGCCATTAAGAACACCGTTAGCCACTGGTGTCTGGTGTGTGTGTGTGTGTGTGTGTGTGTGCAAAAGAAAGAGAAAGAGAGAGTGTTTGGGGTAGAGAGAGACAGAGACAGAGACACAGAAAGAGAGAGAGAGGGCGAGAGCGCTCATGGCGAGTCCACAGCCAACTCAGTTTAAATGGCTCCTTGGGGAATCACTAAAGCGGAACAATCGATTTCAACAATGGATGGCTTAAAGAATGAAAAAAAAAAAAAAAGGGACTGTGGTGTCCTTTCCTCATTCTAACTTCAGTTGTTTCCCTTCTAAACTATTAACTGATTCCCGTCACTTATTAACGGATTCCTTTACTAAAAGGGAGGTAATGAGAGAGGCGCCCTTGGAGCTGTAATGACTGCTTCCAAAAGTGCTGCATTACTGCGAGGTGTTCACCTGTCTCCGTTCGGTCTGCTCTGACTGTAATGATGGAGACTGTGATTGTATTATCCCTTCAAACCCAATTAAAGTAACCATGCAAAGTGGATCATGTGGGTCACCGCTTACATGTAATCATCTAATTGGAGTACAATCTGCTTTTTCTTATGCTTAGTTATGTCTCTTGTCTTTTGTGGTAATTGGTTGGCTTAAAAACAATGGAACCAAATGTGTGAAAATGTGGTGCATGAAGGGGGAAGTATGGTGTTTCCACCTCAAGCTGCACCGGACTCAAAATGCCCAGTTGTGTTCGTGTTTTTGCACCACAGTTCATATACAGTCTGTATTTTGGATTCTTTCATTAACTTATAAGGGTGTAATTGTGACTCTTCTGGCACATTTTTTTTTTTTAAGTAGAAGTCATACTGTAAAATTGCCACATTGCCATCTGGTATCATGATGAAATGCATGCATTAAAGTTTGCCGTTTGTATCAAGCTATCAGGCTGAAACACATATCATAAGGGAGGCCCACGTCCGTCTGGACTGATGAAGTTGATGGGTTTAGCTTCAACCATCTGATGTGTTCAGATGAAATAGTTTCAGTTGGCTTGGGGCTCAGCTGTTACTTGATTAATTACGAGGCAGCGATGGCTACGTTTCCAATGTGTTGAAATCTAATTTACAGAGTGCGAGAGCAGATGACAATAATGAGTATGTTTCCACGTACACAACTATGCCCAGAGGAATCTGCTTGTAGCACCCAGTGTTTGATCAAAGTGTTTACACACACATGAAAGACACATGAATTCTCTAATAACTTGGTTTATATACATCAATCTATATGCACTTTTTACATGTCCAACATGAAAACATTAGCTGCATTTACATGAATATTCCACTAATAATCAGAATAACAATGCCTCATGTAACCACCTCAATCAGAAGAGACTGGCCCGATCGGAGGAGTTTTCAATCAGGTTGAGAGGGTTGGTGTAAACCTGTGATAATCCATTCAATAAGAAAATATTAGCACCTAATAACCATGTAAATGCTTAATCTGATTGTTTCTCTCTGGTTGGAATGAATATATTCTCTCTGTGCATGTTTGCCCCATCTGCGGGTAACATTAGGTGATGTGACAGTAGAGAGGGGGAGAGAGAGAGAGAGAGAGAGAGAGCGAGCGTGTGTGTGACAGAGAGTATGAAGTTAGCAGCTGTGAACGTAGCAGTGCAGTGTGTGTACAGTTTAGGCTATTTGTCAGTGAATAAATGCTACAACTCCTCAAGATCCAAGCTGAGTTCCTGCTTGCCATCTGCTGATTAAAGTGAAGGAGGTTAGCCCCGAAGTTAGCGACAATGGGTTAGCCTAACCTGACCGGTTCACTTAAGGTGGACCAGCTATTCTCATTGTAGTGATAGTCTCAGCCGCTCCTAAACAGAGAGCGGAGAAATGTCTCTCCTGAGTTTTACTCAGACACCCCCACCACGCCCCCCCAACCCCGTTGGTGGGTGGACGGCGGCCTGTAGAAACATTTTGACATTATCACCCTGATGTATTCATCGCTTTTGCGCATGTCACACAGCTGTTACGATTAAATGCGTCTGCACATGTAAACACCATACGTATTGGATCACATGAGATCACATCCCATGAAAATAGTTGATCGGAATGACAAAAAGTGTGCATGTAACTGCAGCTATTGAGCAGAGATCTATAGAAGAGTTTATTGGATTGTGCTTAATCTGATTATGGCTCCACTCCAATTAAGACAATCAGATAATGATGTTTACATGGGAGTTTATATAGCCTCAGTACTGTATTAATGAGTGTGAATTATAACTGGTTGATTAATTGGTACTCTATAAGGTTTATTAAGGCAACAGTGGAAACATATTTTCCCCAAAATATTAAATGGAGCTACAATCATTCTGACAATGAGTCTGACCTGAAACTTACCAAAATAATGATGTCCTCTGCACACCATCAGTACCACCAGCACACATCAGCCATGCGTATCTCTAAGCAGCTTTGGACTCTACCCGTGCGTAAGGTCAACCTCGGTCAATTATGTAGTTATTTCTGCTTGGTCAAGCAATTTGGATTTTAATCTCATGGCTGTTATCTCAAAATCCACTTTATGAAGTATGGAGCAAACCAGCCAGCGGAACGCATATTTCATCCTCTTCTGCAGATGTTCTTACAGCAAACGGGCCAGAACAACCTCACAGACAATAACAGTGATGGGTCAGGGGAGAGCAGGAGACATAATCCTCTGATAATTTGTGTATAATAAAAAAAAAAAGAAAGAAATAAACACATGACAAAAAGCGTCTGAATTTCATCAGTCAGCTTGTTGTCTATGCCTCCCTCTACTCCTCCTCCCCAGTCCACCACAGGCCTCATTATGGAGTGCTTTGGAGATTGACTAAGACGCTGCCGCTTAAGAAGAGAGAACAATTAGTGTCAGAAAGCATCATTCTCTGCATTCTCTGACACTCCACAAGGGCCATTATCTCACATCAGTTCAGTGCGTACAGATGAACAAGGAGGATCTGGAGCTGTAAACATTTTTGAGGCAAACAAAAGGAGCATGCCAGTGAGACGGGGAAAGGCTCTCAGTTTGGGGCTACTGTACCCATCTGTGCAAAGTGCCTGTTTAAGAGGCTTCATAAAGACTGGATTGATGTGGATGCCAGTGCTTGCATATGTTTTGATTTTTCTTCTGTTGTGTTGTTTAGAAGGAAGAAAAAAAAGCATACAATGCGCACTTTAAAAGTGATTGTTGATGAGTTCTATAGTTTGGCCATCAAAAGAGTGAGAGGCAGCCACTGCTTCACCGCTTTACTCAATATCAAGAGTGTGTCTGAATGGGGATGTGTGAGACTTATTGTCCTTCAAGTGCACTTGCCACACACAAAGTAGCAAACTGGACAAAAGTCTTACTATATAACATGCTAGAAATAGGGAGTAGAAAGTCAATACCTCTGAAAGCATAGAGCAGAAGTAACTGTGCTAACTCTAACAGCGCCTTTAATTATTGACAATGTTTGTATTGATTTAGAGGGGTAACTGAAAGTTTCTGAAACAGACAGTCAAGGGGAAACTAGAGGATAAGGAATTTAATGACTGTCATGGGTTATGGTCATTAGCACTAATATACTGGAGCCATGACAGCATAAATTTTTTTAAGTTCACACTGGTCATTTTTTGAGGATTTATGAACTTCCAATGGGGCAAACCCAAGATAATTAATAGGTTTACTTCACTGAGAGGAATCTTCTTTTTAATCAGTTCAATTTCACTATCAAGGAATGATGAATTGTACAAGATATAGTGAAGATTTTTTTATTTTACTCAGCTATGTGGATGGCCATTAGGGATTCTGTTTGTTCACACCATGCTGAGATGTTCTTGCTGAAAGGCCAGTGCAGAATTACTGTGGATGAGCAGGTGTGGTATTTCAGCCTGGCATCATCAAAAGGTGTAAGAATAACATGCCAATTTCTTAAGTCATTTTGCATGTTATCACTACACATTTTGTGCTTTTTGTGTGTCATTCAAAGCCATATAGTCCCCATAGACTTCCCAGTATCACAGCAGTCTATGTCATGTGACTGTCAAGTTTCTGTCTGCGGAAACAGAAAAATGTCTCACATTCCCTTTATTCTCAGTGGAAAATGCAGTAATATCATCTGAGCTGTTATGTTAGCTTGTGTTTCAAGCATGTGGCTTCCCTTGATACACATCAGGTCATCAGTAGAAGTAGCAGTGACAAAGACATGACAGGGAAGAGGAAAAGTTAAAGTGCTATACTCTTAAATCATTCCCTGAGGACATGACATGGCAGATAAAATATGTAAAGTTATGTCCTAATATCCTGAGTATATCCTCAGCCACATATTCTTGGAAATATAAAATTAAATGAACAATTTCACATTTTACAATCACGGGCAATGAAACGCCTTTTCTTAACACAGATAGCGGCGTTTGGATTCAGGTTGCAGCTGCAATTTGAAATGGAATGAAGCCCAGAAGGCAGACAACCCAAAAGAGTAGTAGAACGTGCCAAGTCTGCCCATAACACCATGCACTTCCATAGCCTAAAAAAAAAGCAAAAAAACAAATATTGACATGAAATTTCTCAGAATCAAAGTAGAAATAATTAAAACGGATGGTCTTAACATTAACTTATCATATTGTTGAGTTATCATAGATATTTTCATGTTTTTGTGTTGAGAAATGTTAAAGATATCATTAAAAGAAAACCTTAACACAGTGACACTGAGGAAAATACTTCCAGGTGGGTCCTCTGGTCAGCCAATCACAAAGCTTCAAATTCTGGATTTCAAATTCAATTCATCCCTGGGGCGCTCTAAAAAATCTCTTTTTTTTATTGAAAGAACATCATCAAACAGTTACATAAAATAAGACAAATAACAGAACAGCTCAGATAACTACACAACACAAAGACAATGATTCAAACAACATGCAACTACATGGTTTCAGTGATAGCAGTGTCCATAGCAACCACTGATGATAGAAAGCCTGAATGAATCTTCGTAATAACTCATATCTCTTCACTGAATGAAGATTATGAAAATAAAATGCACATTTCTCGCTAGAAATGTTACTACAAACTATCTTAAAATATTGCATTTTCCATTAAATATCAGTCTTTTTTTCTTTTCGTTTTCGCTGAAAGAAGCTTGACAGTCACTTGACGTGGACTGACGTGAGACTGGGTTGCAATGGAAGTCTATGGTGACTAAATGTCATTAAATGACACGTGAAAACTTTCCAATGCATAAACATGATATGTGAAATGTCCTTAAAAGTGTTAGTGCGCTATTTATACGCCATCCCATGAGATCACATTGGGTATAGCTGTGAGAATCGCCAGTGACACATTGTCACATCTGCCACAGGATGAAGTCCCAAAGGTAAAGTATGTAAATGATTACTGGAGGTGCTTTTCTTGCAGTAGCAGTAATGAGATTTACTTTTCACCAAGTGCCTCTCGGTAGCCAGTATTTTTAGCATGTATCAAATGGTAAAATCAGCTAATTAACAGTTACTTTAAGTGTTATAGATATTTTATCTGTTCTGTCATGTCCTCAGGAAATGAATCAACAGTATAGCACTTTTCTACTTTCCTGTCATGTCATGTTTTTTTTGTTGCCCTTTTTTATCCCCAATTTGGAAAGTCCAGTTCCCTGTGCATTGCAGTCCTTGTCACTGCTACTTCTACTGCTGACCTGATGTGTATCAAGGGAAGCCACATGCTTGAAACACAAGCGTCAACATGTACCAAGGTTAACAGTGTTCCCACCACTGTTCCTGGATAAGAAAAAAAAGTACTGTGATCAGATGTCAGAACACGTGTAAACACTCACAGGTGAAATTGGGGTCGCAGAATAATCTTGACGTATACGCACAAGGTTTATTTATAGTGATTCTCAGTCGCCGTGCTCGTCTACAATTTTCAGTTCGAGCTGCAGCAGTTTCCACAAACTGAAGAATGGCCACTTCCACTGTTTAGGAGAATAATACAAATGTTTCAGAGAAACGCCTGCTGGCCTGTGAGAAATCTGTTGATGCTTGCCACCCACCACGCAATAATGTGGCAAGATGTTTGAGCACATGAGCATAAACTAAATGAATAGTAATAGAAATCTTAAATCACTCCAGCCAGGAAGAGTCCCTTGAGGGGGGGTGGGGGGGGGGGGGGTGGATGTTTGCATAGGTGACAGGCAATAGAATGATTCTCCCATTTTATATATGAGGTAATAAAACTTTGATGTTCCTTTTTTTCTTTTTCTCCTACCGGCGCTGGATGATTATGTGCCATTCTGTTGAGTGCATCTCTGGCTTTGTAATGTTTTTTTGTATAAATTCATGAAGGAGCCCTGGGCGTCTTATTGATGTAAGCGCTCGCACAATAGTGCAGTAAAATGCACAAAGATGTCCTGTATGTCTGAAGCTGTTTGCATGTAGTTATAAGCAGACATTTTGCAGGGCTGACATTGATGTCTCCAACTGTCTCGAATTTTATTTTGTTTCACACTAACTATTAACTAACCTCGAGTGCAATAAATAGCACTTAACAGACTGTGCAATACCGTTTCTTTCTTTTAAAACTATTACTGTTGTGTTGTTTTTATTTTCACTTTATCTTAACTATTGATTGATGTTCTTAACTACTGTTTCGCTTTGTTTTAAGCGCTTACTTTTTTATCAACGTTACGTGTGGGGAGCTGCACTATAATTTCTAGTGTTTCAACGATGATAACAAAGCTGATTTCTGATTTCCAGTGGTGGCACATTAGCCCTGCTGATTCAGTAGTGTCTGCATGCCAAAACAAGAGCAGTATTGTTTCTATAGCTTGCAGCAGAAGCCATATACAGTGTCTCAGTCATTCAGTGTATAGCAGCGAGCAAAATAATCACTTCTTTCAGTGCTGAGTGACTGCATTTGTCCGATAAAGAGACAACTTGGCAGATGCGGTTCAGCAGAACAGAGATTGACAGTGATAAAATGACTGTCCTTCCTTCCTGTCCTCCTGAACAAAAGAAATGTTTCAATCACTACGTAGCCAAGTGAAAAAAAACGCTCTGGTTGTGCGTATGGCTGTGTATATGCGTCACATGGCGATAAGCAGGACCCCAAGCGTGTGCGTGAATAGCTATGTTTGTCTGTGAGAGGGATAATTAGAGCTGAGATGATATTCAGGCACAGATATCCAAATTCATCACCTGATCAGGGGAGCGATGTCAAACAGAGAGAGCCGACTGCAAAGCCTCATACTGTTGTTCAATCAGACTGCACTATTCATGTCCGCGTGCAACCTTGAAAATCTTGTTAGTGTATCTTTCATTTGGCTTCACATTCATTCCACTTCATTTTATTTCACAATAATGAAAAGATGATGGGTCAAGGATCAGCGAGTTGTTTCCAGCACTGAGTTAAAAGACAAAAATGATCTCTCATTTGTTGCGAAAATGATTATAAAAGAGTGATGGAAGATTTACACAGATGACATTCTCATACCTGAAATTAAACAGGTTTCTACCGCGGCGGATGATGGACTGTATCTGCTGGGTGTCTTGTTAACCTTCTGTGCACTGTTTTATTACTACGCAAATGAAGCTGTAAGCTCAAACTGCGTAAACAAGGATATAGGGACATAACAGTTATATCATATCAGAGTCTGATCTTATTACAGCTTATCTGGGAGTAGAAAAAGTCAGTTACTGATTAAACGCTTATCTGTTTGTCACATCATTCAAGTTTATGTGGAGCTGAAATCACCGTGGAAGGAGTATATTGATAATCCCATTTTAGAACATGTTGTAACTGCAAAACCAATCAAATTCAAACCCAAAGTCAAGCTCAAACTTCTGTGTTCACTACGTTCTCATACCAATTTGCATTATATAGTTAAAGCCTAAAGAACGCCTTTCAGTTCTCCGTTGTTGTTGTGAGTCAGTGTGTACTTCTCTCTAGCTACAACAGAGGCATCCTTTGTGTATCTAAGGCCTCTTTGCTGTGCTCTCTTTCTCTGGCCCCTCTTCAACACACACACACACAAACACACACACACACACGCACCTCACCCCCAGAAAATGAACCTCTGCTATTCCTTCCAAGCTTTGCGTGGGGAGGACATTCCATTCCTTGCATATTAATCGGCTCATTCATCCACCAACGCAGCGTCCACACTCTAGCCAACAATTAGGCCCTTCCTTCCCCTGCTCCTCCTCCTCCTGTTCCCAGAGGAGAGGAACCCATAGCCTGGGTCAAGCAACCTATAATCAGCTAGCTGCTAATTATGAAGCAGAATCACTATGCTGACGGCCGAGGCTAAACCCTGAAAGTGTTACAATACTACAATACTCACTCAGGTGTGTACACACACACACACACACACACACACACACACACACACATACAGCAGTGACTGAAGCCACTGACCATTCAAGATTAACCAAATCAAATCAAATTCAACCATCACATGGTCAACTCTTTTCAAGAACGGGAGAATTTTTTGTTGTTTTCCATGGTTGTCATCCTCATAATTGTCTGAGCCACAAGCAGAGGCGAGAACAAAGAGACAGTGATACAGCTGCAATAAATGTGATTGAAAATGGACCCAAATTGTCCCTTAGTAATATGGCTTTTTATTTCACAGCTGGGACAAGGGGCTTTAATGACTTGGGTGGTGGCCAGCCAGGCGCTAAGATGGTCAGACAGTGGGACAGCATGGCACCACTTAGCCCCTGTCAGTAATGGCCTGGACACCTCCATACCTCTCCTCTGTCACAATGGTCTGGCTCTGCCATCCCTCACGTCGTCCCTTTTCTATCTCTGCTTCTCTCTCCCACATATAGCACAAACACACAACAGAGTCAGAGCCCACAGTAGACTGAAAAGGCGGGTGATGAGTGGAAGAGAGAGCTAATAGGGTGAAAGGGTAAATGGAGAGAAAAGAGAGAGGGACAGTTAATGGAGAGGGAGGACAGTGAAGGCGCCATCAAAGGAAGGGAGAGTCTCGTGAAAGAGGCAGAGCCACATAGAGCAGGAAGAAAACGACTCAGGGGGAACTCACGGGTCTAGATGAATTGAGATTGTCATACGTCTCTTTTTCTCCACTGACAAAAGGGCCAAGCCCCCATTCATGCCTGTGGGAATGCCTGGGCCAAATAATGAGAGCACACAGTGCATCCAATCCTTGACTTACTGCAACAGCTGAGGGATGACTTCTGAGCCAGCGACGCTTCCCTGTAATATCTCCACTTACAAAAACAGTTAAGAAAAGAGTTTTTAAGTTTTCTTATGTGCACTAGCAGTATAGCTATTAGAAGCATGTAGTGTAAGCACGTGCTGCTTGTTTTGCTTGCTAGAATACCAAAACTAGGCCCATGTTGTCCTCAAGGAGCCTACTTTTATGTAATGTAGTGTGTTATTCACGCTGACACAAAACTCTTATTGAATATTCCACATTGTGTACTGTGAGGGTCCACTGGGCCGAGCATTAAAGCTCATTGTGTTGAAGAGACTCCAGCATGTCTGGAAGTAGGTAAACTCTCACTTTGAAGGATAAGCTCTATATTGTGCTGTTGCCTCTTCAAGACTCACTCTGAAAAGACACAATGCTCAGTTCTCCTTTTTTTTTTTTTATTCAGTGCTGCTTTCACTATTTATCTGCCTCTATCACTTTTTCCTTCAGTCTTAAAACTTTTCTATGTGGAGACCAAATGCCGACTGAAGCTCTACTTGTCTCCGCTTTTTTAAAATAACTTGCCAAACAAATTGGTCCCCAAAAGCCGAAATGCCAAGGGCAGACTAAATTGTACTGTGGGATAGAATAGAGAGGGAATTATGGCAGCAGAAGAAATGTTGAAATTGTAGGCGGAAAGGTGAAGAAAATGTCTTAAAATGCAGCAAAATGCACCGTTACACTTATTTCAACTTAAAGGTACTTAGGAATACAGAGATTCTGTTGGCTCTTTGCTCCAATTAACATTGCGCAACAGGTGGAGTGACGACTTCCATGTACTTCACTATTTATTCAGCACATCGCTCACGCCTATGTGATGACATAAGTGAATTAGCCCCTTGAAATCCAAACACAGTGCCAAGAGTTTAGAGCCTAGTCTTTGTTCCTTTACACAACTTGAGGTTCAACAAGTCCGGTCGTTCAATATAACACAAGCTCTGTGCTGGTGACAGTGATAAAATTCTAATTTGTTAATAAGGTCAGCCTATGAACTGACCCAGTGCACTAGCCAAACATATGCCCCAACATGCCAGCCTTTGATCTACTTCGGCTAATGATAGAACTGTGTAATCAATAATAGCCTCATCGAGTGTCACTGAACTCCTCACACACACACACACAAGCACATGCACAAACACAAAACATCTCTCCCTCCTCCTCTCTCACTCTCATTCTCTCTCACTTCTCCTCAGTGTGTCCTAATTCAATAGTCCACTCTGCCCGTGGGTCAGCAATCTGTCTATCTCTCATTAGAGATCTGTCACATTAATTAGGAATCCCTCTTTTTTGTGGGGGGGCAAAAAAATTACAGTGGGAAATCCATGCTGTGCCACATTTCATACATTTCACTGAGGAGAGAGCAGGACAGATAATTCACTTCAAATATTTCTAATCTCCTCCTTATTAGCCAACAGTAAACTGGGGAAGTAAATTTTCCAGTATTTCTGTTTTTATTGGGCCTGTGACAACATATGGGGAGACAACATATAGCACACCAGCACAGACTGGGTAACGAGTCTGGGAATCTGTTACTTTAATTCCTTGCCAATAAACCATTAACTCACCTTTATTGCCTGTCATAATGCTCGAATGTTCAGGCATGTGTTCAATTTAATTAAACCTAATCCATGTGGAAAGAAAATAACACACAGGTACTGTGATTGTGTTGTTTATTCAACCCTCTCTAGTTTTGCATGCTCAACAAGGGCATGGTAGTAATTAATTGGAGCCTGGAGGTTGGAAGGCCTGGGCCTATCACATGAGGTCAATACGGTGGCAAGGGCCACGCCTGTCCTGTAATAAGCTGACATAGTTACAGCCGTAATTGGCTGGCGCAGCCAAGCGACAAGGGCAGGCCGGATGGAAGCGCTGACCGTGGAAAATTAGAGAGGATGGTTTAAGATTGATCACCGAAAACCTCTCCACCGGGCTCCTCCGCTCATAATAACCCACAAGGATTACAGAACGGCAGGCGGACTAATCTGAGGGAAGGGAGTATAATTGCAGAGGCCATATCTCTCAGAGCGTTAGCTATTTAAGCCTAGTCATCCGTTTGTGAAAGATGACGCCTTGTGGGAGAAAAAAAAACAGCAGTAGACAAAGAACAAAGAAAAGTTAATCTTGCAGAACTGCTAATTCATACCATTGTCCAATATTCTCTTTGATACTTGTATGCTAACTAGATGTCACTATGTACACTGTCCTCGATTGGAAAGTGCTCAGCAGATACGCCCCAAAACACTCCGGGCTCATCATGGGCAGCGATAAAAAGACGTCAGGAGCGTCAGGAATGAAGACATAAAGCTCAGCCTGATCCCCCACAGGACTCAGTCGGGATGACAGTATTGACAGCCGCGGCTGTTTGCCGTTTAGACTAATTGGAATAGTGATTTCCATATAAACAAGCAACAAATTGTTACAAATGACGTGTTAAGTGGGAGCGCATAATGCAAGGTGGCAGACTGCGCAAAACAAATTGGAAGCAGGAACTAGTGCCTAAATACAGATTGTGGTTTCTCAGTGGACCAGGAGGGGAGGGGGTAAAGGATTGGCCCAATTATGGCGGAAAGAGAGAAGATGGGGGGGGGAGGTGGGTTGAGTGGAAGATGGTATGGCAGTGCAAAGTGTGGGAGAGAAGTAAGGAAGAGATGAGAGAGAGTGTGAGGGAGCTTCGTTACACCTCTGTGTCCTGTTTTGCATGCTTCTAAGCCCTGGAAGGATTGGCTTTGACATGCATGAACATATGCACTCAGCCCCCTTGCCTACGTAATAAACTGCCATCCACCTACTGCTCCCATCCCGCGCTGATGTGAAACTCCACTCATCTCTGCAGCTGCCAAAATACATCTATACATTTACGTGCCCGCTCTCACCACAGTGTGTCAAATGAAACACCCTAGAGAATAATGAATATGGCCTCTACATACATGAAATTGGCCAACCTGTCAGTTTATACTGGTTGAAATGACATACGGCATGTGAAACAATTTGAAACACACACACTGCTATGCTGTGCATGGTCTAAGACCCATTTCTTATAACCCCCTGTGGTCATGCATCATCATCAGGATGGATGCCATTCATGTTGGGACACTGGTCGCTATGTAAAATTCATGATTTTAACATGAATATACACTAGACTGGGACAGTGCTGCACAATGGGATGGCATTTTCAGCAGGACATGTGATATTTATACTCAGTATATTGGCAATGTCCAGTGTATGTACAGCTTGACAAATAGATGGAGTCCTTATGAATTCCATTCAACTCTTACTGGGGGCAGCATATATCTTTCAAGGTTATGAAGAAATGACATTCAGACATGTAGCTGCAATGGTTAACCATAGAACAGAGTGAATCCTCCAACACTGACACTGTGTTTTTGTTTTTCCACTAATAGCTCTATTTTTCTCTTGCCATATATCAAATTAATTTAGTGCCTGATATGCAGTCCCAGGCTATTCTGATTTAAATAACTAATGAAGCGTTTCTTGCTGCCAAGCAAGAGCATCTGCTCAAAGAGACGCAGAGTCAATTTTCATAAATTTGAAACACCCTCTGGGGAATCACGCAGAGAGAGAGAGAGACAGAGAGAGAGAGAGAGAGAGAGAGAGAGAGAGAGAGAGAGGAGGAACGATGGAGGGATGAGGAGGAGGATGGGAGGAGGAAGAGTGGGATAAACAAGGTTAATCTGTAAGTTAATGTACAGTTCCAGACAGTTACACATCTGGTGCTGTAATAGACCACAACAGCTATACTAGACCACTTATATTCAGCCAAATGTACATGTGATAGCATAGAATAATACAATAATAGCATGAGTACTAATCCGAAATAACATGTTTTATTAACAGTGCTTCACAAATCCTGATCAACAAGTGCTAATTAAATCTTTTACACCTGCAGGTTTATCACTGGGTCATCATTTGTAAAATAAACAAATATGCAATGAGATAAGAAGTAGAATTTCACTCTATAATGATAATTCCCAGTGATATGCCATCATTACTGACTGATCACACTGAATAACATGTGGCCATGTGGAGCTCTTGTAGTTCCATTCAGACACAGCAACACACTATGTATTTCACACCTTTAATAATTGAGACAATTCAAGCTATAACTTCATTTGTTCACTCTTTGACTGACAGTGTTGGAGCTTGACTGCTTACTTTGCAACCACTGATTTTGCAATCATCACTGTTGCTCATCAAGCTGCTGTCAGAAATACTGTTGCTCACCAATTAACCCCACCTCCATCCTGTAGACGCTGATTCTACTCTGATTCTGGGACACAAATTAGTGCATCACAAATTGTCACCTTTTTTGATCTTTTTGCTCATTTCTGTTGAGTTCAATTTGACAGTAATTACTTGTCAGTTCCTCAATTAAAGATATATTATATCTCCAAGACATAAATAATATGGTATCTTAAAGATATAAGTTGCCAAAAAATGTCTTATTTTCTTCTACTCACTGCAGACTGTTGGCAGATGTACACCCTATTACTTGACAAACCAACCTTCAGTTTGGACTTGGAAATTATCTCTGAGGTCTCCAGTCCTGGCTGTTTGTAAAACCTGCCCTATTATGTGATTGGGACCATGTTTGTACTGCAGGACCCAACACACTGGATATATTTACTCAGGTGGAAGTGGTTAGTCATTATCATGGAGGAATAATAGAAGATGGAATTTAATATATAAAAAATATGAGTGGTTAATATTATTGGGTTTATGTATGCAAATGCATTGTCTTCCAGTCATATACTTTAAAATTTCAAATAACAACAAAGGTTTATTTTCAGATTAGTTTGTCTCTTCTGTTCCCTCCATCCCTCATCTAAATCAGATCTGAAAACAACAGGATTATTACTTCTGCACTGTTGCAGTACCTGTTTTGTATGTTGCTGAGGGAACTGACATAAACCATCTATAGTTAGATAGACAGATAGACAAGATAGACAAATAAACCTTGAAAATGCTTTTTTTCCATAACCGACAGCAGTATAGCTGTGTCCTGAGGTTAGATGTATGTACACTGTGCCTCCTGCGTGGGGGGTGCATTAGTGAAAAGCACAGCACGCCACATTATAGGAGGGCCTGTTATGAAGCAATAAAATATGGATCAATAACTCAACATTTCCCCCTACACTAAATATGTGAAGGCAGACCTCCACAAAATGCAAGGACACACACTAAACTCTAGCATCTATAGCATCAAAGCATCTATACTAGAGGCAAGAATACAAGACATAGTAGAGGGCCTTCATTAAAAAAATGCTGAGATGATGGTGAGAGAAAAACAATCCACAATTCCTGACAAAAGGTTTAGCAGAACTCCACGATGGAAAAGACAAAACAAGTGATATCATATCAAACAGTGTGAAAGAGATGGTAACAAAAGTAAAAATCCCTTCATTAACCTCATTGCAATCAGAAACTGTGATGCTTCTGAGATAAATAAGGAAGGCAGCACCTGAACAGCCTAATACTTCATCTCAAGTCGATCCTGTTAGTTGGATTCAGTCTACTTGTTAAGCACAGCGGCTCTAAAATGCTCTGCATCTACTATCCGATCAGCTGATTCCATGCAGAGGAAAGTAAATAGACATTAAACACCTCCTGCAGCTCAATATATCTATGATCTGTGATGTTAAGCAAGACTGGCATTACAACACATGGGTTGCTTATGATGGAACTCACTTGGATGCCAATCAGGCTAATCAGTGGCCAGTCAATGTCAAAAGACCACATTGTTTTTCCAAAATCTCCTAAGTGGTGTCTCAGATATGTGATGGATGGGTTAATGGTCAGACTGGTTTTCCAATCTATGGTAGAATTCAATGCAACATCCATGCAATGCAAAATTTACTGAAAATGAACTTCCGTGTTCACAGGTGGTTTAATATTAATTGAGGAAGACTCTATTTTAAGAATAATGATATTAATTCTTGAATATATTAAGACTATTAAAAATACATTAAATATTTTATAATATTTCCAAGAATATGTGGCTGAGGATATTTAATAAAGAGAAATAAGTGGTAAGGATGGACAGTAGGCTATAACAGGAGTTTAGCTCCAGTCAAGAGTGGCAACAAGCCCACATGTTGGTCTAGGAACTGCAAGGAAACAGAATAAACTGCATTAGACCATCAGTCTAGGCTTACATTTTTTCAACTGGAACACTACACCAATGATATCTACTGAACAGCCCTGCAGGTGCGAAACTGACGCTACAGAGGGTTACCTAGAGTGTCATAATTTGAAGCTTAGGGCCACTGACCGAGCTGCCGACCAAGCTTGACGAGTTGGAATGTGTGTGCATGCATGTAGCTAATCAGCGGGATGAAGTCAAGATCTTTAATGACACCATTAGATGTGTCAGAAACCAATTCATATGCCATCTCCCGAAACTCGTTTCATTATCACCATCATCCACGGAGCTAACACAACCCTTCACAATCACGCATGTCTCCATTGATTAGATCTGTTGCTTCTTGAGCAGTGAATCTTTTTCACTTGCTCTCTAAGGAAAATAAATGCATGAATCACTGAGTAGCTATAGACACACTGGAGAAACCCTTTACAATGTGGATGAGATATGCATAATACAAGGAATAATAGTGAATTTATGCATGCTGAAAAATAATGAGGAAATCCATTATTTATTATATATTACCCTTTTTTTTCATGTCAAGAGACAGCTAATTGAAGGGGTTTTCTTGCGTGTTTGTACTGCAAATAAAAGGCCAATGTGACACATGCATCACATAGTTGTATATTACCTGATACTGTAGTGGCTGAGCACTTCAGCACGTCCTATAAATTAAGGTTATGTATTTAATTAAACACCTACATTACAAGCACACCTTGACTTTCTTCGCTTGCCATCTTGTGTACATAATTTCTTTCAAGTAATTACAAAAGTGTCGACCTTGCTTCATGTTGACAGTTATGGCAGCTGTTGAATGAAAGGAGAAAAAGATTAAGAAAATGTAGATACAACGGCAAACATTATGGGATAAAATCACGACAAGCTTCTATTTTGTGATTTTTCAGTCTTTCGGCTCAGTTTTTCATTTTCTTTCCCTTTCTCTGTAAAACTTAATCCACCAGAGATAGGACTTACATTAGTTCAGTGGAGCAGTACAGACAACACATCAGACAGCAAAACTTAGCAAGTGCTTAAACACCTGCACATATGCTTAGAGGGAAGCGTTATACTGTAGCTATTTCTTTTTGCAAATCTCCAGTTTTTCATTTAATTTTTTCAGCGATTCTTTGAAGCAGTGAACTCTGTCTCGGCAAGATGTTCGATATTGTTTTTCCCCCAAGATCAACGTGAGCCATATCACACTCTGCCACAGTCAAAGAAGAACTATGTAAGACAGAAGAGAAATGAAAAGAAACAGAGCACATTTACAACAGCAGCTAATTAGGATTCCTCTTGGAAGGCATGTCGCACATTGCCACCCAGCGTGAGCCTCCGATGTACAGAGGTTGAAAAAGAGACTGCAGTAAAAAGACCATCAGCAGCTATTTGTCTCTTAACTGGCCTTGAATGTTAAAGTTCAAGATACAACGCATTTTTCATTAACACTATGTCATATTCCTGTGTAAGTAATTGTACTGTAATGAGGCAATTTACTCTTCTTCAAACTACCTCCTCTCCTTCGACACTTGATGAAAAACAGCTTGGAGAGACGTGTCTATGAGGTCCCTCCACTTTGCCTGTTGATGCTTTAGAACCTTTACAATAGAAGTTCATGCAGTAATTACCAGAGGTGGGTGGTTTAAGTTTCAGTATGCAAACATTCTGTGCATACGTGCGTCTTTTTGTTTTTTCGCTACAGCAGGCTATGCAATGAGTACATTGAGCATGAATGCACGTGTGTGTGCGTGTGTCTTTGTATTAAATCAGTACCTGTGAAGTTGAAATCACTGTGGAACATTCCCCCGGTGCCCCGCAAAGCTTGAAATGAAAGTTTCCCCTAATTATTGTTTATTTTTAAACTTGAATTAATAAAGCCCCATTTGCCCACAGATATCAAGATACTTTTGCTCTGAAAAAAAAAAAAAAAGAGAAAGACTTGAAAGCACACAGGGAGACACACACTCTGCAAGTGAAATAAATATCGATATGTTCTCTGCTCTCATTTGCTTGTATGTGTCCTACACTTAGAAAAAGTCAGTAGCATCTAACTAATGAGCTCATGAGTGAATCTTTCAGCACCTGAATATTTGATGTTCCTCTTAATTGGGGAACGTGTGTGTATGTGTAGAGTCTCTGTATGCATACTTAAAGGACAATACCTTTCATAAGAAATATCTCCTGCTGTCTATCTTAACAACTTCATATCTAGCCTAAAGCTAGATGATATCTGCGTGTTCATGTGGGTGTGGCCCTCTCTGTGACGCATGGCAGTGCCTTTGAGCATTCTCTTGTACATATGTGTCCTCCTAAGTCACTAATCCTCTTATTAAATCAACCTTTACCATGCGATTAGTGTCATGTCTGAAACTATCAGTTGCAAACGAAAATATCGCAATAGGGCAGAGCACTTGATTCTTTTGGAGGCACGGCACATCCTAAGAGATTTAAGATGCACAGAGAGAGGATAACGAACACTTGACAAACAGGGGAAAAAATAATCACCACTGATTTATGCCTCAAACAGGCTTTACAGTTTCAAGAAATTCATTTATGAGGATGAAAATGGAAAACAGATAATTGGCTGGAGTCCTTCTTAGCCTCTAATGTGAAAGATTGTCGGGTTATGGGCTCTTGAATAAACAAGGATCCTCTGTTGATTGTGGGGAAAAAAATGATAAGAGGTGCTTGACAAGTCTGTAAAAAAAGTGTTTATTCTATTTGACAAGCTGTATTACATGTTAAAATCTCTGCTCATTGGATCCTAATTTGGATTTGACCTCAGGTAATCAACTATATCCGCTTCAAATTGTCATTTGCATGCTTATTGCCTGTCAAAGATTCACAGTATTCTATACGATCAGCTTTCAAGCATGTTGCACTTCTATAGTGATGTCAAAGTGGGTAGGTTACCTTCAACATCTGATGTAAAACCCCTGCTGTGACATCACTGAGTGGGTGTGGCCAACAGAGCAATGCACTCGAACATTTATACCCACAAGCAGTGCAATAGCAGCAGCTTTCAGCCTTATGTGACCTCTTGGTGATTTGCAGAAGCAAAGTATACTGAGAGCAAAATTCAGCATGTTGGCAGCAGACCTCGACACCCGCTACATCCCACCACCCACACTGCACACAGACGGTATAAACACCCTCTTCACTCAACCGTGATTTCTCAGTAATTTGAGTTTCAAACGAAGTTGGCTCTTCTAAAGTAACTAAAAAAAATTGAAGGGAAAGAAAAACGAGGAAGCCCTAAGTGAGAAGAAGGAAGCAAGGGATGTGGAGAGGTGTATGCTGAGTCCAGAGAAAGGTGGTAGAGTATCTGACAGTGCAGGAGGGCTGAGGAATGAGGTCTCCCACAGTCAAAAGCCTTCTAACCCTGACAACCCCCACAAGGCGAGGTTTGACAGCATGCTATTTCTATTATCCATCCTCTCTTTATTACTACATCTGCATGCAGCACGTTCCATCCCTCCAAAGCGCAATATTTTCCTGTGCAATTCAATTTATCATGCACGCATGCTGACAACCACTCTGTCACACAACCACAATGTCAAAACAATTACAGCTCACAGAAAACAAGATTCAGAGTGTGAAGAAGCTCTGCTCTCCACTCAAGCAGCAGCAGCAGACCATTAGCCTTTCATTAGCGCAAAATAGCACAGATTTAGAGGAAATGCATGTTTAATTGTATTGTGGTCTGACAAATGAAGAGATATGGTACATATGGGATATGGCATTCTTGTGTATTTGGTTGGAGAAAAGGATAGGTGCGAAAAGGAAGTCGTTGTGGGAACTTAATAGTAGAGCTATGCATATACTGTACATGCATTTGCATGTGGATGCATGTAGAGTTTAAGTGTGTGCATGACTTTGGAGGAAAAGGGTGTAAATGTGAATATCTAGGCCAGCAGTAATGAGTTTTCAGTCGCTGCAACACTAGCCACACTGTGATCTATTTCTACTGTGCCACTGGAGCTTGCCTGCCTCATACCATACAATATACTGTACATACGTATGGGAATATGCATGCGTGTGTATGTGTGCAAGTGAACGCCTGAGTGGCTGAATGTGGGAGTGCTGACTACAAGGCGGGGATCCCGATTAACAGAGGGTGTCTGGAGAAGCCAGCGCGAGGATGTTTAATATTTTAATCTTTGAGAGGGGCTGGCATTTGCAGAAAGCTCGTGTCAGTTGTATATTTTTTTACAATCATGTTCGTTAGCTGCAGATAGTTTTATAGTGCAGCACAATGACACTACAGGTAATTTAACAGAAACACACATGATCACATACACAACAACACACCCACAAGCTAAAAAACCAACATGCACTAATCAATCTTATCTGCTCTGCACATGTGCGCACACAGATACACACACTTACAATGCTTATGGGCATAGAGTTGATTAGCAGTAACCTAGTTCAATAATATCCACCACATGTAGGTCAGTATAATCTAGGACCCGGGTGATGTTAATGTGTTTGTGTGTGTGTGTGATCAGTATAATAGGGCTGCAGTAAACCTGCTTGACGGCAAACAGCAGCAGGTCTGCCAGGCCTCTAGCTGGGGCTCACTTTATAGAGGTCAAACGTCATCTGTTCTAACACATCAGAAACCTTTATACTGTATGTAAATACACACTCAGATCCATATAAATATCACATACAATATTAAATCACATCCATGTTATAGAAATTCATATTCATGTGATGATTTCTGGTTGCGACAGTGAGATCAAAACCTCCATTGTTGCCCTAACCAAGTAACGGTAACATGCAGGATAGAGATACCTTGTGTCAATTTTATATCTGGGTCTTTGAAAAGAATGAACTGGCTCTTCAGAACAGGTGTAGCTGATGACACAACAAGATCCAGTTGTCTCATTTGACAACATCTCAAAGATACTTACAATTCTCACTGAGTAAACTTCAACATGGCCAAGTGGGGTCATGCCAGATGGCCGGTACACGGTGTTTATGGATCAAAAAACACCATTAGTTTATTTGAAGCTGCGGGCCAGCTGGATGATGATTTCTGTTGGCAACAAGATGTTAAAAGAACGGGAGAAATTTGATGTAGGAGACAGGGGAACTGGGTTTAAGTTGTGGATAAATAATGAATAAGCCCTGGCAGGCCTTGGTCGGCCCTGTAGCTAGAACATGAGCTACTACAGCATGTGGCGGTCAGTGCTTGACAGTTTCACAAAGTTAAGCACAAGTTTTTTTTTTCTTTCTTTCTTTCTTTTTGGCACAATAGTGACAAGGAGTTTAATTTCCTGGACACTCTATGTCTTTCTGGTTGCAGGGTAGATTGTCCACTTTTTGTCCGCTGTGTCCTGAGCTGGCCACAGTTCACTGAGGCAGCAGCACTAAATTAAGAAGTGATTTCAAGGGAATTGATAAAAACCTTTGATGAATTGGTGAACTTCACACTCCCCTTGCTGTAGCGAGCGCTAGTTGAGAAACACAGCAAAAGATGAAAGGACAATTTGTACCCGAACCTAGGCGTGCTTAGAAATATGAGCTAGTATAATGAGATTGTCTAAAAATTATCTCCCAGGGGAGGATAAAGATGAAGAACTTCTCCTATTGGAATCAATTAGACCAAAGAGGATTACTGCCCAAAAACCGCTTTTTGTTGTGATGAGCAGATCTTTTTTAATAAAATTAGGGCTGTCAAGCAATTAAAAAAATTAATAGCGATCAATCGCATAAATTTGTGTGGTTAATCGCAATTAATCACAAATTTATTTATTTTTTTTAATCTGGTGAAATTTTACCTCGATGAGAGATTTTTCAGTGCAATGATGTTATATTAAGAAGGGTCGACACAATATGCTTCATATAAACGTACTTATCATGTTCAGGTAACTGGAACAAGAGAACATTTTTAAAAAACTTCAATTGTGAGGGAGTTTATTCACTCACACACTAGGGCTGTGCAATATTGAACACAGAAAACACAAAATTGGACTTAGATTGTAAAATAGACAACACAAATTAAAGACATGTGGTCTCATACTACTACTTACTTTCTTTACGCTCTTACGCTGAACATCAAGTGTAGTCTGTCACAAATTACCAGGGTTAATGCTGTTGACGTTAGCTGTGTGCTTGGCTTGCATGTGATATTGTAGGCTGGATGTACTCCGGTGATCACTAAACTCAGTCTGACAGTAACTACACACAAAGCAAAAGTTTTAAAAAAGAAGTTTTGAAATGGAAGCTCCCATTCAGGAGACCTTTCTCCATCATTCACTGATTCATAGAATATACAGCGACTTCTAATACAATCTGATTCACATTCAGACTAGACTGGCGCACAGCGTTATTTCATTTCCTACTCGCATTCTAAGAGGACCCCCCCCCCCCCCCCCCCGCCTCTGACCCTGATATTTTTACCCTAATCCAACAATCTCACTCCTCATGCCTAAACCTAACCAACTTAATCAACAAAGGCAAAGAGTACTAGCCAATCAGAGTCAGAATAGGGCAAGTCTTCACAGAATGCAAGCAGGAAAAAGGCAGCTTAAACTACAGATGATTCATAGGGTGAACAGAAAAGCAAAGGTTATACTCAGGGCTGATTCATAAAGGTATATTCATACACAGTGATGCAGACACACTCACACAAATACACTCAGTCACTCCAACAAAGAAACTGCCGACAGTGTGATCTCAGTGGTTTATCCCAGCTATAGACTCAGTGGCAACTGTATTACAACTTAACATAAAAGCTGTAACACAGTGCAGTACTGTACAATACAATAACAGTCATTCATTAATTCACACAAACAGTACGCAGTTCTATATACAGTTCTGTGACAGGAGGTGCAGCCATCCTGTCATAAGGGGAAACTAGAGATAAATCACTCAAACACCCTGACATCATGCAAACTAAACAGGACCAGTCACTGCTGGGTATTAAACCCAGGAACTTGTTGCTGTGCTAATGACCAAGCCGCTGCCTTGCCCTCCTTCTCCACTCTCCAGTGCACACCACAGGGGACCCATAAGAACACAAAATACATGCACAGTCCCACTCACAAACGCAGCTTGCAGCACAGAAATAATCTACCTTTCTCCACTCCGTTTTGAGAAAAATAATAATGAAAAAATCAATGAGCATTCTCTGAGGCGGACACACATAGCGTACACACGGAATGGGCAAACACAATACCCTCATCATGTTCAGGGCATCTTAGCCTAGGTTTCTCATGTGATGATAATACTTCCAACATCTGAATTTCACTTGTCGACTGGGACGGCAGCACTAAAAACCCTCATGGGTTTTTAGCAACCTCTTTTTAATTAGGGAACTGGTAACTGCCATTGATGGTAACTTACCTCCTTAGTGGGTGTCAATGACAGTGTTTCCTCTCTGGCCTCACCCTGTTTACCTCAACTGGGATTTTGCTGAAACAAAACGTCAGCCACACTTAGCAATATTTGTTTAGCCTGATGGTGCTCCAGTCTGGTTGACTGTCTGATTGTCTCTCTGACCTACATGTTGTAATTCGGAGGGATTTCCACTTTATAGCACAGACATGCAACAAAAACAGGATGTGCAAATGCACTTACATGTGCACCCACGCATACTTAAAGGACCCACACATACATGCATGCAGGCATTTGTATTATGTAACTAAATTCACATCCACTAATATACTGCATGCACATACATCCAGAACTGAATGTAAGAAATCTTTAACACACTTAAAAAATCTCTATTCAGTTAATGAAGGTCACAGCCTAAACCCAAACATGCTAGCAAAAAATATTGCAGAACAAATACAGTACACATGATGTGGTGTGTGGATAGAGAGTAATCAGATTATATGGAGATTGTCATAGGGGCCAGTGCATCCGGCACTAAGCTTGGCCTGCAGTCACACTCTGATCCCACAGTAGAAAATGCATAAACAGGTTTTGTCTGAAACCTGCCAGCTCTGTAATCAAAGTAGAGAAGAGAAATCTTCCGCATGAGTGTGCCCTCTTATTGAGTTCTTTTTAAAGAACCAAAATAAGAGATGATGCAAGAAACACTTGCGTAATAGCTTTGTTTGTTGTAAGATGGATTCAGGCTTCTTGTTGGCAAAGAACTAATCAAGAAATAGGGCTGCATGGATTTATTATTCTACTCTAAAACAAGGCAAAACTAGTGATCAAGTATAATCAGCTTTGTTGAAAATATGACTAAGACCAAGATACAGTGGCACTGCCAAAAAAATGAAACAAAACTGCAAATGCCATTCTGTGTCAGATAAATGTGTTATTATAGCACTTGTGCAATTGCTTTTACTGCAGTTCCACACAATATATGTGCAAATGATTAAATCTGTTGTATGTGAATCCATGCCATGAGGAATTCAGGTTCTTCTGAAGGTGAAACGAAGGGGCCTGCTTGGTGTCCACTGAGTGCACAAGCCATAAATAATCTGTCAACAAACAAGCCTGAGCAGAGAACAAACATCAGGCTTCCAGCTGTGTGTGCTGCATGCTGTATATGTGTGCATGTTTGCTGACTGTTGGCTGCAGCCCAGAGGATCCCCTCCTCGACAGTGTGACTGAGCCGAGGGTATACAGTGCTGAGCTGAGGGGTCTTAATTGGCAGGCTCCCATGCTGCTCAGCAGTGGGGCGTTGGAGGCTGAAACTCCTGCATGTCTCAGAAGTGGCTTTCCCTTATGATTGATTTTAATTATGGCCTTCTCTGCAAATCCTAGCTTTCCTGGGTGGGCAAGCTAACGTGCCTGGTGGAGGCTTAGATGAGGGGGTAAAGCACAGTAATATGATGTGAGCAGGCACAAACATAATCACACATACACATACAAAGGGAAACAACAAGTCATTTGCACACACACACACACACACACACACACACACACACACACACATACATTTCTTCTCCCCGCCCTGTCATTGAATAGTGGATATGGGAGTTTGATAAAACCAGTCAATTAAGGAGGAGCACTGGCTTCCTCTGGAGGAAGCAGAGAGGAGAAAATTGGAGAGGAGCGGAGATACAAGAGGAGGAAAGGTAACAAAATGTAATGTAGGGAGAATGATGGTGCTGATGAAAGGAAGGGACAAGCAATGTACTTGTAAAAAGCTGCGGAAAAGCATTACCAAAATGCCATTGAAAAATGTACATTTTCAGATGTGTCATCGACTAAGCTCAATCATACAAATCTCTGTTTAAAAACGAGCGAAGGATAAGTAAAATAAATTCCCGTGGGGACATCATCCGCTATATATGCGTGAGTGATATAAAGAAGCAGAAGACAAACAAAAGTGGGTGCTTACAGTGAGTATATAGCAAGGGGGACCAAACCATAAATCCAGAGAGGGAATCAGACGCTGGGGGTGCTTGTGAGGTCTGAGAGAGCATTAGACAGAAGTGTGAAAAAGAGCACAAATGGCAGCTTCCACATGTGGAAAATGCATTGCCTGGAGCACACTGACATTTCCACCCACTCAGTGATCAATCTCTTTCTTCTCTCTCTCTCACACCCTCCCCACATCTCTCCTCACTATGCCTCTCATCACTCTCTCTTTGCCAAATCATATCAGGCTGATTTCTTTTCAAGTGCCAGCCTGTGTGTCATAGACAAAACTGGCATCATGTCTCTTTGTTTTCCGTAATGAGGTGGAACAAAGGTTAAGTGTATACATTATGTTTTCAAAAAGCCTTGCATTGGGGTTCTCTGTTAGTAACCAAACCAAGACACCTGGCAGATGTTGGCAACTTGGGGACTGACCATTCTGCTGCATTAAATCAGCCTTTCCTCACTTGCTAACTCTTCCTAGTAGTATTGTGTTTCTGACAGTAACATCTATTTAAGCCCTGAATGTTATATCACTGTTAAATGCACACTATGCATATGAATATAAACACACACATGCACTTGAAAACACACTTTATAAAGGTATTCAAGCTCAAAATCAAATAAATGTTTTGTTATCTGATAAATACAGACGTGCACACAAGTACAGCAACACAAACAGAATCAGACAAACATCAGTCTGGAAAATGCAGTGAGCCCAGTTGTACACACACACACACACACACACAAACCTCTTTGTCAACGGTACCATCAGAAAGCAGCAGGCATGCACTTGGAAACATGTCCCTCAGGTTGTGCCTCTTTTGTCTCGGCTGTGATAGTGTGTCTCGTTTCTTGTATCCTGTGATCTCTCCCTCTGTTTCTCCTCACAGCTTACAAACACAACATTTATCACTCTCTTTCCGCCCTCCATATGCTGGATTAACCAGCTCTGAATCAGAGATAAGTCAGGCAGTATGGAGCCGTATATCGTGCACCATGTCAAACTGTTTTTAGACTCATGGAATCAATAGACTTCCTTAAGATAAAAGAGTTTGCTGATTTTTTTTTCCTCCACCTGCCTGCAAAAGAAAATTCAAGTTCTCGGGTTGTGGCATGCCATCACGCTAAATGATGAAGGTCTCTCCTGGTATATTTTAGTCTTACTGTCAATAAAGTATTGTGGAGGCACAGTGCAAAGCACTCGACTTCTTCCATGGTACGGCTCTTACATAATCAAAACAACTGAGAGTTGTGACACTGTAAAGGAAGGAATCACTGGGGTTCACAGACCCTTTGTTTTATAATCAAATCATTCCCACTCAACTTGACATCACTGATCCCTTCAATAAGTTTCCTTGCAATGCTGGTACAATCCAACCCAACAGTGTTGCCACAGTGACTGACATACGCTTGGGGAATTGGAAATTAAGTGGATTGCTAAATTTAGTGGTTGCTGATAAGACATTTCTGACTGAATATATTGTTCTTACAATATATAGAACTGCAGGAACAAGGCCACACAAGTTTTGGTAAAGTAGTACCAAAGCATTCCTTCCTTTTGATTTGTACTCTGTTTTGCAGAATAGTGTCGACTTGTAGCTCAACAGCAGCACTAGATGCAAAACCTAAGAGCTTAAAGGCAAGCTAATTACACTGTATTTTTACTCCTGCAAATAGATATTGGCCTGAGGACAGAGAGAGTAACTGCATTAATTTTAATCTTAATGTATTGATTAAAAACTAAACCTTCACCTTCTACTGTATGTCCTTTTTTCAGGTTTTCACAAGTGCCCCAAAACGATTCATATGGTTATAAATGCATCATTTCTGGGGTCATTGCTGAGGTCTTGGGTGACACCCTTGAACTAGGATTTGTTCCTGCCTTTCTTTCCACCTTGCTGCTGAAATAGATCTTGTAGTAAATGCTCAGATGATAAATGGTGGCAAAAAAATGTTTGGAGCAATTCTATTTAAGCAAAAATGATGTAAATACACCACAGTCAATCAAAAATTACATTAATGACAGAATTCCTCTGCTAATGATAATTGGGAAAGTTCATTACCATAATTAAAATGTGAATGACAATTTATTCGCACCACCACCATGATCATTATTTTCATTATTGTCTTCCCCCACCGCTATTGCCATTATCATCACCATGGCCATCATCACTTGTCCCTCACTTTTCCATACATAGGGTTAAAGTCCTAGTAATTACTACAGTTTCGAACAGCCAGAGAGGCAGCAGAGAATGTAGAGGATTGTGGTTATAGGTCTATCATATGTCCTTGGGGTAATGGGAACAATGGCTCCATTATACTTTTTTTTTTAAAATCTCTAAACTTTCAGAAGTAGCTTTTGATAAATGAATCGCATAATGTATCATGGGAGAAAACTGTAGGGACTCCTGGAACTTTTGGGTTGTATCTTCAACTTTTCATCACTCAAAGTCAGCCTTTGTAAAACTACTGCGTTACATAATTCTGGAAAGCTCCACGCTGCTAACGGTTTCTTCATACCGAGTCTCTTCAAAATGTGTCTAAGAAACAACACAGATATGGTGCAACGGGCCGTAACTGCTACTGAAAGTCTAGGACAAGGAGCAGAAAGAGACAACCTGGGGGAAAGCACTTTGCTCACTCAGAAAGAAAGAGTAAAGGAAAGTAAAAAAAAAATGCAGCTGGTGCATATGCGTCCTTAGCTGGGCCCTCTGAAACACTTCTAGAGAGAGGCAGCTTGGTATGTGGCCAAAAAACACATATTTCACCATGAAAAGTTGCGGTAGAAAGGCAAAGCTGAAAAATATATACAAAGTAATTGGAGGACAAGTGAAGCATACATAGAAACCAAAAAGAAGCAGAATCACTGAAAGTATTGAGTAAACACATTTAAAAGTTTTCAAGAAAAGGTGTTTTGGTCGATTACCCAAAAGCTATTCTCTGAGGAGCCAAAATTTCCATGATGCCTGTCCATGACAGATTTACATTTTTAAAAGCAGCTTAGTTTCAGACAATTGAGAAATCAAAATAAATAGAGAGCAAAGGAGAGCAGCGGAGACTAGACAAATTATAAACAGAGTAAGACTGGAAGTTTGATGTGCATGAAGCAGAGAGCACAGCAGGGGACTGGAGGGCCAGTTTTAAAATACTGAGAGCGAAGCTGAGAATGTTCTTGTACAAACATGACACACTTAGTTGCTGGACAACTAATAGCATATCACAAAAGAACCTCAGGAGCAAATTCACCGAGACGGCACAGCAAGGGAGATCTGCATGTATTCCGCATATATTCATATATTCTGACTCAGTTGCTTGAGTTAAGATTTTTTTTGTCTTATTTGCTAAAAATGGTCCCATTTATCACCAGTCATGAGCACAAAATGTGTGATTCACTTTAAGGCTAAGCCAGCAAGGCTAGTCCTAAATAACCATTTGCATTGGGATTGTTCAAGGATGAAAAAGCCCTTTCGTTTCCTTTCCTTGCCTGACAACAGCCATTCTGTACTGCTGAACTCTTTGCATAATGTCTTCATGCCACCATGAGTAACATCTACATAATTCAGGGGAAGTTAGAGCGTTGAATGACCTCACCTTAAAGTAAATGTTATATTGTCAAAATAATGAGATTTGCATACTGTAGCATTTCGTTATGCAAGTCTCTGACAGGCACTGTTAGAACACTTTCCACTCACTGTGTACAGCGAGTGAATAGCATACCTATCCAATGTTGTCACTTTGGCAGAAGTCGTTAGTGAATGTGGGCTTCAGTCTGAATCTGAATAAAAATAGAGGGGATTTACGTCTAATACTTGGACAAGCCCTGCTACTGAGTCAATCCTAACAGAAAGGTATTATAGAGTGACAATGAGAGGTTATTTGGTTTCTACAAAATCAGAACCCTTTTTTGTGCTATAAAATGCCTTGAGAATTTTACAATTATATTGATAAAAAGAAAATTGTATTGAAAACTATTATTATGCAGAGAGCATAGTGGAGAGTATAAAACATGTCGCCTCACTCCTGAACATGGTTTTTGGCTAAAGTAACTACAATTCTAAAGTCAAATCATGTGAAACCATCAGGTGTTGTCTGTTGCTTCTGGAGGTTCTTCAAAGAGATGTAAAAGGTCATTTTAAAGATCCCCTCCAGACATGTATTAAGACATATAAAAATGCTCTGCATGTAACAATAATGTGTGTCTGATATGTTTTTTTGACAAAAAAAGTATAATTGCCACGTTAAAACCCTTAAAATGGCATCTACTCCTTCTCCTGCCTTAAAAAAATCCAGAATCTCTGAATATATAAATATGTTTTTTTCAGAAGTTTAACTGTTTGACAGAAGATGTCTTCTTCACTGTAAAGTCAATTCTCAGTGTTTACTTTAAGTGGGACTTTAAGTTTCCATATCATACTTTTGTGGGTTGAATATTGGACCAGGATTGGCTTCCAAACTAGTTGTGATGTCACAAATCCTGCTCATAGGCCCGCCCCCTAAAAATGAGATTTTCAATGAGCACAGAGAAACCTTCCACTTTCAGCAGATGAATATGAAAACAGCCTTCTAGTGTGGAGTGTGTCCACCAGCCCTTTTTAGTGTATTCTGTCACAGCTGATGGGATAACCATAGAGGTTTCTAATCCTTTTAACCCTGGTACAGTGGGCTTCTCACATAGCTGTCAGTGGCAAACACACACATAAACATGAGAAAATGGACACACATCCAAACACACTGAACACACAGACACAAGTATAAACACAGACGCTCTACATTCTTCTCCTCGCTTCTCTCGGAACAATGCACGTGCCAAACATATCGCACAATTCACAACAACACCATCCTCTCCTATGATTTATTTTTGACAGCCTTTGTTGCAGGGATATAACAATTGAATGAAAATGCCCTCAGTAAATAAACCAGACATTATTTTTGAGCAATGGCTTATAAGAATCTGAACCGAGTCGTGGTTAAATAGGCTGAGCGGTTTCCTTCCTTTGTTTCCTCTCTGTTTGAAGACACAAAGGAAGGCTGTTACTGCCATCTCTCCAAGGGACTGTGTATTTGTACTTGGCCACCTGTTCCTAGTCTTTGGGTACAGTGTTTACTTCAGGCATACCACATTGCATTACGTCCTCCAGCATTGTGCAACAAAGCAATAAGATGCAAATGTCGGCAAACTCCTGCATTTCAGGGACTGCAATAATTAAGCAAATCAAAAATTCAAACAACTTAAATAAACTTTTCAAGCATATGGATGTTCATTTTACAAAACACAGAGTATGGCTCTGTAAACTAAAAACTACTCTGTGTGGATACAACAAAGCAGTGACTGGATACCAGTTTTCATTTCAGCAGAATTTTGCAAAAAAAAACAATATATTCAGCAGAATTTCTAAACATGGTATGAAAACACACACTGCAGGTTATCAACCACAGCTTTATTTTTAAGATTTTATTTACTTTCTCCTGTTTCACTGATGTGCTGCCAAACAAATACTGGCAAATGCCACCCCTTGGCCTCAGGTGAAGGGAGAAGCTTTTCCACGACAGTTTTTTAAATGTGAGCGCAAAACATCAGGTAATAATGAATTAGTCAGGCTTGCTATGTACTCCTGTGTCAGACCAAGCTCATAGGTGGCAGCTGACAAGAAGGCTTTGTTGAGGGTCAGTGGTGCATTTTTTAAAAGGCAGAGGAAGGTTATGAATGGGGGGCTTTCAGTAATCAATACCTAAACTACTCACTAGGGGACTTGATTTAATTGGCCGTAATCGTATACCATGCCTAGACACAAGTGAGATTTAGTAATTGAAAACAATGTTGCTCCATTGGGCGGAGGATTAAATTGAATTGAACGGGTATGATTAATGGCTAATGAGACAAGCAACACTGACTTCATTTTCTCTTTTTTCATTTGTCAATGTGAATGCTGAAAAGTTAAATCTAATAAGCCTGTACTGTGTGAACTGAAAACAGGTATTCCAGCTAAACTTTTTACAACTGACATTTTTATGCTGTATAAGTCAGAGGGGAACACAGAACAAGTAGGCCATGGAGTCATCTCCATTTCCTGAAATGCCAAATGCTCAAGAGAGAAACTCTACTTCATCTCCTGCACCTTTACCACTTCATATCTTTGATTCTTTTGAAATGGAGAGTAAAACTCGGTAGGATAATGCAGCTCAAAACACACTTTCATTAAGACTTACATCACTTACAGCACGTCTTTAAAACAAATCTATGTGTCTTCTCAGGGTGCAAACAACATTTCACTGGTATTAGTATTAGTGCAGAATATGGGTACAAAGGCTGCCTCAGTCATAATGAACAGTATACACTCTTTTCATCACACCAATTCAAATTTAACATGGGATTATCATGTTGATGCCTGAGCACAACAACACGTAATTTAAAATAGCGGTTGATCTGCTGAGGCAGCAGAGTGAAATCAAGAATGTCTCGAATACACTTTTATGACAGCTGTTAAAATGCAGAATTCCTACATAATCTACATGCTGACATTACATGATGTGGCAACAGGAAATAAACTGTTTTTCACAAGCACAGGCACTTGTTTATTTGTTTGCTTTTTTTTTCGATAAGAGAAGCTGCCGCCATCCCTAGAACCTGGCTGTTTTCCCTCACTTGCTAATTGCTTCCAAAGGACTTCGCAATGATGGAATTAATCTTAACAAACTCATTTATACTCAAATATAATCATATTTCATGTTTCCTTTGCCCTCTTTTCCATCTCTTTCCATCTTTTACAATCTTCAAAAATATTGAAATTTCATAGTCCAACCAATTATGTGTTCAAGTGTTTGCTATTCTTGTCTTACTCAATATATACTAAATGGATAAAGAAAGAAACAAAAAATAAAATAAAATAAAATGCTTCACACAGATGTTTGGCAATTTAGTTTGTGACTGCAGCCTGCACCATGTTGTGAAATTGTAATATTCCATGACCACCCTCAGCTATCTTATGCTTAATTTTGATAGGATCATCATATCCTGCATTATAATTAAAGGATGATAACAAACCACTTGAATAGATTTTACTGGTGATTATGAGAACCCCACTGTCCATTGTCTTTGGAGAAAAACCTTGGTGATGAGTAGCAATTGGAGGTTTTTCAGTTTTGAGTAAGAAAATTATATTCGGCAAGTATACTGTTATCATCAATACCATTGCCTACATTTGACATTTAGAAAAAAAAACTGACATGACACTGAAGTGACTGACAAATATAGTTGTCAAGGAAAGGGTTTAATAGTCACAAAACGCTATTCATATTGTTCATTATAGTGTAGAATGTGCATGCCAAACCATAAAGACAAAAATTAACAAACTACTCTTTTGTGCTGAAATATTTTGTAGTTCAGTGTGTAGCAGGTCTGCTGATTGACTGTTCTGCGTCCAGTATATAGCATCTAATAACACCTGATCACATATTGCTTCTGTATATTAACAAACTACACACTGTCAGCAATTGCAATGGATGGCACTGGATTACAATATATAACATTAACATTACAATGATATCATATAATATAATATAACATTACAATAATCACTGAGTGCTACAAATTCACTTTGTATGCGACTGCCACGAAGTATAGCTGACTTTTAGCATTGTGGGTGGTGATACATGGTCCCCTTTGGGTGTGCTGTCACTATAGGAAGTCACTGCAGTGTACTGTAATGACGCTGGTATTTTGACGCTTGCCATTTAGTCAAACAATAGCACACTCTAGATCTTGACAGCTCCTTTGTTATTCAGTACAGAGTATTGTTTGTGGCATAACAAATAATGGTGTTTTGAGGAATGTTAACGGGGGATTTTCCATTATGTTCCTTTATTGTGCTGATGGCACTGATTATTGTTACTACACTGAAACTCGGCTCAGCTTGGCAGGTGGTGGTACTGAATGTTGGTGTTCACATTGCTGTGAAGCAATTAGTTCGGGGACTATAACCTAATAAATATAATGCATGTCTCATGACGGTGTGTCAACAGCCTGTGCAGAGCAAACACAAAAGACCAGCATCTGTATTTGAGAGCTGACCATGCAGAGTAATTAATACATGAAGGTAAGTGATCACTGCCAGTACAACAGTGTGCCTGCAGGGCAAGCGTAATTTTTGTGTGAAATTCATTTGTTTTTACTGGAAAACAGACAAATATTAATTAAAATGTCAATTAAAAGTCAATGCAATTGCACACTTAATAGAATGAAACAATAATTAATAAGTTTAATAAATTGTTACTCACCAACTACATAAATAGATAAATGTAATGGTAGGATAATGAAAAATAAACAACATAAACTGCCAATTAAAGTGCCAATGTGATACATATGCGCTGCCCTCTAGTGGCCTAAGAGGCAGACAATAATTAGTTCATTAAGAAAACTTAAAACTGCAATGTACAAGTCATTTTAAAGTATGAAAAATGATAAAAACTGTGAAAAGTACCCTCACATTGAATACCACATTTCAAAATAATAAATGACTCATCATATAACTTTGAATAACATGGCACCAGGAGCTAACTGTGCCAACACATTGATAGAGCTCTTATTATCCTGTCTCATGACATTTTTCCTATTTTGCTAGTAAAGCAGGTGAAGATTGCTGTCTAGGTTTGCCACAGTGAAAACTATCATCCAAACCCTGGCATCATGGCTCATGAATGACCGTATAATTTAAATAACCATTATATTTTGCTTTACTGACGACATTTAAGAAAAGTATATGTCATCTACATGTACAGCAAGTGTCAGTAGGTCAGTAAGCAGAATTTTTGCTGATCTTGGAGGAGATGGGAGGTAAACAATGAGTGTGCTAATCCAGGACTATACTTACTGAAGGCCTCTAATCTGCTTTAAAGCCATGTGGATTTACAGCTGCAGGGACGGGAGTCATCACAGCTCAAACCCACATGTTTCAGCTTTAATTTAAATTCATCCTGACCAACTGAATTGAAAATGTGTTTAACCTGCTTTCACAGTTGCAGCTGAACTGACTTCAACTTGGGCACATTGATTCTATTCATTTGCCCCACTTCATGTCAGGGGTGACACAGGGCTGCTTGTGGATATTTTTACATTTTAAATTCAAATCCCTGCTTTGTTCTCTTAAGTTCTACATAACAGCTAAATTGCTGCAAACTGGTTGGTTAATGGCAGTTGAGATTGAACATTCCAGTAAAGAGCTGTACTGATTTTGTAATTAATCACGATGCAACACAAGTAATGACGCTGAACCTCTAAAAGATGAAAGCTCCATTACAGTGACAAGGCCTGAGTGAACAGTAGAATATACTTGTACAGTACATTACTTGAAACATGACCTTTAAGTCTACATAATTTTTATTACTACATCTTAGGCTTTGGCAATAAAACAATAGCGATATGTACTGGTGATAGACGCTTCATCAATAGCAATAAGAAAACTGCTCAATAGAGTTAAATATAGATAGTTAAATGCATTAAACGCAAACCACCATGAAAGCAAACAACGAATACGCAAAGTTCGGTTACAAGAACAAACCCCAAGTGTGCCTATCATATCCCTTGATTATGGAGCGTGCTACCAGTGACACGCAAATAGCCCATCATTTAACAGGTGTGTCATTCGGTTGCACCATCAACATGTGACACAACAACAGAAACAGTGTGGACTGAGAAATGAGTGCAGACAGTGAGGAAATTGTTGATAAATTTTAATGTATTAAAATTAGAATTATTTCCTGTGTGCCTTGTTAAATAAAGTGGTTAAATTCAAAGTAAGGTGGTTAAATTCAACTGTTTTCCTGGTCTTTATTAAAAAAAATAGGTCATTAAAAAATATATTATCGACATCGACTAAAATGAAACATTTTATCGTGATACATTTTTCAGCTAAATCGTCCAGCCCTACTACATCTAATGTAGCTCTGTAACACCAATGTTTTAAGGTTTTCTGAGAGCAGTAAGAACACTCTTCCACTCCACTTCCACTGCCATCGCCTATAGGTAGCCAGAGGCTGTGAGAAATTGCTGAGTAGTTTAAATATGCACTTAGAGACAGTCTGGCCTGCCCAACAAAAGCCTGGGTAAAGAGGGAAATGGAGTGGAATTGCTTTTAGGGAAAAGCATTGCTTTAATATTCAGTTGTATCAAAAAACATTCCAGGCCTCAGTTCTTCTTATTGAGTTAGACACAGGAAAAACATGGTGAAAGCACATAATGAAGAGCTCAGAGAGTCCTGGTATTTTTTGGGAGGATGAACCATCGAACATCACACTACAGGCTGAAAGCATATCTCGTTGGGAGCCTTTGAAAAAGGACCAGACAGCTCACTGAACTGTATTGAACTATGAGTTTCAGATGAGAGCATCAGAACTCTGTTCATCTGCTATGTCAAAAGACTTCACACTGTCTCTGCAGGCCATTTATTCAGATCCTACTGACCAAGATGAAAGCCTCTGGAACTTCTGATTACTCTGAGCTGTTCCAAAAGACTTCATAAAACTTTGCTGACTTGGCAAAATATCAACCAAAACCCATGTCCCTGTGCCCCTGAAGCCTTCCCCTCACCTCTGCTCTGTCCCATGCCAAAATTGGGACAAGACGATAATGACCCAACTGGCAGCCACTCAGCTCCCCCACTGTAGCATCATGAGTGGAAATGAAATTGATTTGAAAATCCTACGTCGGCCCGGGCTGGAACAGAAGGGATTATTGTGCTGATTGTACTAATACTGTGTCCCTGCCCTCCCCCCTCCCTCCCACCCTAATTCTACCCATCATACGCCTCTCTCTTTCCTCTGTTTGTGTAACTCTTCCTTGGTAAGTGCTCTTTGGCCATCACTCTTTCCTTTTTTTCTCTATCGTCCTCTTACTGCTACCTCTTTTTTCTCCCCTTTCTCTGGTCTGACTTCATGTTCACTCTGCGAATCAGGTTGAAACAGCACAGCTGGACACTTCAGTGCTGGCAGAGGGGGGAAAAGAGAGGGGGAGATGTGGGGAGGGAGATGAAGAGATAGAGGGACTGAGACATGCCTAGGGAGGCTCCAAACTGCAAAAAAAAAAAAAAAAAAAAAAAAAACCCCAAAAAGTAGCACTCAGATCAGATGAGCTGTAAACAGAGATACAGGAACCCCCTGGGGGACGGACATCCCAAATTATGTTGCACTGTTGCTGTCTGCCCAGAAATACAGAAATTGATCTGTTTCTCCTCCCTCCACTTAGAATACAGCCTGGACTGTATTGTCCACAGTATCACCTTACCAAATCTTTGTACTATCTTTGAAAATGAATATCTGCACTGCACCTCCATCATAATTTAATGTGACAGCAGGAAATGTTGATTACCTGTTCTATGCAAGAGTGGTGGAAATAAACACGATACTTGCATGGATGTGGCCATGTTTTCATATAGACTTAACTGTGTCTTTTAATGTTTTATGACAGTGTTTTCTATTAGTGTCCATTCAATTGCATTAGTATATTAGTGTCAACCTTGACATCTTTGCTTTCACTAGGGCCACACTACTTCCTGTATTGGCACAGAACTTTGCCATTAGACCACTGTACATTTGTCCAACATAATTTGGAATACTGAGCTTAGCAAAAGGACTAAATTGTTTTCAGAAAATTCTTATTTTCTTAGTGAATGACAAATGTAATGCATTTACAAATTCAAAATAAAAGTCTAAAACACCTGTGTACAATATTAGCTGTTAAGATTCAAAGCAGGAAGAGACAACTGGCTATATAATGGATAGGGCACAATATTTATCCTGCAATGTCATCATAGCACTTTCTAATCTGATTTGCTGAATTTAATTAAAAATATGCTTTTACATGCCATATCTTGCCATCAGCACTGTAACTATGATTGGAAATATGTCAGCAAATTTGAGAATTTTTATCATAAAAAGTAACAGCATGATATTGGCTTATATAGCTTGATAAAATAGTGATCGAGAAGTTAAAATAAGTATACACTGTTTTCTCAAAATTGGTTCTAACATGTTTCATTTTGTATTGTAACCTTCAAAAATGGCTCGCAGATTTACTTTGTGCTTTCAATACATGTGTTGTTGGATTGGTAGACTCTGTCAATTACTGTGTTATAGAAATAAATTATCCATTTTCGACATGGTGCATGCTGGGAATATCAGCTCATTCTCAACATCTGGAAAGTCTTTATTTCCATGTTGGAAAAGCACTGTTCTTTGGAGTGTGGTTAATGCACATCACAGTACTCAAAGACACATCAGCCATCAGAGTTCAATAGTTGAGGTTTTAATAATGCAAATGAAAATAATAGTATTCACGAAGGCAGTGTGAATTGTATTAGAACTCAAATTAGAATAACATAATGTCTTATGTAGTGTCTGAGCCTCTAGCAGATTTCACACATAATATCTGGTTGACTCAAATTAAAGGCAGAGTTCTGGGGTAAATTTTGACAAAGATCCTTTGGGGTAAAGCACAAGTGCAGAATCATCTTCCCAGAAAGTAACAAGTCAGACAGAGTGTATTGTCAAATCGCAGATAATTGACTCAGAGGAGAGCAATCACACAGACTGTGTCATTAATGCTTTAATAAGCAATTGTCAATTATCAAGGCTTTGTCTGACATTGCAACCTTCCCCTAAAGGCCACTGCATAGTGAGGGAATCAGAAAAAAGCAATTAAAAAGTAAACTATTGTGACACAGAAATGACTTGGAGAAACGTGGAAAAAACTTTCTTTTTCTTCTCCTCAGATTCATATTGTGACTTGGCGAGGATGAGAGGGGTTTGATTTCACTTGTTGGCGTCATCCTTGTAAAAAAAACAAAAAAACAGGCTAAGTCACCATGGAAGGGGGCTGTGAAAAATGGGGTGTTTTTCAGTGACCTAAATCTTGTAGGTCTGAAACAGGACTGCTGGGATACAGACCTAGATTTAATATGCTGGGACTTGTGTTCATGCTTTTCAGGGGCAAATGTCACTTCAAGCAGACAGAAATGATCAGAAAGTCCCCCTATAGAGCAAGAAAACAACTTGGGTACAAATGTAAGACCCAAATAGCCTGTAATCTTTGAACTCAGTAAAGAACCACCAGATCATTAAAATAGAAGAAAACTCAGGATGCAGCTAGCTGACTTGGTTACTTCAGAGAAAAGCATGTTACAAAAGACCATATAGGAATCTGAACAAACTATGTTACAAAACCAGGTATGTTTGTGGAGTTTAATCCCATAACCTACTCTACACAAAATGAGCTCTAACTCACTTCACACTGCAAACTATAGTGTGAAAATCTTTATGTAAGACAGTCAAACATACTGGTGCCTTCAAATGAGTAATCTCTTTCAGATTAACCCACTGAAGACCTGCTTAGGCAGAGGGGTTAAAAGGTTAAGAGTAGCTAAATCTTGACATCCGAAGCTGACTTAAAGGAGAACAGCCTACCACTGCATTTCAGTCTAGTGAGGTAGAACACAAGCTCGTAAAAATCAATTTAGATGCCCTGCTGTTCCCTATAGGCGCAAACAGTTGGTGGAGATATCCGTCAATATTTGGTTTATGCTCACTTTTGATAGAGTCGAAGTGAGAATGAGATTCTGCGAGCAAAGCACTGTGTCACAATATGCAGACTTGTGTCTCTTTCACAACAAAGTATTGGCAGATTATTGAATGCATCTAAAAATGTCTTATATATGCATATATCTGATCTGTAATGAATATTGCTCCTTTAAATGTGCATTAAATATTCTCATAGCATCATTTACATAGCTATTGTAAAGCTTAAATATTCATCTCTGACACCGGATTTCGCAGTGAGCCACAATAGTGCTGCATATCTGAAAGTTTTAAGCACGAAGACAGAGACTTTGTTTGTTTATTTATTCAGCATGACACAGTTCTGGGCCCCTGGTAAAAATAAATTTCCTTTCTTATTTCAGTAGCGAGGCCTGCTGCTGTGTGTTCTATCACAGCGGTTGTTTGGCCACATACTGTTTCTCTACTCCAGCATCTCTCCCCTTGTGCCATGAATGTCACGACTGCAGCCACAGGCTCCACTAAAGGAGCACAGGCTATATTACACCCCCAGGTCACCAATATCCCTTCAGCCTTCACAAAAAACAGCTTATGGAATCAGATACACTGTGTAGCTCGACAAATTACTAGCCGACGGCCTCCCACCCCTGCTCAAAGTTCACGCATTTTAGCCCTCGTGATTTTTTTTTTTTTTTCTCTCTCCCCCCTCGTATCCAATTTGTCAGGTGGAAACTGGGTGTGAAAAATGGCTGTGTTTTTCAATGGAGCCACAGGGGTCTGAGTTGCAGTTTATCTTTGTGTGACTGACAATAATATAAGACTGATCACTAATGCCAACAAGATGCATTATAAACACCAAATTAATTACGACACTAGGTGAGTGATTGCCACAGACAATTACACAGAGATAATTTATCAGACATAATGGTAAAACAGTGGACTTATGATGCAAGTGTTTTCTTGGAAATGAGAATCTAATTTGGCTCTGGCTGAGTGCAAAGCCTGCCATCACCTTTCAAGGAAAGAGACTGACTGGGTGACTAAACGGCTGAATATAGCAAAGACGCACTCAATTGGATTTGGAAAGTGAAACAAATAGCTGTGACCCCCGGTGAGTTCACCGGTAACTCAGTCAATTGACTAATTTGATCAGCAGGTACCTGAATGGATGGCACCTGTTTGCAAGAAGGAATTCATTAAAGGGATTTATTTCTTTTGTGCGTGCGTGACCATTCGTGTGTGAGTGTGTGCACCTAGAAGTCAGTTCAGGGCACATGTGAGGAAATGTGGCTGCGTGTACGTTTGTGTGTCTGTGCCTGACAGGTTGTGTTAAAGGTCTGACTATCCCATAGGCCTAATTGCATTCTATATTCTTGCACTCATTAGACAAGACTGGGTGGTGATACTGTAAATACAGCATAAAAATGGGGAGAGGACAGAAAGAGGAGTGAGAGAGAGAGAAAAAATCAATGTGATTGAGTGTTCTGTGTGCAGCCTATTATACCTCTGGACTTCCCTACATCCCGTTCCGAGAGAGAAGGGAGGGGGGGAGGGAGCTGGGGCTTGAGGGGAGGTAAAGCGCCTTGTTTACAAAAAAAAGCACCAAATCTAAATCCCCTTGCATTTTATAGCTTGCCACACACACACACACACACACACACACACACACACACACACACACACACACGGCTCAGATCACGTGGTCACTGACATCTGCCCAGCAGTATCACAAAACCAGAGTTGGCAGCTTGTATTGTCTGGGAAGTGATTAAGTAGGCTGCGAGGCTATTAGACACAAAAACTGACTCCACCTAACAGACAAAACTGGATTTGGAGGCTGGAGTTTTGTATGCATGAGGCTGCAAATAGGTGCGTATGATAATTAAGTTTTCCCCTGCAGGCTGCAATTAATATTTTCTAAACATCCCACAGCGAGTCGTACAGCTAAACAAGAGTGCACTCCTCTCCTCGCATCATCCTCTTCTTCCACTGTGTCTAAAATCCCCTCCATTAAAGTCCTTGCCATTAATCCACGCACAAACATCATCTGCGGACACCGTGACGCACTTCGCTTTATCAAGAGATTGTTGAAAGAAGTAAAAGAGGAGCATCGGTGACCACAGCTTCGGTCCTCTGTGCGTCATGTGAGCGCAGGCGTTTGAGCTGTCTAGCCATGTAGATCCCTTAAAAGAGGAATGTCATATCGCTGCAAAACTATACCCTGCTTATGTCTGTGTATGGATAGGAGATATGAGATTATCAGATACTATAAACTCCTTAACGACACGAGTCCCAAAATGAGTATTTTAGTACTATAAGAATATCATAATGCCAGGACTGGTTGGTGAGGTAAAAGTTGGAAACATAAACATTTACTTCTCTGTAATCTTGGAGGAGGGGGGTATAACTTCTCTGCAATGAGATCAAGGCGAGATCATCTTAAATTATTGTGCAACATCAAAATAATCTTCGTCAACTGATCACCTTTGGGAGTGCGATCTGTACCTCCCGCAGCTGCCTGCTGGTGGGGAGGATGCTGCCTGTGCCTGTGAGGGACCCGGGAGGAGAGGAAAGTTGGAAGATGAGTCTTACCTTATAATCGCTGTGTCGCCCTGGCGGACGGTGATGTTGTCGGTTGCCCGCTGCATATCCACACTTCGGACGGGGAATCCTGTGGGGATAAGACATAGCAGTCTGAAAAAAGAAGCCTGCAATTGCCTCCAACACGATTTACGTCCGACTTGCATTTTAAAGCACAGGAGCGCGCGTTTCGTGAGCTATAGATCCAAGGGTAAAAGGGAGGGAGGTAGGAGAGTACTTGTCCAGACTTCTCGAAAAACGTGGGATGCCTTTAGGTCCAAAGCAGCCCGGAACTGATAGGTGATAAGACTTTCCTAAAATACTTTTTGGGGCGAAAACGTGCGGTGTTGTGCGGGGTCCTCGCACTATAGTCCACTGATGCGTAATGCTCCCCGCGTAAAGGGACGGCACAGCCAGCAACGGCGATGGAGAGAGGCAGGCTTCTGCTCAGAGTCTGGGAAAATCACCCCCCCCACCTCCCCCCCCTCTCCCTCTCTCCCTCTCTCTCTCTCTCCCTCTCGCTCTCTCTCTCTCTCTCGCTCTCTCTCTCTCTCTCAGATTATCCAGCCGTCTGACTGTGATGCTCCCCTTATTGGTTGTCAGGACAACAGCACCACCTGAGGTCCCTTTCAGTGAGACACAACTGAGTGAGGACTGAGAAATAAGGGCGAAAGGGGTTTTAAAAAATGGGATGTTGAGTTGTTGTTTTTTTATATTGCCCAATAGCATAAATGCTTTTTGTGTATTTGGAAACAAGTCCCAAAGATAGACAGTGAAGTGGCCAGTGGGCAAAATAAAAATGAAAACCTCCAATCCTGAGCAGGTCCACAGGTGATGATCGATACAGAGCTGTGTGCTCGTACCTCCCTGGAGGTGAAGCAATGCAGAGAGACATTTTCCCATTGGGGATCCCTACAGTATCACATTATAATTAGTTTTCAAACAAAAGCAACTGCTCACAGGTATCCAGCTATCTAGAGCAGCCACCCCCTTGCATTTTCACGGCAAGCAGATTCACATTTGACCGAAAACCCTCCAGTGGAAAAGGCTTTCTGTAGTTAATTATGATTTAGTGTGGAAGATTACATAAGTTCAGTGTGCTGTTAGGTCAGGAGTAGTGAAACCTGTCAAACAGAACTCTAAAGTCTTTAACTTCTAGTGTGAAAACTATAATGTTGAAATTGTAGAGTTAGTATGTTCACAGTGTAACCATCCTCAAAGACTTTGGACTCAGCATTAAAAAAGCACTGTCTACATGAACTATTTAATTCTATTCTTGATTACCATTGCATCATCCCCTTTTACAGCAAAATGAATTAAGCGGAAAATAGAGGAAAACAGATCCATGAGCACAAACAGTCTATTGACCATGAGCTGGGAGACGCTCAGATGTGAAGAGCTTAACCAGACATAATCATCTCGTCTAGACTTCCACGATTGCCGTGAGGCTGTAGTTCAGTAGGTAATTACTGTACATGCACTTCAAACCTAAGCAAGGACACACATTTTGAAGGTGTGCGCCTTCCAAATCAACAGAAATGCGAATGCAGAATGAGCTTTTCATTTCACCACTTGCCAATCAAGCACCAGCTTAATAAGCCATGATCTAATGCTCATTTGGCGATGTGCTTAATGAACTGCAGAGTGACAATTTAGGCTGTGCGTTTAGCATTTTATTTGATTTCAGAAAATATATTAATACTAATGTGAATCATTGCCATTCATTGCACGGCACATTCCCGTTTTTGTTTTGTCTCAAGGGATGTTTGGGTAATAATTTAGAATCAGACATACAACAAAGTCTTCAACTGCAGTGCTCAAACTCTGCACATAGATACAAGCACATGGTAAGGATACCATCTATGCATGTAGAAAGCTCATATAATGTTAGCATTGCTCAAACTTGAAGATGACGATGACTCTCTCATATCTCTAAAAATAATGCAGTTGTTCTGGTGCATATACAACAAGGAGTAATCCTATTCTGAGCACCAGCAGCCTGATTGAACCACGGCAAAGCAGTATGGTTAAGCCTTATTTCCAGCATCACTAGATTTTAAGCACCAGATCAGACGTAAACCCCAGTTTTACAGCAGCCCCCTCCAGCAGCTGTAGCCTACTGTGACATGTAGAAAATTGAAGTGCAGTAGGCTAGTACACGCCACAAAAAGGAATTACAGTGTGGTAATTGATATGGGGGAGTCTATGGAGGTGCTAATAGTTAGGGAGCACTAAAATGTTTTCAGCTAGGAGCTTGTGGAGCTTTTCACTGCTTGCCCCTTAATGATCAGTGCCTATTTCTATTTCCTCAAAGCTTCATTTCATTTATTGGTTTATTTAAAACCAGGACAGTGAACAATAAATGTAATGCACAAGATATAACACAATGCTCATTTCCATCTATTGGCCCTAGGCGTGTCTACATGCGCATATAACAATATAAAATGATAATTCCGTAAGAGTAATTTGCCTGTAGGACAGACCAGTACGTATACATTCAGAGAGGCACTATCAGACCTTAATGACAACATGACTGGCTGTCTTTCAACCATTTTTTAACATTAGTTTTAAACTGATTAAAACTAATACATTCTCTAATATTTGTAGGGATAGCATTCTGCTGTTTTGTTGCTGCAACTGAAAAAGCAGTTTGAGCAAATTTTGTTAAGCAATGTTTTATATAACAATCTCCCCTATCTTTTAAAGTAAACATTGGTCACACACACACACACACACACACAAAAGAAAATTCAAAGCTCAATAATTTGTATTTTTCAGTAATCTTCATTATAGCTGCACCTTAGTAAGTTTAAGTTTAAGTAATTATGAATAAATTTGAAATTTATTAAACTGTGTTTGATTTTTCCTGAGATATAATTGATATGTTTTTAAAAATTTAAGTAAGAATTGATTATCATGCCTAAATACTTAAAATGGTTAACAACTTCTTTTCTCCTTTCACTAAAATCTAAGGATTAGGAGTGTTGATGTTTTTAATTGGGAAAAACATAGCAACAGTCTTGAACATATTTAAAGACAGACATTATTGAGCTAGCCAGTCAGCTATTTTCTCCATAGCTCTTGTGAGTTGTAAATCCACTTGCTGTTTTGATTTAGAATGAACATATATGACCATGTCATCAGTGTACATTTGACATCAGCACAGATAATTGAAAAATCATTGATATAGAAACTGAACAACAGAGGTCCTAAAACAGACCCTTGAGGTACCCCAGTTCATTGTGCTGTCAGATTTATTATTTTGTGATAGTTTTGACAAGAGAACCTTATGATTCAGTGTATCAAATGCCTTTTTTCAAATCAATAAATATGGCACCAACTACCCCCTACTATGCAGCATACTTTTTTATTTTTTCTAAAAAATTAACAATTTACAGTTTCTGTAGAATGATTTGTTCTAAAACCAAACTGCATTGGGTCATGTGGATGATTAAGATAATTCAGATGCTCTTGTTGTTTAAGAGCTACTACCCTCTGCAAGGCTTTAGATAATATGGGCAGGACACTGATAGGCCTATAGTTATTCACCTGAAGTGGATCACCATCCTTAAATATTGGGGTAATCACAGCAGCTTTTAGACAATGAGGGAAAACTGATTCCCTTATTGACTGGTTAACCATCTTAGTAATGGGAGTGCATAAAGTGGCTAAATTTCTTTTAATCAAACAAACAAACAAATATAATATACTTTTGCATCTGTTCATGTTACTTCATTGTTAATTCTCAGTTCAAGATGATGAGGACCCTTCTTTTCCATTCTGGTCAGGGTATTAATATGTTTCCAAAGCAATGACTATTTCCTTTAGCTTGCAATATAGGATTATTAAAAAAGTTTGCTTTGGACTTCCTGAGTTCAAGATTTTTCAAAGCAAGCATATCAGTATTGAGACCTGACTTTATAGCTGCTTTTAGAGCATAATCCCTTTGTCTCATAAGGTCCCATATCTGCTCAGTAAGCCAGGGAAGGTTGGCCTTTTTCTGTCTTTTACTAGACACCATTATAAATTTACTCTGTATATTGTTTATTTTTTCCAGAAGGGTTTTACAGTAGGCCTCTGGGTTATTGATGGTGTATATAGAACTCTAATCCAGCTGCCTCAACTCAGTATCCAGCTTAGACAGATCCTTTTTTGGAATTTTTAAAAGGTCTCATATTTACTTTGTTTACCGTGTTTTTAAGGAATCTATTTTTAGTCAGTTTACAAGCAATGAGTATTAGATTGTGATCAGAGATCCGTGTAATAAAATTAAATGATTTTATTATACTTTCTGGTCTATTGCAGAACACCAGGTCAATTTGTGATTTTATTGTGCTGGTGATTCTTGTGGATCTGTTTATCAGTTGATTAAAATCAAATATGCTTGTTATGTCCTTTAGTTTTTTCTTAAATTTTGTCAGCCAAGTTTAAATTAAAATCCCGTAAAATTATCAACTCTTAGATTTAAGGTCATCATAAAAACTTCCATCACAAGATGGTGGTCAATAAATTCCCACAACAACAAGACATCTGTGGAGACAAATTAGAAGAGTAGACTCCTCCCTTTTCTTCGTTTCTATCTTTCATCAAAATATAATACCCCGATACCACATTAAGCCCATTGTGGTGATGTTTGTTTCAACTCGGTTTCTGATAAACATAAGAAGTCCAAATTAGAGCCTGCTAAAAGTTTTTCAACCTGTTCCTTTGTTGAGGATATACTTCTAACATTGATATGACCCCATAACAGACCTTTGGGTTTACATCTTGGATACAAGATAACTTTGGCATGATTTAATGTTTTGAGAAGGGCTACACTGTATTTATGTCCTTGTGTTTTTGTTGCTGTTTTTATTTTCCTTGTATTCCGCATGGGTTGTCCACTAGTCTTTCCTTTGGTATATGTCCTCAGGGAGGCGTTGGTGACTTTTACTCCATGACAGCAAAGGGCAATAGTGGTATTCAATATGAAGGATTCAACACACACTGAGTTCTGGGTATGTTTATCTTCCGGGGCTAAACCAAGTCAGTTAGTAGAAGCATCTACATCATCATCATCATCATCTACAGAAGCAGTTGGCATTGGATCAGAGAAAAACGACAGGTGTTTGGTCTTATTCTAACTCCTTTTGACAACAACAGACCAAGGCTCTGGATTATATATAGTGGAGACTTTTGCCCCAGAAATTGGGCAAAGATCAGATGTGGTGTCTACAGTCAAATCGGACTAGAGGACAAGCCCAACGGCATCGGTGGCAAGACCTGTCCAGGAAATGGTAGTCTCCAGATCAGCCACATAAGCAGTTGCCACTGCTAGGGAGTCCATTAACTTTTCATCCTCCTTAAATTGATATAGCAGGGATATTTTCCCCTCCAGTTTGATGATTTTCTGTCTAAGCAGAGTGAAGGTAGTACAGCCAATTGGAGAGGTAAGAGGTGCCATCCCAACTTATTTACTTTATCAGGAGAGGGAGACTCTGGTATCAATTTTTGATGTAATTGCCCTGTAGACAGAGCTGGTTACATGTCGTCTTAGGTACTGTGGTAGTTAAAATAATTGCAGTGCTTAAAACTTATACCTAGTAGAAACTAACAGTAGGATATAAGTAAACTTTACAGTCACGTAAAAATTAGTAAATCCAAAAAATAGCTACAACAGAGATTCCGCTGACATAAGTGGATGCCAACATCGACACATGTGCATCAGTCTGTCAAGCTTATGGAGGTTTCAGCTATCTTTGAGATTGCACAGTTTATGAAAGAGTATATGCATCAAGACCACGTAAAATGTGACTACAGGGCTCTGAAGAAGAGAGGATAGGCACTCCCTTGCATACAGATTTATACAGAAATGGCTGCCATGTGGCTTTTGGCTATATTTTTCGTTAGGAATTCTCAAAATTCTGTCAGTGATCTGACAGTTAGCGTGCATAATAATTAGAAATCTTCCTTGTATGGCAGGGAGATGGATGATGGGAGACGAGGGACACAGCAGCATTAACCAGTTCCTAACAAAAGGCCAGTGATCCCTCACTCTCTACCCCACACGGGTGGTAAACACAAACAGACACACACACACACACACACACACACACAAACACATACACACACACACAGACAAACTGAGTGCTGGAGGACAGAGGATTTATTATCATGCTTGTGGAACGCTCTTGGTTGGGCAGTGTTGCAGTTTAGAAAGCAAACCTGGTCATACATTCTGCTGTGGTGCACACAATATAAAGTGTACATTGGCGGTGCCCAGTACGTCGATCGCAATTGACCAGTCAATTGTGAACGTCATGCTGGTAGATTGTGTGCCATTCAAAGAAATGCATCTTTTAATGTCAGATTTTTCTAATTTTTATCCCTCCTCCCTATGGCATCTGCCACTCGAATGACATAGAGAACAGATGGTCTGCTGCTGTTGAGAACTTTGTTACATTAGGTTACGATAACAACTAACTTATAAAGGTTTTTCGCAGCTTCTGTAGTCAGCACTGCACAGAAACCCAGAATGCAAAGCTAGCCAACGGAAAACTCATTCATAGCAACCTAGCCTTCCAATTCAAATTAATATGTAATAGCAAAAGAACAATATAAAATTGAGTGCGGGACCAAGTAAGAAGCCAAATGAAAAAGGAGAGGGGACTGAAATCACAGTTAATCAGACGGCAGTGACTTTTCACGCAGTCAAATTCAAAAGCAAAGGCAGCAACCGAAGTATCATTCTGGGTGAGTCATGCCATCATTAAACATAAGAAGTCCTTCCAAAATGGACAACTGGTAAAAGAGGCCTTCATTGAGGCAGCAGACTCGTTGTTTTGGGATTTTAAAGACTAACCTGAAATAGAATCTGCTATTAAAACCATCCAGTTATCCAGAAGCACAGTTACACAGCACTGTGAAGTGATGGCTGATGATTTGATGCAGCAACATTGGAAGGACATAGCAGACTGAAAGTGTTTCTCACTGCAGCTAGACGAGTCCATGGACCTAAGCGATACAGCACAATTGTGTATTTTATTAGGATGGTGTTCAAAGACATGATAGTGAGAGAGGAACAATTAACAATGTTACCAATGACAGAACACACTTGGGGTGAGGACATTTTTTCAGACATTCAAAAACTGTTGACCAAACCCAGTTCCCAATGTCTAAGTTGGTGTCAATCACCACCAATGGTGCACCTATGATGGTGGGCCGTTCTAATGGATTCATAGCCACATGCAAGGAGGAGGATGCATTTCCTGATTTCCTTAACTATCACTGAATTTTTAATTTGGCATTTTTAACAGATCTGACCAACACGTTGAATGAGCTTAATTTAGAGCGGCAAGGAAAAGACAAAACTGTTGTTAACATGATCAGCTCAGTCAGTGCTTTCAAACGAAAACTACAACTCCTGTCCTCAAAGTGCAGTGCCATGATTTGGGGAACTTCCAAAACATTGCATCTGAGCTGGAGAAGCAAGGGAAAGAACTTGTGAAACTTGATAGTGCGTGCTACACCGTGCATATTGAAAATGTTCACTCAGACTTTGACAAACGCTTTCAAGACTTTGCTTTACTTGAGTTGATCGCTACCTTCATGTGCTTTCCATTTGGACAAGACACTGAGGCTGATTCCCTGGCCTTCAAAATTGCAACACTGTTTCACATGAATTTGACTGTGCTGGAGGATGAGATCTTGTCACTGCATGCTGACATTCATTTAAAGTCGTGGGCCCATGCTGGACAGTTTTAGAACTTATTCACAGAGATAAAGTATCCAAACATGAGGAAATGTGCTACCTCGTTAAATGCATTTTTCGGCTCGACTTATTTATGTGAGTCAGCTTTTTCCCACATGAAGATTATTAAGTCCAAATACCATTTCACCATGACTGATGATCATTTGGAGGCCTGCTTGACACTAGTTACCAGCAGTTACTGTTCAGATGTAACCCTGGCTGACTCCATTCAGTGCAAGTCATGAGAATAAGGTAGGGACCATAAATCTATTGAAATGTATTGTGCTGTGGAGGGTTCATGCAGTAATGCAAGATACAGTTTTAATTTATTTTCTGCAATGGTATTTTTTTATTTATTAATTTTTTTGGTAGATTATGTTGAAGGGCACCCATGCTGTACATGCTACACTATACTGCAAATAAATACAACAACTGGGGAAAAGTACCTTGTTAGCTGTTAGCATTGTGAAGACAGTTGACAGCTAAATAAGTGGAGGATGACACACATGGGCAAATTTCCTTTATTATTTAATTTTTTTCACTGGTGATATATACAACACATTACGCTCTCATTTGTCTATATAATTCAGGAATGATGAGAGGTGAATTATGACTATGTGTTGTTCACATACAAATGCCCAACTTTTTTTTGCGTCTGCAGCAAATACTGCAGCACTATAATACAGGACCCAAGAGAATTTTTAGGATAATGGCAATGCTAATGCATCATATAGTGAGGAGGAATAGTATCTTCTAAGTACGGCTGAACATTCGGTCTGTGACAGATAAATGATGAAACAACGATGGTATGAGGGAATTCATTTCTTTGAGGGGAAAGCAGAACATGATCTATTATTCAACTCTATGTAGCTCAACTTAAAAAGGTGATAGCAAGGAACGCCCTAAGAAGTGATTTTGTTGAAACACACTAGAGACCAGTGTAATATAACTAGAAATCACAACTCTCTGCTTATTCACCCTTGGCGACGGGACGATCACACTGCATCGCAAATGACGCCGACGCTGGTGCTTGCTTAAAGGCTACATTGAAAACTGAATATAATTCAGATATTTGTTAGCAATACATGACTTAGCCTTTTGTAATTTTTTGACATGCGTTTTGTATCCAAGGGCAACCACTATAGAATGATTTTATTAATGCACATTACGAGGTGCCCTGACTTTCTCCCCATCTCATTAGTCATAATGACTCTAGCAGAGTGACTCTGCACGGCCCTGCTGATCAAAGCAGAAAAACTCAGCAGAACAGCAGAAAGAAACATAGATGTATGAACATCCTCTCTTGAAACTGAATTCACATGTATGTTGTATGATGTTAGTACAGTCAACATTTTGCAAATGAAATTATTAATTAAAGACATCAGAGAACCAAGGCTTCAGTCTGTGACATGAAAATCACATGGCACATACACATAGACTGAATCTGCTCATTCAGAGCCTGAATGACTCATAGGAATGCCACTTTTCCAGACAACTATTTATTTGAAATGTAAAAAGAGAAACATAATATTCCACATTTTAGTTACATTCAGCCACTATCATTATATTCAGAATATGATTTAATATTGCACACAAAATCTTTGAAAAACTGTCCCAAAGTACTTTCTAGGGCAATTTTATAGCTAATAAGTATAACTAATGACCTCGTAACGCAGACATTCCAGTTTCACGCTGTGTTAAAATGCATGCTTTTTGATGTGATTATAATATGAGAATAGAGCATAAGAATTGGTTACAATAACTTGCTTTACATTCTGCTTCAAGTAAACTACCAGCAGCTTGTGCTGCATGTTTTGTATCCATTGTTCTGTGTACTTACTTGTGAACCAGGCTACACAATTTCCAATTGTTTATTTCAAGTCATGCTTTTTTTTTGTCACCCACACTCAGTCCTCATCATGTATTATAATGACATCAGTAAGGCTTCTGCCTTTTGAAAGTCTTGTTCAGAAGGGCAGATGTAACTATACATTACCAAAGTGACAATGGCTGTGCATGATTTCATAACACCACCATGACCCGGATTTCATCAGTATTAACTGGATTTATCATCACTGCCTAGATTTCATCATTTGCCATCTCTTTCGGTAACAGTTTTATCATCTAGACATTTTACTGTGGGTCACATACTCTGAAAATGTACACTTTGTTTAAAGGGCCAAACCACTTATTCTACACATTGAGATCAGTTTACTAATCATGGTTAGTACTACTCAGCCTGTGAAAAAAGCTGTGTCACGTCTTGGCTCTGAAGGAGCTTTTTCAAGTTTGAGAAAATAACCCAGATGATGTCATAGCGATGTCATCAAAATTATCACAGCTTAGTCTTGAAGACTACCAATTTTTTTTAAAAGGCAGTCTGCATTACAAACTGGGGGCTTGGGATTTAAAAGACGTGTGCATTTAGGATGAGTCTAAGGAAAGACACTATTAAGTTGCATTATGGGAAGTGTAGGATTTAGTGTTGTTGGAGCTTAAACCATACTAGCAACTAAAAGTCTACTGCTTAGTTTTTGACCATTCTTTATCAAAATATGTCTCTTGAAAGACCCCCAGCTTTATGGAGGTGCAACACTTAAACACTGGAGAGCCCCTTTAAAGAATAATGTTCATACTGACAGATAAACTGTCATTGTATTTCTAAGAGTGCATGTCCTAAAGTGCCTTCACAACGGCAAACTAACCCTCAAGGCCAGCCAAACTTGATGACTGGCATGTGTAACCGGTTATTAGTATAAGCTCCGTACTACATATGCCTGCTGAAAGCATGCATTTCTGCTTGTTTGGCAAGTGTACAAACAAGATATGGAATTGCATGCACAATTACAAATAAACAGCACATGCCCAACTCGCTACTGTGAACAGCTAGTTTCTTCTAGCAAAAGTAACTACAGCAAATAATACATTGTTATATATTTGTACTGATGGATGCAGAAACATTGCCTTTTTGTCTTTGATTTTCTTCTTTCAGCTGATATTTGAGGAAAGTCACAATTTTCATATAGACTATTAAGCTGCTGTCAAATATCAAAATGAGTGCAAATGGCAGTGGACTCACAGCGACTCGAAATCTGTTCACTTAATAATCTACACAGATGGAAGTCACAGTAGGAAGAGACAGAGTGGAGGAGAAGGATTAAAATGTTATCACAGTCTTACTTTGCACACACATACAAAAACCAGTTAAATGACACAATCTGCCTATTGCTGTTAGTGGTGTTTTTTTTAGGGGGGAAGTCTGCAATGAGGCTGAGCAAAAATCTTAACAACCTTGACATTTCAGCATGCACAGACTGCCGCATCAAAGCCAAATTCTTTATTTCATTTTGGTTGCAAACCTAACATTTTGCCAGTGCGAATTCTTAGAAGTACTACAGTCGGTGTAAAGGTCGACTGCAAACCTCTCAACAGCAAAAGGTAAACTCAAGCACAAACTTCCCGGCTAGCTGTGCTGCTGACCGTCCACAACAACAACAGCATCTCTGGTTCACTTTGCTGCATTTCCTTGCTGATGGCCACTGGCTTATACAGTATGCCTCCACTCTGACAACATATTATAAAATGTGAGTCAATCAATAAAGTCCTCTGTGGGTATATATTGAGATGTAATTTTGGCTGATCGAAGTAAAATTTTCAACTCCATTAGGTGACTGAGCTGCAGCAACATGCCCTGTTCCCTCCGAGACTCAAAGGAGAAAACTAAATTTGGCTGAGTGAAACTCTCCCTGTAGTTCTTCCACCACTGAGATCAGTATTTGTCAGTACAAGCCATCACTTTGATTAATTAGAAGTTAGTTTTCCCTCAGTTATATTTTTTCTGGTGTTTTGTTAGAGTCGGAGTTAGAGGAGGTGTTTTTATGTTTCTAAATGTTGTTTTGTTTCAAGATGTATTTCCCCGTCTTTGGATCCCATATCAATACTGATATGGAGCACAAACACCAGAACAGTTTCAACGAGAGGAGGATCTATAATGGGATTCTGATTCTTCATCCACCTCCATTGCACACTATCTAACCTCTGCATGAAAACAAATGGTATCGGCTCTGTCGTGAGCTATAGAAGATCAATGAGCCAGGCTCGCCCCTCAGATTCTTTTTTTTTTTTTCCTAAGCCAAATACACTCTGTGTTAAACTAGAGTGGGCTGCATTAGCAAAACGTGCCCACACAAACACATACAGTGAGTGTGTGTGTGTGTGTGCATTTGTGTGTCCAGGGAGATGAAAAAAAAAGAGTGCGTTTTCTTCTCTTTATAAAAAAAAGAGTGTATGCATAATTTGCCCTGGCATTCTTATCAAAACCTGAGTCTTGGCAACAAAATGCATGATACGCAGGAAAAAGGATACCCAGCAACATACTCAGCACTATACTGTATCACCGCCACCAACACACTCACACACACATACACACACGCGCAACATAACACACCTTGGCCTGAAGCCTCTTGTTCTTCATCCCTCTCTTTCTCTCTGTCAGCAGAAACATAAAATAAAGCAAAACCCTGGCACGAAGCTTGGTATATTGTAGACAACGTGCTAAACTGATACTTCCAAGTTTAGCTTGAAGACATCACTGTGAACACTTAAGTGAATTCCTGCTTCTTGCCATTTAATTCGAGTATTTTGTGCTAAAAGCATAAATTTTATCAGCACGCCATCTGATAAGCAGTTGACCAATCTCTGGCTGCACACTTATTCAACACGGCAGGTGCATACTGCATTTATAATAAATTGTTGGCAAGAGAGGAGAGTAACAAATGATCATCTATGTGTTTTTTAAGTCTTTTTTTCCCTGCTTTTGGTTAGATAAAAATCTGAATAATGTGTTCTGCATTCCCAAAGAAGCCTGTTTTTGCTGGCCTAACGCCTACCTGCACAACTGCCAACACCTATAAGACAATGACAGACATAAAACACTCTTCAAAGGACACATTAAGCATAAAAAACACTCAAAAAAGCCACCTCTCAGGGCTCCTTGCATAAATGCATAACCTTGACAAAGTTTCAGCTGGCCTGTAAGTGGTTGTGTTTTTGAGCAGATGTCTGATTGAACTGCAGTTCTGATGTTTTTTTCTTTGTGCTGACCTGTGAGCTCTTTTATATGTGAACTGAACAAGGCTGGCTGTTGAAGAGTGATTTCCTTCCCCGGTCGCTTGATAGTGTGTTCTCCAGATCTAGAGGCCAACTTCTGTACCTGTGCCGTGTAATGTGATCATACCTAAATTGTTGTTTTCTCTTCTGCTTGTATGTTCTGTCAGATAAACATAATAGGTATTTGTTTGTGTGTGCGTGCATGTGTATACATGGTGTTTGGATCATCTCACAAATAGCAATGTGTTTTCTGTTTTCTATTGGGTTTTCATTTACGCCTCAAACTTCCATCAATATGTGCTTTGCCAAAAGCTGTTATGGTCCTAAGCTACACTTGAAATATTTCATGCTGTCTCACAAACAGCAAGGACCACAAATTTAGATCTACAGAGATGAAACCACAAATATTTCCCTAATGACCGTGAGATTTTTTTTTTTTTTCCTGAGGGAGTGGGATTTTATTTATTTATTTATTTAATTATTTATTTGTCCTGTGTTTCTGAGATGAATAGGCCAGTCACTAATATGAATTGAGCCCAAAAATCACCTGGCCAAGGTGTGATTATACACAGCTTCCAAAACACAACCATAATCCTGAGGTCTAGTAAGCAGCATGGTGCATCATGCCGTTTTCATTTCTGCTTGTTTCCAGTTCATTCACACTAAGCAATAGTTGCTGACTTTGAGTTGGTTTCATTTCATTCAGAGCTGAAATACAAAATGCAACGGTCGGCAAAAATCCCTGAATAACATTCCTGGATGAGGTTTCAGTCCACACACACATTTGCTATGGATTTATGTGAGGAAAGAGAGCCAACCCAGAATTGCATGGTTACAATTCTACAGTATAACAGTGGAATACATTGTATATTTTGTGAAAGTGCATAATATTTCATATTGACTGATAATGTAAAACAGCATCATCCTTTGATGTGACAGGTATTTTTATTTATTATCTCAGCCTTTGATTGTTGCATTGCTTTTCTGCTCTCTCAATATATTATAAGATAAAAGGGAAAGCAATTGCATCTACTATGGGTCAGCTGCTGATGCAAATGCTCCAGCGCTTCATGCATGCCCATAGTTAGGAGAGCTAATTACGCTGTGAGTCACACCATATCTGTAAATTCAAAGTCTAACCTTAGCTTTCAGTGCCTGTACATTATCCGTCTCCCCTACTGGAGATGCTTGCACACTACCTCTACCCCCACACAACATCTCCTCCATCTTCTTGCAAAAGGATTGCTTTGAGCTGGTCCCTGATGGTCGTCCCTCCTTTTGCTATTCAGTTCTATTAGAGAGTTCAGGCACAGAGAGACCTTGCTGAGGAGGATTGGTTTAGCTGCAGCTGTAATGTTCAAGGTGAAAGCCTAGGGGGTAACGAGATGAATTCTTCACAGAAGTACAAGGATGTACAGCCCTGTTAGACTGCAGAAGCTCGTCCTTGTGAAGCACAAAGCAACTCTAAGAGTCAGGACTCAGTCCATGCAAACCATCACAAAAACACTTTTCACTTAAGTTGTTGTTTCCCCGTACAACTCATTTGCTAAATGATGGGATGCATTTCAAGAAGTGATGGATGACTAATTAAGACTTTCAGAGTACGTGCTGTTCCGCAGACCAAATGACTGTGAGGACTGACTCCATACATTAAAATCCAAGCAGTGGTGGGAAATTTCCTCATTGGTGCCCAGATTTTATTTAAATTCAGGATAACGGGATTGTTCAGTCTTTTTTTTTTTGACAGAAGTTAGTCTGAGTTACTTACTGTTAGTGATACATAAACTTATGCTCAGGCTACGGATCTTTTGGATAGAGATATTCCACCGAGGTGGCTGCTTGGTGTGCAGAAATGAACAATGTTAACAAAAACATTTAAAACTACACCACACACAAAGCACTCAGACAGACATGACTCCACCAAAGCTGCACAACCATTTAAATGTGTAATAGACAATGTTAAATGGTTTTACATCAAACTATGATGGACATACAGCTTTTTGCATTGCAAAAAATCTTGGGAATATTTGTAGTTGGTACAAGGATGAATTTTACACAATAATTTTCAGTATCATACATGGTGAAGGTTGGTTAAGATATGCAGGAGAAGGTGTGGAAAAGAAATTCAAAATGGCAGAAAATCTTTCTGGTGGTGAGAGTGACCCACACAGGTAGAAACAAGTTGGACCAAGATATCCTTTAAAAAATGAATGCTGCTTCTACACCTTACCGTCAAGACATTATGTACAGCTGTGCAGTTTGTAAGCAACCAAACTGACCTTTGCCCTGCTCATGAACTTTCTGTTAAGTTTCACCAAAGTTTGCCAAGTAAAATTTGTATAAAGATATTCTGCTAAGTACCAGACAAACAGGCAGACAAACAGGATACTGTGAATCAGAACCTCCTTGACAGAGGTCAAGTTTTAAACTTACACAAGAGAATACAACATTTTTCTTGTGTTTCTGATGCTTGACTCAGACCGCCCTGTATCATGAAACGATTTAACAAACAAAACAGATTTACACCTTTGCCTGCTGTAATTTTGAATAAACATGTTTATCTTCAGGCCTTGAGGTTTTTTGGCAACCCTTGCTGCCAAGCATTTGACTGTTTTTGTTTGTAGATTTCGGTACATTCCTAACAGATCTGATCAGATCATTCAGCTTTCTCTCTTGGGATTCTGTACTGAATTAAATACAGACCAACATGAGAAACAAAAGGCTACAAATAATCCCGCTGCCCCTGTGTACCATCCAGATATTCTCTGGCAGCATGCAAACATTCTTTGGGAACTGCACATGAACTAATTCGCAGTGTAAATCTCAGTAAATTGTATTTTCCTCTTACAGGAGAACCCCCTGCTAAGACTGACCTATGTATTGATCATGCAGTAGCCAGAGGCGCAGCTTTGAAAATGCGACTGATATGATTCTTATGGCTTAGCAGTTACTTTGAAGGTAGAAGGAACATCTAACAAGTAGGTCAGACATGAGATTTTAACTTCTGATTGTTGTCTTCATTTTCGCCTGCACGCTGCACTGATAATGATGTCTACAACCTGATACAGTAAGTGAAAAATAAGTAAGAGTAAATCCCTTTATTTAAAATCAATAACACCAGTTATGTGGCAGAGATAAATGTCTGGTGTGTGGAGATATTTTGAACAGTCTCTACAGATGTAACAGCTTGTGGAAGCAAACAAAGGGAGCATCTTCGTGCAGCACTGTCATTTCTTGGTAAGCCGTTACAGCACAGCAGCACCATCATGAGCTAAGAGGCTAACTGTCATATTTTGGTAAATTGCATGTGATTGGTAGTTGGAAAGGCTGGGAGTCTGTGCTCAGAAAGATTTGACCCATGAGTAAAAGTAGGGGAAATTGCTGAGAACCCACACATACTGTAAGAATTTCTCTATAAGCTCTACCAAAACCACAAATGTAAAAACACCCCTAGGAGAAACAAATCTCAATTGCTCTTTTCCCCTGTAGTCCAGCGTGCCTCTGTTTCTCACTCCTGGAGATGAATAATGTAGACCCCTTCATTGTTTCGTATGAACGGAGTGATTCCCTGGATGAGGTTCTCTCTGAGGGCTGGAGAGCCACAGGCCTATCTCCAGGCCCTCCCCTCTAATCTGCATTCTCCCTCTGTTCTCTTAATTAGAAGGCCATAGACGAGGAGGCACAGTAATTGCAGTCAGTTGTTGCAGATTTCTCATTTTATTCCTCCCCTGTGACAAATCCTTATCTTCTCCTTCCCCACATTTTTCTCCACAAGTCATATTTCTTCTATCTTTTCATCTCAGTCATCTTCATCTTTTCCACACTCATCATCCTCTTCATCATCATAAACACGGCTTATTTTATCCCTACACATGTTCTAGTCAGAAACAGAAGCAATGAAGTGAGGCTAAAGGGCAGAGTAAATAATTAAGGGAAAAAGAAATGCCACAAGCCGGAAAAGTCAATAACATCCCAACATAAAACCTTGAATGACTCATTGCTTATTAGGTGTTGAAGGGAAACTACCGAAGCTTCATTTCTTGGGATAATAGCTTCATTTCTTGGGATGATAGCCTTTTTCATATCCAATAATACATACTAAACCAGAATCTGTTCTCTAAACCTCCCTTGACAGAAATTAATATCTCTCTTTTTTTTTTCTTTCTCTCCGGTGAATTACAAGGTAAATGTGTACAGCAAAGGAATGACAAGCCTGGAGCCTCTGTGTACAGCAGCATACAACACCCAATGGATCATCACCTATTTCGTATAGTATATAAGCTAGAACACAGCAATCCAAGATGGTGCAACAGTACTCTCCTGTGTGTTTACATTAAGACCTCAGGCCGCATTAATATCATGTTCTCACGGAAACCATCCTTTCACCTCTCTGTGTTCAGAGAGCACTACATAAAAAAGAGACTAGGTCAAAACCTAGTATATGGCTGGATCATGTATGGTCAGTGTGTGTGAAATGTTGGCCAGTTTGTTACAGAGATAGTCACTGGTAGTGTCTATAATTTGAATTCCTGGATATTAAGTGTTCATCTGCAATTTTCTGTAGTGGTCCCAGTAGTATTTGCTGGTAAAGTGTACTGAAGTAGCATATCACGTGACATGGTTAAGCTACGTTTGAGTCAAAAAAAGGTTATAAATGCAGTTGCAAGAACAATACTTTCCACTCATATCTTGGGATGTTTGATTTGAAAGAGAACTTTTAATTCTAATCATAACTGTTCTAATTATCTGTTAACTCCCGCTGCTCTTTCATCTGTTTCACTCTGCAGATGTCTTTCGTTTTTCACTCTGCATTGAGTGTTTTGTCAGAGTGATTGTTATTTGGGATGCTTTAACTGTGCGCTCTCCTTTATGCCTCTATGCACCTTTTTTCGGCCTCTTTCCCGGTCAATGATTATGGAGGCTGCGGTGGAAATTGTAAATGAAAGTTTTGACAGCATTTTGCGTGCAAATTCAGGAGGCTTATCTCCGCCTGGTTACTGCAGTTACAGTTAAATCAAGCGCACCAGAGCAGCCACCCCACAGTAACCTGATATAACAGCTACATGAGTCGCATATTTTACCTGCAAGATCCGTGTTTTAATGCTGTTGTTCATTGTTTGTGATGTGAACATGTCGGAGAAATAAAAAGCTTGCGTTCCAGTATAAGCTCAGTTATAAAATCCAAATGTACCGTGGAGCATCTCTCCTGCCGGCTGCTCACAGCACTACCAGCTAGAGAGTCGATCACACTGGATGGTAGAGGAGGAGACAGTAGACACGGTGGTATGCTTTTGTTTAATCAGGAGATTAGCCGACTTTGCTGCATTTAACACCGGAGGTGAGAGCGTCAGAAACACAGCCACTCTGCGCTGCACTGCTGTCCTCCGCATCCATCATCTAGTACAGATTCATTTTGAAAGAGCAATGGCCAATGAGGAAACTCCAAAACTTGGCTGGCTGACCAATGGTGTACCTTCATCACTCACTCAGGCACTCAGTCACTCACAGACAACCAGGGTTATAGGGCTGGCCTGTGGCCGGTCCAGCCAAAAAGCAAAGCCCTAATTCATTACAAAAAGATTATAGTGTTGACACAGTTGGGTTCCTAAAGCAAAAGGCTCTAGCATAAAACGCAGGGTTGTCCAGAAAATAAAGTTGAACCTATCTCAACTTTTGTCTGTGCATACATGTCAGTGCACATTCCTGGTCAATTAACATGTAACATTAAACGTGTAATCCTTCTATTTACCTTGTGATTGCTGAGACAGAGAATGAAATGTTTGCCATCCCAATAACTTAATTGACTTGTAAAATCCTGCCACATATTAGAGCAACAATGATTGTTTATTAATTGATTAGTCAATAAACAGAAAATTAACTGGCAACTATTTTGATAATCGATTAATCATTTTTAGTATTTGTTTTAAATTTGAGAATGTCACCTCATTCACCTAACCAACTACTTGATTAATCAAAAAAAACATTACTTGCAGCCCTATCTCATATACATTACATCATGCAGTGTTTTGCTTTAGAATCATAGATGTCAAACTCAAACTGGACTTTATCTTCTTACAGGTACCCATCCAAACATGTTATTGCAGTCTCATTTTCAGTCTGAATGACCCCTGGATGTTGTCTTTTTTAAATTAGTTTGATTCATTTATAATATGTTTAATAACAGAGTGTAAAATACACATTCATTTCTGCAAGACTGAGTATAATGTACATCTAACTACATAGCTGATGAAGAGCAATCCTTAAAGGAATAATTCAACATTTTGGGTACTAGGCTTTAATCACTTTTTTGCTGAGAGCCAGATGAGGAGATCAATACCACTCTCATATCTACACTAAAATGAAGCTAGAGCTCTTAGCTTAGCTCAGCATATTGACTAGAAGCAGGGGGAAACAGCTAGCTGGCTCTGTTAGAAGGAACATACGACTCTTGTGACATCCTGTGACACCCTCACCAGCTTGTGCTATGATTCAGTGCCTCTTCAAGATGTTTCATAGTAACCAGTTCAGTTTGAGTGGTGCAACCCAAAATATTACTCAATGGAGACTAATAACTAGTAATATCAAGGACTTTACACATACTGACTTATGAGAGGCTGGTGCAACCCAATCCTAATCATTAAAAAAAAGAAATCACTAAACATTAAAGAAGCAATTCATGCTAAAACATATATCCACTTCAAAAACTACCTTTTAAATCTCCAGATATTCACTTTCTGTTTGTTTTCTTCTTCAAAACTGCATGTGTGCTCTTCTCAAAAGACTAATACTTCAACCAGAACCTTGAAGGCAGCACACTGCTCACTTGTTAGGGTTCATTTTCACAAATTTATACAGAACACTGTCAGCTCAGCATTCAGTGTGAAGAGCAGAATGTACCCAAGTAGAAGGGGAGAAGAGGGATGGATGTGACAAATTTATGACCCTGTATGTGAGCACATACACAAACAAACCTGTTAAGGAGCCAGCCAACCAGTCTACAGCAGAAACACAAAACAGCATGGAGTTGTTTTTGCTTTTCATATCGGTGCTGACCAGGCCACCAGGAAACCACCCAACCGTTCCAGTTGGCCAGACTGCCCCTGGTGCCTGATTTAGCCATACATACATTACTGCTGTTTTTGTCATACATATAAATGACAAAAATAACACTTCCTATGGTTCTGTCCACTTTCTCAACTCTCTCAATGTTTTTCACAGAATGTATTGTCATGATGGCCCTTTCTACTGAGACTCAGTTAGCTCAGTGTTCTGTCCAGACCTGCGTGTCCATGATTATCATCCTATCTGCCTGATAGCACTTAACCAGGTAACATGAAGAGGTTCCCTCCTCCTCTCCCTCTTTACATCATGTTGTCCTACCATCTATGACCATTTCAATACTGGTATGCGGCAGGGATGTTTGCTCTCACCCTTCCTCTTCCTCCTATGCATGGACTGGACCATGTACCAAGTAACCAACAACAGCAGAACTGGCATACAGCAGGGCCTGGCCAAACAGCTAGAGGATCTAGATTTTGTTGATGATGTAGCACTACCTGCACACACTCACCAACGGATGCAGGACAAATCGCACAAACTAGAAAGAACTGCTGCTACGCTTGGGCTCAAGATCAACACTACAAAAACAAGTCATGAGAATAAATAACAAGAATAATGCACCAATAATCATCACTTATAATCAACTACAGGAGGTAGACAGAGCATAATTACTGTGGACAGAGGAATGTAGGAAGATGTAAAAGCCAGAATAGGAAAAGCAAGAACAGTTTTCAACATCCCAATTAACACGTGGAAAACAAAAAACCTAGCACTTAAAACCAAACCAAATATCAAATCCATTCTTTTGTATGGATCCGAAACATGGAAAATTACCACCAACATACTCAACAAACTACAGACATTCATCAACTGCTGCCTCTGACGCCTCCTGGGAGTCTACTGGCCAGACACCATCACCAACACCAACCTGTGGGAGCGCACCAAGCAAGAACCATTAGAACTTCAAATTAGGAGGAGGAAGTGGAACTGGATAGGTCACACACTCAGAAGACACAATGAATCAATCACCAAACAAAACCTAACATGGAACAGAGGAAGACCTAGAACCACCTGGAGAAGAAGCACAGAACAGGATATAGAGGCAGAGGGGCTGTCATGGCAACAACTTGATTGAAAGACATAAGACCGGAGAGGATGGAGGGCTTTCCTTAGGGAATACAATGACCTAAGTAAGTAAGTACGTAATGATTCAGTTGTGAATGTTGGTAATCCATTAATACAAGTTCATGAGCTTCTTGTTTTCTGCTGTTTTAAATGTTGATAAGTCATTAATAAAGGCTTCCAATAATCAACTCTGCAGCTGTAAGTGTTAATAAGTTGTTAATGAATGGATTTTAGTCCAGATTGTCTGCAGCTGTTTTCTAGAAGTAAACCAGCCAAAAGCACTTTTTACAACCTGGCAACCCAAAAGTTGTTGTTTAATGACTTATAATCGATCCACAATATAAAGTGTTGGTATGAGATTAATTAACCATTAATAAAGCCATATACTGAAAGGTGTGCATTATTAAAAAAATTCTGCCACTATTCCTTTCTTTATCATTTTTGGCACATAAAATGCATTGCTGACATCTCCATTGTCATTCAAGCTGTGGCCTGCACACAGATTACCCTTACTTCAACTCAGCAGTGACCCATGACCTGCTTACATTTCACATCATTCACATTTCACATCCCCTGACAGATGGAAACAAGGGCAGATTTAGATCAGCAGTGTGAAAAAAGAAATTCATCCACACAGCTTTGGTACACACTGCTTATCAATGAAGACGAGAAAATAAACTGAAAAGATAACAACAGACTGCCATGCACACTTATTATAAAACACAAAGGTTTTGTCAGGTATACTGTAATTGAAAAAAAGTAAATGACACAGTGTTAAGCAGCCCTATACACTCTGGAGGTATCTTTTTAATTTATTTTTCTATCATTTAACAAAAAAAAGTGTGGCACACTAGTACCTAGTGTGCCAAGATAGACACACATGTTTAATGCTTTGCACTCAATTCAGCACACAATGTGTGTTTAGCTGATTCCTGACTTTAAAAGAGTTGTAGCCTCCCTCGCTGTGATAATAACCTCTGCAGAGAGCTGCTGCTGAGAAGGAGGGAAGGAGGGATAGATAGAAGAAGAGAAGAGGTATAGAGGAAACTGGGGAAGGTCAGGAGGGAGTGGAGGTGACCTGATTCATGCAGACACGTACACACACACACACACACACACGCACACAAGAGCATTCACACCAACTATAATCCATCACTACATTACTCGTCGTTCCTGGACTTGCCATAATGACCCAGAGCCGTCTGTTATGGTAGGAGCCAGAGGTGAGTCCTGGGGTAGTATCACACACACGCACGCAATGGTGCACACGCATATGTGCAGAGGCCCTGTGGTGCAGAGCAGCATTCCAAGTCCATCTGCTCCTGGACCAGCTCTAGTTAGGTAGCTAGCAAAGGGCACAGACAGCAGATCTCAGCTTGCCGATGATCACAGGTTGATACTATAGACTGTCCAAAACTTTTCTCCTCACCAATCTGCATCCATAACTCAAGTGAAAATCACCTCCAAAAACTTGTGGAGAGAAACTTAAGAAATATATTCATGAACTCATTCTTGTCACCTAACTATACTGATGCAAGTATACTGTAACTGAGTGCTGGATTGAATTAATATGTGAGCTAGTTTGGCATGCATAAACGGGGGCTGTGTCAGCTCAACACTACGTCCAAAATTGTGCTTGACAGCATCTGTCCATGATTCCAGGAAAAAGTAGGTCTCCTTACCCTTGCAAAGAATATTATGCCAACATATGTACACATTTTATAAGCCTAAATCACAAAGTAGTGATGCAACAGAGTTCAATATCCAGTCTATGACTGAAACTGAGAGAATGCGATTTTGCCCTGTTTGGCCAAATCAAATTGTTGTGTCATGTGACAATCACTGACAGGAAATGCTATAAATACAGCAAGCCAGTACTCTGTCTGGAAGTTGAGCTTACCAGTGATTGCTGAACACATTTTTGCACCCACCAGCTATAAAAGGAGAACATTTAGTCTGCTGATATCCCATCATATACATTGTAGTCCTTCAGTATTAGGCACATAATATGTTTTTCCTTATTTTGGCTCTACTCCAGATCACTTGATGCCAAATGAAACACTGAGTATGAGGTTTAAGTGCTGACTTTCAGCTTTAAGGATGTTTGCATTCATAGTGGGTGAATAGTGTACCGTAGGAGTCTTTTTTGCCTTAAGAGGAATTTATGAAAAAGGCTAGAATTTTTCCACAGTTCAAACACTGACAAATTAAACCTGCAGGTCAGCACTTTAATCTCATAGTTATTGTAACATTGAAAATCCAATGTGCTGGAGTACAGAGCCAAAACTGTTCGGGCTGCATTTCACTTTCTTTTTATTATTGTGAAGTCAGTCTCTGACAGGTAAGAAGCAAAGCAAATAAATAGCTTACTGTAGTTTTTTGAAAGCTGTAGAGGGATGTTTTTATGGACAACGATGAATGATAGTGATACAAAATCATCGCTGATGATTTTATTACTGATTGATTATTACTTTTGTTCTATGGTTTCTTAATGCTCACTACTGATGGGATTACATAGTCATTACATTAACTGCACTGTGTGTGCAAATGTGTTGTTGTGTGGATTATCAGTTGAAAGTTTTGTTCATTTTGCACATTCTGTCTCTGTTGCACATCACTCTAGATGGAAAATGGCTTTTCAAATTCATTTTCAAAGCTGCGGCTCTGTAAAATCAAGCTTATGTTTTCTTTTTCATACTGTAGATGGTGGAAATATATTGCTTTGGTTTATCTCTTGGGTTGTAATTGACAGGAAGTCCTAACATAACCGCACAGAACGCTCACTGTTGTGAGGACAGAAATTAGAGAAGCAGAAAGAGAAGGAAACGAGGAATTTAATGGGAATGGATAAGAACAAGACGTTTGCAAAACTGAACATGTTCTGTTACGACTTGCGTATTATCATTGATGTATTTGTTTGTTTCCTGCACCAATAATGGTGCCTAAAACTGGACTTACAATAAATGTGACAATATGGATTGAAAAATGGAAAGAAAAAAAAAATGAGTAAAAATCTACCAATGTGCAACTGTCCATTAGGTTCCATTAGGTCAGGTTTATTTCCCTAAAACACATTAATTCCTCTTCCTTGCGTTTTGTTTGTGTGTGTTTTTTTTTCTTTATACAGGAAAAAGATCTTGCAGCTTAGCTTCTCCTGTAATATTGATTCTTTACTTTGCACTCAGTTCAGCACTTTCATGACAGTAAATTGTCACTCAATCTCTGCACTTTCAGCAGATGTCTCTACCTTGTTTGAGAGGATGTTGAGAAACAGTTCAACATCCATAAATGTAGGACACACACACACACACACACGTGATACCACCGGCCTCTGATTCTATTGTGTCTGTCTGAGATTGATGCGGTTAATATTTCATGATTCAATCAGGGTCACCAAGAATTCAAGCAAACACAGAGCTCAGATTTCTATTGACATATAGACATTTCCAATGCAAAACCTGGACTTTTATATGATGACACCCTATTTTGTTGGAAGTAAAAATAAGCAACATATTCAAATTGACAGAATGAACACAAGCATCTCAAATAAAACGTTTAAGTCAATTGGCTACACCAACCCTTGAAATGATTGGAATACTTAACCACAAGTCTCTCTCACATGTTTGCGAGTGTGCAGTCAAGTATTCTGTGCTTCATGAAATAAAAAAAAACTTCAGCATTATTGTAGGTTAACTCTCTAAGACAAGTCATTCTCTCATGTGCTGTTTGACAGACTGAAGATGATATCGAGGTTGTCCTGAGGGTACGTGATGAAAGGCGGAGCTGTGCTTCTGTGTAGTGTGCACTGCTGCTGAGCACTCCTGTGGACCCAGAGGGCACGTGCACAGTGGGAAGAGGAGGACAGAACAGCTGATGGACTGTAACTACTTTAAAATTAATAATATATAAGCTGTGCTCCGCCGCCCCAAGCCAGCTGCCAACCTACAGTAAGTGACTGCCTATCATCGACTGTAAGCCGCTGACTTTAACCACTGAACTAAAGAGGTTTAACTAAATTAGTTTAAAGGTAATTATAGTGATTTTGCTAATACAAGTGATTCTACCTATAGACACTGACACCACTGAGCCTTTTTGCAGTGTTGGAAAGGTATCCGAACATGTAATGTATCACCTAATTTCACAAAAGAAATTCACAGAATGACAACATTTCAGTGACTTCTAGTCCAGTGTTTTGGGAAACATATTTGCTTCCTTGCTGAGAGTTAGATGAGATAGATAAATAACCCCCTTGTGTCTGTAAGTGAAGCTACTCCGCAGCAGCCAGAATTAACTTAGTTTAGCTTAAAGGATGGAAACAGGGGGCACAGCTTTGTCCAAGGGTAACAAAATCGGTCTAGCAGCACCAATAAAGCTCACTGACCGAGAAAAAGTTCAGCACACAACCCCAAACAGCAATCTTTTGTTTTTGTTCTTTTTTTGTTGTTGTTGTTTTGTGCAGATCACACAATGTTGGTTAGTGAGCTTTAGAGGTGCTGTCAGGCCAGACTAGCTGTTTCCACCTGTTGCCTGTCTTTATAGTTGGGTAGCTTCATAGTACCTTCATACTTTGGGGCGAATTCACAAAAGGATTGTGCAGCTTTTGTGGTCGCTAAATCTGCCCAAATGAGACAAAAAGAAACCGTGTAATTCACAAAGCACCCGCAAAGGGTGAAATGCACCCCAAACTGCGCTGCCAAGCAAATAGCATCTCAGTGATCCTTTGATATTTGCACATATGTAAATCAGATAATATGCATACATTTGGTGCAAAATTGGCCCCTTTCTATGCAAATGAATCCCATTGCAAAATCAGTCTAATTCACAAAGACCAGCACTAGTAGCCACACGCAGTTAGAGTGAAATTATTAGCGTCTGCAGAGTGTTGGTGGTAAGTGAAGCTCACTCACTCACTCACTCTCTGTCTCTCTTCACCTCAAATCTTCAAGCTTGTGAGGCTTGAATGATATTGAATTGATATTGAATGATAACTAGGGCAAACTCTTCAGTTGGGGGTGGGGTGGGGGTGGGGGTCAAGTGGGTATGAGGTTTTAGGCTTATCTCGGACTTTCACCTACTTAAAAATAACAATGTCCTGATAGCTCTAATGGAGTTCAGGATTCATCCATAAGGACTGCTTTATTACAAACAATCAATTTGATGGTTTTGTGCTCTCTGCAGTTTTCATTATGGACCAATCTGTGTGCTGAAATGTGGGGAAAAGCCTGAAACACTGGAGACCGCTCTGCTCGCTCAATCAGATGCAAAACAAGGGCAAATTGCACTCAGCTGCAAAACTTTATGGGTATGTTTGTACCGTCATATAATTAACGTAGGATTTTTGTTCGGACCTTGAGACTGGGCAGATAGTGGTTTCAAATGATGCACAATTCATGGTGCTATCAGCAGCTGCAATCCGTTCTTTGTGAATTTGCCCCTTAGTGTACAGCCATGAAAATGTACGAATCCTCACATCTAATTCTCAGTTAGAAAGCCAATAAGTGTATTTCCGAAAATGTTTAACTTAAGTGTCTTAAAATGACACCATATTGTGCAATTAGCATATAACCAATTCTGTTTGCATGTAACATTCCAGATGTATATGGACCAGAACAAGTCGACACATGCCATAAAAGATAAGTATCAATGAGAAATCTGACACATGAAAACACACTCATTTAGTGAAAAAAAATAAATGAAAACAAGCCATGCTTCAATCGATGATTATCTGTTCTTCATTGGGATGTTTTATTTCTGGCTTTTGAATCACATCATTTGTACCATTTTCCCCACGCACTACTCTTCCAGACACACACACACACCACACTTCCTCTTTATACAGTCTATGACTACACAGCTTATTATCTGTATAAATTCAAATGCACAATATGATTGTTCTGGCTTACATAACATTCACAAATAACACAATGTTCTACTGTTTTGCATCAACTGAGGAGCTTATTCACTGATTTTTGAAATACACTTTTTTTTGAGTGTTTTAAAATAGGTAAAACTGAATGTGAAAGACAACTGAGACAAAAACTGTCCCTATCAAATATTATTTATACAGTATAAACATTGTCTTCAGAAGATTCCTTTGTTAGCTACCTTATCTAGTCTAAAAATCAAAGCAGGCCTCTTTACTTTTATGTGGAACTGTCTGTTTCTGCTGCATCTCTTTATGTCCTCCCATTAGATCTCATAGCAACCGAGTTTGGCCCCAATTAAGCCCGTTTTCAAATGTGCATGAAACTGTCCTGAGAGGTAGAGATTTCATGTTCCGGCCTTATCCATGGCGGACTAATTATAAAGCTGGCTGAAAAGGCAGACTTGATCAGTGCTGACTATCTGTCAGTGCACAGAAGGACAGATAGGCAGCTCTTCAGAAAACTCCTTTTAAGGACAAAAGGAACAGATAAAAAAAAAATACAAAACCCGCAATGTCTGAAAGTCACTCTGAATCCACATGTCATCACTGGCGCAGTTGGGAGTGTAAAAAATGAGATCTTGAAAATCTGCTGGGGAACATTTTGAACTGCCATTATGCAAAAAAGAAAAAAAAAAAACAAAAACAAAACAAACAAACAAAAGAAACCCAGCCCACTCTCTGCAAGATGGAGAGGATTCTTTTACATCATAATGCAAATAAAGGAATGCTGTGGATGAATAATCCATGGTGAATTTTCTTCTTTAAACTGGTCATTTTATTCAAAGGAATTTAAAATGAGATAGATAGAATCACCTAATTTATTGATGACATCTATTACAAAAATGAACAATATGTTGCTATCCTTCGGAGGTCATTTACAGCTTCTGTAGAAACTGTTCCAGTCTCTTGTGGCTAAGTCTCATGTAGGCAACATGAGGAAGAATATGAAACACTGTAGAGCCCATGTTATTTTCCCTTATGGTAAAACAATTGATCCCAAAATGGAAACTAGCTTGTTTTAGAACAAGCCAAGAATGTTTCATTTTGAAAGGATCAACCTTTGAGATTGTGGCTGTCACTGCAGTCTACAACATGAATTCACATTGTTCCATATTGGTCCTGTTTCCAAGAGAAAAGTCTTCAGCTCATGTTGGCTGAGGTACTGTCTGTGCTTTTTTACCATATCCTCTGCCTTGTTCTCTGTTTCTTATCATTTTAATAATGCTCCAGCTGTCTCTCATCAAAATGATGAGGCTAAAGCGGTACGCTGAAATGCATGTTAAATCAAAATGGATGTCTCAAACTTCAACTTTATTTTAACAGCATAAAAGAGACTGTGCTAGATTTGAATGATCGGTAGTGGTTTGTTAAAAAAGAGTGATATTGTTAGGATATAAAAGACATAAACTTTGATATTCTAAAGGGATTAGCATCAAGGTGTCACAAAAGACCTGAAAACAAGCCTAATCTTTGTATTTATTTTTATATCATGACATTTTAAAGCATTGCCAAGAGTCCTCTTAAGTGTTTTTTTTTCATGCGGGTGGAGAGGGAGGGGGGGTGGTAGTCTTGTGAAGCAGATTCTTTCTTCAGATAAGACAAATTATGACATGCTGCTCAAAAAGAGCGAAGCATTTTTAAAAACATGGCACAGAACTGTCAAGCTCTCAAGCCAAAACAAGGTCTTGAGATTAAAAAGAAAAAAAAAAAGTCCATCCATCAACTGCGAGGCAGTGAAACGGAAACAAAGTAACAATCCATATGAAAACACTGTACAGTGATAGTAACACTATGAAATAAAAGACATTACCACTACCACTCCACTGCTCAGTTGTTGAAACCACTGATGTTGCATTCAAGACAGTCTTTAGCCAATTTACAACATCTGAATCCAACAAACAAACCCTTGCCGTTGAAGAGTATAGCCATCTATCATTATTGCATTCTGTACTCTGCTACCCGGCGATTAGGAAATCTTCCAGTGTGGTGATTCATTAGGTGCTGGGTATGTGCTCTTTTGAAACCTGGCTGATTGATTGCTTTTCTTCCACAGAGCTGTGAGTTGTCTAACTTTGCCAGCGTCTTTGTTTGTCTGGAATTGGCTTGCAGTAAAATAAATAAATAAACAAATAAATAATAGAATCCCAAAGATAGATGTGCAACAGTCTCACATTATTGGACAATTTCTGATAATAATGGCTCTAGCAAAACACTTGAAAATAACTCATTTCATCCCACATAGCACAGCACAGTACAAGGACTTTGCAATTATGAAGGACTGAACACTTAACTGAATCACCACCAAGCCTTTCTACCTCCAAACATTTAATTCAATGGCTCACCAATTACCTCCCTTCACCAGTTATCCAAATAGTGAATGAAAATTGCAACAAACAAAAACAACATTCAACACAGCTGTGTTGAATATTCATCTCAACCGAATTTGAATTGTTCAAGTTAGAGAAAAAAAAAAGAATATATCCAAACACCTTAATATGCATGCTATGGAAAAAGACAACAGGAAGTAACATTTCCTGGTTGGCTGAAAGAACTAAAATGCATGTTCATTATGAAACTAAATGCTAATCTACTAATATGTGCTTATTTGCTTTCTTACTGAGTGTTAGATAAGAATATTTATACCACTCTCAAGTCTGTATGCTATGTATGAAGTAGGGATGTGCAGAAAGCCCAGTATTTGTATTTGTATCTGTATTTGTTGAGGCAGCAAAATTATTTGTATTTGTAGTCAAATAAAAGTGGAAAGAGGCTTAAAAATCCTGTTTTTGTTTTTATTATGCTTTTAATTTTAGAAAATGAAAGTGTTACAATAAGTGTTCATAAATAAACTACCTTATGAAGGAGGTCCCCACACCGGGTCTTGAACTGGAGTCTCCCAGATCATAGACGACTGTGCCGACCTCTAACTAACAAATATTTTTAAAAATATTTGTATGAAACAAATATTTGTAAAAACATTATTTGTGCTTTGCCGAATAATGTATTTGTATTCGGGCACACCACTAGTATGAAGGTTAACTTAGCTTAGTATAAAGACAAAGCAGGGGGATAAAGCTCACTACTTAACATGCTATAGCTTCATATTTCATATATTAGAGTGGTATCGATCTTCTCATTTAACTCTCCTCCAGAAAGTGTATTTCCCCAAATATCTGCCTATTCCTTTAATATGCATGCTATGGAAAAACACAAGAAGAACAATCTCCAGACTGGCTGAGACAGCTAAAATGCATGTCTACCCTGAAACTTATTCAAAAGCAATTGTGTTAGGAGCTCAAATAACCCAAGCAGTAACTTAAGAAAAAGTACTGATTAATGCTTTGGCTTCTTTTCCCATCCCAGAGGATAGAAAGAGTTTAAGTTGTGGTCTAATAAGCTCACTGCAACCAGAAAAAAAGAAAGCAAAGATGAAAAAAAAGAGTGAGGGAGAGAAAAGAAAAGTCACGAAAGGATGAAACAATGAACAACATAGCGGAAAAGTGGGATATGACAGTTAATGCTAGGTCTTTGGGGAGAAATAAATCAGTATATAGAGTATGTCTGTCAATAAATTTGGTCTGACAGTCTTAACTTTAGAGAGACATAAATCTGAGCAATTTTCTTCTCAGGCTTGACTTATTCACCAGATTGCCAATCTACTCCGAGCAAAAAGGAGACTTAATCCCCTAAAAAGTTAACAAATCCACTTCTTTTCAAACAGAGAGAACACTTTGAGGAATATCCAAAGCACAAATAGTTAAGGGCGCTCAAAAGTAGGCACTGAAGAAATGTTTTTTTGATTTTTATCCCCACTTTAGTAAATATGGTTGATTTAACAAAGGGAGTTCAATTATTAAATCGGTAAAAGGCAGAGAAAATGTTCCAGCTAAATACAGTGTGAATCAAACAAGCTTAATTAATGGTTTGTATGGCATTTCTTTGTCCCACTTTGTTCTCCTCATATTTGGCCAACATGCCACTCATATTTAATTCTCTTTGTAACAGTCATCATAACTACTCTGGAGAGAAAAACAGTCAGCAAGAGAGAGGGGAGCAGAAGAGAACAAAGGCATTTGCTGGTCCAAAAATAATATCAGTGAAAGTTACTGAGCCTCCCATTGAACAGTTTCTTAAGTCTACATGAAGATGAACTTTCCTAAAGTATGGTTGATATTTTATAATAGTTGTATGAACTTCAGAAAAAAGAAAGTGCTTCTTGGATAGAGTTAAGTTTTTCAACTATAAAATGATGTCAAGTACTTATAGTTGAAAATAAATAAAGCAGCACTACGAAGATATGATGAATGCAACAGCAGCTATTTTCATACGATAGACTCCATATAACTCCTAACTGCATCTAACCCAGTATCACCCACGTTTGCATTAGTTTAAGTTCCTTCTCCACATTATTTTGTCTACAGCAGGTATGTATGTTACTTTATAAAAACCTACATTTTTATTTGTCATTGCAAGCGTTTCAACATGTGTCATCATAGTTGTCCACACTGTGAATACAATGCACTACAATACATTGGGTTTTGATAATGACATGACTGCACCAATGCTGCAGTAGTTAGTGGAACTGAACAGAGATTTCTTGCTCATCAATCTTGAGATTTAACTTTTTTATGCCAGAGGGAAATTGGTTTGTAGTGTGTGCACAAAACTTTACATACATATTAGAAGAAACATACACACCGGGAAGAAGAAAAAAGAAATCCAAGACATAGCCCACACATGGCATACATCCTTTGGAAAATACAACACAACACCGTCCAGCAGTGTTCATGGAGTACAAAGATTCAATGTGAAAGATGACACAATGCAGCCCAGAAATATACACAATATGATATTTTCTACTGTGGAGCACTGATTATAGTCCTGCTATGAGTTCTAGGAGTTTTTTTTATGTGCAAGACAAACACATCCGCCCCCCTTGTGCTACATGTGTGTTATAGAGTGCCATGGCTGATGGTATAAAGGAATTCCTCGCTCTGTTACTTTTGCAGCTGAGCGCCCGAAGACGTTGGCCTGTTGGTAGGGGCTGAAGCTGACTAAACAGGGGGGTGTTGTGGGTGAAGAAGCAGGTTTTCAATCTCTAAGAGGGCACAGGTTTTGTAGATGTCACTGAGATGGAGACAGTAAGCAACTGTCTCACACAGCTGGATTTACAAGCCTGTTTTGTTGCGTGTGTGATTGTACTTTTGTCTCTGCACTTTGGAGGAACAGATTCACATCAGGATTGCAAATCGTGGATGATCCAACAAAGTTAGGACATCTTGCTGGTCCTTCTATAAAGAGCTAAATACTGGAAGCTCAACCTTAAAAATATTTCAATGTACTAATCAATGACATTCACGTGTCTACATTGTTCTCTGATTCATACTGTATAACTCAAAGCAAAGGATGAGATTTATCTACAGACATGACAGTATGTTATTTTTCTGCACTTGTCGTGTCTGAATTTAAGTTTGATTTACTAAAGCAGAAGCTGATGGTGTAATGAGTCACTATGATTGGCTTCAAGGGGGATTAAAAGATGCAGTTCAGTGGTGAGATTTGTATGAAATCAGGAAGCTCAGACGAAAATACAACATGTAATGATGTTGAATTAAATGAGTTACACATTATTAAAGAAATGAGATTAAAAAACATGTACAATTGCAATTAAACTTAAACTAAGAAAAACACACAGGCACATATTGCTCATTATGTTAATCTTATCTATCTTATCTTTCTATCTATCTTACTTATACAATTATTATTCATATAAAGTATATTGACCTGGTTGAACGAGAAGACTCTACAATACCTTCACCGAGTTAATAAGGAGGCGAGTTCAGTCTTGCGACACAACTGTCAACAACCACCCACCCATGAAGGCATTCAGGCTCTGTCTCTCTTGGGAACAAATTAACATTGTATAGAAACATGTTTCTGGCCTCTCTGTGGAGGTCTGGGTGATGATTCAGATATGAAATGCCCCGAGGTGACCTGCGCTCAGTTGATCAGTTGCTCAGAATTGTCTGCGAGGATGATTCAGTCTTAAAGAGGTGCAGCTGGTGTCATCATTACAGTATATTTTAAACAACCCTTTTTTTCCTTACTTAGCATGCAAGATACATGTTGATGTTATTAATAATAGGAATGCAAGACAGGAACAGATGCTACACCTCTGATTAAAGATTAAAAGTGAAGAATTTTATCCTTCAACATAACTGTAATATAGATGAAATTTGCAAAAACATGGAAAAAAAAGAAAAGAGGAAAAAAGGGGGAAAAAAGAAATTGAAAAAAAATTGAATCCAATGTCTTATGTTAATATAACATTTTTTGTTACATCTTTAGTAAATCTGTACCTCAGTAAGAGTTTCCCAATAATATAGTGTAAAGTTGGTCATGAAAACTGTTATGAAAGCATGCTTGAGAAAACTTAAAATGCTATATGTGATCTGTGAACCAATGGTTTAAAGAGTCCATTAGTCTTATTTGTATCAGCTCTTGTCCAGAGTTAATGTGAAGTGAAGCTGAAATGGAGGAAGGTGAAGAATTGAGTTGAAAACCTTGGCATATGGTGCCGTCCAGCACACTCAGTGGTGAAAGATTCATTTCCTTCTCTAGCTGGTCTTACCAGAAATGTCAGTGTCAATTTAGTAAAGGTCTCTCTAAAAATGACTCACATAAAATCATCATCTCCACCTTTTCAATAAAAGGGAGTGGTGATCCGCTGGGAGGACGACTTTCCATCTTCTGAATCTCAACTGTTGCACCGAGGCAGACGGGCCTGGAAACTGCCCGAGGACATTAGCTGTCTTATAGAAACGATACTGTAATCGAGCTAAGTTATATATCAGAAAGTCGATATCATCAGACTGTTCTTTGGGGAAATGGACCATTATGTCAAAAGTGGCCCTTACTGTCATGATGCGTAGACGCATAATGGTATCTGGATGTATGTAATTAGTTTATAGCGCTAACGATTGATGAAGCCACAATTACGGTATTTCTGAGAGGAAGGCCTGACTTTACAGCCTAAGAATGAATGAAGAATGAGTAACTTAATGACTTTGTTGCTCAAACCGATTGCTTAAGAGGCTGGGGGCTATTCAGAGCTGCCCGCTAATCTTCTGCAGAAATTTCATTAACTTAAGTGCAGTGTTGCAAAGCGAACACAAGCAACATATGCAAATAAAGCTGTAAATAATCTATGGGCCAGTATGTGTTTCATGGATAGAGCCTCCACCTCTAGAACTCTATGAATTATGGAATTGTTTTGATTCCTGATGCTTTCTAGTCTGATTCCGAGTCATTTTGCAGCAAACACAAGAATTTATTTATCGTCAGTGCAGCATTTCAAAGATGTAACTGGTCCTGTGTGGCTTGGCTGCTGCGGTTCATGGTTCATGTACCATATCTCTAATGGAAATGTACATCAAAATAGAAACATATGCACGCACTGCGCCATGTGTTTATTTCAGTGTTACACAATAAGCAACTTGAGTGTGTTGAGTTGCAAGTATCAGATGATGTATAGTGTTTATACCAAAGGTAAAATGATGTATGTTGCAAATTAAGGGGCAAATTACTAAAGACATCATCCCACAGAATCCTAAGCTAAAGAATGAGACTATGAGACTTTTCTTGGGTGTGTGAGAGGGTTGTGGAGATAAAGAGAAGAGAGAAAACCACAGCAGGACAATGCATTTGAGTGGCCTCTCCAACCTTGACACTTTTCCTATCTCGAATATGAGGAAACCTGTCAATGTGAGAATATCCACTACATTAAACGGAGAAGACATACTTGTTGCTATAGCAACACATGTGTAACAATGTGGGTGGATATACATGTGCAGATGTGGTGATGGATGGATGAAAGGATAGAGTAGGAAAAAAGATGGGCTTGTCAAATAAGAGAAAGACATTCTATTTACATGAACTGAAAAGGAGTAAGACAAACAAGCTTACGTTGGTGCCTGGATGACTAGTTCTGCTGTGGAGAGAGTATGAGTGGGTGTGTCCGATTACGTGCATGCTAATGTACGTGTTTAAGGGCTTTACAGCTTTAATCTACTGATTGCAGCAGTGTAAAGGCTTGGAAGGTCTGGTCACATGGGATTTTTTTATGTCAATGAAAGATGGGTCAAGACTGCACTTGGTTCCAAAAAAAACCCCACTGAATATGATTCATAGTGTAACATTTTGATGTTGTGTGAAACAGTTAAATGTCATCGACTCAGCGACTTTTCCTAAAACATGCATTTGAAACAAAGCTTCTTATTTATTTATTTAGTCTTTGTTGTCCCCAGCAGAACTGCAAATGGCATTGGGTTGAAAGCGAAATTACAGTTAAAAGAACAGTTGGAAACACTCTGAATGTTTGGGCAAATTAGTGCTGCAGAATAAGATGTATGTCAAAAATTTTTGCTTTTTTGTCACAAAGCCACATTTATTTTCTTTAATTCTTGCGCTCTCATACACTTTTCTCATACACATTTTGCTCTCATTTTTCAGCACAGTTCCATTTCAAGAAAGGAAATCTGTCTCCTGGGTTCCATGAGAGTAAATAATAAAAAAAAAAAAAGAAAATCATAATTAGCTCATTTGGGGAGCTGCATGCATACATTCAGGGGATCATTCTGATTTCAAATGGGTTTCTCGTCCATGAAATTGCATATAATGGGAATTTGTCAATGGCTTATGCTCTGATTGTATTTCCCTGAGCAGTAGCAGAGACAGACGGAATTATAGTCAGAGCAATCGCAAGATGGGTGGGGGAGGGTGGCTGGAAAGGGCGGAGTGAAGTAAAGAAGGATGTAGATGGGAACATTTGAGCACCATTTGTGACCGCCATGCTATTATGTCCCCATTACACTCTTAATCATGCTGGGAGGGAGAGGAAGTTGAGAGGAAGGCAGGCATGCTGCTTTGTTTACAAACCAAATCTATGTTCTCTGCAAGCGCGACACATCATTAGCAATGGACACATCAGATCATAGAGATCTGAATACATAAGCAACAATCAATGCTTCAATTTGTGCATAAAACAAACACCAACAACAACAAAAAACAAAAAAAACTCTGTCATTATACTGGAGAAATCAACCTCATCTCATCTTTGGAGACCTCAACAAATCTTCCTTAAAGTGCCATCTCATTCTACTTCCTGTTAGTTGGGGTGCCATATCTTCACACAACTCCATGGCCACTCAGTCAACGCTTCCCTCCCAGCGAAATTAGCTTTATTGTGTTTTATCCTTGATAACTTTGTAAGAATGTGTGTGACAAGCTGGCTTCTGCATGTTTTCTTTTCAAAGTATCGAATAAAGTCAATCAATCAATCAATCAACAGCCAGCTGTCGGCCTCATTTATTTATGGTTCGCCCCTGAGATCCGACTCTGCTCTGGTCTGACTCCAGCTGCTTGCCACCTCCCGTGCCCTCCCCAGCCGTCAGTGCTCAGCTATTTCCCTAGCTCTTTAAAAGTTCACCCTATCAGAAAGACAGCATCAAGCCCCGGCTTAGCCACAGTCCTCTCAGACGCTCTCTGCATTTCAAAGTGGTTGGATGGGCTGTGATGCAGAAAGAGAGACACAGAGACAGAGAGAGAGAGAAAACCTTGGAGAATTCTCCACTCGAAGGTGGCTGATATATTCTACACAAACTGGTGCAATACATACAGAGCATTGTACACATGCAAACATAAATACATACGAGCCACTCACACATCAACATATGTGCACGCACAAACATGAACATACACTTTTCTCTTTGCTTGATTAACCTGACCTGTGCTGTATCAACACAATCTGAGAAGCAGCAACACCACAGTGCAGAAAGCTGCCACTGTTCTGGGAACGGTTCCATAACCCTGTTACACCTCCCTCAAGTGAACACACACACACACACAAGCACACACCTCATAAAACAATACACTTCAAGGGGACACATTAGAGAGGAAGACCTATTGCTCAGAGCACCTGGTGTTCTCATAATGTCAGAGTCAGATAGAGACTGGTAACCTGCTTTTCACAGTAGGTAAGGAGAACGTCTGTGTGTGTTTGTGACTGTGTGTGCGTGTAGGCGTGTGTGTATGCATGTGTCATGTCTTTTATCTGCACCCATAATTGCATGTATTTGACAAAGCTATTACAAGTCCAAACCCCCAAGACGCTGACACCAACAGCTGTGTCATCTTCTGTCATCTCCTTGGCAGATTTAAATGAAGCATTTGCACAAAATTACATCAATTCTTTTTCTTAGAATTATGGTTTGATTGTAATGCATTACTCGCCACAGACATGTGATCTCCAGAATGCAAATCCACTCTTGTTCAAATAAATCTTTTAGTTCCGTCCTAATTATTTGAAAACAAGGCTTTTGCATTTCACTGTCAAACCTCTAAACACACACACACACACACACAAGAAAAACCCTTCTGTTCCTCTCTACTGTCATTAAAACTGTGTTCACACTGATGCACATAAATTTAAAAATGATGTTCATGTCTTAGAGAAGGTTTCCAGATCACTTTCAGTTTTTCTCATCCACACTGAAACTCCAAAACCAAAGGAAATCCATCAAGTTTCTTTTATCTGCTTTACCTTTCATTTGGAAAACAATGCAATTGCAATTAGAGCCACCGGTGCTTAAAGATGTGGGGTTGAGAAGATAAACCTTGTTGATAGACACTCACAGTAAATACAATATAACCCTCCATTCTGTCTCCTCTTATGTTGTGTTTCAGTTTAGCTGAACATGCTACGGGTCTTCTCATTGCCATATCTTCCTGCTTTGTTGTCAGTTTTCCAAGGCAGTGACAAACAACATTATTTTATCTTTCAGTTTGGATGACTTGTCTTCACTTCAATGCAGAGCCTGCATCACTAAAATGTGGACATATCTCATTAAATAGCTTCACTGTCACTGTCACATGCCAAATCATAAAACAAGCCAAAATTGTGACGCTGGTATGTTAATAGGAGAAATCAAGCAGGAGTAGAAGTATTGCCGCTTTGGAAATCATTTTTATGGCTTTTCTACTTTATTGGCATGCTGTGTTCAAAAATGAGAAACAGCGGAGAAAGAACGATAAACAGTTTGATAAATCACAAGGTTGATTCATATTGTGAATAAACGCTGTGTCTGTGTCTGACCCCAACCTGTGTTCTGTAGTAAACCTCAATCAGGTGCTATTAACTGTGATTTAGACCTCAAGTCTGAAGCACTGTGAGGATTTTTGCTTGTGAGTGCAATAGGGAAATTGCATGAAATCTAATTGAATACTTGACTGCTCCACTGTACCCACCCACAAATAGCCCTCAGGTGGAAGCTGCATCCTCAAGGACTCAGATTCCTTCTGGTGCTTTACGATGTCTTTGATTTATCATTTACCATCAATTTGAAAATTAAGTCATGCCAGGTTTGAAACTGCTACAGCCTATTAGAATAGCCATCAGCCTTATGGGCCTCCATGGGAAATGAAGGAGACGAGGGAGAGGTAGAGGCGCAGGGAGGGGAGGGAGGGCGGACAGGAGGAGGAGAGGTAGAGAGATAAAAAAGGGATAAATGATACAACTAGATGGATAACGACAGTGAGGGGTAGAGGAGACGGATGGATGAGAGAAGGTAAGATGAGGAGAGATGCAGCACGGGAGAAAGCAGGCTAAGGAAGAGAGATAGCGGGAAGCGAAGCGATGTAAAGAGAGTGAGCGACAGATAGAGAGCGAGTCAACAAAAAAAAAAACAGAGGCAGGGGGAGAGAGATAAAGTGAGATACAGTAAACAGGGAGAGGAAGATACTGGATGAGAGGAAGAACAAGGGGAAAGAAAAAGACAGACAGTGGGGGATAGCAAGAAAAGAGAGGCGTGATGTGGTCTGACACTAGCTAACCCTCTGGAACCAATCCCACCCCCATCACTCAGAAAAGCAGAGTGCTCTTCTTTGATCCTGAACACTTTGAACATTCTGTCAGCCTTGTACTTTTACACCAATGAAGAAGAACGAGAGGCAAAAAAAAAAAAAAACCCTCTCTGAGAGATGAGTTGCTTGTAAGCCACTCCACTAACACTCCTCCTTTTACCTTCATTCTTCCCATGTTTTGATTTTCTGCATGTGATGTAAGGAAGAGGAAATTTGCGGAGAGAGCCCCTGAAAGGGGGGGGTTAGTCGAGCGGATTTGGGAGACATTTGCTGAAAACGAAAAAGAGAAAGGACGAATGGGAGATATGGAAAATATATGGAGGGAAAAAAACAATTAGACATATTTTTTTCCCACAAAACTGAGGCATAATTGAGAACAAGAGTCCCCTCCAGCATCCCTGGTGGACTCTCTGTCTGTATCTCTCTGTGTCTCTCTCTGTATGCCTTTTATCTTTCTTCTTAGCTTTATCGCTCTTCTTAGCAACAATGGAAGTGTGTCTTTAAAGAGAGGCAACAATAAGGCGCTGATGATTACACAACTGCTAGCAGCTACCATGGGCATAATCACAGCCTGGCAGACGCTCCTCTGCCTGCAGTGCATTATAACACAAGACAGACACACAGACACACACACACTCGCACAGAAAGACAGATATTTATGAGCCCGAACACACAGAGGCCCCTTCACTCATCATTAGGCAAGTCTTGGTCATGGGGAGTCCTGTTCTGGTCTGTTGCAGCTCCCTTACGAGTGGCAGAGAGGAATACAAAGCGTTCGAACCTTGTTAAGCAGACAATGCAAAATGCTAATGCAAAGGTATTGTTTGAAGGAGGACTACTGCGGTGAAATCATGTAGAGAGTGAATGCAATAAACTTCAAGATAATAAGGGCTAATTAGAAAATGCTTGGCCTTGGCTGTTTTGTCAAACAAATAAAGCTGCGGTGGAATGATTACTAATGGGTGACATCAAAGGAGGATAAAACTGTAAGTGCATTACCATGGTAGTTATAAATCTGTCATGAGTCACTTTATTTACTCCTTAGGAATAATATTACCGAGCATTAACATCAGAGCTGTTCCCTTGGGATTTCTGCAGTGATTTCAGTAATATTTTGTAAAATGGACGTCGTCTGTTTCTGTTAAATCGCCAGTACCATGAGTTTTACTCCAAGAAATGGCTCAATATTGATGTAAAATGGTGATTTTAAAAGCTAATGTGAAATCGATGTAATAGTGAGAAACAAATGGAACCCTGTCAGTCTACAGCTATGCTAGCAGCTCTGTGAAGCTGTAATTAGGCACAGTAGCATTTTGAGCTAAATGCTAAGGTATAATTTTTTAACCGTAGTCACCATCTTAGCTTAGCTTGTTAGCATGCTTACATTTGCCAATTAGCGCAAAACACAGAGGCAGCCAGAGCTGATAGGAATGTCATAAGTTTTGCAGGTATTTAGTCATAAACTGAAGATTTTGACAAAGTATAAATTTGATGATGTGATGTTGCCAGATGAAGAGTAAAGGGATCATCAAGGTCATGACAGTTCATCCTGTGAGAAACACGACATTTGGTGCAAATGTGAAATTTGGTGCAATGTCTGTACCAAACATCAAGGCAATCCGTTAAAAAGTTGTCAAGTCATTTCACTAAAAATACAAAAAATCAACCTCATGCCAGCATTACAGGAAAAGTCAAGGCCTCACCAAAGTCAGTAGGCTTCATTCTCTAGAAATAATGTACGTCTGAACAAAATTTCATGGCTATCCATCCAATAGCTATTGAGAAATTTCTGTCTGGACCAAAGTGGTGGACCGACGACTGGCAATGCCATCCCTAGAGTCACGTAGCTTTCTAAATTCTGAAAAACAAAGTGACACCTACAAAAAACAATTTACAGCCAAAAATAAGGTGGATAATATAAAGTCACCTATTTAGATGATACATTAGAACCTCAATATTCTGTCTTTTAAAAATGCCCAACAGTGGAGCAATCTTTCTTTCTGAAATATTTTTAAAGGTGATTCTTTAGATGGCGATTCTCTCCCTGCTTCGCTCGGTAAGTGTGTGAGTGTTTTTATGGCCATCGATCAAGCCAGGCTATATACAGTGCGGTTCAGCCGGCCATGGTGCAGACTGAGTTGCTGATAAATTGTGAGCAACAACATGTCATGGTGGTGGTGGATCCATGGAGAGAGCTGAGAGCCTAGGCACTAAAGAGAGAGAGAGAGATGGCTATGTGAATGATAGATGGGAAGATGAAGAGTTGGTTGCAGATTCCATGACAGGATGTGCAAAAAAACAGACTGAATCATCACAAGAAAATTGCTATAAAAACACTTTACCACAGAGATGGGTGATAGATTATTACATTCACCTACTATAAGTTATCACATGTGGTACTATACATTACAACATGGAAAGCACTAATTAACACTTTATACTATTTAAATATATTCGCGGCTCCCGCAGGAGAGGTTCGTTACACACCCACTCAGTAGGCCTGCAAATCTAAATATATTACACAGGAATACGTACACACGATCAAATCAACTGCAGTAAATGGGAACATGCACAACTGACAGTGAGTGTATACGTGTGTGGTGGAAGAGATGTGTAGGTGCACAAGCTGCTAAAACAAACATGTCAGCTTCAAGCGTGTCTTTTGGGAAATACTCTTTCTATGGTTGACAAAGAACTCTTTGGTTTTCATGGTAGAGAGGTCACACACAAACACAGACACATTACAATCAAACTCTACAGATACCGAGATAATAAAATCCCCTCAAGCAGCGCTATCTCCAGTGGAAATATATCTTACAATGGAGGTGTGTGGATACTTATGCATTTGAGTAACTGAACCACCGAAAATGTCCTCAGAGACTGCAGTGTAAAGTGTACCGATGCAGTCACACAAAGCAGCAGTATGCAGAGGGTGCATGTATAGCATGGCCTGATTGTTTTTCTTCACAAAGCCACAGTGTGACAGCAGATGCAACGTCAATGGACACGGTTGTTCAACAGTCATACGGGGAAAATACAGGCATCTGTCTCTTAACTGCAGCTGGAGAGCTGAGTGTACACTGGGATAAATAACATACTTTTCTTTTTAATGAGTAAACTACTACACAGAGTCAGTGGTGGATAGAAGAGTCTACTTGTTTATCCTGTTCTTTTTTTATCAAATGTGTGGACAACTTTTTAAGTTGAGTTTGTTCCCCTAAGGCACACAATGTCCTATTTTCTGGAATCAAGGTGAGTGCACAGGTGGTGGCACAGGTTCATGGTGCTTGCTCACGCGGTTGTGACCAAAGGTGCTGGCACACCGGTGACACAGTTGAAAATTAGGTTATGTTGGGGGCAGGAGACAGTATCAGTGGGTGTATTAAAGACTGTTGACAATTAAAGTAGGTCCTCTTACCCAATATAAAAGTTGCATCCTCTATTAAATCCTGGTATACTGTAATTTTACCGAGTATTAACCTCCTCCAACAAGTTATGTTATTGTAATACGTTATTGAGTTGTGTTAAGATTCTGTACTGTACTTTACAGTACCAGTCAAAAGTTTGGACACACTTTGTCATTCAAGAGAATGGGATGGTGTGTCCAAACTTTTGACTGGCACTGTATGTACACACATTTACATGGTAGCACTAAATGACATTCTGCCAAAATAACACTGTAATAATAATAAAAAATAATAATAATTTGGTTTGTAAAATCTTGTTTTCATGAAGTCTCACATCTGTCACAGCCCCAGGACTCTATTGGGATTTGGGTTCTATTGTTTACATTGTATAATGTAATTGCTGTGATTTCACAACACTGTGACAGTAGCTAAAAACGCCTACAAACACAAGTGACAGGTTTAAAACAAACCTTGGTTAGTGACTCTTATTTTTAGAAAGACAAAAGATCAAATTACAACCATATAATATCTGTTGTAAACATCCACCACAGCATACTGCCCTGCTTCAACCTTGAACAACTGCACCTGCTGTAGTTGTGTAAACTCAGTTTTCTTGTGCAATTTGGGATTATAAACAGTATTTTGGGTGTCATCACTTTCGGTTTTAAATCCAAACAGGTAGTCACATTAGATGACGCTTGTGCAGCGCTTTGAAAATATACACCACATTCTTCAAATTAGAAGCTGCAGATGGAACACGCAGACCAGTCTGTCTGTCCCCAGATGGCTGCAGAGATTTAATCAACAATAGCTTATAGGCAGTAATGGATAACTGGTGAGAATCACCTCTAAATCTAACCTATTTCACACTTTGTCTTTATATCAAAAATACATGCATAACATGAATACCAGAGGTTTAAATGTTTTTGGAAAGGTTTACTTTGTCAGCAGCTACTGTACCTAGAGCCACTATGATTTGCTGGGTGAGCCAGCAACAGTGCACACTTTTGATATTAAAATTGCATTGTGTCACCAGTGTATATTCCCATTAGTGTGTTCTTGACCCATTTTAGCTCCAAATATGTCACTGTGAGCCACAGAATTACAGAACAGATGCAGGTGAGAAAACATCTGTTTGCATCCAGCAACTCTTGACTGTCAGATAAATGTAACTGCTGCTGTATTACGTCGGGCATCATAACAAGCTAGCACTGGATTATTTCACAAGAACTTGAACGCTGCAAAAATTGTCTGACACCTGAAAAACTATAGCCATGAAACGCTAGATTTAGCCATACTGCAGTTCTGATTCATTGCTGTTTTTGCAGCAGTAAACTATGCACTGTTAATGATCAACATAAGGCACACAAACACCAATATAAATACGTAAATGAATATCTAAACCAATATTGATGTATTTCATCTAATTCTCAGCAGCCTAGTCAGTTACCATATGATATTATTTTAAGCTTAAGCTGAAGCTAGACCAAAAACAATTAAATTGTTTCTTTCGTTAACAATGTAGGATTACACCTGACAATGTTATTGTCAAGGTCTTTGAGCTGAGTTACGTGCTGGCTAGGATTTATTCTGAATCTTGTATGTTTAAGATGCTGGGGCTGTTACACAACTTTTCGTCATCCCCCAACTCAGCACCCTGCCAAAGAAAGAAATGCATTGCATTTTTAAACTCAAAAGTTTCAATGACGCGCTCGACATATCATCATTCTTTTTATTGTTCCATTCCTTCCCAATAGCACATACAGCAAAACAGAAACTTACTTACTATCTGCACCCTGGTCCAAATTTGACTAGCAGGATAATTTGATCGTCAATGACAATGAAATTATGGCTTATTTGCTCATTTGGCTACGACAGCGGCTCTCTGGTATATTGGACATGCACAGACTGTTGTGTAGCAAGCAACTGCTAGCATCAATCATTATTTGGCCTCATTGGAAAGCTCTGCCCCATCCATATGCCAGTGTGTCCATGGTCACTGTCTCCCGGCAGAGAGGATTTGGCTTTCTGTTGCTCCGCAGATGTTCTCAGCTTGTGTTTGCTGCCCCTGCTGATTGTATTGCACTGCCGAGTGTATGTGTCCGTGTGAGAGTGCGAGTCTTTCCGAGACAGAGATAGGCAGACACGGTGACATGGTGGTGAGTGGGACTATCTGTCTCACTCTCTCTCTCTCTCTCTCCCACATACACACACACACACACACGTTATCAGCATTATAAGCCCATCTGGCGAGCTGTCTGCCAACAGTAGACTTGTGAGGCCTCTTTTAACACCATGTTTGTGGTGTGAGACAAAGATGAACTACATGGCTGCTGTGTTAAGCAGCTTCAGTCATTTCATTACCTCTGTGATCAAGGTCTAACAAGGAATGTCCAGATTCCTCACTGAAAAAGCTGTGATTAAAACCACAAGCTAAGATATGGTTGCAACACGGTTGATGGAGTTTTGTGCTCGGCAGGCTGGTGGTGGGACGTGAGAGAGCAGGGCACTGCTCACCCTCAAAAAACATTGTGAGGATGGCTTCATTTGCAACTGCTGCAGCCAATAACAAGAGGCCATGCTGCACATTCATTCAGTTATACACTGATAAATTAAGTTCCACAATGATCTGAAATTGTGCTGAAATGAGTAGTCAGATAGATAGTTGACAGTTACAACAATTTTCATTGAATTCTTTCAATTGATGAATGGTTTGTCATACAAAAATACATAAACATAGCTGGGTTTTTTTAGTTGTGCAAATGTGATGATTTGCTGCTTCTCTATTTTGTTTTTCTTGGAAATTTAAAATCATTGAGTTTTGAGTGGACAAGACAAGAAATATGAAGGTGTCACATTGAGCTTTGGGAACCTGTGAGAGTGATTTTTCATAATTCAGTCAGTAATGAACTTAATACTTGCAGCTTCTATTTGAATATATCTTATTGGATGTATACAAATTGTTTCCATTTTTTTAGATTATATTCTTTACTACTTACACTGGATATTGAAACATAATCTATACGGTAGTGAATGTATTATATACTGTTAATGCTTGTCAGTCATTATAATGAAGATTCAGTGTGTAAGTTTGATGCTGTAGGCAGGCACGTCATATTGGATGTAGGTGCGGGTGACATGTATGACATATGTGTGAAGCTCTTCTAAACCACTGTATATAATGTGTGTAGGAGTGCAGAGACACCTTGTGAAAGTGGCTTTGATGAAAACTCGGTTACAAACATAATGGAGGGCATGTGGAGACCTCACCAAGGTCACTCGGCTGTACACGTGATCCTGCTTTTGTCAGGAAAGTCCATCTTTCTTTAAGAAGGGCTCAGTGGCAATCAGTCCCTTGCTGCTGTTGGGAATGAGCCTCACAGGTGGCTTCCGCACTTTGGTCTGCTGGCCAACTACACTTCCTCAAACAAAGACATAATGTTGGATGGATATTAGCATCTTGCGTGTGTGTGTGTGTGTGTGTGTGTGTGTGTGTGTGTGTGTGTGTGTTGACTCTGAGCTGCGAGGAAGTGCGAGCAAAGAAGGTGTAGGAAGTGGGAGGAGGAAAAAAGGTCCAGGAGAAGATGAAAGAGAAGAGCCTGGAAAGAAAAGCAGGAGAGCACAAAGGAACAGGAGCACAGAGCTCTATCCTCCAGGCACCAAAGAGAAAGTGCAGAGGGAGGGAAATGAAAGGAAGAGAGGAAAATTTGAACTCCAGACCCCCTCCCCTTAACAGACACTGACTCATGCACGCATACACTTAAGAGCTACTCCTTTTTTTCCACATGTTTTGGCAATGTTTTGCATAACCTGACATTTCTGCATCTTTACCACTGAATGTCTTTGATGAGATATGGCTTTAAGGCATAGGCTGTGATTAAGATATTCCTCAAGGGAAAGCTTTGTGTCTTGTAGAATGGCTCCCTCTCTCATCAACTATAAAAGTCTTCATTTAGCTCTTCTGCCATTTCACAATTTTTCCTTTGTATGCATAAGAAGTGGAATAGGTGCTGCAGCCCTCCTACCCATTTGATGTCTACATGCAAATTTTTTGCTTCTTCCTTATAGAAACACATTTTCAAGGACCAAAACAGCCTTCTGACTTGAACATTTAAAATAACTAGAAAATGCATATCTGGCGGAAAATTAATGTGAATACTGACAGCTGGAATAAATCGCAAAAAACATTGCTGAAAATGCAGAAATCTGCAGCAATGTTTTAAAATCTTGCAGCACCACCTACAGGTGAAATTGTATCAAATGCTACAGATTTGCATCCCCATCTGTACAACTTTGCTGAATGTGGTTACCATGGAATATTCCATTTAAGAGAAATTGCAGTTAATAAGTAGTATGGTGATGTTTCACTAATGGCCACAAGTTGGCTCAAGGAGAACATGGAGAACTGTACTGAAGTTCCATTATGTTAAAGACAGCAGAATTGTAGAAACATCATGTTATGATATTACAGTAGTGCCCCCTGTGGGTAGAACTGAATCAAATGTTACACACTTGTGCAATGTGGCTGTATGTACAACATTCCCAAATTTGGTTGCAACTGAATTTAGCATTGAAGAGTTATGGCCCATTAAGTACATCAGGCCACGCCTTCAAAAGTTTGGTAACTAATTACAGATAAATGGTAAGTGATACCCAAAAACAAACTCAAAAGTTTTATTCAGGGTCATCTAAATATAGTATGTACCACGTTTGGTGAAGATTAGATGAAATGTGTGGCAACAGAAGCAAAAAATGTGTTTACCAAAAACTCCAAAGTGGTGGAAAAATTTTCAGGCACAAATGGGCGTGGCCTATATCAGTCAAATCGGCATTGTCCAAGGAACACACTGTGCAAATATTATTTTGATATGTCTCACAGTTCATGAGTTATTAGTCAGGATGTAAAACATGTAATGACTGACCACGTGGTGGTGCTATTGGTAACATGTTTTAATATGTTGTATGATGTAGTATTTCCACATGGGACACCTATACATGAAGCATGAATACTTTAGCACTTTTAGTTTTTGAGATATCAGCTTTCCGACATTCCCACCAGACTTTCCATTATAAATTTTAATATTATAAAAGATTATATAAAATCAAAACCAAAATATGCTAAATCTAGAATAGAATTTAAAATCCTTCTTCTCACCTACAAAGCCCTTAATGGTCAGGCATCACCATATCTTAAAGAGCTCATAGTACCCTATTACCCCACTAGAACACTGTGCTCCCAGAATGCAGGCTTACTTGTGGTTCCTAGAGTCTCCAAAAGTAGAATCTTCCATTCTACTCTTGAGCGATCAGCGATCAGGCTCCTCTCCTGTGGAACCATCTTCCAGTCTCGGTCCAGGAGGCAGACACCCTATGTTTAAGAGTAGGCTTAAAACTTTCCTTTTTAATAAAGCTTATAGTCAGGGCCGGCCCAGGTTTACCTTGACCCAGCCCCTAGTTATGTTGCTATAGACCTAGACTGCTGGAGGAATTCCCATGATGCACTGAGCTCCTCTCTCCTCCTCTCCCTCTTCATCTGTATGCATTCATGTCCAATTAATGCAAGTTACTAACTTGGTTTCTTCCCCAGAGTTTTGTGCTTCCTCGTCTCACAGGTTTCTATGGATCATGGTCATGGATTGCCTGGCTATGGATTGCAGGCTTCCATGGACCGTGGCTGTGGACCTCATGCTGCCGTGGTCCTGTTTGACGCCCACGCCTGCTATTATTATTATTAGTCATATTTCTATTATTATTGTTGTTGTTATTGTTATTGCTGTTTTTGTGCGTCTCTGTGTCTCTCTCTCCCCTCACCCCTCCCTCTTTCTCTCTCAACCCAACTGGTCGAGGCAGATGGCTGCCCACCTAGAGCCCGGTTCTGCTTGAGGTTTCTTCCCGTTAAAGGGGAGTTTTTCCTTACTGCTGTCACCAAGTGCTTGCTCATGGGGAAATGTTGGGTCTATGTAAATTAAAGAGTATGGTCTAGACCTGCTCTATGTGAAAAGTGCCCTGAGATAACTTCTGTTGTGATTTGACACTTTATAAATAAAACTGACTTGAACTGACATATGCTAGAAATAAGAAAAGTCATGGCAGCTGATCATTTTGATATTTGAATGGTCTCTGTAGCTGAGAGAATGCAGAACTAGATAGCAACTGAAAAAAACAGAAGAAGATTGTCAGCATTCACACAAATAAATCTATCAAATCTCTATCCCATATAATTCTGCAGAGAGGTATTCATAGTTATTGTTCTGAGATCTCAGAGGTTTCTCACCAGTCTGGCTTGAAATTCACTTGACATATTGCAGCCAAGTACAGATTATTATAGCTCTGCCACTGGGACAAAACACCTTCCCTGAATCACCTTTTGTGACTCGATTTTTCCGATCGCTTGAAAGCGTGATTCAGACATCAGCCCTCGCTGGGATGCATCTTATTTCCCACAAAATACCAATCAGACTTTTCCTAATTCATTTCAATAAGCAATGACTCAGGCAGCTTAAAAGTTGTCAAGACAAAGTGCCCACTCTCCCACTTGTCACATCAGTCTCTGCAGTTAAGACCCCGTTCCCACATGTGGGCTTCACAGGGCCCCAAAGATAGAGACACGCAGCAAGTCAAATGCTTGTTGCTAATGCTGATGGTGGTGCTAGGAAGCTGGAGCATATTGATGCCAGTGGGTGTAAATCTTTTATTTCCCCACAGTATTTCCATCAGTAAGGCAGAACTTGACAAAGTAGGAAGTTCCCCCTGTGAGCAGCACCTTCAGCTGAGCTGCTGAGCTCACACTTATGCACACATGTAGCCTACACACATGCACACACGTTTTTATTATTAGTGTTATGCTACCACGCTCACAAAGACATTGCCAACATGCTAGTATTCATAGCACTAAAAACAAAGTACAACTGAGACTGATGAAAATGTTATTAGTTTTGCAGGTATTTGGTCATAAACCAAAGTATTGAACAAATTTCAATTTTGACATGATGATGGGGTTGGGGTAGATAAAAAGTCTGAGGATCACCAACATGATTATAATTCATCCCGAGGGGAACATAAATGTCTCTATCAAATTTAACGGCAATGCATATCCAATAGCTGTTGGGACATTTCACTCAATACCACAAATGTCACCAAAGTCATTAGAATACATCAGCTGGCCACCATGAATATCTGTAGAAAGTTTTATATCAATCTATCTAGCAGAGATATATTATTATCATATTTCACTGGATAAGTGAAAACTTGTTAACCTGCTGGTGGTGCTAGATGGAAAGACAGAGGATGACCAAGATCATTAAGATTCATCCTCTGGGAATGATGAATGTCTTTACCAAATATCATGGCAATCCTTCCAAAGTGGACCAAAGTGGTGGACTGACCAACAGGCTAACAGAACGACAGAACGATGTGTTATTCAAATTTTTAGACACCTCATGTGAAGGCAGAGCTGTCAACTACAGCATATGCCTGTATATACATAGGATAGGATATGTATACAGGAAAATCAAGCTCCATTGCTGCTCTGTATCCACTGGTCCTATTTAGTGCAGGACACACAGACACAGACACAGATACATATGCACAGAAACACATATATACACCTGCACATGTGCACACAGACACACAGAGACACACACACACACACACACACACACACACACACAGACACACATACACACACACACACTGCAAACCACTCACGGTTCCAGCTCTTTAACACCAAAGTTATTTTGTTCCGGGCAGGAACATGTGGGGGAGACGGATGCTATCAGAGAGCTGCAGACCTGCTCTCAAACTGACTAATCACACAGCCAGAGAGAAAGACTCAGGAGGAGTACCCGAGCTGGAGACAGAGGGGGAAGGAAGAAAAAAAAAAAAAAAACAGAGCAAGAAAGTGGGTGGCGACGGGACAGGCAGGCGATCAGAATGAGTATAACTACAGTAGGGATGATACAAGAGAGGAGCTAAGACAAATGAGGAGAAATGACAGAAGAAAACAAAATAGGAAAAACTGCCCCCTGTTTCTTTACCACCACATAATAAATTGCACTTATTGAAGTCTCTGTGGAAAGTTCAAAACTGAAGCGATTTTGAGTCAGCGGCTTGTTGCAAGGGATGCCAGCGGTGAGTGCTGGTGGGCGAGACATGAGGAGAGTAATCCGTTTAGCCGGCACGGTGCATGTCATCGGATTCCATTAAGGTTGCATTGTGTTACACGTAATATTCAGCAGTAATAAAGACTCCCTCTGAAAACACTTTCCAGGAAGCTCGGATTCAGAGGCTTACACTTAAATTGCTTCTAATGACTCCTATTCACATTTAATTTATTTGCAACCTTCCTGAGGGATTTGATAAATGCACAATGTATATCTGTTCTGTGGCTGATTTTACTCAGTTATTGCATTGGTACAGCTTATTTTGCTGCATTCATGAATAGGTTAGGTTAGGTTATATATACTATATATAACCTTTTTTATTTTTTTATTTTCACATTTTTGACAGATTTTGTGATTGGTGTAGCAAGGATTGTGACAATATCATTTATTAGGTGGTATTCTTATATTGACTTATTGAGAAACATAATATAACTGTTTAACGGCTGCTGAATTAGTGGCAGCCTCTTGGATAGAGGCCTTTATGTTCTCACGGCCCAACATTTCTACAGCAGGTTAACTATAGACACTACCTCTACTCAGTAATGGCAATGTGTGTGTATGGAACTGATTTTCTTTGCTGTGATAGTCCTTGCGATCATCTTTGCTGTGACTCCACATTGTTTTGTTTTGAATGAAAAGCCTCACCCATGTAAAACACCAAGTTTTATTTGAACAAGTGCTAAAAATTAATTAAAACAGTGTGACCTCTATCTGGGTTTCAGCTCTCTCCTTACTATTTTTTTTAAAAAATGGGCAAAAAGTAGATGCTGTCTCTTTGATGCTCTCCAACAGGGGAAAAAAAAGTAATTATGCCATCAAAACCAAAACCAGGAAGCATCCAAATTTAATCTCCAAGTCATTTGATTAATCTGATAGAAGCATTAGTTTATCATTAATCTTTAATCTCGAAGTTCACTGTGAATGTCAGAGTGGTTGAATTTCTTCTCAATTAAGATGGGTCCGCTTGTGCCAAATGGCTATTGCAAGTCATGTACAAAGATTTCCAGATTGCATCATAAAATTTTAAATAGCAAATCCTTCATACTTTTCTGACCACATCTCCTCCGCTTGCTGTTGGAGGTCATTGTACAAACCTGACCTTGAGAGAGTGGGGCTGCAAGGAGTTGGTCTGGGCTGAAGGTGATACCCAAATATATTTTTCCTTTCATTTCCACTGCACAGAGAGCTCAACTTCTTTTCACTATGCACTGGGATTTCCGGATTTCATTAAAATGGTTTGGGAGAGATTAAACGTTACTTTATCGCCAGTCCATGAGAGCTCAATTATCCTCTTGCCTAGTACGAGTAGATCCTGGCTCTTCACATTAACCTTGGCCACCTCTAATCTCTATTCAGGTCTTATCTTGGCCTTTCAAATACACTAGTTTGGGCCTTATCATCCGGTGAGAGTGGTTTTTGTTGTGTCGCCAAGAGCTGTAATTGAATGTGGATGTGGTGCACCCTGGACAGGGGTTCTAGAGATCCAGAGATCCAGTGATCTTTGAGGTGAAGTATTTGCTTGATGCTTCACTACTTAAGTTTTATGAGGAGAGACTATATTTCAGCATTTTGCATGACCCCTCTGCTAGTGCAACACCATAACTTGGATCTTGAAGTTTATTTCAGAAAGAAACTAACTGACCAAAACATAAATAATAGATAAATACCAAGATCATTCAATTAATTTACCAATTATTTTACTGCTAGTGTGTAAAATGCAGCAGCAAAAGTTGCTGTGTCAGCTATTCCACTGCCCATGCTTGCATGAAAAAAATAAAATCTTGAATCGTCCTGATCTTTAAGCTCCCAGTTAAAAGAGATAGCATACCAATGGCCTTACAAAGCAATTACAGGAACGTAATGATTGAACAGTAGCATATGTACCTCCTTCTCTGCACAAAGATCAGGGCACATCAATAAAGGATGCACACAAGAAGACACACACACACACGCACACATACACTTACACACCAATGCACACAGTCAGAGCCTCCTTATCTTGATCTATGTAAGTACATGACCTCTATTGGCACAGCAGTCAGACACGTGTACTCCTGTGTCATTAGATTAGTGAACCTTACATCTTTGCAAGCAAAGCCAAACCAGGGTAGCACATAATGAATCCATAATAGCAACAGCATACAGAAAATGAAGGCAAGAGGAAATCAAGCACCTATATCCTGATTAGCATATGCAGTATGTGTATTACCGTATTACGCCATGGAGATCATCACAGTTTTATGTTGCAAGTAATTATTATTTTCACTATTAATTAATCTCTTGATTTGTGTGTTTTGATTAATCGAGTATTTGTTATAGTGACAAATGTTCCCAGAACCCAAGGTAATGGCTTGAAATGTCTTATTTTGTCCAACCATGAGTCCATAACCCAAAGATATTCAACTAAAAATGGTATAAAATATATTTTTGACAATTGTTTTACATTTGATAATTGTTGCAGATTATTTTTCTGGCAATCATCTAATAAATTTAATGACTACTTGTTTCAGTGCTTAATTAGTTGGTAGCCCTTGATGTAACTTGATGCACTGCACAACACAAAACATCCTAATTGTCTTAAAGGGGCCATATTATGAAAAACTCACTTTTTCAGTGTTTGTGCATATGTATTTGGGTCTCTGGTGTGCCTACTAACACACAAACAGTTTGGTGTGGGCTGGCTTGCTCTGTACTCTTGCAATTCAACAAGTCATTCAGATTTGATGCCCCTTCTTACATCACATGGGGCGAAGCTAAGCTAAGCTATGAGCAAATTTTCCGTGTTCGCAGGGCTGGACCAGGGGACAGAGCTCTGGCGAGCCTGCAGGAGAGAGCTGGCCAGGGAGCAGAGCCAAAGAGTCCTGCATCACTGCTGCTGTCTTCTGGGGGAATAAACACCAAATTCTGTTCTGATCCAGAGCAGTTTACAGGAGGAGTTTCTTTTTTAAATTTATGCAATTTAAGTGGATTTATCTTCAATCTCACTTCTCAACCTGGAGTTAACACACCACCTCAGCTGCTGGCATCAATAATAAACATCTTAAATGCTGGTGAATTTATATAATTTTAAAGTTACACAGTAAGTAGATATCTGTGTGTATAAACAGTAACGTTGTAGCTGTATTTATACCTTTAGATGACATTATTTTTAGTGTGGAGGGAGCAGGTAAAATGTTACCATAGCTCTGATCGATCTGAATTTCATACAAAAAACAAGCATTTTAAAAGTTGTTTGCTTGTCGTCGTGCGGACAGACCTGACAAAGGAGCCTGAATTCAGGCTTTTTACAAATCGACATCATGATGTAGTTATTTCGGCATCCTTTTGATCTGTTTATTGCAATTAAATCACATCAAAATCTAATTTTATTTACACTCAAACCAGCTGTTCTGAATAGGGCTGTTTAGACAGGATGAGAAGGCTTCTGTGGTGCTTGATCCTTGTGGTGTTTTGACCAAAGCAAGTCAGATACATTTTATTAAGACTCCAGGGAACTGTCTTAACTTGTGGGAAGGGGTATAATATGGCCCCTTTAATGTGGGCCATTTCTCTCTTTTTATATTTTCTGAAGAAAATTGTTTCTGTTTTTAACCTTGCTTATGTAGGACAGCTTTTGTTTTGATCTTTTGAATTTGTAATAAGAAAGAAATGATCAAAACACTGGGTGGACATGTACGTATATCATGTGCCCACATATACACACACACAAACACACACACACACATATGCACAATGGTACTTTACATCACCATTAGATTTTCTATTCATAGTAATGCTGGGTTATGCTGGAGCCCAATGGAGAGGAACAAAGAGATTTCTGAATACAGCTCAAATGGGGACATTTCCACAGCTCATCTCACATGGATGTTTCCAGGGTGCAGCTGAAGGGGAATTAACTGTACTGTCTTGAAGAAACAAAATGCTTCTTAGAATTACTTTGTTGTCACAGATGTGTCTTTCTTTTACAAAATTTCATGTAACATGTGGCCCTATCCCAAACCAGCGGGATTCAGTAACTACAGCATAAGAGGCTCGTCCATAGAGGCAGAAGAGGTTGCTCCTCCTCTATTTTTAAGAGGCAAGAGGCAGATCAAAATATAAAAAAAGAGTAATGGTTGAACTAAACCATTACCAAATCTCAATATCATTTATAAATAATTTTTCTCTCTTCTTTGGAAAAAATCCATTCTGATTAAAATGCTTCAACAGCGACACCTGCAGGGCAGGCTAGAGGGGAAAAGGCAGTCTGTGTAAAGTGGTGAGAGGAGAGCAGAGGAGGACGGGCTCCTGCTGTCCTCCTCAGGGCAGGATCTCTTATATCAATTTAACGTACTTCATTTTTTTATGCTAATCTATGATTGGCCAAAACACGTAAAATGATGCTCCAACAGAGGACGTCCTCCTAAACCAATCAACAAGAACACACAGAACATACAGAATACACTATTGATATCTTTTAAACACATCACCAAAAAACTACATTTTATTTAGGCCTTCTCAACAGAGTCCAAATTTACTTTTTTCATATTTACATTTCCCTTTTTTATCAAGCAGTAGATAGCTACTTGCGTTAGCCAACGCAACAGTTAGCTTGTTGTAGCAGCCCTGATGGACTGTTGCGGACTGTTGTTAAGCTAACAGTGAGAATGGATTTCAGCTGTCCGGGTGCTGGACACATGGTGGGACTACAGTGGCGTGTGGTGACCTTAAATGCTGCTGCTCTGAAGTGAACTGAAGTTAACAACTCAATTGAAATGAAACAACCGGAAGGGTTGGCTTGTTTGTCATTGTCAATGATATCAGACTGGTTAACCAGCAGTGACAAAGTTCTGTTAACAAACAAACAAGATGACCAACAGCAACAAATGCAGTGTGACGTTATGACGGATACTTCATCTCCATGAAAGAAAGAAGAAGAAGACATCAGATAACGTGAGTCAGATACAGCTTCTCTCTCTCTCCATCTCTTTGGTCGCTAATTTCTTCTCTGATGGTTAAATGTCTCTGTGGATGTTGTGTGAATTTATCTCCGTAACAAGAATGCAGCAGAGATCATATAATGTGCTGTAGGTAGTTCGCCTGGACCCTGAAGCTGTTGAAGAGTTACAGTGAGCTGTCTGGCCTGGACATGGAAAGAACCTGATTCATTTGGAATTCATCCAGTTTTTATATGAGCGGTTGTTCAGTCACCTGTTGATGTTGTGTGATTAGTGAATGAGTGTGCAGGAGGTCTGGCTGCTTGTTGTGAGAATTTCTTCATTGTTCGTTTTTAAGCTGAGCCGTATATTGAGTTATAAGCTTCAAGTAACTAATTAAGACGTGTTAACATGTCAGCTTTGTAGGCTATTTTTTGTATGTCATGCATATAGATAAGTGTGTAAGTCATGTATTTGATACATGCATTAATACTTTTTGATGTGAACCTACATATTTAGATCTGTGAATGTTCTTGTGTTAAATGTTCCTAGTATTCAGCACTGATCTGTATCACTCTATAAGCTTTGTGGTAATTTCTGTATACTAAGAAAATACATTGGAAACACGTGTAAATCATGATATGTTGTCTGTTTTTGATGGGAACATAAATCTGTTGTCACAATAGAACAAAACTATAAATTTGAAGTTAACTGTGTTAGTAAAATGACACATTCTAAACCGCTCCAGGGCTAAAATGAATGCTTCTTTGTTTAGAAACAATATGTATAAATGTCTTTAAAGAAGCAGCCTTTTCACCATTCATGGTGTTTTAAAGTCTCGTTCCATGTGCCTCTTTTTAACGTTGAGCACCTGCCCCTCTAAAGGTCTCTGCACAGCCCTGCATTTGAACATAAGAACATAACCAAACTAGAACATATGAAAGTAGAGATCAGTAGCCAACTAGTGTAAAATAACATCACACCGTGGATTGGTTTTCCTCCTGTCCTCCCCAATTTTTTAAGTCTCCAGCCGCCACCGACCTACAGTGTATTTATGATTCAGGAAAAAAAAGGAGTGGGTGTTTGTCCCAGGAGGGTGTGATTCTTACCCATAAAATATGATGCAGACTCGCTCCTATCCTGTTGTTAAATTGGACCTGATATTCTCTACTGCAAAAGCAAAAAATGCAAAAAACTTATCTCAGATCAAAAGGGTGCCCTTAATAGTGTAGGGACAAAAGGACTTCTTGTTACTCACCAAACAATGTGTGTATTGTAAATGTGGTATCTGAGTAAGAGAATAACTTTCTTAATGCTGATTTCGATCTATTTCTTTTTTCTTTTCTTGTCATGTGCTTTCTCTGACTAACCGTACCTCCTGTTGAACTGTGACTAGGGACCGAGCCAGTAGTTGACCAAGCAGACATAGAGTAGAAACAACACTCAGCTACACAAGCCATTACCCTCTAAGGCTCTCGTATGACTTACCCTGCAATCAAAGTGTCTGCATAAAAAGAACAACACTTACACAACTATTACATGTCTAATTTAAGAGATTATTCCATGATGAAATGTAACAACGGCAATTTTAGATAGTCAGAGTCCATTTACTATAAAAAAAATATTGCATTACAGTCCATAACTATGCTAACTTACATATGCAGTCCCTGGGTGGACATATAGCAACAGAGGAAGACAGGAGAATGTAAATGTTTACATTTTCAAAATACTGAGCTGAGCACCTGGTAAGCTTTGTTTTGGATATAAACTCTTTTTCTCTTCTCCACCTAATTATTATTACATTAGGTGCTATTGCTGTGAGACCGAAATAAATTGTGACTCTTTAAACTGCAATTATTTCAAATTGCACGGTTTACCAGCTAAGTGGATGGAACGTTCAACAGCGGTGGAAAATTGAGAGACCAAAATACAGTTTAGGTACCCACCTGAATGCACTTATTCACGTCAGTCTGTGTGCACTGATGAATTTTGATTTAGTTGCAACCGTGTAAGAGTCTTCATACAAAAGATTTAATGGAATACACATAAACCAATTACTGAAGATCTACGTGTAGACACAAAGAAAGAAAAAAGGCAAGAAAGGAACTAAATGCTTTCTGCTTGCTAAAGGTTGTTAGTGTCAGTGTCTTAAGTATTCCTATGTTTATCTGTGCTGATGAAGCATTGATTGACGATGATACAGCGTCATTTGGCTCTGATAAGCCTAAGTTCTAAACAGACCATATGCTGACTACCATGTGGAATCAGCAGGCTAATATCAAAAGGCGAAGTTACTGGTTGTAATGTAGCTGCTTTACAAGGCGTCTATAATAACAGTGGTAAAATAGCAGTGCAAATCAGGGAATAAATCAGTCCTACATATGCTGTTGGCACCATGGGGGGGAAAAGTGAATTTAAGTAGATGTTTGAGAGAAAATTTGCTGCAGACATCTTGATTCTCATAACAGTTTCCTGTTAAAATAAACTGACTTAATGAATAATGAAACAATCAATAACATGTCAGTAAAACAGGAAATGACAGCTTGCTAAATCTGAGAATAGAGTGAATTGTTAATGGCTGGATTTATAAAAGAAAAAAAAGTAGCACTGCTGAAAATGACTAATAAATAACTCTGACCTGAGGTGATACATAGTGATGCTAAATATGCTAATCTCAGCTAGGCGGTACATCTTGATATTTAATCAATCCCCAAGCCTTTCAGATCGTTTCCTCTTCTCATTGATGAGCCTCTTAGACTGTGCATTGTGTTGCCTGCTGTAATATGTGGGCTTGTTCCCATAGTTACTGGTGACTGGAGCCTCATTTATTTCACTAACAAGACCTAACTCGGTTCGAACAATTCCGCAGGATTCTTCAATAGGAGATAAATTAGCATAGAGATTGAAAGCAGAAACAGGCCTCATAGGTAAGCTCAAATCTTCTCACATTTAACTGGCAATGTTGCTATGTACCATTGACAAAGGTGTTTAATTTTCATCTGTCTGTTCTGACCTGGGAAGTGATTGATTGGTGAGAAAATTGACCAAACACAAGACAACCCGAAAAGTTTTACTTCACATTTTTCTTTTTTTTCCCCCTCTCTTTTGTCTTGTACTTTCTGACTTGCTCTTGGTAGATATGCAATGCATTTCCTGTGTATTTGCAAAATAATGAATGCAAAATGTGCCTGTTCAAAGCACACTTGTGGGTTGTAATTCCACTAAAAAAAACCAAAAAACAAAACAGACACAGTCCTAGAGGGGAGATATTTTCTAACACTGTTTGTACTTTCTTGGTCTCTGGCATAAAATAACACCTTTTAACATCAGCTTAAAAGCATAAAAGAAGCCAAATGGCCCTGTTGAAATCACTTAAATATGGATTACTTTTTTTCTTTTTCAGTAAGTTTTAGTAAGCACTCGTTTCAGGCTGAGTTCAGAGTACAGAGTGCCCTCTTCATGAAAACCCATCATTAGAAAAAACTTGGAATGGCTAATACAGCTATTAAATTAATTCAAATGCTTTTGTGCAGGCAGGATGCCTGATAAAAAAAAGACAGACTTACAATGCATTAAGTGTTTTCTTTTCGGGTGAATCATCAAAGGACTGTATTGCTGCACCATGCAGGACGTGATTTCATTTTTATTTAGCATCCGTCCACCTGGGTTCTTCAAAATGGATGTTCCTGCTCTTTCTGTTTGTTTTAAGCGCTCCTGTGAAGTCTTTCTCACCCTCTTAAATGCCTTACACAAACAAACACAAAATGAATGGAAATGAGGGAGCACACGCAAGATAAAAAAAAAAAAAAAAAAAAGCCCTGAACCATCTCTATCATGTTGATCAAAAGTGACAGCTCTGTATTGCGTTTGACTACACTCGGCCAGCCCCACAGGCAGACGAATAGACGTAAGGAATATCATTCCTCAGCTTCAATCCTTCAATAAAAACAATAGTTGGGCCAAGCGCATGGGAGGAGATGAAGGGTGAGAGTGATACGATGTGGCATTAATTTTCCCCAACGGCAGCGTTTACCACGTTTCATTCAATAATGCTAAGTCTTTCAGAGGACACTGCCGGGTTAGTCAGCCATTTAGAAAAGAACTTAGGGGATTAAGAAGGCACTGAACAGGCACTGTGTAGGCTAGACAGAGGGAGGGATGGAGGGGGTGGAGAGGGGTGGAGAGCGAGTGATGGCTGCAACAGGGCTGATAGAGAGATAGCAGAGAGGATGGTTGTGGGAGTGAAGGGATGGATGAGACATGATCAGCGGATAGTAACAGAGATATGGGGGAAAGTAGAGAGCAGGAGAGATGGGAAGGGGAGGGTGAATTTATTCAGGTGTTGGCCATGCAAGCCAGCACTGGAGATTTAAAATCCTCCCCTGTCTCCCCCCCATGCTAATGGAAAAGCATCAGTCATGATAGAGAGCCAGAGATAAATACATCATGGTGACTGGAGGCCTGATGGCAACACTTTCTCTAGGAGTCAGAGGAGGACGGGTGGATGCCGCGAGGGGGTATTAGTCATCAGGCCATCGCCTTGTAATTCTAACCGTACTCCTACATCTTTAGTCAGCAGCAGCAGCAGCAGCAGCATGCTTTTAGTCATCAAGCATTTTTGTGTTTGATTTAAAATGTTTTGACTGGAATGTGCTGTTTGTTTGAGTAAAAATTATGCCACAAAAGAAATTATTCAAAAAAAACAAAACAAAACAACGGCAAGACTTTATGTTCTCAGCATCAAATGACTGTCAAGCCTGAATGGTTTTACTGAAGGGTAACTCCACATAAAGCAACTATTTTTAAATTATGTGGCTACATTAAAAATTAATCAACATTTTTATATGACTAACAAATCCAATAACTCCACATAATGTGAAAGGGTTGCTTAGAGCCAAAACCACTGCAATAATAGCTCATTGTCTTTGCTTAAGTATATATTGTTGAGAGAGTAAATGAGTTGTGAAAAACATGAGCACCTAGCAAGCCAAAATGTTTCTGCCATCATGCTAGTGGCAAGGCTCTGTGGAAGGCAACGTCAAGCCCTTGTTTGTCTGTCAGTCAGTCTATTGCTTTGGTCCACACTGGAATGCCATGAAATTTTGTACAAACACTATAACACAATCCTTATAACTGTGGCGATCCCTTGATCTTTCCTATAGCATCACGTTCATATTTGCTTTTAGCTCAAAGCACCACTGTGCTAAGGTACAACCTCACAGAGTCACTAGCATGGCTGGAGACGCTTAGTCTTGTTTCTATTGAGGTGGCAGAGGACTTCATCAGGTGACCAGAAACACAATTTCAGTGGGTCAAGTTTCCCTGTGTCTGCTGGATGTATAAGCACTGTAGGCAATTTATTAACAGGTTAGCCATAACAACTTGATCTCTGAGCTGTGTTTCAGTGAATTTGTTTTGCATCTTTTTAGCTCTACAGTGGTAAATAGGACACAGTGCATAGTACTGTTAAACACAACTGAATTCATATTATTTCTTTATAGACCCTTAATCAGCTTAAAGGCATAGTGACAGTGAATACAATTTAAAAATGTAAAAGGTACTACGATGATAGCATTGCTGTAGGTATTTTGCAAAACAGGATTAGAAAGTTGTGTAGACGGGTTGGAAAAAAGACTATGCTATGCTTTGCACTCTTGCAACAGTGACTGACATAACCTTATAAAGTTAAATTTACGTTACTGCCATGAACAGAAATTATTTCTGATTATAAATCATTTAATGTGCCCCTAATTACAGCTTATGCAGTCTAATATAACAGCCCTGCAGTAAACCATACATTCATGAAAGTTATAATCTCGAGTTTCTGTTAAAGTGTTTTAGAGAAGTGTTGATCATGATCATTTTGTAATATGTAGATTGGTTAACTCTCATTGCTCACTTTCTATAGGCCCTGCACACCCACACAAGTATTTTGAGCTATTCTGGCTGATGGCTGAGGCACTAAGTTGGGAAACACATGATGTCACCAAAGTCCATGTAGTAGGGAGAATGATTGTGGTGTAAGTTATTCAGTTATAAGTAATAGGTGAAACAAAACGAACATCAGAGTCAATGATATATCAGTAAAGCTCAATATTTACACTAATATGTACTCTAATCAGGCAACACAAGTGAAAACACCTGTGTGGGTGGAATATGAGTCAGTATGTGATTTAAATGGGATCTGGCTAACTTGCCCATGCTGGTGTCTGAAGTTTACGGTATCTGAGTGGAATCATAACATGCATCATCTTATAAGGGGATGCAAACTGCGAGCTGCAGCTCTCTTTTGGCCCATTAAGCAGAGCTGAGCAGAGCCATAAAAGAGTCAGGTCAAGCGAATAAATATTAAACGACCCCAGCAGGGTATTGTGGAGACGATGCAGAGGAAGGGGCCTGGCAAGCTGATGCTGTCTTCCATACATCAATTACCCAACGCTGGACATTTGTCATTTCAATAGCTCTCTGTGATGGCTGGCTATTGGTAAAGCTATTTGGTTGGGAATCATAGGTTAATCAACATCCACATCAGACATTTCATAGATGTTTATGGGAAACTGTAAAACCATATTTATGTTTATCTACGAGGACCTAATTGATGGTTGTTATTCAGTGGGATTTGATGGAACAGTGGTGCATTTCTACCTATCTTGGTGTCTTTAACATAAGTCAAAACAGTTTTCAAGACAAGGTCCTGGCTGAGGAATAATCTATCTCCTTAATGACGACATAATCCTTGTGTTAATTACATGATATGAGCTTTAAGCCTATCTATTACCCATAATGTCATCCATGTAAAGGCATTTAATACTTAATAAATGTATCATCCAACACTGCTCTTTAAAATGAAGACAGGCCTTCAGTGTTAACGATCAGGGTGTGCAATCCTCAGGAATTTGTCGATGTGTAGGCTAAGAACAGCTGGAACGTCGAGCACCTGAAAACAATTGAATGCACCATCTGCACAGAGGCTCGGTTCACTCATGACTAAACACATACACAGATGCCATGCTTACATAAACAACAATAACCAGGTTATATAAAAGGCAAACAAGGACCATATTAACTCAGTTGACTCTTAGGATTATCTAGATTTGCATATCAGTTATGTAATTAATCTGCCCAATGCACGCCCTCACAAAGGCCTTGAATTTTCAAACCTTGAAGCCTTTATTTAAACAGGCAAGTTCACTAAGGACATCCCTATATACAACAGCTACGGGGACTGTCTGCACTGTAGGATTATACACACATATATTCACACACACGCTGAGATACACAAAGCACCCTCACCCAAGCATTGCTTCACATGCTAATGTGTAAAGTTGATCATTTGACCATCTATAAATATATGTGAAGTATTGCTGTGAAAGCGTAAAGCCTGGTGTGCATCAGTGGAGCCAGCAAACTAGCAGATGTGCATTTTAAAGGCAATGCCACTTAACCAAGTGGTAAAACAGCATGTGCACAAAACATTTACTTTGTGATATGATAGGCATGCATCCTCATTCTCTGTACCCCTATCATCTGCATGACTGTCAACAGACATAACATTGAAAATCTCTAACCCAAAAACTATTTCAACTGAGCTGGGCCTTGGTGTATGTGTATGTGCATGATCATATGTGTGTGCATGCCTATAAGAGAAAGTCCAGATCAAAGCGCCCCATGTTGTCCATGCCCAGCCAACTTGGCAGCCTGATTATTTCACTCCCATCAGAGCTGCAATTCAAATTGACAAAAAAGAAAGCTGAATGGAGTGGGGTGGGATGGTGAGAGGAGGAGGATGGTGAGACAGAAAGAGGTGAGAAAAAACAAAAAAAATAGAGCGAGTGAAGAAGAGAATGTAAATAGAAAAAGTGAGATTGTTCCTGGTTTGAGAGCTGAGCTATTTTTTCTGCTTTTTTTCTCTTTTGTTGTAGGGAGGCTGTTATCTGAGTGGCAGATGACAGATACTGGAGTGTTGCAGTGCTGCGTGACGGGTCAGGCTGAGTTACAGTGAATCTCTTTTCTGCTCCTATCAAATTGCAACCTGAGTGGAGGAGACAAAATAATCGAATCAATGACAAAACTGTCAGACAGACAGGAAAAAACAAAGAATGGTGAATTATAATTAGTGGCCAAGACAACAAGCAAATCACCCTACACCAACAGAAAGTAATAGAGAGTTACAAGTGTTGTTAGACAGTCGGATATTCCAACTTTGTGCAGGGTAAAATCCATGCAAATGACTTTGGGCGATTTTAAGCATTTCATATTATATCAAAATCTATCGTAATCCATTGACCTGTAATGGTAAATGCTTCTACAGAGGAATGACAAAACCAATATAAAGTGTCTCAGTAAGGTTTTAAGTAAGTATTCAGAGCAGCTCCAGACTGGGTCTATTAGACCAAAATTGGAATACAGTAAGAAATAACTGTCATCATTTTTTTTTCTTTCTATTTACATCATAGCACTACAATTCAGCAGACATTCATCACACCATCTGCTAATTAAAACAAAAGATGTTATATAATCTGACGCAAACAGCAACAATGACTTCATTAGACAGATCTCACACAGTGTAAGAGGTAGTTAACTTGTAAGATTGATGTTACCACTCAGTCTACAGGTGCCCTAACACGTCACTCCAAGATCTCCCATTGGTTATCTCCCAAGCGGGTTGAGATCTGATGGCTGTGAGGGCCATGGCACCTGATTCACATAATTTTCATACTCATCAAACCATTCAGTGACCCCTTGTGTCCTGTATGGAAGCATCTGCATTTGTTGCGTTACTTAACTCATGCATTCAGGTTTTTCCTTTAATATGTCAATTGTGTGTATATTTGAACTGCAACGTTGCACTCAGCGTTCCTAAATTCAAAGCTGAGTCATCAGCTAACACTGGCAAATATAATTCATGTGACACTGACTGTTGCAGAGTGCAGCACTTTCCATTAGGCAAAAGAAAATATCATTCTGTATGTTTCATCTATGTTTTTTTTTTTTTTTTCAACTGGACCAGTGAAATGCAATTAAGTTGTAAAAATACACAAACAGGAAATTGGAGCTGAAATTTCACTTCAAACTCAATGAAATGTGGCAGTTACAGTGAAAGAGGTACAGAGTGAGGAACAAAAGAAGGCAGAGGGAAGGCGGGGGAGAGCTCCTTGCTCCTTGACTTCAATCAGTGCCTGTTGTTTGCCAACAGCTACACTCTCCACCCTGCTTCACACCGGAGGTTGACAGGGTCAATCCAATTGCAGCTCAGGCTTTGGCCTCTTTCATTCTCCTTTCATACAGGAGATAAGCACATGACGTAGATCTATTGAATGCCCACGTTCAAGCCATGTTTGACCCCATTCATATGAGACTGCTGTCACAGGTTAATCTTGTGCTGTTGTCAGTGTTTGTAGAGGCTCCATTCTGCAACTGTAGTTGTCAACATATTGCTGCAAAACCTTGGTATAAGACAGAATTACATTACAGAGGTACCAAATACACTTTCAACTCTCTCCTCACACTCATCCCTTCTTTCAGCCCTTTCTAGACAAGTCAGGTTGTTGGTTTAACAATAAATTCCCTTCCGTAATGGAAACGCCTGTTCACCAAAACCAGGAGGAGGGTCAAAAGGTCAGACTGGATGATGTGTGTTGACCCATTCGGATCGAACAACATGGTTGAACCTGCATCGCTGACAGGAGAAATCAGACCCAAACTTAGACGTACAGAACATTTGAAATATAGCATTTATCTTGGCCAAGAGGAACTGTATTTACAATACTCTGACCTGACAACTGACCCGGAACCTACAGGCTATGCAACATGCTCACAGAACCAAACAAAACAAAGTTAAAGTTGCAGTTGTTCTGTGCCAATACAACCCAGGAAGTACAGCTAAGAGCTTGTACAGGGTGTAGCACAGAAACTGTGGCCCTCAGGGAGTCCTCAGGGACTGTAGGAGCAGCATTGACGTGGAACACTGTGGACTCTTACAGCCTGACAGGTCAGTGTCTGCAATAACCCATAACACACAATGAAATGAGATGACCAACCAAGTGCATCCATGTAGCTGAAATGTCTCAACTAAAGCACTGACACATCCCTGTGTGTCTCTGCACACTCCCCCATTGTACTTGTTCACCAGGTTTCTGCCCAATACTTTTCTATTCTATTTTGTTGTATGTGGTACAAGATCCATTAAATAATTAGATTTGTTTTCTCATCTGTCAAAGCAAAACAAGATTCCTATCCCCCGGTGTTCAGGACCTTCCAGTTGTAACCTCAAAATGTGGGTTCCTAACAATTCTCCAACTCCTTCCCTGTTTTTTTTTTTTCCCAGTTTCAGACAGCATATTGTGTCAGAACAGATTTAGACATCTTCCTCTCAGAAACCAGAGGAAACTCATTCCTTCCCTGACTCTGCACCTGCTTCTGTTATAGACAACCTGAGAACATCATGTAGCCCCTTTCTCCTCCAAAGCTATGCCCTGAGGTAAGCCTCCACCTAATACCAACAAGTGCACCTGAGGGCAAAGTATTTTTAAAGCCCAGAGAAGATTCTGAGGTAGAGAGGAGAGGAGAGGAGAGGAGAAGAGAAGAAAAGAGAAGAGAAGATCTTTTTGGAGGAAAGTGGATAAGCAGTGGGGGGTGTTGCCTGGAGGAGAGACACTCTGCTGTTACTGATTGTCCAGTGAATGGGTCAATCTATCGATAGACTCCTCTGTTTGTTGTATATCCACTAACACACAAACTGACACTCACACACACAAAACCACATTCTCTAAGAAGCTCCATTTACCCCCTGAAGTTAAGCTGAGGCAGTGGTGAGAATGTATTCTCTGGCTTGTCATCTTTGAAAACACTCTTCCTCTGAGGCTCTGTCAGCAAGTTGTGATGGATAACAGGGCAGTATATTATGTGTTTGTGCCTTAAAGGAAGTGCAGACACACACAAGACACCTGTGCACGTTTGGGTATAGCTGAAATAGCACGGGCAATCCCTCGATGGCATTACCAAAGTTTGTTATTTATTCTGCAGCCCTGCAACATCAAGAAACTCTGTGAAAGGTGCCACAGTTGATATAAAGGAGGAACAAAAAGGAAATTGCTTTTAGAATCAGTTCATGAAAGATTTATCAGGAATCAGGAACAAGACATCTGGCAAAAGTGCATAACCTGCTGGAATGTTGTTTGAGATTTCCGCATCTAACACACATCTGTCAGCCTTTAGAGTGCAGAAAAAGGGAGTTTTTTAAAAGTAAAGCATTGAATCCTCGAGAGAGACCTTCAGGCCTGCATGCACTCAGCTGAGTTTTTGTCTTTTGTGTAACAACGGAAATACAGCACACAAACATATCTCTATCATTTCACTTCTTGCAAATGTATTTTATGCAGCATGTGCAGCAGTTAAAAACACAGCATTTATCTTTAATTGTATTTCATTTAACTATCCATGTTCTAATTTCTGGCCATCCTACAAATATACACATGTGCACTGTGGTAAAAGTAAAGGGAATGGCTTTAGGTGCAACAGAGAAAAGGGAGAATTGACGCTGTAGTGTTATGAGTCAACACAAATCCTTTAAATCAACCTACAATGGCATAGTAGGTGCTAATCACCTATAACATGAGGTCCACAGCTTTAATCAGAGATTGATCGTGCCTTCAACAATATCAATAGCTCTTATTGATAAGGAAGTAGAGGTCACCCTATAACACAATAGCAGGGCTCTTGGATGTTAGGTGTTTAATATCCCAAACTAGTGCCATTTCAACTTTCATATAATGAATCTACATGAGCATTTAGGAGACATTCTTACAATCACTAGAGTCTACAGAACAGTGTTTAAAACAAACAAAACAGGTCTTGTATGTGCTAAGTGGACCAGAGGCCAGTGCCGCATCAATTTTTGCATTTATTTTCTTTTCCTTTATGACATAAAATAAAATGTGCAGTACGGCTGTAAATACTCATTTTGTTTGATGCTTTTTTTTCTGACGAGATAACATGATGAAAAGATTTGTGTCATAATATTCCTGTAGTTATGCTCTCAATGAGTTGTTAAAACTGAGCAGGGCAGTGTCTGAACATTAAGAATATTTCATTATTTATCAGCTTTTGACAGGAGCATTTATTCAGGATTTCAGCAGATAAGCATCAAAATAACACGATTATGCTAATACCAGAAACGCAGCAAACCCTGTTCCAGTGTTTAACTCGCTGAGTGACACCTCTCCTTCTGGGAGAGCAGTCCTATAGGAACCAGCAGGTGACAGTGATGTCATACACAAAATAAATCATAAGACTTCTCTTCACTTTTCTTTTGATTATGCAGATTGGTTCATTAATATATGCAAATAATCTGAGGGGAAAAAAAAGAATCAAGAGCTGATGCAAATCAAATGCAACTCTCCCAAAAAGACTGCAAGGATGTGGAAATGATGGTTTTCTTGCAAAGCCCCTTTTTTGTTGGTCAGAGTTAGAAGATCTGCAATGTGAATGAGGTTTCTCAAGGGGAAACATAACTGAGTCAGAAGCACCACACCTTGCATTTAAAACATAGATTTAAAAATTATTATACAGCAACTGAATATATTCAACTCTTCCTCTGGCATAAGGTATTGGTAATCATTGGAATGCCTGTCAGACAAATCACATTAAAGTTAATGAGTGCTGCAACTGTTTGTATAATACAGAATGGCTCAACAAATGAATGATAATGCTAATTAGCTTCTGAAAGCACAGTGAGACTTGTAGCTATGGGTAGACACACAACAGTTAATTGCATTGTATCTATTCCATAATCTAATCTTAATAAAACATTTAACCAATACTTGTGAGTGAGAGAAAGAGAGAAAATGAACTGTACCTGTAAGAGCAAGCATTATTGAATTATGCTATACCAAGAGCGCTGGCAAATTATCCCACCAGTCACTGTTTAAAGTTTTACAGGTCATTGTTATTCACCACCTACATTACACTGAATAAACAAGAGGTTCATGATGCACACTACTTTCTGATTCACAGTCTATATATCTAAGTATGTCACTTATGAGTAAAATAAGGTTTTTTTTACAAGGATATATGGTTGTAATTTTCACATGTAGCATTGAGTGATGCAAATTCTATCTATCTATCTATATGTAGATATACTGTATGTGTCTATTCTTTTTTTTTTTTAATGACGGGAACATGGCCTATCGTGGCCGTGATTTCACCCCACTCACTGTCAGCTGCCAAGCCTTTGTTTTCCTCGCACAGGGCCATCCAGGCATGACCAACTCCCGTCCTCCAGTTTCCACCTAATCATCACTTCACTGGTTGACAAGGACGCTCATAAAAATGGTGAATTATTTGACTAGGGTTGAATTGAGCTTTTTGTCACGTCATTGCTGAAGGATATTTCACAAATCCAAACACTGATTTCAGTTGACGAATGACATTTACCCACAGGAAGTGTTTTCCACCCCATATTTTGGTTCGAGGTGAAGAGAAAGATGGAAAGAAAAAAAAGGGGTTGATGGATGGATTAAGGGTCTTAGTGCATTAGCGTAAGGTTAAGTCATGAACTTGTCTGTTTTCCATATTTTCCTGAGTTGCCCGTACGTGAGATGAATTCAGCGGATCAGTGGATTGCAAACGACAGTTGAATATGTTATGCTTGAAGAGGCTTTTTCTGTTTGACCTCTTCAGCCCATGAAAAAGCACTTATGGTATCCTTACTTCAAAGCAGTTTGTCCAAAAATAAAAATAAAAATAAAACCGCCAAAGAAGTGGGAGACTGCAACTCTTGGTTCCGCTTAAATTGCCTTTAGCAGTTCTATTGATGGGATTGGGCATAGTCTTTATTCCAGAGCCAAAAACAGTCATGAAAAATCTTTTTTTTTTCAACTTTGTGCACCCAGCCAGAATGTATGACTTACATCTCAAATGTTTTTATACTGATATCAAATTGTAGGATTCAAACAAACGCTGGGGGCCAAAAACATTGTACTTATCTTTGGCCAAAACTGCATTAGTTTAAAGAGAAACTGAAAAGTAGTCACTGTTGAGTTTAGATCTCCTCAGAACTTTTAATTAACTCAAAGAAGAATTCCAAATTGATTTGCAAAATGTGGCTGTATAATTTAAACTTGAAACAATGTGCAGTAATAAGATGAAACCCTGGATGGAGTGTGTCAGCACAAGGGGACATGCATGCCTCCATGCACATGTGTAGGAGTGTATTTGTGCATGTGTGCGTTATGGTTATAACAGTTTTAGCAGAGGACGCCCTGCACACTGCAGAATTTCTCATGAGCCAATGTCTTCAAACATAAGATGCCTTTTTAACTGTGGTTGGTGCTGATAATAATAATGAGGAAGAAAAAGAGAAGAAAAAACAGCTAACTCCAACTAGAGATATGGCACCATGGTTTGTTTACCATGTTTTAACGACTTTCATGTCCTTTTTGTAATTAGTAAAAATTCAGAATTTTAAGAGAGAGAGAGAAGTGTTGTGTGCTTTCCCCCCTGCTATGAGTCCCTGGCATGGTCCAAAATAAAACCTTCCACAGCATCAGATAAAGAATATTGTTAACCAAAACATACTCAGCGATCTACAAAGGAATGGCAATGGGAGGATAAGCTAGTTTTGCTATCATCACAACCACCAGACCTAAATCCAGTTTAGTTTAGGTGTTTTTGGGAGCTATCACACATAGATATCTCGCATTTTGTCAAGCAAAGTTTTTAAGTTAATCTGCATTTGTTCAAAAATACAAGATATTGTGCATTTTTTCCTTAACAAGATGTATTCATGTAATCCCTGCCAATCTTTTTAGGTACACCCACACTACAAACAATCGCCTTGTTTTTTTTACTCTGTTCCAATATAATTGTGAAGTGGGAGGAGCCATGGGTTTGGGAATATTCTCCCCATTGTTTTTCCCCACTTGGAATTTTACTTTTAATATTAAAAATATAATACAATAGAATAGTATAAATAGTATAATAAATATACTACAATATTACTGAACACAGAATCATGGAAGTCTCCTGGATAAATACACAGTACCACGGGGTTATGTTATGGCCATTGCTTCTAAATGTTCCAACTTCATTTCTAAGAAATCATGTTTTCTGTCCATTCGGTATGTCAAAATAGCACTAAGTACTACAGTACCCATGAGTCTCGTCAACTGTGACTATGATGAAGACAGCAGCTGAAGTGGCGAGATATATTGAATGAACACAAATCTGTGGCTGCATTTGGCAACAAAATACTGCACCATAGTTGCTCAGATAATCAAAAATGTATGTATAAAATGGACTCAAAGCTATGTAGTTAAACCAAAGATAGTTTGGCTAAACTAGCCAAATCACAGAATTTGAAGTTTTGTAATTGGCTGTGTCTAGGGGCAATGCACAATGGGATTCGTAGTTTACTTAACTTCGTTTTTATATGCATAGTCTTGTACCTTTGGCTTTTTTTCAATGAACCTGAATTATTTTGGTGCAGTTGCTATTTGTTTGTACTGATGAGGGAGAGTTTCATGCCCGTCCACATGTTGAAAATGCTTAAACTGCCAGTCATGTAACATTGCTTATGGGAAAAATTAATGAGATTTTTGCTTCCGGACCCCTGGCCGTCCTGACTAACCCCGCCAACTTCGCTCCATGTGGAGCATTCTGGGCACCTATTGCAGGTTAGATACTACGGTCTTTCCAGGTTTCATATTGTTGTAGAAATAATTTTTTTTTAAAAATCAATAAATAAAGCAGAGGCTTTTCATGTAATTTGAAGATGTGGCTATAAAGTAGTTGCTTCTAGTGTAACTTGAGGATATATGGGCATATATGTGGCTATGAACTAAGGGCTGTAGTGTTATTTGAAGTTAATGTCAGCAAGTGGCTAGCAAGTATTAGTGTTATGATCAGACTGGAGAATGACTTTCCCTTGGATAGAGTTAGATTTTTTTTTTCTACAAAAAAAAACATCAAAGCAGATGCACATGTTATGAAATCAGCACGCATTTTTGCTTGGAGAGGCTCATTTTAGCTGTCTGTGATGATTGTCAGTCATCCAGGTCATGGTTATCCAAGGAAGGTTGAATCAATGGCAACTGGACTTAGTTGAAGATACTTGAAGATTTTGCCTCTCATCCAAGGGGCTTCTTCAGTTCTACCTGACTGGTGGGGTCCCAGGTACTTAACCTCTGTGGGGTCATTATCAAGGTCATTGATAGGTCTCGAGGTCTTTGATGTAGATGGCCTCCTTCACTCCTCTCCCTCCCTGATAAGGAGGACAGATGGTTTGTTGTCCTCCCACATACTATAAATATAATAGGGAAAGTAGGGCAAATGTTCTATTATTTAAAAGAATAATGATCTGTTATGGTTTTGGTTTCTTGCATTAGTCAGTTACTATATATGACATTGTATCCTTACCAGAGGATTCTATCTTGACAAGTACCTTGCACGCAGGTATGTACAAACACTTGGTTAAATGTAGTGGTGAAAGTGGGGCAAAAGTTAGATTAATTCAGTTAGCTCATAGTCAAGACAAAAAGCCCCTTCTCCCTCAAAACCTGGAATGCCCTCAAATCACATTTGTGAAGGACACATTCAACTAACAAGTCAACACCAGTAGTCATTTGTTTCAATTTTCAACTTTGTAGTTCTTGTTTCTGCACTCAGAAGGATTACTTCAACATCTTGGAGTTCATCTTATGAAAAAATAAACTGCACTATCTTTAGAGAGTGTGGTTTTTACACAAATGTGTATGGAACCTTTGCATCACACAGATCCTGACAACACACAGCACATTCTTCAAGTGACTTCCGGGCACAAATTGTACATAAGTATATAGATTAGTCAAAAATTACAGATGATATTGCAGAAGAATTGAAAGAAGAAGAAATTGAACTGAAATAAGGCCACCTTTTATTAAAATTAGAGAGCCTTTATAATGTGGCCAAGCAACTGCATTACTGTAGTAGTAGCCGAACTCCAGTTTATATCCTCTTTGGTGTCAGGTCCTGGCATATAAAAGGCTGTAAACTCAAGTTTAAGGAAACATGACTGTGTGTTTGATGACATAGTCATCTCCGATTTAGTCAAACAGTTGAGTGAGTCAAACCCTGTTAATCACAGCTTTAAGAGCTGACAGTCCTCTTGCCACATCTTATAAAGGACAAGAGTTTCTTAAGAAGAAATTTCATTTAGTTGAGCCTGTTGAATACATTCTGGACAAGAAGGTCAAACCTTACAGTATGTTCCCATTCTTTAGTCATTGTTACAGATATTACGCCTGAAAGACATACAGGAGAAAGATTTCAACTCTTCATACACCACTCAGAAGGCTAGGTACACATCATTTCATGATGGAACATATTTTAAGGAAAATGCACTTTTATCAACTGAAGACATTACTCTTTCTCTCCTCCTCTACATTGATGCTTGATTTTGAGGTTTGCAATCACCTGGGAACATCACACAAGATTACTGCCATGTATTGGGTATTGGCAAATGTTCCACCACAGTTTTGTGCTACACTGAAGACAGTTTATTTAGCTGTGCTTTGCAAGGCTGCAGAAGTATGGTTATGAGATACTATTAAAAGACCTTGTCCAGTTGGAAGAGGAAGGGCTCTTTATTCCTGTGTTTAGAAAGAAAATCAAAGGCACAATAAGTAGTGTAGCAGCTGACAATTTAGGTGCCCATTCAATTGGTTAGGCTTTTTGGAAAGCTTTTCTGGATCTCATTTCTGCTAGTTTTGTTAAGGAGAACTCTCCGAATTTCAGGAAAAAGAATTAAGAACTGGATCCTTCCAAGCAAGAACAAAGCAAGAAGATTCTCTTCATGTACAAGCAGCTTTAGACGCTTTAGAAAGCCCCACTCTCACTCACTGCTTCAGTATGAAAAGGCAGTGTGCCTTAACTAATTAATTAAAATATTTTCATGCTTTGTTGGGGTATTCACCAGACTTGCACCACCACCTATTCAAGGGAATAGTACCTCTGGAGTTGGCTTTGTGCTTTAATGTTCTGATAAAGAAAAAAATACTTTATTTCAACTCAATGAGCTAATCTGACAGTTCCCCTACAAGTGGACTAACAAAGCTGGAAGCCCACAGCCCGTCCCGCTGAACCTGAAAGCGCGTAGGTGGAAGCGCTCATGAAAATTGGAGCTGACTGTGTCGGCTCCCTCTTATCATTGGTTTCAAAGTGTCAGAGAGTGAACCGGCATGGCATCTTCCAATGAATCTTAAAGACGTTGTTGAACTTTTGGTTTATCTGTTTCACACAGATGACACAATTAGATACCTTGACACCAAGATATTGGAACACAGGAATAGATACTTGAAGATGGCATCTGCAACTAATCAAAGCTTTTGGACCATTTGTAGCTCTGTGGACAACGACGCTTTAAAGTGAAATATAGCATTTTTTAAGCGATTCGTTCAACATACCATCTGTTCTCGCAACATTTTACTGTCTCTTGCTGTTAAGCATCAGTTCATGCTGGCTCCCATCTGCATGGCCCAGACATATTCAAACCTGCCCTATCAAATCTGTCCACAGTGCCTGTGAATGTCCTCAAGGGAAACATACAGGAAGCAGTGCAAAGAAAGTTTCCTGGAGAGACATGTATTCAGGTTGCCAATACAGTGACTTGCTATGGCACCAGTTACTCAGTGGGAATGATCTTGCCCCACAGATCCACTGGAGGGCTTCTGGAATTTGTTGAACTAAGTCTAATCCTCATTGTGCACGGCCAGCCTGTATTTGCTGTCAAGTGTCTACATTCATGGTACAGTGAGCACCTTAGGGCTTTTGAATTGGAATCCACAAGACAAGTGACAGTCCTCGAGCAACAAAAATTAACAGACTCCTACTATCTTGCAGTATACACTGTTGAGCAAAAGCGATTTTTCACCTTGAAGTGTCACATTCCCATGTAAGATTAGGTAGTTAAACACCGTATATATTGACATGTTTTCAATTGTTCCTGATTCCTCAATTCATTGTGATTAATTAGTGGTTAAAAATGGTTTTCACTTTCTGAAAAAAATTTACAAAACTACTCCAAAATGTCACCCAGTAGCCTACCTAAAAAGTGACCCATATCTGATTCCTATTTTTAAAGTGATAGTTTGGGTTCTTACCTATGTAGTTGTATTTGATAGTCGAGTAATAGATCATTGAAATTTGACAAATCAACTCCTTCCCTGTTGTGAGAACAAACACTTTGTCAAGTGGGTGCTGCTCCAAATGAATGCAAATGGATCAGGACCAGCAAACAACATGATTTTAAGCAGCAACTCAAAACTAAAAAAAAAACAAAAACAAATTGCAGGATGCACTACAGCACAGGTTTGTTTGGGAGTCATTATTGTCGCCCTTTTCAGGCCTCTTGCTTCCAAATTGTTTGAACTACTTTCTTATGTATAACTGTGTCTTTATCACCACGCAAAAACACCATTTTCATTCACCTACCCGGTGTGTAAACAAACGTACTGCACTCTTCTCAGAGCTGTTGCATGGACTTTTGTGTATCCTGCAAAACATTATTTTTAGCTTTGGTCCACCACTCAATTTGTGTTTTTGCTAGTCCTGAACCACTTGCATTCATTTTGGAGCAGCATGAGCTTGTTCTCATGACAAGGAAAGAGTTGACAGATCAAATTTGAATGATCTGTTACACTATGATGCAGTAACTACAACTATCTTGGTAAGTACCCGAATCGTCACTTTTGACAGATGGACAGTCAGCTACTAGCAAGCAGTCCTGAATAATCTGACATTTGTCAATATTAATTTTAATTGATATGATCAAACTTGGCTTTCATTCTTTATATATAGTTGAACTGTATTTAAAGGACCATACCAGTCATAATAAGACTTTTAGACAATTTTCTGCATTGTCCTGCTCTATTATATTACCCCTGGTTGTTTTCCTGTACACTCCATACTTGTATGAGTCGATTGTTTTGTTTACCTTACAAGACTGCATTGGTTCCATTCATTTGTTGACAATGTGAAATCAATATGAAAACCAGTCCAGACACTTGAAAATCACTTGACATTGGTAATTATAATTATGAATGTTTAGTCACCACTTACATTTATCAGAGTTTCTTGATTATGCTGTAATTCATCATAGTTTCATCTCACTTGTGGTCAGATCAATGTGTGCATGCGTCAAATTATCATCAGTTTGTATGAGATGAAACTTAAGAAATTATAGCATAATGACAGCAACTTTGACGAATATAAGCAGCAACTAAGGGTCACACAATTCAGAATCCAACAGAATCCCACATTCTGGACAAACTAGCAGAGCGTATCTTAGTCTACACCGCCTATCCTTCACAAGCACAAAGGGAGCAGGTTGCTGAGACCCTGGTTACAAAGCATCCATGTTTGAGGGACACAGTATCTTTCAGTGGTTTATATGGTTGGCACAACAGTCTGAAGTACAAGCAAGTCCATTACATAGCAAACGTGAAACACCTTGGACTTCCAGAGCTAAATGTAAACTATCTGAACAGAAAATCAGCTGCAGATAGAACCCCAGTAAAAAACTTGAACAAAGCAAAGAAATCTGAGGTAAACTACCTCATCCTCAAGGTGAAACTGATGCAACCCTTGAAAAGGAGAGAGTGGAGCTTCTCTATGAGTACAAGAAGAGAGACAACAACAAACTCATCAATGAGAAGATGTCAAAAACCTTCTCACTGTGTCAAAATGATGTAATTCTCAAGAAACCACCTGTGATGGACTTCAAAGCTTAATGGCCTGCCCTGTTTGAGCTTTCCCAGGTATGTTGATTATTGTGTCTTCCCCAATACAGGGTCTTAGTGGCAAAGTTTCAAACTGAATTTCTCTATTTTGAATTAATCATTGCCTTGTTTGCCAGTATCACTGCCATTATCCTGTAACCTATTTGACACTTTTCGACAGGAAAGTCACATGTCTTCCTGTTAAAAATATACCTCTAAAAATAAAATAAAATAATAAAAATTAATATACCTCTGCCGTTACTCTGATACAAAGCCCTGTCTGTATGAAATAACATTGTTCAATCTAGAATAGATGATGGCTTAGTGGTATCATGTATACATGTTTCTACTCAAGTATTCATCAATTTGAAGGCATACTTAAAATCTTTGGGTTCTAAACTACAGATAAGCAATTAAAACTTTTGAAAAATTAATATATACAATACAGTAGGATATACTATATAATAGCTGGAGATAAGCAGAGTAAGCACTACTTTTAAATTTATGTATTCACTTTACTAAACAGGATTGATTATATACATTTTAGATTCCATTGATTTTATAAGTGCATAATGGATATGTGTTCACACAACATGACCAAGCCAAGGGTCAGCAATGGAGATATCCTCCAGTGCAGAGCTGTATGGCTAGCACAGAAGTCAGACAACAAAGCACAACTTGGGTTCAGATCAGGTAGGCCGCTCCTCCCCATCACACACCTCCAAGTATCTCCATCACTGCCAATGTGAGCATTGAAACCTTCTAGTATATATTGTAATTAAACCGACTTCGTTTATACTTACCTGTCATACATAATCTGTAGAGAGAAATCCAAGAAAATTCTTATACTTAATCTTTTTCAAGTTCTGTGGGAAAAAAGTCATGGTTAAATTTATTATTCTTACATTTGCACTGGACCAAATATATAATACTTCTATACATCTGCAATGCTTTATTGAATGAGCAAAGCGATGATTTCTCCAATATTAGGTCTTAAATTGACTTACAAATGGTCTTAAATGGCATGAAATTTAACTCTGTGATACCTGTAGACACACATACTAAGCTACAACACCACTCAAAACTACCAAAGCAACCACATAATACCAATCTGATCTTCCATCTGGAGGAAGAGCAAAGAGAGCTATATGCATCCTTCACATTAATATACAAGAAGTAGATTTTATTCTCTCTGGTGACTTTTAAAGGTTTTTGACAATGGCAATGCCGCAGCTGTCCAAGAAGCCCTTACTACATTTGTCCTCAACATCTTTGTGGTCAGCAAAGCCAGGGTTGAAGGTTTCCACAAGGAAGCTGGAATAGCCATCAAGGGAGCAGAGGTCCCTTTTGGTATTTCCAATGTGGCACATGCTTATACCTACCTGATGGCCTTCATCTATGCCTTGGAACTAAGCTACCCTAAGAAACTGAAATAAGCCTTTGAGGTTTTTCAGAAGATCTCCCCAGAGCTGGAGGATGTGACCAAAAAAAAAATTCTCCTTGCATTTTGCATTATTGCTGACAGTGGAAGGCTAAGAAAGTTAATTTAGTGACATTTTTTACATCAACCACAGTTCATAATTAAACTGGAATTTTATAATTGTAATCATAGTGGCTAATTACTGGACTGGAGTTTTTTTTTTTCCTCTTGATTTCTTAGTATGTAAAGATTGAAAGTGACCCAAAGGGTATTTTTCAGGCAACTTTTCATGTACTGCCACAAGAAGCAGACAAATCATGCAGAACTGGAAAGTTCTCTACTATAGTTTTAAATTTAGAGAGGTGCTGGATTTTGTTTTGTTTTTTGCTTTATCAAATCTTGTTAGTTTGAATGTAGTATTGATGGATGGGATATCATTTGCTTATGGTGTTCAAACCTTTAAGATAAGAATGTCAGTGGGGTTTCAACCATGTGCTTCTCGGGGCAAACAAAATAATGTTTGTGTGTCATTTTATAGAATATTTGTGGGAGTTCACTTTTTTAGATGAACCTTTCATTCATAGAATGTGAATCCTTTTAGTTATGTGTTGGTCAGTAGTCAAATGAAGTTTGTTTTAAAATGTGTTGCTCAGATGTGCACATTCATCTGTACTCTTCCACAGATTGTCTTAGTATACACGGACCTAAGCAATTTGATAATAAAGTAAGACATGGCACAACATGGAGTGAGAAAATATTTGCCATAGATAGAATATTTTTCACTCACTTTGACTTGTACACTGCACTATCCACAGCCCCAGGAAATGTCAAGATTGTGGCTTTGTGCTTTGCCGCAGGCCTTGCTATTAACACATTAACTTTAGACAATCATATCAGGCATGTAGTAAAGTTATAAAGATTCTTTAAAAATGGCTAATTAGATTTTACCTGTATGAGTTCCACAGTGTTGTGCAGGCCAACATTTTGTCTGGGCTACAGTGTTGTTGTAGAGTTGTTGCCCCCTACTTTTACTAGCTGTAGTAAAAAAGTTGTGCAGCCATGTGAAATCTGAAGGTGTTATGGGCTGATAGCATGTCTTACGCTGACAGCGCTGATTGTTAACTAATGGAGTTAATTGTCTTATTTTATTATCAGTGTCTTTGGTATACTGTACATTCCATGCCATAAATGCAAACACTAAATACACTAAAATGTCCATGACACATCTGTGACTATTGTTACCGTAATTGAAATGAGTATTTTAAAAAATAAGTCCTTACTTAAAGTCTTGTGTTGGATTAAGTTGCCTTTCAAAATGTTTTGAAATATAAGTTGATAAACAAATATTTATACCTGATGTTGTTTGACTCATGGGGGTGTTGTTCAGACTATATACTCAATTATTGCCCAGTTGGCAGGCGGGGCCAAGGGATGGCCATGTCCATTTGTCTGTATTGTCAACACTTGGCTCCACAGCAGCTTATCTTGACATGTAATGAGTGGACTGTCATGAAATTTTGTGAGCACATTCATGATATCTAGACAATAACTGTCAATTTTGATTATCTCATGACCAAAATGTCAGTTTTATTCACAAAATATCACAAAATATAATAACTGGATTGCCATGATATTTGGTGAGGGCATTCGTGCTCCCCAAAGGAAGATTCCTCTTGATTATGGTGATCCTATGACCTTTCCTCTAACGCCACCCTCAGGCCAAACATTTGACTTGTACACAACATATCTCTAGGTAATGGATGGATTGCCACGTAAAATGCTGAGTTTACTCATGCTTCCCAGGGAATGAACCCTCTTAATTCTGGTGTCACATCACCTTTCCTGTAGTGCCATCCTAAGGCCAAAATGTCAATGTTATATATGTCACAATCTATTGGGCAGATTGCCATGGAATGTGGAAAGAACATTTCTGCTACCCAGAGGATGAACTCTGTCAACTTGGGTGACCACATGATCTTTCCTCTAGTGCCAATGTACTGAAATGTACAAACTTCATTCCCCCATTACTTGCATTCCCCTGACAAGTACCAGTGGTGTAGGGCCCACACAAATTTTTACGTAAATAATTGAAATTGCTATTACTATTTGAATTGATATTTTCAGTATAAGAAATACTCTGTTGCTAACTAGGAAATGTGAGTAAATGTAACTTTAAAATGACACTAGCACATCTGGAAAAACAAAGTAGATACCACTTCAAGTAAATAATATGTTTGGTTTTGTTTTTTTTAAAGTAGGTTTCAATTAAAAATATACATTTGAAACTCTTTAAGTTGATCACACACTAAAAAAAAGACCAGAAAAATGCTAAAATTAAGTTGGCTTTAATTGCAAATTTATTTATTGCGTGCAAAAATTTAGGTAGTTTAAACAAAGACTAGTCTTGCTTGATCTGCTGTACATAATAATCTGACAAAAAAAGTTGACTTGATTTTTTAAAGTAGATGAAGCAGGATATTTTTTTTTTTATCAGTGCAGCACTTAAGACCATCTAACAGCTCCTGTAATAAGTGTGTTAAAAAAAAAAAAAAAAAAAATTGCTAAAATCCTCGCATTTTACTAAATACAGGGTCTCCACCCCTCCACAGTACACAGCCACAGAAGAAATAAGCCTTGTGTTTGATTCTGCTATCGGCATTCATCAGGCTCTGTTTGGTGCCACCAAGCAGCTGCACAGCTTATGGGCTCTATTTTAAGCAGAGCAAGAATGAAGTCAATACGTGGATCGTAAGCTCCTAGCCAAAGATAAAACTGAATGGAGCAGGGAGCAAACTAGCAGGGGTGAAGAACAGCATGACTGTTTGACCTGAGCAACATCTTGAAAGGAGGTTAGTTTCCCAAAGTGTGATGTCCACATGAATTTTATGAAGAGGATTAGGACTATTTTAAAAAACTATACCAAAAGGGTTAAAAAAAAAATCACAAGGGAAGGAAACTCATGCAGAGAACATCAAACCCAGGGCCTTCTGCTGTAATGTGACAGCACTGTGTGACAGTACGAACCACCACTGCGCCACTCCACAAATAAGGTCAATTTGTTACTTTCAGATGTGACCTTACAATGTTACAGGGTTCATCTTATTGTTTAGCACAGACATTAAGAAAATATTAGCATCTTCTCAGAAAATTGGTCCAAACTAAATACAGAACTGAAATGTTGGCATATAAATTTAATGTCTTGCAGGGCTTATTATAAATTGTTACAGAAGAGAACTATTATCAAATAGGTTTGCATCTTGTATCCATACACCTACAGTATACTGGATGCTACTGTATAGCAACAGTTGGAGATATCAAGATATCAAACTGTGTCTGATTCCAAATACTGCAACTATAAAGAAAGTACACCCTGCACAATAAAGAAAATATATCTGTCAAACTTGTGCTGGCATTAATATCAAAGCTACACTGATGGATTTGTTGTGGCCCTTAAGAGATTTCAGGTAGGTGCCAGGGAAAACCTGTCATGTATTCTTAATAAAGATACCAAACCACACTGGTAACATGTAGAAACAGATGATGTATAATAAATGAGCACGCTGTTCCAAGTTAGGGAGTCAGGAGGGCCAAATCCCAAATGTGCATCCATAATTGACTTCACTCTGGCCCACAAGGAAGGACAGACAAGAATGAATGATATTTTCTTATTAGTTTTACTTGTTGGATCATAATGGATCAGATAGAGACACAGAGGACCTGATCAGCGATTCCAATGCCACCCTCCTTCATGAGAATATCTGTGATAAGCCCCATCTATCAAACTTGACTGCCTCATTCAAAGTGATGGGAGAAGTGAGCCTATCTGTTTATCAGCACTCTGTCTTTCAGATAAGCCTACATACTCTGGCAACATAGGAGAGAAACTGAAATTAGACATGGGAGCCACTGTGGAGAGTATTGCTTCCTCAGTATAGGAGAGACATCTGCTGGCTATTGGCTGTCTTACAGTCCTTGTGTGTCAGCCGGGAAAGCCAAGTTATGCATGATGGACAGGAAACTTTGCTTGGTGGTCATCTTCACCTTTGACTTCCTTTAATCTCTTCATGAACCAATGTACTGCAATTAAAAGCTTACTACTACAGTTTATTTTTGGAGAAATCTGGTAAAGGATAGCAAGTATTCATGGCAGAATTGGTGAAAAGTTGAAGCCTCCATAAATGATTTAAAAAAAAAAATCAATGCAACAATTTTTGGCAGCCAATGTGGACATCCCAGATGTTGGATTTCTGCACCACCACATGTACGCAGTAAAAATGTTCTGGCTAAAAATGATGAATCCCAGATTTGAATCACGACCAAAATCCAATAAACTTGCCGGGGGCGATATGTCCTCCAAATTTCAGCCAAATCCATTTGAAAGTTTTTTTTTATCTGGTAACATACAGAGAAATGAAATAAACAGAGGTGGAAACTATCACGTCATGCAATAATGTTTTTTTTGTTGTTGTTCTTGTTGTTCTTGTTATCCGGTTATTAGGCATAAATTAATGTAAAGAAATGAAAAGAAAGGAGGGCTTCTGTCTGTTTTTTGCTGTTTCTTTGCAGTCCAAATATTATATCACATACTGATATTATGGTATAATATACAGCATAATAATACAGTAACAGTACAAACTAATAGGAGCTTTAATACAAACATATGTTGATGTTGGCCTTGATTCCACCAATTTCTAATGACTACTTTTCCTCACTACAATGGCCATCATTTTTTCTCAATTAACAATTAGGAATGTATGTTTAGCTTGCTGTTATTTGAGGAGACTGATTTCTGAGTCCCAAATATATTTGTTCACTCATGCCGAACCTTATTTAGTGGGTCAGCCTAATCATTTGTGGTTCAGTGAAACAGCACAAACACAAATGACAGATGCCACAGACAACAGGGTCTTGTTTACTGTGGTGAGGTGAGCTGGGACATGATTTGCAAAAGATCTGAGTGGGGCCTTAATGGAACCACAGACTGTGAGGACAACACTTGTTTACTATTTCTAAAAGAAAATGTCACAGGCCACCCTGCAGAGATAACTGTTTTCAACATGCAAACTAGCAAATTACGGAATTATGGACCACAAAAATTGTTAGCAGACCCCAACTGCGCTTGCCTGTGTGTTTGTGTGTGTGTGTATGTGCCTGCAAGTGTCCCATGCTTGTGCACGTGTGTGTCAGTGTGTGTATGCACAAAAACACGTGTTGTGCCTCTTGCCGTATTTGCACAGACAGATTCACCAAACATATGAACAAACTTCTCTCATTATTTATCAATTTAGCTCATATCCACATTTAATCAACACAGCCATATTTATCTCCAGCTGCTCGCTGTTGTTTTGTTGCTGCAGTTATATGGGCAGCGATCTCAAATTTGCACCCATATGCTGCCAACCTAATTCTTGAGAGAGGTCCATGTTTAAAATGACTGTGTGCCGTGGCTGCCAAGTCTGCTCTGAGTGAAATTAATTAAAAAGTACTATACAGTTCCATCTGCCCTGAAAATGTTGGCAACCCCAATGTTTTACACTTTTGGGAGACAATTGGAAAGTGAGTTAGAAAAACATAATTGTTAGGTAAGTCTGTTGGAGAGAGCTGTGTTTCAGGATGAGAATGGCAGATCACAGGGGGAGGCAGAGTGTTAGAGCTACTATTCAAGGTGGGGCTGCGCAAAAAAAAGTGAGCACATAGATGCTGATGGTGGTTGAATATGGACAAGACAGTTAAAGATGCTGTTTGTTTGACAGCACAGTCCGACACTCAGCATCAGCCAATTAATAAACCACAGACCCAACCACAGGCCTAACTAATACCATCATTGTGTTTCCAGTGCTTTTCAGTGGACAATAGGACAGAGTCTGGAGTTGAATAATAGCACTGTTATGTGAAATTCATGAGGTGTAGCTATTTCATTCAATTCCAACACCATCCATATTCGAGTTGTTTTTCAATGGGCTAATTACCTAAGCCGTTGTATATGCACCTTTCACATGAGAGTTTGTGGCTAGGCCCTTGAGCTTATCCTCGCAAGCAAGGATATTTTTTGCCACATTATTCATCTTACCTACTGGTCAGTCAATACAGTATAAAAAAAAGAGGAAAAGCAATCCCCTTTCACAATTTCAATTTTAAAACTATGTCACTTGTAGTTCTAGTTTAGTTTGTCTGCTTTCCATACTGTTGCAGACTCAAGCTTCACTGTGTGGATAAACTGGCTGTTTGCATTACTGAGCAGGTGTGTCTAATAAAGTGTCCGCTGAGATTTCACATCACAGTGATTAATGCCACACACTTTAAATGTATTTACTTATTGTAAGAGCCCTTCTATTACCGCTATTCCCGTAGTCAAACTTCTGTATGCATATTTTGACTGGGGGTTCTGGATATGACTGTTTCCCTTCTCCCACTTCTGGGTCTGCCTCCATGCCGTTGCTATAGAAACATCAGAGAGAGAGAAAGAGAGGCGCTGCTTGGAATGGAGGTGTGTGTGTGTGTGTATGTGTGTGTGTTTGTGTGTGCGTGTTGATGTGTGTGACTGTGACAGAGCGAGATTTCAAAGAAGACTGTTGAGCTGTGTCTAATGAGTAGAGTGTGTACTCACACTCTCATCTGTGCAGTGAATGTGGAAGCCTGCAGCAGGTCACATCTCGGTGAGAATCAGCACCCTGAGCATCCACACACACACACACACAGAGACGCACACACTGTCACTTTCTCTCTGACAGTGGGTCACCATGGAAGTATGGAGGTGCAGACACTCATGGTAAGCACAGCTCCTGAGACAGTGTAAGGGCGTCCAGTTTGAGGAAATATATGTTACTTTGTCTTTGTGTTGCTGCAACTAAAGAATTCCTCTTTTTCTTGTGTAGAAATACACCTGTAGTCCAAATTTCCTTCAGCTAAACAGCAATAACTGTAAATCATTCCAAACAGTAAGTGTCCCAGTGTGACAGTCATTAACCAGAATATAAGGGTTTATGTTACTGCTGCAGATGCAGTATTTTTAACGACTGGTCCACGACAAGGCCTGGACTGGCTCATCTCAGCTGGGTCTGTTCACACTGCCTGACTGATGCATTATCCTTTCTGAATCAAGCAACTGAATGCAGAACAGCTTCAAATGCCCCTTTGCTCATTGTGTAGAATTCAAATGCAATGCTTTTTATTTCTGCCAGAAGGATTTTACTTCTTTATGTGTTCTTGGGCATTGAAAGATGGCCTTCACATATGAAACGGGTTAGAGAGAGGTACTACTTCTGAATGTAATCATGTTGTTTTTTTCTGACTGAGGCAACAGAAAAGAGATATAATAATTTAATCTAGAGATATAATTATTTAATCCAGGAATATAATAATTTAATCAAGTGAGAACAGAACCAAATTGCACTGAGCTAAAAGTATGATAGTTTCTTCTTGCAATTCACACTATTTACTATTAGATGAGTCATATATAATTAAAAAGATTTGAGCCGTATTCAACTGCAGTATATATAATAAACCTGAATTACTGAACCTAAAATAGTACATATCTGGATTGTTTGAAGGTAACATCAATCGATTGAAAAAATACAGATGTTCAGATGCGTGTACAAAGCAAGTAGAGCAAAAAAAAAAAAAAAAAACCTGATTTAGCTGGACCGTACACGTTTTCATTGTAGAAAGGGTTAGGGGGTCTGTTTGAGAGTCAGTCAGCAGCAGCCCCTTAATATAGAGACAACAGGTAGGCCAACAGGGTTTTAGGAGTGATGTTTAATGACAGTGATTTGCTAATGATGTGGTGTCAGAGTTGCCGTGTTACTACACAACACCAAGGCTACAATTAGACTGTCAAGGATTTAGCGGCGTTTAGCTGAACAGATCTCGTCTATGTTTGTACACACAAACACTGCAGTGAGAGGCGCGCGCACACACACACACACACAAAACACTATAGTCCATCTGTGGACCTATGTACGTGTTAGTGTGGAGTCAACAAACACATTTTTCCTGTTGAAATTTGTGTCCATGTGTGTGCACTCTCACCTTTGGTTTGGTTTTGCAAAATCAACTCTGTCTCCAGCTGCTGTGGTAACCTCAAAGACAAGACAGATCAAACCATCCTGACATCACAGCTCAAAGTGCCCCAAAGCTACACTGTCCTTTCCATGCACATCACAAATCATATTTATTCCTTTCTCTCTCAAATAATTTTGCCTCGCACACATTTTCCAAAAAGTTACTTTCAAAACTCGGTGACTGTTGCTGGCACATGCGTGTTTCAAGGAAGTTAAAGAGATGACAAAAGCCTCGGCAAAGTTAAAGATCTGTGTGCCCGTGATACACAAAGCATTTTCTCTGACTTTCAACTCCTCTGATGCTGAAATATTTACTGTTTACTTTTTAATGAAGACTGCAAGGTCACTGAATGTTGTTTTCCTCCCCATTATTTATTCAAACTAGTCAAACTTTTGACTCTATGATCTGAAGCTTTAGAGACTGCCTTATAGTTAAACTTTCAAACTGATCTTTTTATTCTCCTGCAGACTCACATTTTAAACAACTGAATTCATAAATTATAATTATGCCATTTGCATATATTAAATGTTTAATTTTTTTATTCATATCTCCTTAAATTCTCACACCGAGCCAAACTCAAAGAACGGCAAAAGCCGACTGATCAAACACTTTGAGATGCCTTGTATGTTCTGTTAAAAGTTATTTGAACAAAAAGTTCAACAAACAGCGAGCTGACAGCTGACATGCACACATGTTCAGTGTCTGTGTGAGAGGAAGTAACAAGTACTCCAATTCACCAATACATGATGTCAGACTGTGACAAAAGGCCGACACGTGCAGATGATGATAGATACATTGCAAAAACTAAATGTGATGGTCTTACCGCAGTCTTTGCGTGGTGGTTCTTAACATGGAATATGAGTTATAATGTATCTCAGATGTCATCGCAACTCAGTACACAATGAGGGAGATGTAACAGCTTTTAAATTAAAACCTAAATATTTGGATATATCTCCTCTTGGTGCTTTTTTAAAGAGCTGGAGACTTTTTTGGTTTAATGAAAACTATCTTGTTGTATTAATGAAGACTGTGCCCGACCTCATGTACTGTCTGGTCTTAGTTGCCTTTGCTTTGCTCACTTTCAGTGTTCCCACCCTGTCCATATCTACTCATAGCTTTCACAATACCTACTAAATAATACATTTTGATTACAGCCAGCAGACTAAAAGGTGAATGTACTATGTCCAGATTTGCCATAACATTTTTTTAAGTGGCCTATAAGAACATTTGTGCAGCTGTATGGAAACTTGAAAGAAATAAGAAGGAATTTAATCATCAAATGTGTTTGCTTTGGATTATGGTACTGCTCATTGTTATGCACGTCTAACTGCCATGCAATTCATCTTTAAAACACTTGTATACATCTCCACTATTGGACCATGCAGTGATATATAGTGACCACTAGATGTCAGTAGATCCTCATAATTGCCTTAGTCACCATATTAGTCCACTGCAAGCATTCATACTGTATTAGCTGTGTGTGTGTATGTGTGGGTATGCGTGTGTGTGTGCACATGCATGTGTGTGTGCACTGTTATGTGTGTGCCTAATCTTTCACATTTTATTTTGATAAATAGATGCTTTTTATGAATGTGCATTTTACTATGTGAGTAAAACAAAAGCAAAAAAAAGAGAGAAAGAGAGACGAAAAACACAGACAGAGAGACAAAGATAAATAGATAGTGACTCCCACCATTAGTCATGGAAGACATCCTTATTACCGAACCTCAGGATCATTAACATATTTTACCAGCAAGACCCAAGAGCTTACATCCTCAATCTGGGCTCCGCTACATGAGTTCTACCTCGCAGATACTTGACATATTGCCTTGAGAAGTGGGATTCCAAATAAGATTCAGATCATTTGAGTGCATGTGTGTGTGTGTTCTTGTGTGACAAAAACAGATTTAACAGAAGACTGATGAGCAGTACCTAATGTGTTGAGTGTTTGCATACTCACACACTCCTCTGGGCGTTAAATGAGAAAGCCCACAGCAGGCACACACAAACCCACACAACCACCACCAGTGTACGATGATGGATAAATCAGAGCAGTGTATGTGTCGTTCTAATTACATGCTGCATCCATCCTGTTCTTCTCTCATTATATAATGACGTTTAATCTATGGCCCTGAGCCTCGTCTACAATACTGCTGTGATAAGGGCAAATTAAACAATGTGCACCTCTCAGCTCCGCTGATAACAAAGGTGAGTTTGATCGAAGTGATGTCCACGCGTATATACGCATCCCTTCATGCCATGCATGCACATGAATGCATATCAAACCGACTTTCTTCACAACCAATTGAGCTGAGAGTCGATCAATTTTAACCTTGAGCTCAAGGTTGATCAGAGAAGGACAGTCAACCTTCACCTCACCCACACACGGAATATCAGATAGACAGATAGCAACTAGAAAAACTAAAGGATGTCTGCAACGGAGGGGCAGAAATTGACAAAAATCTACGTGACTGGGTGATCCTAATTAAAATCAAGTCATCAAAATGTTGTTCACGTGTGTCCTAAAAATACAGTATGCCTCCTCTGTCCAGCACTGAATGGTATTTGGATGTGCACATCCTTCTCCTTTTTCTAGTTGCCAACTTTTATCTAGGTTTTTAAAAAATGCTGGGTTGTTTTCTGTTAGTCCATGAATATTATTCATAAGAGCAACTGAGATTCAAAAATGCACATGCTAAATATACCTCTACAAAGACAGAACTCTGTCTCTACTCTATCTCTTAACTCGCATGTTAAAACACACATTATAAATAAAAAGAAATTTATTCACTTCATTCAAATACTTCTTTATGTGATGACAAGTGTGTACACACACTCCTTTCCCTAGCCCATGCAGCTGAGCCATCATATGGACAGGCTCTTTAATTAAATGGGAAACAACTTCATTTACACAAATCCATGTAAGCAGACAGAGAGGATATTATATGCATGAGCAGGTGTGCAGGTTTGCAGGTGTACGTTGGTGTGACTAAATGTCTGCCAGATGACGACGGAGAACATTTGTCAGAAAGAAAAATGTGCATAGATGAATAAATAAATAGATGCAGTGGATGGATATGCATCTTTCTGGTCTGGTCTGCATGTTCGGTGCTACAGCTGTAAAAGCTGCCACTGCCATCCATAACATATGGAGCAAAATAAAGGACAACATTTTCAACAATGCATTCATTTAAATAAAAAACGGAACAGATAAATGACTCTGGGAGAAAGAGGTCAGTTTTCTTGTTGAGTGAGACCTGAACACTGCAGGGTGCTGACAAGATGACTGTGGTCATCAAGCTGAACCTCCCACACACTCCCACACACACACTATACTGCATATGTTGTTGCATGACCTTTCCTCCGCAGTGAAAGAGAGACCATACGGACACATTAAGGCTTTTATGGAAAGAAACACATACACACATAGCCTACTGTAAATGCACAAACACAGGCCACATACTACGCACCCATCAGACACGTGCTCGCACTCATATCTCTCATGCACACGCTAGTAGACACACACATCATAGCACCCGAGGGGTGATTTTGCAATGCGAATGAGCTTCCTTAGGAGCCTCTGTCACGGCTCGGAGAAGCCACAGTGCAGAGGACGGTCTGAATACGAGAATTCTAACTGCTGTGTTGCATCAGCACCTCCCTGACATGCCGGGAGAGCAGACTGTGTTTGCTGCCATGGCTGAAAACAGCTTGAATTCATACAACACACACTGCAATGACAGATAAATTGACATAGTGAAGCCAGCTACTTGGATTCATGAATAGTAAATTTAATCCCACAGATTGGTGAGTTTATAGGGGAGAGTTTGAGTGTGTATTCAGTGTGTGTATGCATTTCTAAGTAATACTGCAAGTGCACATGGCAGGTACCACAACAGTAGTGCAGTGAAGTTCTGAAGTCTGTATAGAGAGAAAGCGGTAACTGAATCACTCCTGGGATAAAGTCTCTCCTGGCATTCAAAATGCCATGGTGTAAGTGTGTGTGTGCACACAATTGATGTAATCCTTTGATAAGGTTGTTTCAGCAACACAGTATACTACAATATCTCTTAGATCCTCAACATAAAAAAAGAATGTCTCTAGGGCAGTGAAAACACACATGTATCCAAACAAACTTAGATGAGAGAAAACATGTTGTTAAAAATCAGAGCGCTGCCTTCTTCTTACAAAATGTCTTTTAAGTTGACAGACAGGTCTCTATCCAACATGTCAAGTATCTGCTAGGGGGGGCACAGGAGCTTGTACTATATATATGCTGTGAATGCAACTCCTCCACGCTGGAGTCCCTGACTCAACTGATACGAGCCCTGATCTGCATGTCCATAACCTTCCTGTTAGGGAGCAAACTGACACATTGACTTGCTCTGTCTCGCCCTCTTCTTTCACATCCACACAAGTTTGTTGTTCACTGCTCGGAAAATTCTGAAAATAACCCAACTAAAGGTTATTATGTGCCAGAGGTGACTGTGTGATGAACACACTGACCATATGGCTTGTCAGTGAAAGAGCTGGCATAACACTGGCAAGAACACAAACTAGACACAGCTGGTCATTCTCTGAAAAGGTGACTCTGGCTGGCATAAAGTGCTAGAATGACTTGGAAATGACATTTTGGGGAGATATGGAATCACTAAATTATGTAGTATTATAATATTGTGCAGAGTTACACTAGAAAGTTAGAAGAGGAAGGAACAAAAGTAGACCTTGGATAAAATAGGACACATACATGAAGTTAATGTGTTGGAAAATATCCAATAATGTGTCAATGTGAACATGATGTTACATTTGTCCTCGATGTTTCACAGATGTTTCATTTTTTATTACTTGATCTTCTCTGGAAAAAGAATCGTTGTTGCAATCAACACTATAGACCAGGAACAGGTTCAAATGACATACTATCATAATATGAAATAATCCAGTGATTGTACATTTAATTTAAAGCTCATAAAAAGTTGATTTAGTGTTATGTTACACTTAGTCTCAAAACAGATGTTCCAACTTGCCTTGTTTCTCTTTGAATTCATCTGCAACACTTAGACATTCAGCATGTCTGTAATCTAATCCCTGGGGCTGCCATTCGATATGATGGACGAGAAAAGCGAGACCACTGGGATGCAGGAGAAAAAACATGACAGAGTGTAATAGGAATTTACTGTAGTTTTCTTTTCTCAGCTAGTAATCCAAAACATCTGCCAGTGAAAAAGGAAAGCCCCATTGCAATCATGACTACTGCAGAGGAAACTTTCTTCCTGAAAGAAATGTCACTCCCATTTGAAAGGAGTGGTGTAAATGTTTTATCCTTTTGACAGAGAAAAAGGAAAATCATATTGGAATATCTTACCCATATGAGGTTTACTACATTCTTAGAGAGTCTGAATCACAGTGGGAGGCTCACATTCCTCTGTTCAATATCAGCAGCAGCGGTATACTCTGATAAAACCATAGCTCTGGTAGAAAGCAAAGCCGTAAGCCAATAATAGTGTCAAGTGCTTAATGCAGGTCCATCGATTAAAAAGAAAACTGCTGCATTTGTTGTATATTGCACAAGTGTGAACCCTTCTTTCTGATTGCTTACTGTAGAGCATCTAAACAAGATACCTTATTACATTATTTCATTTTGTCCTCATGTACTGTAAATATTGTTGAAGGAATCAATTGATTTAGGGAGAGAGAGAGAAACTGGCTCTTGTAATCACAGCCATGAATGCCAGAAAACTTAGGTTGTCTGGCACTTCATTTACTGTTAGAGGGGGAATCATTACCAGATCACTTCATCAGCCCTCTCTGCCCTTAGTTTCTGATTACTTTGACCTTCTTTGTCCTATGTCAACATATATTGCTACGTTTTCACTGCCAAATAACTATGGTCAACGGCTGGAAAATATTTGCATACACATTAAAAGAGTTCTACTAGCAACAGCATTCAATATTGTTCCAATGGCCAGAAGTTATATGGGGAAATTAGGAGGCATATTGGACCCAGCTGTGTTAATGAATCCTATATAGTGGTTCTACTTTTTATAAAAAAGTATGAGAAAAAAATATATATTGATGATCACAGACATGAAATGCAACAACACTGCTAACATTGTTCACGTCATATTCCACAAAATATTTCAATAAAAATATATACATATTAACCCACAATAAAATCACTGCAGTGAACAAAGAATGAATATGGTGATATTCCACTGCATGATGCTATGAAGTGGGGCTTCTGAACTGAAAGTAGTGAAATCAGGATAGCAGAGTCAAATGGGACCAGCAATCTGTCACAAACATATAGCTGTGAAGGGACAAGGAAACTGTGCCTTTCTGTCAATGCTGGTGTTAAAAGTAAGCTGACTAATAGTAGCACTATATGGAGCAATGTTTTCACTAGTGGGTCATCATTTTTAGGCCGCAGGCAAGCACATGGGCAGTGCAATTCACATTCTGCTGCTGGTTTTTTGCTGTTCTTTTGATTAACAATTGATGACAGGATGTTAAATGTTTTTGTCTGGTAAGATAATGTTGGAAATCTTGTTGCTAGTTGCTATGTTTGCTAGCGACAATCCACTTTCTCTAACACAACAAGGAAGAGATAAAGTTTTTATGGTTAAGTTAGCCTAGTTCAACATTGCTTTGTCTTTTGAAATGAAGTTACATGGCTATTATTTAAAATAATGTTTGAATATTAACCATATTTTCCCAGGTATGACCACTTAAAAAATATCTATGCTAATGCAGCTGCAAGTTCCACCTCAAGTGTGGTAACACAATGGTAGTAGACACAGTAATGTGTGCTTACTTCAACTACTGTGTGTCCAAGGTACCAGTAAAACTTCCAGTTGCACATATGAGAGCTGGTATTTTTCCTCCTCCATTGGAGTTGGTTAATTCAAGAATATCCAGGAGGAAAACTGATTATGTGAGCTGTGTGATTTGGGTGAAGTGGAAAATGAGTCCCATTTTCCTTTGTACTGTACAGATTATGATGATTTAAGAGAGCTAATTTTCCATGAAGTGGCTTGACAAAACCCTGAAATATTCTGGTGTGCAGATGACCAAAAGTTGAAATGGCTGTTTAAATTTCTGTTTAAGTATGCTAACTTTGTCTCAAAAGCCTGGAAAAGAAGACAAGGTGGATTATTCAATTACAGTTTATTCTGATTTCTATAGGGATTTATCAGTCACTGATGGATTTTGTTGTAGATGATGATGATCTGAAGATTTGATTGTGAAAGTTGTTAAAGTTTCTTCTCTATTTCTAGACTTCTCTCAGTTGTTTGAGTTTGTAAATGTATACGCAGCACTCTAGTCCTGACTTGTATGAATTTGTGGTGTCTTGTAGGACCAAAGTGGCTGGGCATACTTATATGCATGATACAATAATACAGATTTTATTAATTCATTCAAGTGTTCCCTTATGTATGATCCATATTTCACTCCAGCTTCATGAAAGACTTGGTAGTTGCAGTTTAATAATGCATGTTATACTTTTCATACATGCACTTCTGCATGTTCCACCCTGCCATCTTATTTATATGATGACAGGGTGACCCTTACTCACAACAGACATTCTGACTTTTCAAACACATGCATATAATTAATAATGACTGCGGTCCATTTAGTTGATCTTGTGTCATGAGTCCCTCAGCTGCTTCCACTGAAATTTGATGGCGGCCCAAAACTACAGGGCCTGATTGAACTCTGAACAAACAATCTGGATTCCAGTGGGTCTATTGAAGAGCTGGAGTGATTTATTGAGGTGAACTACAAAAAAGCAAATGGGAAAATGTCTCAGAAAGATACAAACTTTGGGAAGACTTGTGAAAGAGCCAAAAAGAAGATTCCAAAGGATATCAATGAGGATTCCAGACCCTCCCCAGGCAAAAGAGTGTGTCCTGACAGTGATGGGAGTGAGCCAAGAATGAAAGTAGAAATTGCTCTACTGCAATCCATTGATAAAAGGCTTGCAAAGCTTTAGATATTGGATGTCATGAGACAGGAATTGGGCAGGCTCAGAGCAAGCCTAGAATATAGTCAGATGCAAATTGATGATTTGATGTCTGAGAATGTGGTGCTAAAATGCTCAATGCAAACTGTGGAGAGTAGGGTTGCTGCTATTGAAACGGATAACAAGCAGCTAAGAGAAACCTTGCTGGACCTCCAATGTCGCTACATGAGAGACAATATTGTGTTCTTTGGAATCCCAGAGGATACTAACACAGACTGTGAATCTGCTGTGCAGCAATTTATGACAGAACAGTTAAAAATGACACCAGAAACAACTAAGCGCATCACTTTCTCTCGTGTTCACAGAATGGGAAAGGTTTCTGAGGGTGGGCCGGGAGCCATTGTGGCTCAATTTGAACATTTTAAAGAAAAAGAACTTGTTAAAGGTATGGACAGGGAACTCAGGAATATATCCTATCCTATCCAAGTAGGAAACAAGTACGCTCAATTGACTTGTCATTGCCGAGTGCATTTAGCACATGTTAATGTTTGCAGCTTACCTAATAAGATGCATGAGATTCCTGATTTAATGATGAATAATGTGCATATTTTAGCCATAACTGAAACGCATTTAGATGACACAATTAATGATGGACAGATTCACCTAGAGGGATTCAATATGATGAGAAAAGATAGGGACAGGCATAGACGAGGAGTGGCTTTATATATTCAAAATCATATTTGCCTTCAAAGGAGAGACGACCTTTGTGTTGGTCAAGATGAGGTAATAGTTACAAATACGGTTGCCATGTCAATAAACAAAGCTTATTGGATGTGTTTACAGACCTCCAAAATCAAACATGTCCTATCTGGAAGATCTGTGTAGCAGCACAGATAAAGCAACGGAAAAGACAAGTAGAATAAAACTGTCAAGGTTTGCTGAGACCTGTAACTTAAACTAAATGGTTGCAAGTGCAACAATATTATCCACCAGAAACTGAGAAAATTGAGACATCCATTAATTTGATTTTGGCAGTTTACCAATGCAATATTTTGAGAGATATTTCATTCCTGTGGGTTGGATAATTCACAATATTGTGATGATAACTAAAAGCGCCAGAGTTCCCAAGAAACCACCATGTATTATTGTCAAGAGAATTTTTTAAAAATTCAACCAATGTGAATTTCAGAAGGATTTAGCTGTAGTTCCTTGGCAATTGGTGTATCTTGAGAGTAATATGGATCATGCCACTGAAAGTTTGACTCAGCTCATAACAGAGGTGATGGAACATCATGCTCCAGTGAAGAAAAGGACTGTTAAAGCACATCCAGCCCCCTGAATTTCTAAAAATATAACTAGCTTAATCAATACAGCAAACCAAACAAAACTCTCCAGTAGAAACATACCACTTTATGAGATTAAGAGGATAAATCCAACAGTACAGCTTCGACTGCATGACTTAGAAAGAGGATGAGGCTCTCCAACATGAAACACTATTCATCACACAAGCACTCTAACCATATGGCTGTCACTGCATGGGGTGGAAAAACACTGGCAACCTTTCAAACTGGAAACAAGTGCAGCACAATTCACTGTCAGACGAATGCGGTCATATTAGCTTAATTCAGTTATGAAAAATGTCCCATAGTGTACACGTTAACTGACGTCACTGTGCCTAAAGTTATTCACAGGGCTATGCTTGCAATGTCATCCTCATCACCACCACTCACACCCTATCAGCATAAGATCTACCGGTAGTTTTACCTGCATTTCAAGATCCAAAGATAGGTCCAGAGTGGAGCAGATCCAATGACAGCATCCCGGAAAACAGAGAAAGAGAAAAAAAGAAGTTAAGCATCGACACAATGAACAAAACAGAAGTTAAATACAAACCACTACAGCAAACCAGATATAACTTAGTAATACGTACATGCTAATATGGCATTAGATTAAGAGCATACATCTGAAAATAGTAAATATGGATGATGGGGACAGAAAAGTTGGTTCTATTTCAGTCCAGCCAATCCAGCTGCTGAAAGCTCTTTGTTTCTTCTGTTTCAGACTAATTAGCTGATTCCTCCTGTAGGACCAGAAGCTGACAGGATCTGGTCCATGCCAGGGTGAGATAGTGTGTGTGCCAGCTCTGCTTGGCATGACAGCATGAGAGAGGCTGGCCTGTGGTCAGGGCTGAGATGAGGTGAAGAGGGCTTGGTCATATTAGAAACTAGGGAAATATAGCTAATTATTTTATAAAGAATTGTATAAATGCATGTGAGGAAGGGCTGCAAGCATACTGTAAATCAGCAAGATGAACTGAATCATAACCAATCGTGTCAATGGTTTGTTTATCTACAGCAGCTGCGTATGTGTATCTGTGTGTAAGTGTGCGTGGGTGGATGAGTAATGAAATTCAAGAAAAGCCTCCATCTCTCATGAGCAGCTAACAACAACTGAAAAATACACAGACACTTCTTTCAGAGTGAAGGTGAACACAAGCTCAAGAGACTGAATGACTTTGTGTTGGAGTGGAAAAAGAGAGAGTGTGGGAGGAGGAGGACAAAGGCAGATAGGGGAGAACACAAAACCCACTGGTGACTCTGCATTCATGGAGTTAAAAAAAACTGCTTTGAAACTAGTCAGGGATACAGTGAGAGGTAAAGACAGAGCAGAACTATAAACACCCACTGGCAGTTGAGAATGAATAGCAAACATCTCTCCTTTGAAACCTGTCATACTCTCCCCTGAAAGCCTTCAATTCCTTGTCTTTACTTCATGTCATAGTAGGTGGTAGCCTGTGTGATGTCAGTGCTTGAATGTGCTTATGTATCTGTGTTTGTTGTAAATGTGGGACAATTTAAGGTTTCAGGGGGTCTTTCTCAAATGCGTGTTTCACTAGAATTTATTCATTTCTTAGCAGCTCAGATTGAACACCTGTGTTAATAACTCATGAATAAAGAATTGTTCTTGCAACCTTAACGCATGAGGACTCTCAGAAGCAGGGAGGGAGAATGCTTTAGCGAGGCAAATCCAAATCCCAGCATGCAAACATACACAGTGAGAAATGTTTTTTGTGTCCTCCAGAAGTCAGGTCAGATGTCATACACACACACAAACACACACACTCCCCATGGAAAAAAAAAAAAAAAAAAAAAAAAATAACAGAAAAAAATAACACAATGTGATTAACAGTCAGTGCTCTCTTCTGTCTGGTGGGATAGCACAGTATGGCATCTCTCCTGCTGTTTGTCTCTAATCTGTTTTTATCTCACTGAGCCTTGTTTCTCTGTCTATCCCTGGTTTATGTCCCTGTTTCTCTGCCATGTACTCCATCCTTCCTTACTCCCTTATCTGTCAGTATTCCACTCTGCATTGCATTGAAAGTAGATGTCCAGCAATTTATCATAAAGCTGTCCATTGTGCCATCTTTCTAGTGCTCTGTACATGTCAAATAATTCCCTGTACATCAGGCCTAGGAAACCTATGCCTGATGTCAGAGCATTGATATAGTTTTCGGAGGGTTCGTACAAAACGAGTGTACAAGCATGGTATTTTCTTGTTATAGAGTTTGCACAATATGCAATGTTAATTACATAATGTCAGGGCAGCCTTGCACACAACTTCTCATGTCAAACGAAGGCTTAGGTGAGCCAGAGGAGCACATTTCAAGATGAAAAGACAAAAGCCATCAGGGGCGCATGTCAGAAAAAGAATAAAGAAGAAAAGGAGCAGTGTGCCAATATCTTACACACTGCCAATAAAGTGTGCCAATAATCTTACACATTTAAATAATTTAATTCATGTAGAAGAAGAAAACTTTGGAAATCTCACAGGCTCCGCCCTCTACTGGACTCTATGGGTAATACACTACTACGATTGCACAAAATCACCCACTGAAATTTGCATGTATGTAGCCGGCCAATCATGATGGACCTACCGATTATGTGTGTCTCACACAGTCTATAAGGCAGCATTTCCCTACTGCTCTCATCCGTCTAATTTCAGCGATGTCAAATCTGCTCACTGATCTAACCTCTCCACAGATGGAGTCGCCACTCCAGCAAGCTTGTTCCTGCCCGTCATGCCCTGGCCTCATTGCTGCCACTGTTGGACATCTCTTCTGCTTTGAGTGCCTCAGATAGGACCACGCAGAGAGTGGCATGATGCAGCTACCACCCTGCGTTCACTGCCAAGGACTTCCTCCAATTGAATGCCAGCAACGGTGGGACCATTTTTGGCTGTGTTGACGTCCAAACATTGGCCAGGGAGAAGACACTACATGTCTGCTTAGTGTCGACACTGTCTCGCGTTGTTCTTGCTGCTGTCCTCCACGGGACCGGCATGCACATCTTGTCTCTCAGGAAAATGATGGTGCAGTCAGCGGCATTATCTCCTCCTTAGGTAGTAATGCCCCCGGCCTGCTAACGAACCAAGGAGGAGAGGAGACATCATGTCTATTTCGCTCCCCTCGGCCCGAAAGATGTTCCGCATGCTAACCATCAGGAGATTGATGGAACCGGTTCAACCAGGCGACTGATCCACCACCATCGACTTGAAAGATGCATATTTTCCCCAGTGTATGCAGAAACTATTTGAGGGTTTTGGTGACAGACCTGTCTTTGCCCACCCCCTCATGAAATGCTTCTTACAGGGGGTTAGGAGACAATGTCCAGTGACACCCCCACCCCCAGTGGGAACTACCGTTGGTGCTTGAAGTCCTAGTGAGGGATTGCTATGAGCCTGGAGTGCTCTTGTCTGAAGTCTTTCTCACTCAAGACAGCTTTGCTGCTTGTGCTGACCTCAGCTAAGAGAGTGAGTGAATTCTGTGCCCTGTCAGTTCACCCCAGCTGTTTGCTGCTTGGTGGTGACCACAGCGTTGCTACTCTCAGACCGAACCCCTCCTTTTAGCTGTCACTTGTGATATGGCAGCCTGCTTATCAAAGGACGTCTTAACAATGGGTGTTGCTAAGTAACCAGATGTGGTGCAATTGTTTAGCATGGCATTATACAGCAGTTTCTATGAGGGGTAAAAATGACACCTTGGTGTTTCTAGTGTATAATCACCTGAAAATAAGAATGGTGTTTTTGTTACCTTAGAATGAGCCCTTTATATCTACGTAGGCAGTGGGTCGTCTTCCACAGAGGCTGCCATTTTGAACCACCATGTTTCTACAGTAGCACAGAATGCACAAACTAAACACTGGCTTTAGAGAGGGCCTTTTGTGTTTTTCATGAATTTGGTAGCCACCATAGGTTCTCCTAGACACTTGGAAGGGAAAGGGGAGGGGTATTCAGTTGGTTGCAATCTGCAACCTCACAGCTAGATGCCACTGAATCTTACACATTGGTCCTTTAAGTTCTACATTATAGAAGGCATGTTCATGTCTTCAGCACCATTGCTGTACATGTATTCATTTATTTATCCTGGGGTGAAGCTCACGTCGGGCACCAAACGTGCTGGGGCCAGCCCTGCTGTACATCCCCATTTCAAGCGCTGTGGTTAGCTCATTGTTGGTGATTTACGACACAACCACTTAAGTCTGGGCTAAATCCAATCCACACACAGTCAATAGTGGACAAAACCCAGACTGACTGAGACTCTCCTCTTCTCCTCCCCTCCAGTTTTCCTCTTTGTCCCTTTTCTTTTCACTCGGCTGTACAGTCAGTGAAGAGGTCAATAGCTGGATGAACTAGTTTAGTCTTGAAATGCTTTTGTAGCATTAAGAGAATAACATACATAGAGAGACAGAGCATGATTTCTAGTTTTGAGTTGGCATGAGGATGACTGTTGCTTGGATAGCTTTAGCCTGTTAAGGTTGATTACTACAATATCCCAAGCAGAGTGAATTCATTGAGGCTTGACAACATGTCCACCACTAATCAGTGAAATGAGTGGAGTACGGAATGAAGGAGCAGGTGGTAGAAGAAATGAAGGACGATGAGAAAAGGAAACTTAAGAGGTTGAGTTTAAGAGAAGTTGCCTGGCGATGTAAAAAAAAACCCAAAAACATTACCAAAGAAATGCATTCATTTAAGCAGAATAAATACCAGCTGTGCTCATGATTTAGAAAAAGGAAACAATTATACACAGCTTTTATTAGAATGTAAGATAATGTCAGATGTAAGATATGAGAGGACAGGATCAAGGACTGGAAACTGAAGGGACACACATTATCCCTCTGGCTGACCAAGAGAACAAAAAGTGACTTCATAGCGTCACAAAGTTCACATCATGTGAGGATGTGGCCTTCATTTAAACTGATAACTGCAGGATACTGGCCTACATAAAATTGATTTAAATAGGACTATTCTGCTATATTCAAGGGAAACTGTATGTCCAGATTTCAAAAACAGACGCTGTATGCTCCCTTGATGGAAGCAAAAGCCAATCTAATTTCTATTATCAGGTGAGTTAATGTTCATTTTCTACATTATGAACGGCTATCAGCTCACCATCTGCTGGGCCACAGTGTTGATCAGCTCAGCATACGTGTTGTGATCTAATAGGATCAGACAGGTGTGGGACATGCAGGGTAAAAACAGCTCTGATCCAACAAAGGTAGCTGGACTGAAGTCAGAGAAGCTGCCTCATGAGCTCCACGATAAATAAATAACTACTTCTCAGTATATGCAAAACTATATAGTGTATTGTTTTTACAGTTTTCTAGATACTATGTTAAAGTTAAATTCTGAATGTTAAAGTTTCGTTTTTTTCCTTTTTTTTTTTACACTGGTACTGTACTTTGTAAGTTGTCATTGAATTTCTTCCTTTTATGTCACTTTGTACCTGAGGTATAAAAGCTTCAAAGTATGTGGGATCTTTTCTGTCTCTTGAGAAGTTTTATGTCTCCTGCAAAGTGTGAGCAGAGCTCAGCTTGTTAGCTTTGAAGTCTAATGTAAATCTCATTTCAGCTGTCACGGGCAAAAACATTCAACAGCCAGCTTTGGAAGAGATCTTACCCAAGCTTTAAAAGTCCACATGATCGACAGTATGCAAATGGTATATAATATATTGGGATAGATATGCTGTATAAACAGTATTTATTTTTTCTCCCTCTATAAAAATCTGGTACATAGGGTCTGATGTACCTTGTGCTGTAAGGTGATTACATGTGCACTGTAGCAGCTCAGCCTCTTTTACAGCCTACATCGTACTGTATGTATATAACTAGGAATGGATTCTATTGCCATAAAATAATTAATCCCATCCTGACTCCAAAGACAACAGAGTTGTTTTAATTGAAAGTGTAGAGAACAGATGAAAAAATGGGGCATATCCCAGTTGAATGACTTTGAAGTTACAGTTACATCAATCTGAAAACATTAGATTATTGTGTCACCTGTTCCCCTGCAACTGTGACTCAAACTGCTACAAAATTAACCTGCTCCAAGTCAAAGTTTTAAATGAAATTAACATGAATAAAAAGTAAACCAAAATTGACATAAGAAAAATGTTTGTATTGTCTAATATAACCTTTAAATTGTTCTTTCTAAAAGACAAAGTTCACCACAGAGAGTGAGAATTTAATGTCTATAGTTCAGTGAGAGAGCAGGGTCACTAATTGGCCAAACATTACAACTGTTTTTCCTGTAGATTTCCTTTGAAGACACATTAAATTATCTGCAGAGAGGAATGAACAAAGCAAAGCTCAAACCAAATAACAACTGATTGACTGTGTAGCCAGAGGGCGGATTGGATGTGGAGGCTTTGTAGTTTTTTTCCTACAATGTATTTACAAGATTTCAACAAAGGGAAGCTTTCAAAAATGCTTTGCTGTTGTCTTTGTCCTCCTCTCACCCACCTACTATACTCTTACATTTCTACTTTAGCCACTAAAATGTTTTACAACAGGTGAGGCTAAGGATCATCTGAATTTATCTACAAGAAAAGTACTCATGCTATATATAGTATATTTTTTCTGCAGTACTGTGTGATGTCTTAGTGAGATGGTGAAACAGGCATACACCGTTTTAGGTCAAGTGGCTTGTCACACACAAGTTAATGAGATAAAAAGACCTCAAACAAAAAACAGCCTTTGCCTTTTACAACTGCATCACAGATAATCAACATCATACAGTATTTAGCACACTGTTTATACACTTCATGCATGCTGCAGTTGTAATTCTTAATTTTAGAACAGGCACCTTGAAGGCGACACAATATCCTGTTGAGAAATTAATGTGCAGTACCATCAGTGGCTGTCTGTCAATGTCAGCTCAAGGTCATCTCAATTTATGAAAGATACAGTATGCCAAAGAAGAAAAGTGATTAATGCAATGTGATTTATTTATGGACTCACCCTACATATGGTACATACTGGTATTAAACTGGCAAGTTGGTGATGTTACTTGTTGATCCATTAACTGTCAAGGTTGACGTGCTCACTCTAAAAACTCCTCATGTGAACAGACTGGAGACTGTAGTCAGTACTGGAAATACAACCAGCAACACTTAGTGACTAACTCTGCTAGCTGACATCCTTATAAACATTCTGGGGCTCTGGACAGCAAACTTTCACACTTGGCTGATGTTTGTCCCACAATGCAGTGGGCAAAAAATGGGGACACACCCTGGACGGCCACTCTTGTAACTCAGTTATAGCCATATTTGCACATATATGGCCACAGTAGAGATTTGGAACTATACTGACAGTGTTATTAATACTAAAAGTGCATTTGGGAAGACTGATATGCAAACACCTAATGGATGAGGAAAATAATATGCTGTTTGAGGAAATTATGACTGACTTAAATCTTGATAAAAATATTTCCATTTAATTTCAGGTTCTAACGATGTGTGATTTTGGTGATTTGCAACATTTGACTGGTTTGTTATTTAATATGATTCACAGATGTGTATATTAACCGACAGGCTGCTGTCAATAATCAACCAACTGTGCGGAGTCTAGACAGGCATTAAGATTCACCGCTGACGGTGCTGCTCATCATCATTTGTCAGATAAATAACTTTCATTGGAATTAAAACAGAAACTCTGTATCAGTAATAATAAATACAACATGACAGTGAAACTTTGGAAACGGGATGTTTGCGCTTTCATCACTCAATCTTAATTTACTGCTGTCAGAAATTTGAAATGCCCCCATTTCATCAAACCATATTAAATGTCATTTGAAAGTCAGCTTTCATAATTATATCTGATTGTGCATATGCATATCAAGATCAGAGGAGCATATTAGAATATTACCTGTCACCCAATTGACAGTATTAAAAATAGACTTTACAATGTAACCATACTTCCAAATGAAATAATGAACTCAATTTGTCAGATCATAGGCACACGTATGAGTCCATGTTGGATAAATGTGATATGACATGAAACTTTCTAATAATGTACATTCATTCATCATTGAGTTTATGAATAACCATGATGACCCACTGTGAAGAAACCTCCACGTACAAATGACAGTTGAGAGTATTTGAGTTTTCAGGGACTGATTTCCTGGTCCCTCTTTAGCTCCATCTGACTTTTTTTAAGCATGAAAACTACATTATAAGCACAGAGCGCATTACATTTTGATGGAAGGTCACAGGTGTACAAAGCAGGCATAGAGACGATGTTTTGCTATTGTGTGAGTATAAGAGCCCATTTAAGGCAGTGCAGTTATGCCTTACGGTTACACTCTATGATTTAACATCAGTTTCGCCCCATCTTCATCACCTTACTGACAGGCCAGGTGTCAGGTATAACACATTCATGGTTACATGGTTGTGCGTGAAGTGTAAAAGCAAACATCCCAGTGATTGACCTCTCCTCTCTGTTTGCCTGTCACCGACTCTTCATGAGAAAGTGTTGGAGGTTAGAGATCTATTTACCGAACTTGGAGGCTTTAATAGAGCACATTATGGATAACGCTGTGAACTGTATGACGGATGAAGGAGAGTGTCAACAATCTGAGAAAGCAGCGAGTTAACGTCCTGATTCTTCAAACCTCTCGGAGTTAAACAAGTCAACAGGCAGAGTGATGAAGCTGTATTCCTCTTGAATGTGTGTCCTTCAAAAAGTTCCATTTAGAGGTTTTAGTGAATGTGAGAGGACTTATTATGGACTGACGGGAATGCAAAGGCACTTCACAATCATTCCTGACAGCAGCCAGCAGCCAAACACTCATCACAGGGACTCTTCACTTTGCTCTGACAAAGAGATGCAGCCCAGTTCAGCTGCAATTGTGACAGTGAATAATTCTGAGGAACGAATTATTTGGTGTGCTGAAAGTGGACCCAATGGCATTACAAAATCACTCACATACTTAACAGAAATGTTGAGTTTTGAAAATTCTGAAATGAATGCAGGATTTTTTTAGTTTAAAAAGTACAAACTAAAATAAATTACAAAGCTATACACAACTGTAGAGCCATCTGTAAAATGGACTGGTGTGTGTGTGTCTATATATATTAAATTATAATCCTTTTTCCTCTACTCTGTTTTTGTAAACTCTGCCTTGGCATAGTACATAATACTTAAAAGGTGCAGAGACATTTACTATTCCCCTGATACTATCGCTATCGCTATCACCACCTCACAGGCTTTTACAAGGCTGAAAACATATACACGCACACTCACACACACACACACACACACACACACACACGCTAAATGATGCTTTCGCTTTCTTAAATTTAGAGGCTGGTGTGTTTTGGAGCAACAACTGTACTGCACTGTTCAGCTCGCACAGTAATGCCTGTCATCACATAGTTTCATAAAATGGTTTCTTCACACGATTTCACAAGTAATGTCCCCATAATGAAAATAAGGAGAGGGAGAGAGACATTAGACTTTGCAGTTTTGGAATTACAGGCCAAAATCTACTGATTATCTGCATGTTACAGAGCTGCTGATTGCTGACCAGGTTCATTTACTTTGACCTCAGCAGTTAAGGAAATAAAGTTCACATCTGCCCTCTATTACAGTACATGGAAAATAAGAGTTAGGACACATGGAAATGTAACTTGAATGATAAAGCAAAATAACTGAGCCAGGCTCTGTATCAATTTAAGTCTCCTTTCCTTAATTTCCTTCATTCATTTCCAATATGTCAACCCTGACCAGACAGGTTTTGTCTGCCAAGGAAATCAACAACACCCTCTGTCCAAAAATAAAATAAAACAACCTCCTTTACTTGGCTTAATGCTCCTAATTGTACTTTTTTTCCCCTTAACTGCTGGATTACATCATTTTGGCTACAAGGTAAAGTTGGAAACTCAGTGCTGTCCAAAATACATAAAATCCAGGTGCTGAAGTATATTGTCTGGCCATATGCCCAGAATTTGCTGTAGGAAACAAATAATATGATGATATGGGGATTCATTTACAGTTTGACTCACGACTTCTAGAGAAAACCTGCTGACATTGAAACCCCAAAACATTGTCCTTTTTTGTTCCAGTAAGATTCTCTTTGGTGGTTTGTCACGGCCCCCTTGCACCTTGTGTTTCAATTCTTCCAAATGAATATGGAGAAAGAGTAACAAACCCACTGAGATATGAATGGGGCTGAAGATAGCGGAGACTGTTTGTGCATGCTTTCTTCCTTTCTGTCCCGGTGGAGGTCATTGGCAGCACTTACCTGAAACAGAGAAAAGAGAAAAGAACAAAAGACACATTAGACCAAGATGAGGTTTGTGAGCTGGGCCTTAAAACATTTGTCAACATCTAATTTGACAGTAACATCATTAACACAGTGTGTTCCTCATCCCCTGTACATTGACATTTGAGAATATATATGCAATCAAGATCATCACACAGGGAAAACTTTACCACAAGTTTAAAACTTATGTCAACCGATGAGCAGACTAGACATTCTTGACAGGAGTTATCTTTGATCTGCTGCTACAGTCTTTAAAAAAAAACAAAAAAAAAACTCTCCGTAATATCTAATTACATTGAAATTCAAAGCCTTGTCTGTGTGTTTATGACTCAGCTTGACTATCCTCCTACAGTATAGACACTTAAAGGCAGTTACAGAAGCAATGGTTTTCAAGCCCCCTTTGGGGGGTGGAGAAGATCTAATCACATCATGGCTGCTGATCTATATCTAAGAGCATTGTAAGAAAATAAGAAAAAGATAAGGATATAATTTAGTTCCACTAAAGTCAGAATAATGACACTGGCACAGTGAGGAAATTGGTGAATCTCAATAATCTGAACTGAGCCCGATAAATGAGTAATTTTATTTTTTTTTTAGCCCAGTGCACAGGGAAAATGGCAGACAAAGCATTCATTTCACAGTTCATACTCCATATTCTTTTATCACTTTCAGGCAATGGTTCATGGGACACAGACAGAGCTGTTAGACACTTTGATCTGCTCATCAAAATACTTCAGAGCCATTCATTCAGTCTCTATTGTGTATTCAGTTTATCACAGCAGTGTAGTCAATAAATAAGGAAGTGGAGCGGAGTGAGATCTCAGTTTTTTAACTCAAACAGAAAGAAGACCGGGAAATGTGAAAATCACATCCTTTATATATATTTTAATAATGTATTTATTGTGGAACTGATCAAAAGTGATACCACTTAATTTACTTTAATGAGCCATAAGACTTTCTGCATAGAACTAGAGAGAACATTTTCTTTAGAAATGTAGTTGTACAATGTGTATCTCTTCAGAAATAAAGATTTCAGTCTTGCACTTTAAACAAGGACATCCATTCTGCTGCAAGAGCTATTCAATGCCAAGGATGATTGAGGACCTACAAGAGTAGATGACATTCACCCAGAAAGTGCACTTTCAACAGTCCCCACCCACCCAGCCAGCCTCACAGTGGAGTGCCAACGTTCGGTCAGTGCTACACATAAAAGACTGGCTTCCAATTTGCATTTAGAACGCGTTGTGGCTGATTCCTTTGGAGGATGGAAAGGAAAGAAAAGAAAAGCCACAAAGTCATATTACCTCCTGAACTTTGTCAGTGAGTGTCCCCTACAGAGCAAATGTCGACCCAGAGGGTTTCACTGGGATGACAGATGGTCGGCCCTGGACAACGAAACTCATGTCAAGCCTGTCAACAACCCTGACACGGAGAAATCAGTTTTCACCTCACACACACTCCAAGATAATTACACATCATTAACAAGGTAAAGGGCTTTAAACGTGTCGAAATGAAAATAGGTTGTCAGCCAAAGTGGGAAAGAGTCGACATAAAGGTTGAAGGGTCATGGAAGATAATCACGCTACAGTAACTTTGTACTTGGTAAAGCAGGGGGATTTTAGCAGAGAAAGATTTATGCTTCTTTTGAATTTGGCATGATTCCAAACTTTAACTGACAATTACAAAAAGTACATTAGCCTTACAAAGTAACCAAAGTCTGGACTTTAATTTAGATTCAGCTGAAGCATGAAATTGCAAGACAAGGTTTAAGTAGATAATGAAAATGCATTTTGATTGACTTAAAATTGGTAAAGACTTTATGGTAAGCTGACATTGCCTGTGTGAATTGTAATGTCTATGGTGATTTTTAGGGATGGCAATGTCAGCTTGTTAGTCAATTGGCTGTCCACCAATTTGGTCAATGCAGAAATATCCCTACAACTTTAAAATGGATTGTTGTGAAATTTGCAACAGACATCCATGGTTCCCAAAGGATGTATCCTACGACATCTTCTACCACCACCAGCATGCTGACATTTTTGGCTTTTAGTGAAATATCTCAACAACTATGATATATGTAGATTGCAATGGAATTTTGTAAAGACATTCCCTGTGTTCATGTTGAGGTTGAATAATTACTTTGAATATCCTGTAACCTTTCAGCTAGTGCCACTATCAAATCATAATTACCCTTGTCTAGTGTTTTGGACAATGGCATTCCCATCAGCCTCAGGTGTACTTTGTGTTCAGTGCACAGTAAACTAATGTTGAACATGGCAAACATTACTTGCAGCAAGTTTAAATGTTCACATTACAATTGTGAGTACGCATGCTGATGTTAGCATTTTGCTCCAAGCACCATTGTGCTTGTCTCACAAAGCTGATGGCATGGCTGTAGACTCTTGGTCTTGTTTACCACCATTTTCACTGATTTAGGACATTGTAGTGTAACAGTATCAGTGATCTACATTTGAGCTGTACACTAAGATGCAAAATAATTACTGCAGGTGCACCTACAGCACCAGTCAAAAGTTTGGAAACACCTTACCATTCCCTTGAATGAGAAAGTGTGTCTAAACTTTTGACTGGTATTGTAGGTAAAACCAATGCAGTCCAATAAAATGACCATACAATAAATTCACGAAGGTTATGATGTTCAATTTTTGCTGAAGCTGTTTCAGAGGGCTGTTGATTAACCTTTATGGTCATTTTGGAGGCTGTAGTGTGTGTTGCTGTTGAAGTGCATCACAGTTATATTGATTGTGTCCAAACCACATCAATGGGTGTTGACCACCTGTTATGATCCTAAACTGTCTGAGATAAACAATAGCCCATAACAACATAATATAGTAAATATACAGTATGATATTCATACATAATCAGTTTAACATTTGAAACAACTCTCTAATAATTATCATCATTTAGTCATGACCCCAGTATTCTCCTGTTAATAGCCTGTCACATTGCTTGAAAGTTGTGACTGGACCTCATCTCGGAAAATCTCTTTGGATTTGGACAACTTGACATTTAATGGGAGATTGTTCCTCAGTAGCACGCCAAAATACGGAAGGAGCTGTGACTAAACTATTAACTCAAGTCACCTTATCTGAGCTGCACTGGCCCTCATATTAGACTCATGCTCAGTATTAACCATCTGTGAACCTAAATAACCACAAGCAGCCCAACTAATAATGAGACATGTGATGCAACTACCTTCCTATAGGGGCCATTTCCTCATATCCTAAAAATTAGTTACTGTACCTCTGCACCTGCAACCTATCAACTCAGCCCAAACTGTGTAGTTTCTTTGTGAGGTTTATCTTGGGAGTTTACCCTTGTCTTAAGTAGTAGTAACTTACACTTGTAGTAAGTGTAAGTTAGTTCAGTTCTACATCATTAATCTGTGTGAGGAAATAAATTATTTATTGTTGGTTAGGTATGTATAATAATCAGTGAGATACACATACTTGTGAATAATAGCTTGATATTTAACTTGGCGAGTTACAGTCCTATCAAACTGCGGGGATAGAGCCAAGCAGCACTGCATTTCACCCCAAAGTGGTTCCACAAAAGGCTGTGGCCCATGTCTCTCTATTTGCTGCTGGATCTGGAATAATAATAAAATAATATAAAAATAAAATAATGACCACCAGGAATAATGTGGCTGCCTTTACTGACAGCTACAAATTGAAACAATGTTTTCCTGCCTTGTTTTCTTCATCCAAACAAGCATAAAAATATATTTGGGATAGTTTACATAGACTCTTTGAAATCTTCTCATATATCTACAGTAGTTCTTGACAGGTCTATGTAATCTATTGCACACTCTATGCTGCCTGCCAACATAATGTGTTGCGCATTAGCACTTTATCAATTTAGCAACAAAAACCATTACTGATGTTGTTGTGTTGGTTACACATGGTGTGAAAAAGAAATGATGTAAATAAGATCAAAAATATGGCTTCATCATGTAACAAAATGATTAGGGCACAATCTAATAACTATTTCTGTGTGCCTTGCATTTGTTCGCAGGATCATTTCTTATTTGTACATCCATATTTTTTACAAATAGCTACTTTAAATTATATGACAATATCAGCCAAAAGGTTCTTTGTTATTAAGGAAAAATGCATATTAGCTGTGAAATGTGCAAAGTTTGCAGAACAGTGACAACAGTCAGACCTTCAAGTAATCGGAATGACCTTAAAACTGAAAACAGACACAGTCTTCAAACTTTTTCCCCACAGGAATATTTTTGTGCACCAGGGGCCAGAAATTCATGATTAAAACCGTGTGTGCCCACAAAGCCAGAAATATGCATATGCATGCTTTTCGTCAGATTTATAAAGCTGTGCGTACGCATGTTTCTGTCTTATAAATCTCAGTCATTGAGGAACTGGGCACACATGCACAAGCCTCATTCCACTCCTACAATTAGCCATAAATGGATGAAGACATGCCCTTAACCCGCCGTTTTCATATCAGTTTGCTACCTTCTCCACCAGTTTGTACACCTGTCAATGAAAAAAACAGGAAAGAAGAAGTGCAGTTTCACTAATTGTGTTGCACTGGCGAGGTTCTCCAACAGAAGAACAGCTGTCATTATGCACAACCAGAGCTGATGGCTCTTTATAGTGTCCATATCATTAATTCATCACATGGACCTGTAAACCATGGTCAGCAGCAGTGATATCTCAGAAATGTACCTTTATCTAACATCTGCAGTGGAGCTGTAGACTGTTGAAGTTTGATGATGCAGTTCTGAAAATGAAGCTCTACCCAAGTGAGGATTTAGCACCAATTATGAAGCTCCATTAAGAAATGTTTTTTTTTATATTAACACTGATTAAAAAGACTTCATGCAATATGAAGAGGTTGTTAGTTGTGCCATCATCTCAGTCTGCAGCTCTGTGTAGTTTTGTTGTTGTTCATTCTGATTGTAACTTCTTCTCAAACATTTCCACTATCACAACTGTTGTGCCAACCAACATCACATATACCTGAATATTGATGATAACATTTACAGATTGTCATCATGGGGAAAACAACTGTTTAGTTAAGAACAGCCATGTGTGGATGATTGATGTCACACTTTTGGTTCAGTGAATAATTCGAGGACTAAGTCTTCACATGGCTGCATATAAACACACACACACACGCGCACACACACACACACACACACACACACACACTTAACAAAAGTGCACACACAGATACATACACATTAGCTGATGTAGATGGTCATGCATAATGTGCATCCTAACCTCAAGGATAAACGAAGTGGCATGGCAAATCATGTGAACACAAGAGAAACATATCATCCTTCTTTGATTTACAGCAGTTTTAATAGATTGCAATGAGAAGAGTAATTGCTGACATCATTACCTCCGTGAAACCAAAAAAGGAAGGAGAGAGATAGAGAGGGGGTGAGAGAGGATCCTGAGAATTGATATTCAAGTGCAGCCCTTTGGGCGAACCAATGTAGAAAATGTTGGCAGACTGAAAAAAGATGTCGGTCTCCCAAGGTGAAAGCCAAATGGAAGATGACAACTAAAGCAGAAGAGGAATGGGTAACAAGGCTTTTATGTGTCCATACTGCTGAGAGTCCCTCTGCTTGGGAAAGACAATAACTGATACATAGCTCTTTTCTCAATCTCTCTGCACCTTCATTTAATACAGTGACCACAATGTCACAGTGCCTGCCTCCCATGCACAGAAACTGATAGATAGGCGATTTGTACGCAGATGCAAAGTGACAGGCATGGCGAGCTGCTGTTCATAAACAATAGAAAAAAAGATGTTATCTTTCCACTTGTCACTTCTTGACACTGTACTTCATTTCTTGGACTTACAGAAAAATACAGAGCCAAAATAGGTCGCGTGACAGTTCCATGAGTCACTGTCCTGCACCACTGACACCTCCTATAAACCTGCTTATGAAAACGTAAACATTGCATAATGTAAAAAAATAATATTTGGAGGTAGATGTTGCCCCATATGTGATGAAGTCTCTAACAGGTTTTGCAGAGTAAATTCTCTGTCAGGTGAAAAAGATTTGAAAAGAAAGAAAGAAAAAAAAATCATTAATTTAATAGAACTCGGTCGCAGTTTGCAGTAGGCTATACATAGCCCAGTCAGTCTGTCATTGTCAGCTCAGCATATAAAAGGTAACATGTACCAAAATAAAGTTGGCAGGAAAAGAAAGATGAACTTGTGAGAAGAGATGAATTTATGACTATGACACAAACATCTGTGGACATTTTTAGCTCTTCCCATGATGCTTTGCTTTGCAAGTACTTTTTGTTGATAGAAGGTTAACTCCATTTCAAGCTCACTGCCATTCAAAAGCACAGGATGAGAAACTCTTGTGAGGCCACTGTATGCAACCTGACCAGCATTAAATGAGTTAGCAACTAGTACTTGAACATAGTGGAGCAAGCAATAATAGCAAGCAATAATATTTTTTATGATTTTGATATATGGTTAGAGTTAGTTGCATTACAGTGGTTGGGTTGGTGGCTCGTTACTTAGCTAAAATTAGGCTGCGTTGTACCTTTTTATCCCAAACATTTAACCTTGACCAAAAGTACAATTGACAACTGGCCAAGTGAGCCAGCAGCCACCAGTCTAATGTGCCTAACAGTATGGGACTGCTTTGTGGTCTGTTTGTCAATGTTACTGGACCCACTGCTGGCCAATAGGTCAACTTGCCCCGTGAAGACAAACAACAGTACAAAGATCCAGTGGTGTTACTTCCTTTATGAGTCATATTGACAAAACCTGGCTTTTTTTAAACTTGGGAATAAATGGTTCACAGAAGCTGCCATGACATTTCTATCCATCATGTGATTTACATTTCAGTGTGTGATACATGTGATATTGAATCTAATTTACCAAGGATATCCAACAAGCGGTAGCAGTAGTTGATTTCAAGTAGCATGAAGGTATATTTTCTTCCTCAGCTCTTTCTGATTGTACGTTATTGACTTAAACTGTAATACTCTGTACAAATGCAACACTTAGCTGTCTGGAAACCATCTTACATGGTGAAACAAGTCAAGATGTTTAACATGTGTGTGTTAAATACTTTGCCTCACTGCTTTTGAGGCATTGCAGCATTTAAAAAAAAAATCCATGTATAATGCATGGGATGGTAATACATTATTATGCACTATAGTAATTAAGAAATAAATGTACTTTATAAATATCATAAACTTGTCACTTGGGAATAAGGACATGTTTTGGAACCTCTGGCTGACTCATCTTTAGCTAGTAACACTTCACTGTCATGAATAAGGATGTGAAGAATATAAGTGATATCTCTGTGTTGGTGATTTAAAGGCAAGAGACAGAGACCCATTGTTCCTCTTCATCCCCCACCCACATTTTCACTCAACATCTTTTTCTCTCTTTCCTACTCACTCTTGCTTTTCAGGTTGTTTTGTTCTTGTCTGTGTTTATCCTTTTCCTTCATTTTCTTTAATCACTCTTTATCTCCCTTCCTCAACCCATCATCTCAGTTTACCTCCCCTCTGGCTTCCTCTTTATCAGGCCTAAACCACATTTTCACCACAGTACTCATTCAGGAGGACCATTTTCTCTTCAGATGCCGAGCGTTTGTCGAATAAAAGCACTTGTTCAAAATCAATTTCCACTACTATCTATAATGTTTTCTTCTGTTCATTCAAATCTTTCCTCCCTCTCAACTCATTGTTTTCTGCCCTGAATGATAAAGGAAATATATTCATCTTCTTTCAGAAGATTGGAGCACATACAGAGCTTCTGTGACTAGCACTGTGGTCAATTTGATCACCCCCCCACCCCCCAGTGTATTTTGGCATTTTTAAGATATTTTATATCATTCTAATGATGATTCTTTGACAAATAACTTAACTTTGCACTCAAAGTTCAAAAGTTTTAGTTGTTGCTAAGACAGAACAATGGGGTATGACTATAGTAGAATGCTGCAGTCATACGTAATCCTCATAAAACCCCTTTGTTTTTGTGAGCATCATATATGCTACTGATACAATATCAGGCGCCTGTGTTTCAAACTAAATACTTTAATGCTTAAAATATGAATATTTATTTCAATTAAACACTCTCCAACCAAAATCGGCACAGACAATAATGTTTAATGTAGTTAAAGCAGGAAAGTCAGTAAATCAGTCTGCATTCATCTATAAATGAATGTGGGTGATTTTCGCAGTATCTGTTGTCCACAGCTGCTTTATACTGTATGAAAACCTTCTCCTTTAGTTCATTAAATCTCTGCAGCATCTGAAACCAGCAGGACTGATATGTTAATAAATCAGCAGCCTTTGAGAAGTGCTGCATCAGAGCGCCGTGCCATTACGCACAGCCGTTCACTGTATTTACCTTCATTAAATCATGATGACACCAGGCTGCTACAGAACAACCACACACCTCTACACACATCAGACTGGTCGGTTATAACTCCATATTCTGCTTTTTTATGAAGGAGATGTTGGGTTATCAGGGCTCATCATAGCCTCTTTTCCAACTTTCTTTTTAGCAAAAATAGCATCTCATGTTTTATCCTTGAAACACATCACAGTGCAAATGCTGTTGTGTAACATTAATTACTAAACTACGTGACCGTGTACGAGGTGAGATACATTAGAATTATTGCTGAAATAGGTTCAGTCCGATATAATCATATAAACGGCTTCACCAAATCAATTTCTTTAGTTCTATCATTATTATAGTAACTAACTGATGAAAAAACTACACCATCTGCTTTTGGCTGCAGATTTGTGGTTCATGTTGTGACGCTCTGAACCATCCAGACATTTCCTGGAGAAAGGTTTTATTAGTTGAGCTGTCGTTATCACGTTCAACTGCGATTGGCTCAACAGTTTCAGAGCTATGAGAGCAGTGATGTGACATTTTGAGAGAGTATTTAATAATCACCACACCCGCTGATCTATATTCACCTTCACTCAGTCCTTTTGCACATTACGCTGCTGCACACATATGAACCAAAATAGCAGGTGAGCAAGAAGACGTCCACACAGTCCACGCGTCTCTGTGCTTGGCATTTACTATTCAAATTGCAACTGAGGGTAAAATGCATGCTTTTGCACCCTCGTAGAAACAGGCCTGGCCACTGAGGAGGAAAATTTATGTACATTTGTTATGAAATAAAGCAAGGTAATTGCTTAGGATAGATGATCCATAATGATCCATGATCCAAGGAGCCATTGTCTGATTTCACATATATCTGTTACTGACATGTTACCTAGCCTATATAGCTAACGCTATAGTAAGTGGACAAATTAGGCTATAACATGACTACCATTCCAACACATTGTGCTAGAGTGGCAATCTGGTTGCCATGGTAATGACCAACCATTAAGCAAGAAGTAACACTGGCTGGAGTGAGGCTTTAACTAAATCCCTCTGTATTATGTGATTCTTAGTTTTTGGTTATTTCTATAGTCTGCTGCTTGGATTATTCTTTTCCAAATGAGAAAATACTTCTGTTTACAGCTTGGATCAAGCATGTTATTTTCCATATATCAGTTTGCGCTACAATTGAAAATGGACTATGGAATACTACTAAAGTATTTACTATAATATTATGTGCAGCAATTAGTTAGTATTCACTCAGTTTCCCATGAAAAAGGACATGCGAAAGAGTAATAATGTTACATTTACTAAATAATTACAACAAAGTGTGACAAAAAGTACAGTAATTAGCACTGTTTTTTCAGTTATGAAATCATATCTCCCTGCCTAAATACCAACTGACACTTCAACTATTAACAGCACACATACTTCAACAAGCTCTGGCACTTCAACATCAACTTGTAACGACTGGTATAATAACAGGCAAGAGGGCTTAACAGCATGACTCAAAAACAGAAATGTTAATCAGAAAACACTTGCAAAGTTTGGTGCACAGGTAGTCAGTCAGGAGATAAGGAACCAGGAAAAACAAGCAGAGGTCAAAAACACCAGGAAAACTAGACACTAGGGGAAAAGGCTGGAAAGATAGACACAGAGGTACTAAGATTAATTGGCACAGAGAAAGTCAAACTAAATACACTAGGGAGGGAAGGATAATGAGGGACAGGTGAACTAATCAGGGCAGAGTAGACAATCACACTGGCGGGAAACACACAAGGGCAGGAAGTAAAGTATCAGAAATGAGAGGAAATGATGCATGAATGACATAAAATAATGAAACACATAACCTAGGGAGCACGGCAGGACGTAAACAGGAAGGAAAGTCTGGGGGCATCTGGTGGACAGGTGGGAAAATAGCAAAGACTAGAGCAGAGAGTGCTGAAGACAGGGACAGAGACAGAAAGGGCAAGGGAAACACACATGGGGCCTAAGCAGGATTCGTGACATCACTGACATTTCAGTTTACTTTTCAGCTGACTACCAGTATTCAGCTGTTACTCTTCAACTATTTTAAGATATTCAAATCTATCTTAATTAACACACAATCCCTTTCAGTGCTTCAACTTCAACAGACACTTTTAGTGCTTCAACATAAACTGCAGATCTCATGCAAACAATTAACATTTTAACCTGATTTGTGTTTGCATCTGCAATTATCTATTCAAGTGAGCACACTTGAATATTCTTTTGAAAATACTGTATATGCATTGTTATTGAGGGAAAAAGAGAAGACTATGTAGTGAATAAATAATGTGCACATAAATGCAGTTATGTATGGTTTAGGGAAGCTTCAGTAACAAAATGTAATTAGCACTGGTTTGACAAATAAATTTTAACTTGCTAGCTCTTTCCTGAGCTTTCATCTGCATCTCACAGTCCTCATCAATTAATTAAGATTGCTTAGCTGTCATGGATTTAGTTCAGTTGTCATCAAATGAGCCAAATATGGACCTTTCAAAGGTAACAGTTAGTTGTAATGGGACTGTAACCCCTGTCTCTGTTCAAAGACGGTCTTTGGCATGAGATGTGAAAGGGCCTCCTTGATCTTTCTACTGACTCCTGGTCGATGACTTTGATCCCTTCCCAGTCAATGCTGTGATTGGTTTTGTCTGGTGTTCAGACAGTTGATGGCTGTCTCCACTGATCATTAAGTTTCTTGTCTGGGGTCCTTGACATTGTAGAGTTGAGCATACACCATTCTCTGATGATACCTCTGAGGTATAATTACAAGCTCTGGCAATGTCTAGTAAATGGATCTTTAGTAAGAATTTTTGTCATACTTAAGTTAACTTAATCACCACTTCTCATTACATTGCTAAAGTTGGGTCATAATAATCATATGGGTATGTGGGTAATTTAATACTTTTGAAATGTGTAAGGTGAACTTTAAAGCAAAATTGAGCATCAGTCACTGTTCATTGATCAAAACATTTTTAATTTTCTAATGAGGTCACACTGGATTACAAAATAAAGCATGGTTTGTTCCTATGCTCTTATTCAGTTTTTACTGTATTTTTTAAGATTCATGATGTTCTCTTTTTGTTAGAAAGAGGTAGTTTTAAGGAGGCACATCTTTGAAAGCCTGGAACTATTATCCCTGTTTCTCCCTTTGGGGGACATCAAGACAGCCCTGCCACCCGCGCAACTAGAGATTCAACTTTTGTTGTCTATCAGATCCACACAGACGACAGCAGCAGCACACACCAAGACCACACACCTCTCTCTCATCTCACATTTTCCCTCTTGAGAGATGCTGTCCTCACCTCACTCCCTCAGTGCTTGTCTTTTCTTTTTTTCATCTTCCATGCTGTCTTCTCACTCTGAGAGCAACACTCACTTTTCTACCAGCACCTAATCTCATTTTCCCTTTTCTGTTCCTGTGGGGCTGTCACTCCTATGCCCCATTTACCAACATTTTTTTTTTTTTTTTTTACCCTTTATAGTCAGTTGTTTTATGTGCTGCAATCTATTTTGTTATAGTGATATCTCCAGAGAGCAATGTGAAAGTACATGCAGATGGACTGTGTGACATTAGTCTATAGTTACAGATGACCACTATGTCCAAATATCCATGCCATAGAGATCATTTATTGTAATAATGACCACATCTGAGATTTCAGTTCAGCTTCTCTGAGTGTGCAAAGTATGACGACCACTGTCGTTATTCATTTGCACCTCCTTTGCAGGGTCCACGTCTCACTTGTCTCAAAGGCTCGAACCCCCCCCTCACATTTAAGGTCTGGAAGATTCTTCCACTGCTGCTGTTCCCCATTCCTCACCTTCCTGCTATTTCTACCCCTCTCTTCTCAAAATGATATTTTGTCATTTCAATTCACATTATTCAAATACCTTCATAAATATTTATGGCGAGGTCTGAGATAGGAAGGAAGGGGGAAGTGTGACTGAGGCCTGCGGAGGCTTTCTACTCCCACATCCCTGGTCATGGAAATTATTCAATACAACATCTGAATAGCAATTATTTGCTGCAAATGAGGGACAGCAACAGAGTCGGCAGAGAAAGAGAGAGATTTTTAATTGGCAGTCGCCCACGTTTAACGACCAAATTCCAAATTCTCTTCCGAAATTAGTTGCAGTCAGTTAAAACTCTTGGAACAATCTGTGTGTGCACGTTAATGCAGAGTGCTGCCAGGAGACAGGTACTGGAGGAAATGATGCCAAAACTTTACATTCAGTGCATGAGAGCCTGCTGAGCGAGGGGTCTTTGATGAGAATCTCTACTCGATCATATCTTAAGATCTCATGGCCATGTACAGAACAGAAAAAGTCTAGGAATATATTTCTGCTGACAGGTTACTGTTCTGTGCCCGTAATCACTTTCTCCTACTCATTTACACCTTACAGTCATTGACACATGAATCTAACATTTATTTAACAGCGATGTAATTGCACTTCTCTTATTTATTAACCAATGTGACATCTAAATTACTAATTTAATATACAGTAGAGTCATGGTGACATTTGAATACCTAAAACTTTCAAATCTCAGACAAAATGAAGCATTATCAGTTTTGATCTCTGTAGTAATGAGTCTCAAGAGATCAAACTATGCATTTTACCAAAACTGTGGGCAAACTCCTATGTCTGGATACTTTCTATAATGAAACATTTAATGTTTCAAGTGCTGCCAAGTGAACCAAACTGATATGTTGACTACCAAGAACCAGGCGTTCTTCATCTGCTGGTGCTTCATAGTTAAATGGAAACTCTAAGCCCCCACATTGGTATTACTTGGTTTAAAATGTTGGTGGAGAAATGTTGTCACTGCAGTAACTCACAAGAAAATACAATGTGGCAAACACCCACCCGTGATATGTTGAGGTTAAAAACCCAGTGAAGCTAAAAGCTAATTCCCATTGTGGTCCTTGTTAGAGAAAGAGTAAGATGAAAAACAAATTATGTCAGGGCCTAAGTATTTAATCATTCAGACAACGAAGCATGGCATTATTTCTGGCAGAGCACAGAAGTCGCGCTTGTATTGGCAGATTGGCATCAGCTGTTTCAAATATACTTCACAACCATTGGCTCATTCACAGTTATGTGGCCAGCAACATCCAATCATATTCATGCAGGTGTACAGAGCAGACTTATAACCTGACATGTAGTTTAATAGGGGGGGTGTAGCTCTCTGAGTAGAATCCTTGTCGCGGCTTGGATTCTTTGAGAGATCCCTCAAAGAGCAGAGTCTTTTCCACCAAATCTGTATTCTGCACAAACACTATAACCATTTACTTTAAATGGTAAGATCCTTGGCTTAAAGGATAGGTTTGTGTTTTTCATGTTTGTATTAATACAATACTGACATGCCATTATGTCTATGGAAATAGGTCTTGCTCGCTATAAGAATTCCTGCTCTCCATACTGATCCTGAAAGTATTCTATTGGAACGCAACTACAATGTAAGAAATGGGAGCCAAAATCCACAACCCTTGTTCTGTGCAAATATGCATTCCAAAGATCTGGTAAAGGTAATATGATGCTACAGCAGTCTCAGTTAGCTAAATCAAGTTGATATATTCCAATGTTACAGCCTGTTTGGAATGGGTTAGGGTTACTTTCGTTCATTGCATGTAGATTTGTTGCCAGAAGAGTTTGTTGTATGGAGAGTAGAAATTGTTAAAGCAACCATGACCCATTTCCACACACATAATGGCATGTCAGTATTGTATTAAGACAGACTTGAAAAAATACAAACCTATCCCTCAAGTGTCTCTGACTGATGTTTTGGTTGTTTTTCCCAAGGTTTTAAGATATCTGCCCCTGCAATTTCTGAAACCATCCAAATGTAATGAAGGTGAATGGATGTTTTGGTGAACTAACCCTTTATCTTGCTACTCTCTTTCTAGTTTTCTTTTTTTTTCTTTTTTTACATACAACAAAGGCACCTAGCTGAAATCAAATGGGGGATCCTACAGTTAAACATCATAACCACAAAATCACTTGACGCCCGTGTTTCTGCATGTTTTTGGCTTCTCTTATTGCCTATCTAACTTTCTTTCTCCTCCTGCTCAAATGCTGTTCTTCCTCCTAAAATTTTCCCTCAGCAACTCATTTATCTCTGGTTCTGTTATCCAAGTACTGATAAAGTAAAAAAGTGGCATTTATACCTGACCATAATGAAACAGTCTAGCAGAATGACAGTAACACACACCATCTTATTATTATAATGATGCCAGGTGTTATAATTGCATTTTAAAGCAGAAAAAAAGTGTTATCCATATTCATTATTTTGTGCATAACCCAAACGCCTTTAGCACTGGGCAATTTTGTATTAGAATAACTCTTTTCAATCACAATTCAGAGTGAGCAGATGAGAGCTAAGAATAAGTTTTCAAATCAGACTGAAATTAACTGCAGTTAATTGTTCATTATTTCATTAGTGATTAATGCAATCACAGTTGATTAAATAATGATAATAATCATGTTAGGGACAAACAGTTCTATTGCATCAAATCCCCATTAATCTCCCCACACAGATTTCCAGGCAGAGCTGCAACCATGTCAATGTATGGAGTGGTTGTGTGTGTGTGTCTGTGATCTAAGTAGATCACTGCGGACAATTTTCACTACCCAAACACACACACAGTCTGTGCTGCTTTCGGACCATTTCCCAATTTCCTTGTTTCCAAACAGAAATGCAGCATGAAATCAGTTGGAGTGGAACCAGTGAATATAACCATTTGCCAGAATTAACCTCCTGAAAGGCTTGGAGGGGGAATGTTGTACTTACTGAGAAGCCTACACTTATGTGTAAAAACAAACACCGCTTGATGTTCTGATTGGGAGATGAATGTGTTTCTGTACAAATATGCATGTGTTGCTGGTGCATGTGCCTCAGTGGGGAAGAAGAAACTAATAGAGCATGAAGCTAAGGCACCAGACGCAGAAACCTGCATGAGGTTTAGCTGTTTTGTTCCATTTTAACCTCATTAAACATTTATAGGCTAAACCTTCTGTCAGTCAACAGTCATGGAAAAGATTTAGGTTCCTCAAGAGGCTGAGCATCTAAGGAAAAGATGTCATGACTCACCTGCATTGTGTAAACTTTGAAGATAAACTAATATCACAGTACCTCAATCCAAAATTAAAGAATGGTCTCCCTAAGCATTGACTGTTTTTTTTATTTCCCAATAAAACCCTTACGTATTCTAACAGAACTGAAATGTTTCATATTTCAGTATCCCATTACAATACGGCTAAGTGCCAAACAACATCTGTATCATAGCTCCTGTCTCAATAACATAATAAACTGCTATGACCACATACTGTGGCTTTTGAATCATCAATCTGACTTCTGTGGCACAGCCTCTGAGAAGATCAATATTCCTCTAATAGCTCATTGCTTTGTGTGTGTTCTACTTCTGGGCACAATGCCAGCATGAAATCAGAACAGAGTAGCAAACGGGATGATGGTGATGACTGTTAAAAAAAAAAAATCAGAATTCCTGCATAGTGAAGAGGATGGTCTTCCAAAAGGACTTGTTTGATTAAGGTTAGGGAAAATCACAATCATGGTTAAAGAAGTAATTCACTGTTGTGAATATGATGATTTCTTAAAACTAGGTCACCTATGTAGTAAAAATGTGCAATTATTTTTTTAAATTGGTGCCCTGTGACTAAAGAAAACTGAGAAAAAGGCTGTAGGTAGATGCAATGCACGCTTCTCATCCAATGAGCTACCAGTGAGCTACTCATGTTGTGTTTATGACCAGCTGAGTGCTGGTTTGCAAAGACTGAGCAGCATTTTTTTGCTGATATTCTTGTTTTTCTTTTGTGAGAAACTAGGAGTAGCAGCTCCTGGATATGTATTAATCACTGGAACTGTAATTTCTTTGTAAATATAGTAGGCTATTGTCATATTTCAAAATTTTTATGACCTCCTGAGTACTACATGAGTGTGGCCTACCAACAGCACAAGTCTGTACTGCAGTGACTGGAAATGTGTTACTTAGCGAAAGCTAATTAGCAGCAAGATGCCCTCCTTTTCCACAGACAACTACCACAAACTTCTACAGAAGATTGCAGTGCTGGAAAGCAAAATTCACTGGTTAGAAGTGAACATAGAAGTGAATGGACTATATGAGAATGACACCACTTTACCATTGATTTAAAACATTGGACAAGAGCATGCTAAGACACAGCTAATTAGCACCTGCAATACTACCAAGAAAGAGGAGGGCTGTGTACCGGGTAATAAATCTACAAGTGGTAATCTTTCCTGGAACTCTCTTGGTGCAAATCCTAAGAGTAAATCATTTCCCTGGGAAATGGGAGGATGAGTAACAGGCAGAGCCCATTGCCCTGAAATTTATGATGCGATCAGCTGGCCTGCATTATCATCCATGCAGAGCACCTCTTCAACCCCTGTACTCAATAGGCCACAGCTGTAGACAGCTGTGAAAGGGAGAACTAGCAACAAACCTCCCCGGCAACCATGTGTGCAATTGGAGAACAGATTTACTCCACTGCTGCAGGACCCTGGATCTCCATCTAACAACCTGGATAACCTCTCATCCTCACAGAGCAGGGTAAGGACTGAGAGTAATCAGAAAGTAAGAGGCTAAAGGGAAAGCTAACGAGTGGGTCTAAAACTCTGATTGTGGGTGACTTTGCTGTAAAAGACATAAAATCATGTGCGGTAAGAACACCAAAATAGTCTGTTTTCCTAGTGATATGGTATGAGAAATGATGCAACAGCTGTTTGTGGATATTTATTGATATATTATACTAAATATTTGCCCCATTGGATCGACTGGACTTTTGCGAATGTAACAAGACTGTTTTTGTCACAGTTGTATCAGTCAGTGGAGTAATATGAGGCTTCATAGGTGAACAGCATTTTGCAACGGTGTGTTTGTTTGTTGGTGGTCTGACAGAGGTGTTCATTGTACTTGGTGGTGTGATTGTATCTTGAAATGTTTTGTATCAATCCAATCACAAGAGTCTTAGCTTTCCAAAGATGTGTCACATGAGCATCCACTTAGAGACAGGAGTTGTGTGCATGGCATAGTTATGTACTTAACAGTGTGATGGCCCGCAGACAGGCCGTCGGAACATTAAGGGGTTAAATAATAGGATTAAATTTACATTAAATCCCCTTGGGGCGCCACCCTGAAAGACAGGGAAATGATAGCCCATTCTGTCTCAGCCCTGTCTCATAAAATATACTCCACTATCAATTTGGAACTCTGATTAAAAATTACCTTAATAACTATAACCAAAATTACCATATTAAGCTAGTAAAGCTTGAAGGATTTTGGAGTTTTTGCAGAGCAGAGGTTGGCAGTATTCACTTTTGTACAAAATTAAACAGACAGCATATGTATTCAAATCTATTTGTAGAGAAAGATAAAGATAAAACACACAATATGTAATCTGTCTAAATGTACTTAACTAAAGAACAAAGTAAGAGTAAAAATACACAATATGTAGTCTAGATAATAAGACTATATACAGGTGTGTATGTGTGTGAATTGCAGGCAAAACAAAATGGTTAACTGGATTCAAAATGGCGACTGAGGCTGCATGGCTGAGAACAAAGGAAAACTACAAAAGATGAAGGAATCAAAGATGGCCCCTGGGACTGCATGGAATATGTGAGAAGGAGAGAAACACAAAAGGGTGACTCAGACTTTGTTGTGGATTGAGACCACATATGTGAGTGTGTACGGCTATGTTTAAGAGTGTTCAAGATAAAGACGCCAGGTTAGGAAGGAAGGAGTTAGTTTGTATGCAAGTCTAACCTGAGTGAAACTCACT